>NC_050445.1:41213776-42413776 GCF_903995425.1 Onychomys torridus
TGATGTCTTTTTCTTTTTAACTTTTGCTTTCTCTCTCTATAAAACCTGGTCATTGTAGATCATTCTCTGGACTGTACAGAACAGGGACTTCCTGCTGCATCAAAGCATGGCAGAGCACATCTCAGGGTAAGGAAGAGCAAGCTCATTGGAGAGCTTACGGCTTTTTTTGTTGTTATTGTGGCTTTCTCGTTTTTGGTTTAGTGTGTGTTTAATGTGTCTGTGTGCATGCCCATGCAGTCAGCCATGCATGCCACTGCATGCATGTGATGGTCAGAGAACAATTGAGGGAACCGGTTCTCTTCCAGCATGTAAGTTCCAGGGATCCAATCAGGCTGTCAGGCTCGGCAGCAAGCATTTTCACCTGCCCAGGCATCTCACTACTGTCATCTCCCCTTTTCATACTTACCTATATATTTATCTTCGTTTCTGTCTTTGTTTGGTTTGGTGGGACTGGGGATTAAACCCAGGACCATTGACCTACATTTCTAGTCATTGTTCTTATTCATTTTGAGGTGGGTCTTGTTAAATTGCTGTGGCGGTTTAAATAAGAATGGCCCTCACAGACCCAGGTGTTTGAATCCTTAGTCACCAGAAAGTGGAGCTCTTTGGTAGGATTAGAAGGATTAGGAGGTGTGGTCTTGGAGGAAATGTGTCACTGGGGGTGGAGTGGGAGAAAGCTTGGGGTTTCAAAGTCTGTTCCAGGCCCTTTCTCACTCTATTTTTCTGCTTGTGGATCAGGATGTAGTTCTCAGCTCCTTCTCTAGCACCATGCATGCTACCGTGCTCCCAGCCACGATGATAATGAACTAAACCTCCGAAGCTGTAAGCAAGCCCTCACTTAACTCTTGTTAGAGTTGCTTCAGCCATGGAGTCTCTTCACAGCCATAGAACCATGACTAAGACAGTGGCTGAGGCTGGCTTCAAACTTAGGGTCCTCCTGCCCAAGCCTATAGCTGGAATGACAAACATATATTACACCTCCAAGTGAGAACTCACTTTGATAAGCCAGTCATTCTGTCTATTAATCTATTAATCGGTGAATGGATTAAGCCATTCATGAGGATGGATGCCCCTGCTGAACACTGACACAATAGCAATCAGATTTCAACATGGGTTTCAGAAGGAACAAGCTGTATCCAGACCGCAGCAAACTGAAATGTCCATCGGAGGTGGGGGCATGAACTGTGGTTTTCTTGTACTGTCCAGTTATTCAGAAGTTAAAATGAGTGTGCTTGGAAACACAATACTGGATTAAAAAAAAAAAAAAACCCACAGCAAGTTCTCAAATGATAGGGTCACTGTGACATCACTTATGTAAAATAAAAAGCACTCAGTATTGCTAGGTGTAATTTATGAGTAATATGGGGAAGAGCACATGTGTCAGAAAAATACCCACTGATTGCAGGACAGGAGCTGTGTGTCTGAAGAGAGAAAGGGCACAAAGGGCACCGAAGCAGGCATTCAAGGTCTTTTGTTGTTGTTGTTTGTTTTAAGAATCTGATGCCAAGGCAGCAAAATGTTAGCCTCTGCCGTTTCTTGGGCTAGGTAAGAGGTTCTTGTTCTACTTCTCTTTGTATTTTGCTGTAAGGTTGCAATACTTCAAAACTGAGAGGAAAAAAAAAGAAAAAGAATAGTCCAAAACCCCAGCAGTACTTTACATGAATGCGTTTACATGAGCAGCACATGGATAAGGGAGAACCTTCTTAGGACGGACTTCCCCGTGTTTCCAATGAGTACTTATAATGTGGTTTTCTTTGCTTCAGAAATGGACACCCAAGAGGGCTTCCACCCACTCCAGCTGATTGTCCTATGTCCTTCTGATCTCACGGCTCATAGAAATGGACCCCATTTCCTTCATTCAGATGTGGGGTAAAAATGAGAATACAGGAAGCTGGCTGCCCCAACCACCTCAACAACCGCGGGAGGCCCCTGTGCCTGGGTTCCAAGCACCCCAGTGGCTTTTCTACCTAGAGGGAAGTCCTACCTAGTTCTTTCGTTAGCCTTTTGCTTTCTCTGTCTTTCCCAGGGTTTTGCTGTAGAATCGCACTCCTTAGGCATTCAGCAACTCCCATTTCCAAATGTCAATGCCTGGACTCCTTTCTCATGAGTCCACCCAAGCTGAAGCCTAGAACAGTGTGAGCCGAGGCGTTTTATGATGTCCCTGGGTTCCACCTTCAGTTCTGGTTGAAGGCATCGGGTGCTGAAAATGGTTGAACAACAGACTCTCTGAAGACATTTCAAAACCAACCAACAAACAAACAAAAAAATCAGGCACCAGACTGAAGTGCCTGCCAATATCCAGTGTGATGCTGAGCTGAAGGTCCCAAAGTGGTCCCTACTTTGAGAACCTCTGCCCTGAAAGACTGAGCCCTGGATTGTGTTAATGGCCCTGCAGCCTTGACATAAAGGTGCTCAAAGAGGAACTTCTTGCTCTCTCAGCAAAAGAGCCATGTCCCAGACCACTAGTCTACAGGCTCTGTTCCCATCCTGAATGCCCTGACCACACTTCTAAAGGGCACAGCCTTCAGGATGGCTGTGCACTGACCCTAGGATCTCGAAGGGCAGAATCAGATCTGAGATGACTCCTGGCTGGACAAGGCACAGACTCTGGAAAAGAAAGCAGGAAGGGATGAGAAAGGAGGAAGAGGAAGAGAGAGAAAGGACGGAGAGGGAGGCAAGAGTCCAGAGCAGAGATGCTGTCTGACTGGGGTCAGCAGCTCCCCAGCACTAAGGGCACAGATGTAAGGAAAGCATCAGTGACACCTGTCTAGTCCCCTACATGTGACTTCCAGCTTCGTTCAGGGAGTTCTGTGGTGTTCCCACTGTCACCCCCCCACCCCAGATGATGCTGGACCAGGCCACTTTTGGGAGCAACAGAGAGGCTTTGTAGAATGAAGAGGAGAGGACAGGTGTGCAGGTGGGGCAGTTGAACAGAGCTGCTGATGTCGTGTCAGTGTGCAGGGTCACGTGTTATGCTTATGGGAAGTGATAACTCCAGCCGCCTTTGATGTCCCCGCTCCAGCTGGACTTCTGGGAAGCCCTTAGGTCTCTTCACTGCTGCTGATTTCTCCAGCCTCTTTCTCCCAGATTACAGATCACCGGTGCCCTCACACCCATAAACCCATCCCATGTTGTAACAGCCCCCATTCTCATGTTAGCATTGTGCTTTAGTTCTTCTGCTTGCCTGTTAGGAGGGCTGAGCCTGGGAGGGAGCCCGGGGTAGCTGAGATGCCCTACACATTCCTCCATAGCGATGGTGAGGTCTACAGGAGGAAGGCGATCGGCGCAAAGCCTCTTTATCTGCATAGTCTGCAGGGCCCATATGCCCATATGGATCAGATCCCAGCCTTCGGCTTCCTGGGAAAGGGGGCACCCTGCCCAGTGCCCAAGCGGCACCTTAAGCCTCTTGAGAGGGGAAACTAGCCATCTGGAGAGATCTCTCGTGTTGCCTCTCCATTTTCCTTTTCCTTCTTGATTTCTCTTGGCCGCTCTGCTTATGTGCATCCTCTGCCCAGACGTGATGCTCCACAGGTGGGGCGAGGGGGTGGGGGAGCCTCCAGACTGCCTCTCCAGCTAGACGGCTATCCTCCCCCCCCCCCCAGCTCCTTAGGACTCTGGGACTTCGGGAGCTGCACCAGAACAACGCCCTCTGCCTTTTTCAGGTCTCTTCACCCCCTGCTCCCCAAGAAGGTGGCCACCTTCTCCCCTGTGTATCCTGGGCAGCAAACCTCCATGCACAGATGCTCAAGCTCAGAGCTGACATGCATTAGGCCCGGAGTTGGGACCCACGGCCCTGTAAGGAAAGGGTTATTGCCTTGTTTTGTGGATGAGGAGACAAGCCCTGGGAGGGTTCGCGGCTGTCCCAAGAGCACACAGCTAGTACAGGAAGACTGGGATCTCTGGCTCCAGATCTGACCTACTCAGAAGGCCAAGTTGTTCTTCCTATATACATCAGAAGCTGAACTCTTTTCTGAAAGATGCCTTCTAATGGGAAACAGCTCCCTGAAGGAGCGGAACTGTGACTTGAGATACTCTACTAAAGAGCAAGGGCAGTCAAATGCCCAGACTGTAGACCCAGAAACCCATTTTGAGAGGTGATTCGTCCCAGGTGATGAGAGAGCTGTAAACAAACTCACTGAAGGACGCCTCACATTATCAACCTTTCCTACCCACTGCCACTCCGGCCCAGGCTCTGCGCCCTTTGGGATGGGACGGCTTTGCTTTCCTAATCTGCTGGGAACGACTGCTGTCCTCTAGAGTAACTCACAATGGAGGCTGTAAGGGGAACTACCCCACGATGACCGCACGATGCCGCCCGTGAGCCATGCACACCGTTGCCCCTCGCACGCTGGGGCTGGTAGCCTAGCGAATCTGCTGTTTGGGGTCAGAATTGGGAAGTCCGGGAGCATCAGGGCCTGTGGTCACAAGATGAGTCGGCCCTGTAAGGTGGCCTGTCGACGTCGTGCCTTCTCTGCTGATATCTGCCTGTCTCCAAGTGGGGGCGTTTGCCCCCCACCTATAGTCCCCCGCTTCTGACCTGTGAACTCAGCTCTCCTTCCTGAACCTCCGCAGCGCACTCCCACCCCGACTCAAGCTCACCCTTGAACTCAGCGAGGATCACACACCCGCTCACACGCCGTCTTTGATTTGCCTCCAGTGGCTTCTGCATGGGGATGGAACCTTCCGGGGGCTTTATTTCTCAAGATCTGTGGCTTTGTGGACAGTGAGATTGACACTGTACTCCTCGCCTTGGGCTGCCCCCCACCCCGCACCTGGGTGCAGAGAGTAGAAAGATCCTGATAAGTAAAGGCACCTAGCCTGGCCTGCTCTGGGCCGGGAAGCACAACGGTGGTTGGGGCCTTTCAATCTTAGTGGGATGGGGGATGGGGGAGGAGGGGAATGAGATGGATACCCATGTGGTCACCCCTGACCTGCTGTGACTTCACCACACCTGCAGAGGCATCCCCAACTCCGTCGAACTGCCAGAAGCCACCTACAATTGTTATTACCTGTCCTTACCACCTCTGGAAACTGAGGACCCGGTGGTTTTAAATCTGTCTATGTTATGTCGGTCCTCTGCTCTTCATCTCCACACGGCACTCACCTTTAGATAGTTCCTCTGGATTTTAACTCAGCCTTTGCCTATGGACCCTCGTCAACGCACCCCGCACCCGTAAGTGGCCTTCTCTCGGGACGGTGACATAGATTTCCCCCAAGTCGGCCCCTTTACTCCAGCGTGTGCAATCCCCGCTCCTCCCTCTAGAGGGCTCTGAATCAGCGGCAAGTAAAGGTATCCACTCCGTTTACTTGAACAGTCAAGGATTTTATTTGAAGGATTTGTAGTGAGTGACTCACGGGAGGAAGGAGGAGGTAGTGGCCACTCAGGCTAAGGCAGGGCAGATGCCAGGCACCTCATCCTGGGCAGAAGCTCATCATCTTCTCATCGCATGGCTGCTGGGATCCATCCGATCAACTGTGGTTTTCCCAGTCACAGGTCTTTCTGCACACCAACAGCCAGGCCTGTCTTGCATCTCATGTCTACTCAATGCACAGGGAGGGTGGGACAAACTGAGTGACAGTCCTGCCGGGGAGTGCCCATGGTGGCCAGCAACATCCACCCAGGGACCTTCTCTTGCCTAGACTGGAGCCACTCTCACTGAACATTGCCTACCCGGCAAGGACTACAGGTAAGAGGTGACTGGGGTGCAGAAAGCCTTAGGGCAGCATTTCTCAACCTGTGGGTCACAGCCCTTTTGGGGGTCACATATCAGATATCCTGCATATCAGATATTTACATTACAATGCATAACAGGCAAAATTAGTTATGATGTAGCAATGAAGTAATGTTATGGTTGGGGGTCACCACAACACGAGGAACTGTACTAAGAGGGTCACATCATTAGGAGGGGTGAGAAGCACAGCTTTAGGGCTTGACCCGTGGTCACCCGGCAACACAAACATATGGCAAGGATGTGTGGATTCACCTGGTGTTCTTGGGTTTGGTATGACTCACCTGGAACCTTTGGAGGTCCCCCCTGTAGACCACGCCCCCCGTAGATACTTTTTGGGGTAAGGGCTTCCTGACTACTGTCGAGAGAACAGCAAGCCCAGACCGCAAAAAGATCCAAAGGAGGCAGCTGCAGAGGGTTGCAGGGAGATGCAGTCCCTCCCAGGCCGGGGCTTGCGTCTGCAGATGGGTTCAAGGGAGCAGAGCCAGGACCTGGAGAGGAGGAGGATGCAGGAGGGATGTGGAAGGAGGCGGGGCCCTGGGATGCAGGCAGGCAGGCAGGTGACAGGAATCCCAGCAGCACCCACTTCTACCCACCCCATGTTAATCTCATTCTTACCTGCCGGGCGGGGCGGGTAGAGTGCAGATTGGTCACGTGCCCTGATGTGCGAGGCCGCTGGAGGCTCTCTCCTCTTCTGCTCTGTGAGGATTTGATGGTCCCCTGCGGTGACTGGGTTCAGCCGTTGCAAGGATCTTCTATGTCCTGGATTCCACAGCATCAGCACACCCAATTCTCCCTGTAGACTCACCAAGAGCCTTCCAGAAGATGCTGTCTCTGGACACCTCTGGGCTAAGGCCTAGATTCTGGTCAGCTTCAGCAGACACCATGGTATGATGGAGAAAAGCAGAGGCTCCAAGCCAGGCCCCATTTGCAAACCCATCCCCCCTCCATGGTCTTAAACAACTACGGTTTGGGACCCTTGCTCCCAGAATGAAGGTAGGAAAGCTTTCCAGGAATCCTGCTCCCCAGTAGGCTGGGTCTTTTTCCCACTCTACCTGGAGGTCCCTGAGGCCTTTGCCAGGGAGCAGAGAGGTCCCAGCTGGGTGAACATTGAGGGACTGTTGATTGGATGGTTCTGCCTCTCAGCCAAGTCCCAGCTCAGGTCGGCCCATATTTTGCATTTCCCGAAGGGAGACAAGGAAGAGCTGTCTACCTGCCAAAGCAACACAGCTCATTAGCAGAGGCTGCCTGAAGATACCCGCAGCCCAGCTCAGCAGCTGTCCAGGGTAGGGAACGGAATGTAGGATGAGACAACCTGGGGCAAACTGCAGAGAATGGCCTGGGGACAAACATAGCTGTAAGGTTCCGAGGGTATCTTTGTAAGAGAGATCTATGTTGCCTTCCCGGTGGGGGTGGGAAGCTGTGCTCACTCTTGGGAGGAAGAGGAGGGGAATCCTCTCCTACCCTGCTGAGCAGGTGGACCTCCCCTCTGGATGCTCTTGCTCTCTTGCACTGGCTGGAGAACTGCTGTGGAAACCCCCTGACTCCAGCTGCTCGAAGCTTTGCCTGGTCTATGCCCTCCCCACATCCAGCCCCACCCCCCCCCCCATAGCATGGTCTGCAGAAATCCCTGGGTCCTGTTCCCCAGCTCTCTCCTGCCTTCCTTGCCCAGCTGCAGCTTGTACCAGAACAAGCAGGAGGGAGGATGGGGAAGGGAGATCCATGCTTCTGATGGGTTTACACTGAGTCACACAAGCTTGGAATTCAGGCCATCAGGCAGGCTGGTAAGGGCTGTCATGGGAAGGGAGTGTGGCAGCGCCTGCCTCTCTCACATGGACCTTGCCCCTGAGGACACTCTTTGGCATTGACTGTGTCTTCCCCACCCTTTCCAAGGCTTCTCCAGATTCTTTATTTCATACGGTCATTCACCCAGTGCTTGCTACAAGCCTGCATGGTGCTGCAGGCTTTTCCTGTGGGGATGCCCTTGTTCCTATATAAGGAAATGAAAATCCAGCTCCACGGAAAAGTCCCTCTGGGTCCTCCCGGGTCTCCTATCTCATTCCGCACACATTGTTGGGTCTTCAGCAGCCTCTAGCTCAGCAGGTCTCAACCTGGCAGGTCACAACCCCTTTGGGGGGGGGGTCCCATATCGGATATCCTGCGTATCAAATATTTACATGATGATTAACAGCAGTAGCAAAATAACATTTATGAAGTAGCAGTGTTATGGCTGGGGGTCACCACACCATGAGGAACTGTATTAAAGGGTCACAGCACTAGGAAGGCTGAGAACCGCTGTTCTAGCTGCTTCTCACCACCTCTTCAAGGCATTACTTATCACCTCCTCACAAGATCCCTGTTTCTACACTTGCTGTCCAGAGTCCCATCTCCACAAAGTGACCAGAGCAACCCTTTAAAGACATCCTTTAAAAGGGATAACTCAGTTGGTAGAGTGCTTGCTTAGCGTGCATGAGGCCCTGGGGTTTGGCCCTCTGCACTACCGAAACTAGGTGTGATGGGGTACACCTATAAGCCTAGGTTGGGAGGCCGGAGGATCCAGGTGCAGGTGACCTTTAGCTACATAGAGAGTTCAAAGTTGGTTTGGGATATATAAGATCCTTCCTCAAAAACCAAACAAAGCAAGGAAAAGAAATCCCTACCCACAGAAGCAACCAATAAGCCCAATCCCACCCACCCCTGCCTCTCTTACCCCACCCCTATCACCTGGTCCATTTTTTTCCAGACACACTGGCTTCCTTGCTTTCTGTGACAGTGTCAACTGTGTCTTGGCCTTGGGGTCCTTGAACGTGTTGTCCATTTACCTGGATGATCTATCTTATCCTGCACAGCCCAGGTCTAGGCTCCAGTCCTCCTAAGGTCTCTTCTCAAATTGAGACTTTCTTAAAGAAGCTATGATGACTAATTTTATATGTTAATTTGACTGAGAGTGTCTAACTATTTGGTCACTATATTGAATGTGTCTCCAAGGACATTTTTAAAGATGAGATTAACATTTGTATTAATAGGTCAAGTAAAACAGTTGCCTAATGTGAGTGGGTCTCATCCAATCCTCAAAGGCCTGTAGTGTGGTTTGAGTATAAAATGTCCTCCATTGGCAGAGAGAGAGAGAGAGAGAGAGAGAGAGAGAGAGAGAGAGAGAGGAAAAGTATAGCCTTGAATGAGGACCTATGGAGAAGATGGGCTGATATTTAATTGCTTCACATATTTGTTTGGACCTCAGGGTGCTGGTAAAGGAGTTGTGGAGAACAGGATATGTAGAACAAGGGCTCAGATAACAAGGCTAGGACACCATTAGCTGAAACAGAGCTCTCAAGAACCGAGAAATGTGTGTTCCCATGGCTAGTACCCCTGTCCAGGAACTGGAGACACAACTCTACTCTGTGCTAGATTAGGGGAGCAGGACCCCACAAACGGCCCTTCAGTGACAACCGTGACTTCCCTCTCTCCAGCCACATGTCAGAGAAGTCCCCAAGTCCTGCCTCCAAAGGCTGCTCAGCTTCCTACTTCCTGCCATCAGTCCCCAACCCCCACTTATCAGCCCACCTACCCGGACAATGGCTCTGTACCCTCTAGGAAAAAGATGTCACCTTCCCAGTTCCCTCCGGAGACCTGACAAACATAAAACCATGAGCTGGCATGTGGAAAGAGGTTCTCGGTGACCCCCTTCTGCTCCAGCTTCTCCTATACTGGTCAAGCCCCTGGTCTAAGTTCTGGAAAGCTCTTTCCTGAGTCCTCATCCCTGAAGATCTTAAGAGGTAGGATAAGCGAGCCCATTATTTATGCCTTAGTGGGGCAGGGTCTAGGGAGGCTGGCTCTCCCTGTGGCTCCAACACCCAACCATAGCTTTGACTCTTCCGTTTGGCACCTTCTTGCTCAGACAGAAGCTATCCCACGAGAGCACTGTCCTCCCTCTAAGCCGTGCCCCATCCTTTCTATCGGTCCATCCTTCCCACAGAAACTCCGACCACTACCCTCCCTCCTTTTCCTAGTCCAAGCCCTCCCTTGTTGTTCCACCAACCACACCTGCTTGCAGAAACTTCCTTTGGCTACCTTAATCCCTTTCCCAGAATCCCAGTGAAATTCATACATCAACCAGCCCCTCACTAGGTGGACATCACCTGAGTGTCTGCACTTGCATGTCCTGTGCTGAATACAGCGCACAGAGAAACAAGCGACTCTCCCCGCCTAGACCTTGCCTGCCAGGGGCCTCCAGATGAGAAGGCCAGTGTGGACATTTCTCCCTGGGTGCTGGGATCACCTCCCACAAACCATACTGCAGCCGTCTGAGCAACCGCTCCTGGAGCTGGCCCATCCTCCCATTCTGCTCTCTACTCCTACACAAGTAAAGATGGGACCAGACAGGTGTCTGTAGGTAAATGGTGGAGGTCAGACCCAGTGCTGGAGGAGCCCAGGAAGCTGAAACTCTCCAAGATGGATGGGATGAGGGAGGGGAGCCTGGGAAGCTTTTCCAAGGAGGTCTGCGCAGTGTGGGGAAGTGAGAGGTGGTTGGGGACAGGATGTGGAGACAGAATGGACAGCACAAAGGCTCGCAGCACCCACAGGGAGAGAGGAGAAAGACTTTCACTAAAGCTTGGTGTTCTGGCCAGCAAATGGGTTTGTGGCTCTTCCAGTGAGCCATAGATCACCTCTGAAGGGTTTTGAGCAGGAAAGTGAAAAGGGGACAGGCTGCTGGTGAGTAGTAGCTTTATAGTAATCTGATAAGCAGCAATGGGATACAGATTGACCTAGGTAGGTGGGGGCAAAGAGACTGGGTTGCAGCAAACTTAAGATATAATAACCAAGACAGAACAGGGTACAGATTATCTGCTAGGTGGGGAGAGGAGTCCCAGGGACAAGGGCAGGGGCCTGCCCCAAGAGAATAATAAGGTGGCTAGATCATATATCATAGGCAGTCCAATTTAATAAGGGGATGTTAAGGACCCATGATGTACAGAGATAAGCAATGTCACAGTCAGTTTCAAGATGCAGGATTTGATAATGAGGATGGTATGTGAAGGGCAAAAGTGACGGGAGGAGGAAGAAATAGAAACTAGAGAGATGGGGAGGCTTGCTGTCTTCGGGGCACGGGCCCCTCACTGTGTTACGGACACCTCCACCACTCCAGGATGGTTTTCCCAGCACTGTTCCCCTGCCTACGATGACAAAGTGTAACGGGACAGCCATGAAGGCTGCTGCCCCACCCCGAGGAAGGTCCTCAGAGTCATGCCTGAACCCACACAAGGGAAAGGATGCGCACCGAGCAGAGCCTAAGCCCAAGGGTTTCACTTAGTTCTGAACACTGCCAGTGACCTTGCGTGACTCCGTGGTAAAGCACTCACCACACTTAACTACAAAACAGGAATGCTTCTGCCTTCCAAAGGGGACGTTTGTCCATCCCCCAACCGCACACTGCCGCTGCATCTCTACTTTCTTATTCCTTCATTTCTGAAGTCTCAAGGTCAAACTTCTAAATGCCTTTTGAAGCTACCCGTTTGTCTCTGGCCACCTTACCCAGCCCTCTACCCTACCCCCGCCCTGCCCTGAGGAAGACCTAGTGCTCTTAGGATCTCTGGGACTAGAGGCCTCCTACTGGCCCACTCCACAGGAGCCCTCTCTCCTCCAATCCCCCAAATTTAAATGCAAACCTGCTTTTCTTCCTACAGCACCTAAGAAATCCTTAAGTGGTTTCTTGCCACTCTTAAAAGTAAATCACGTCTGATCACCTGCCTTCTCCCCACGCGTCTCCTGTGTCAATCTCCTCCTCTCTCGGGATGCTCCAGCCTTATTGGCATGCCTCCAGCTCCTTGAACACTCCAAGCTCGCCTCGGGGTCTTTGCCCTTGCTGTCCCCTCTGCCGGGGACAATGTCCCTCCCACTTGCCTGGATGACTCCAGCACAGCCTGCCGCAGGGAGCTTAATTATCACTCCCTCTAAGAGACCTTCCCAGAGCACCCAAATTAAACTTGACCCTGCTAGTCCATCGCAGAGTGCCTTGGGCTTCTCCCCTGAGCTTTCCTCCCCCTTTGCAAATATATATGCATGGCAGTGGTTCCTTTGTTGGTGGACTTAATGTCTGTCTGTCCCTCTGGACTAGATCCCCGAGGATAGATGGCTTGTCTGTCTTATCAGCAGCTACACACCCAGCACTCATAATTAGTGTTGACCGAATGGGAGAAAAGGTGCGCTGAACAAGGAAGGCAAGCAGCAAAGAAGGAATGGTGGTCTGTGTCTTTGGACCTCCAAAGCAGGCCCTCAAAATGGCAGTGCTGGGGACTATGTCCTAAACAGAAGGACTCTGGCCGCTTAACTGAAGCCTAAAGGTGGGTTTCTGTTTACCAGAAAGGCAGATCTCTAAGGCAGTTTCTGTTTACCAGGAACCTCCCTTAATCCTATCCCGGGAGGGTCAACTACTTTGGACAGGGCATCTAGTTCTGAACAGGAGCTCATCCCCTGCTAACTGCCTTAAAATCTGCTTGCTTTTCTGACATTTTGCTTCTCTCTGCCCCTGACCCCCACCCCAAGAAGTAGCCCTGGCAGTTCGATCCCCAATGGACTTCTCTTTCTACCCATGGAGTGGTTCAGTTCAGTGCTTTCACTGAGCCCTCCATTTTAGCCTGATGGCAGGATCTCTCTGGGTTGAGCTTCTGTGACTATTCTAAGATTTGGGTGGATAGAAAGGGTAGTTGACAGGCCTGGTGGTGGTGGTGGCGGTGGCGGTGGTGGCGGCACACCTTTAATCCCAGCACTCAGGAGGCAGAGCCAGGCCAGCCTGGGCTACAGAGCGAGTTCTAGGAAAGGCGCAAAGCTACACAGAGAAACCCTGTCTCGAAAAACCAACCAACCAAACAGACAAACAAACAAAAAAGAAAGGGTGGTTGGCCAGCGTCTGCAGGGGAATTTGCCCTGAACTGCCCATCCCTCACCATCCTTCCCACAAGGACAAACAAAGCAAGGCACAGGCTCCATCTCAAAGGTGGGTGCTTTCTGTCCACTACTTCCTGGTCATGCTAAGAGGCAGAAGAGAGGGGAATCAGGCAGAGGAGACCTAGGAGTAGCCAGAAATGTGACCAAGAAATCAGCCAGAGAAAGTCATTGTCAACACAGACAAGCCACTAGACTTCAGGCAGGACAATGAGCACAGAGAGGCTTTGTGACCCCGGCCTCAGTGTCACAAATGAGCAAAGCTGGGCAGAGAGGCAGGGCAGAACCTTGTCTCAGCTGCTGGTTTGGACCTGTGTCTTGTTTTGCAAACCAGGCTGCTGCCAATGGAGAGAGATTCTCATTGTTCATGGCCCTTGCAAGTGGAAGTGGATTCTACAGCAATTAGCCAAAAAGCCTTCCCTTTAAGGGCCACATCTTCCTGTTGTGATTGGGATTAACTGCAAGTGACCCTCCCCTCCCTGAGAGCTCTAGGAGAGGGTTCTTCCAATGGGCATATGATACTTGTTTGTTCAATGACTGGGAGGTGGATTGTTCCCACCAAAAGCTCTGTTGAAGTTTGGTAGCTTTGCTGGGAGGAGGGACCTTAAAGGGATTCATGCCTTTCTGTTGAGACTGGGTGAGGGCACTTGAGAGTTCGGTCACAGCCAGTCCACCCCTCTGTCCCCTCTCTGCCTCCCACACGCTCAGTCACTGGCACTTTCTACCCCACCTCGAGAAACACGTGGCTCTCACCAGAAACTGAAAAGATGGTAACATCTTGCTCTTGGCCTTGTCGAACCATGAGCCAGAGTAAATGGATCTTCTTTATAAATGATCTGTCTTCAGACATTCTGAAACAGCAGCACAAATCAGACGAGACACTGTGTAATTTCATTTTGTGATTTCGTCACCTGGTGAGTGACTCATCTTTCTTCAGTTTAGCTTCATGTTTCTTGATTTGTCACCTGCCTGGCAACAAGTTGTTCCTTGTCACTTTCTCTGTGGAGTATTTATTTTCGTTAGTTCACGTTAAAATAGAAATATTTCTTACTTGAGTGTTCCTGCTAATTTATAGGCCAGTATTTATATTCTTTTTTTTTTTTATCAGCTCAGTAATAATATTTTCCAGACCTATTACAAGTTCTCATTGTCTTCATGGTTTCATTAGCCATAAAATGAAACTAAATAGAGTAACAGTTGTTTAATTTAACATATGAATCTTATTCTTGCTCTGAAAATAATTTAGATAAAAATAACGCTGTGTACACTGAATGGTGATGAATTGAGACATTTATAGAATTCCATTCTATTGATATCTTTAGCGTTCCTTTCTTTCTGATGATAATGAAAATCCAACCCCCCACTTCCCATTCCACCTACTTAAACTCACATGGGGGAATTGGACTGGGAAGTAGGGGAGGGGCCTCCAATCTTGAAGACTGTCGGCTCTCACTGGGGCTCTCCACATCAAAAGGGGGGTGTGGACATTTTCTCCTGGATGTCCTGAGTCCCACAAATAGATGTGTTAGAGGATCTGACTTCAAGGAAAAGACCTTCCAAGAAGGTCAATCGCTACTTCATTTTAAGTACAGATGAGGCCTGTCAGCAGCATCCTCTGAACTTGGAGGGGAAAAGAAACCCCAAAATGCACAGCTGGTGACCATGTTTCACCCTGGGAGTGGTCCTGGGGATCGTGCTACCAGGCCTGGAGCAGTCCTCAGAGATGGCCTCTAGCTCTGCAGACAAGTAGCCCAAAGCTGGTTGTAGCTGGTTCTAACAAATGCAAACAGATCTGTGGGAGCTGGACTCCGGAGTAGGGGAGTGGGAGCCGAGGGCTTGAGCAGGTTTTACTGGGTTTATTAGGAAGGGGCCTTCTCCGGAGGATTTCACTCTCTAGGCTGTGCCCTCTGCACAGAGCATGCAACAACAGCAACTTGCAGGTCAGCAACAGGACTCAGTGGGTAACAGCCTCCAAGCCTGGCAACCCGAGTTCAGTCCTAAAATCCTCATGGTGGAAGGAGAAAACGACTTCCAGGAGTTGGCCTCTGACCTCTACATGCAAGAGTGCATACTCACACATGCAATAAATAAATGTAAAAACAAAACAAAACAACAAAAGCCACAATGCAAGCCAAGGAAGGAAGGGTTGATTTTGGCTCCCAGCTAGAGGGTACAGTGCACCACAGTGGGGAAGGCTTGGCGGCAGGAGTGTGAGGTGGCTGGACACAGTGAGGCTGTGGACATGAAGGACAGAGAGAAGAAAGCTAGCTAGTGGTGAGCTCACTTGGTCCTTTCCACCCAGTCCAGCACGCTGGCCCATGAATAAGGCCACCCGTAAGTAGGGCTGATCTACTGACATTAGCTAACCCAACCTAGAAACTACCTTACATGTAACCCCAGATGTTTTTCTCTTAAGTAATCCTAGACCCTAACAAGATGTCACTCAACATGAACCACCATACCCTCCACACAATGACCTCATCCCAGGCTGGTGGAAAGCAGTGACCACCCCTGCTTCCTGGGCTGTGATTCCCAACATGGTATCAGGCAGGTGCTGGGCAAGACTATCGGACTCAGAAAGTCCGTCTTGACACCCTTCTACCCTTGGCCTAGGAGCACCCACTTCGCCAGGACCTAGACCAGCACATCCTGGGTGCCCAGATGGGAAGCCATGATTCTGACTCTACAAAGGTTTCATTGAGACTCGAGGACCAATGCACAGGTTCCTATAGAGCCCCAGAGACAATCCCTTTGTGGCCACTCTGTGCCCCTCCCCCATCTTGTCCTGATTGCTGTCACTTCTCTATATCTTTTCTCTTCGATCCCCACCTCTCTATTTTTACTTCCCCAAAGAAACCTCCTGGGGGCAGGGGGACAGTAAATAAAGCCACAGGGGGAAAGGCAGCAAGAAAAGTGAAAGGAAGTGTGTTTTATATCCGATTCCCATCCAGGGCTGTAGAATGGGGAGGCCAGGGAAGCCCTATGAGGAGAGACTGGAGGAGAGCAAAGCCAGTGTGTACCAGCACCAGGCTTTGACTATGACACCAGGAAAAGAAACCTGGACTCGCAGATGTGGTGAGGACAGTCTGTTTGGCATCAGGAATAATCTTGATGGCTGAGTCAGAGCAGAGCTGGCAAAAGCTGGAGCCGGACTCACACTGCCAGCTACTAGTCACTCGTACTGAACTTGAGCAACAAAACCCAGGAAACACTAGTCTCCTATCATAGGGCAATGGCAGCACAGGCTGCTGGTGAGAGCAGGGAACCCCCCAAAGTGAGGCAGGTAGTTTCGGGTGAATGCAGGGCTACTGGTATGGAGCAAACTGGAGAGTCAAGATGGCTTGTAACAATGAATTCTCCCCTTCCCCCATTTGCCTGCAGAAGTTCTAACTCCCAATACCTCTGCACATGACTACCTTTAGAGATAAGGCCTTTAAGACAAATGATTAGATTAAAATAAGGTTCTTGGTGGGGGCACTATTCCAATGTGTTCTTTAAAAAAATCATTGTACGTATACATTGTACATGGTACTGTGTTGCCTAAGGATACATTCACACTACTATGAATTGTACATTGAGTACAAGCCCTCACGCCTCTCCTCTCCCCTTTCTCATGCAGTCTGTGTTCTGTGTGTGTGTGTGTGTGTGTGTGTGTGTGTGTGTGTGTGTGTGTCATGCGTGTGCACATGCCAGAGGCTGATGTTCTACCCTACTTTTTGAGGCAGAATCTCTCACTGAACCGGAAACTTTCCAATGTAGCAGGACTGGCCAGTCAGTAAGCCCCAGGAATCCTCCTGTCTCTGCCTTCCCAGGGCTGCGATTACAGATGTGCACTGCCTCACCCGGGTGTTTTATGTGGGGTCTGGGGATCCTCACATGTACGTAGTAAGCACTTAGCCAACCAAGCTGCTGCCTCAGCCCACAGTCTGAAGGGTTTGATGTTGTTTTAATGATCATCGATATATGATCTGACTGTGTAGCTCTTGCTGGGCTTGAACTCACAGAGAGATCCACCTGCCTCTGCCTCATGAGTGCTTACATTAAAGGAATATGCCACCATACCCATCGACAACCTGTGTTCTTTATAAGAGAATATTTTATTTGGGAGACACAGATAAGCGCCTGGTTTCCTACCTGTAGCCCTCGGAGCTGTGAGAGAAACTGAGGACTCTACAGCAGCCCTGGTGGGTAAGTGGCTGAGGGCTGGGTTGCTATGCAAAGAGCAAGATTTCTTAAAGTCTGGGATACAAGAACAGAACAGGGTTACCACAGTTCATGCAGGAGCTCAGGTAAGCCCAGGGGGTGAGGTGAAGTGGGGGATGAGTAGTAAGATCTCAGGAAGTACTTAGAACAAGCATTCTGGAGTGATCCTAGGAAGACCTTACCTTCAGAGCAACAACAATACCCCTAGAGCAAATGCTGTAGTGTAGGGTCATAGGAAAAAGAGAACTTTCAGCCCACCACAATCAGTGTCTATCCGAGCAAAATTCAATATATTTTAGAGGAAGAGAGTATAAAATATATTTGCTATTGGAAATTATTCACAGTGTCCAGAAGACCACAACAATATTTTAGACATAAGAAATGGGATGTAACCTATTGCTGTGGGATGTTCTGTATGTCAAATGTGTTGCTCTGATTGGTTAATAAATAAAACGCTGATTGGCCAGCAGCCAGGCAGGAAATATAGGCAGGACAAGCAGAGAAGAGAATTCTGGGAAGTGGAAGACTGAGGCAGAGAGATACTGCCAGCCGCTGCCATGACAAGGGAGATGTAAGGTACCAGTAAGCCATGAGCCACGTGGCAACTTATAGATTAATAGAAATGGGTTGATTTAAGATATAAGAACAGTTAGCAAGAAGCCTGCCACGACCATACAGTTTGTAAACAATATAAGTCTCCGTGTGTTTACTTGTTTGGGTCTGAGCAGCTGCGGGATTGGCGGGTGAGAGAGATCTGTCCTGATCCTGTGCTAGGCAGGACTGGAGAAAACTCCAGCTACAAATGGCACCCAATGGCTTGAGTTTCCACCTTAAACCTGAGAATATTCAATAAGCTATTCAAAATGGAGCTAAAAACAGCTCCCTAGTTGTCTCTCTCAAGTTGGCGGGTTCCTGACATGCACATTTGACCAGCAGTATGGCAGGAATGAGGCATCTGCAAGTGGCAAATTACGCTGCGTGGTGGATTTAGCCTTTGCTAGTATAAAACAAACAAACAAACAAACAAACAAACAAATAAATAAATAGGTTTCTGGGCTACACGATGCTTTGATAAAAGCATAGACCCACTGTTTCTAAGAGTTGATGGCTCCCAGAGCTGGTGATAAATGTACCACCACCATGTTGGGAAGCTGAGGTGGGCGGAGCCACCAGCCACAGTGGCCATTTTGGTCTTACAAATGCTGCAGTTTAAAGCAATAGTTACACAATAAGGCAGATTCAGATAAAACAAGACTTTAAATGCTTTACAATGTGTGTAAAAATGTACATAGGCTTGGAAGAGAGAGAAAAGGGAATATATAGTTATATAAAGAAATACATAGTTTTTAAAAATAAAGTCTTTAAAGAGATAGTAAAGGTAATATAAAAAATAAGCCACATAAAGGTGGATATTACACAGAGAATCTGGATTGTGTTGTCCTTGGGAATTTTAACTGCAGAAAAACATTTGATCATAAAAACTGTTGAGTTAAACATATATATATTAAAGGTACCTTGACTTCAAAATTTGGATGTAAGGATATGTTGCTTTGGAAAGGAGGCTCTGCTTTTGTTTCCACAGACAGCAAGAGGCTATGGATTTGTTCTAGATTAAGATACATCAGGTTTGACCAGCCAAGACCCCCTGAAAGGTCTCCGATGACACCATGGCCCAGATGATCCAACATCCAGAACAGTTTCAAGGCAATTGGCTCAGATGATACACCCTCACGGACTACTCCATAATCCTAAAATTTTCTTTGTGTCCCTATAAGATACAGCGCTCCACTCCAGCAGGAAGTAGTAACAGAAGCAACGCCCAAATTCTCAAATATACAAAGCTGGCTTTAGACATGGAATTTGCTCATTCCTTCTCTAAACCCAAACATATTGCTAAAAAAAAAAAAAAAAAAAAGGTTGAGATATTCTTTTGTCCCATATCAGAAGAGTCCTCTGGTGTGGGACAGAGAAAAACCAATATTTCTATTTAAATCAGGTTGATTACAAATGCAATCTCTTTCTAAAGAAGAAAAGGGGATATGAAATAGATATATAGGATATAGATATGATAAAAGGGTAGATTGTTGAACCTACTTTTAAAGAGCAACAACTTGTTTAAAATGTTTTACATTGCTATGGATTTTAGTCTATTGATACAAATTTAAAGTTAATTTTGTTATACTGTGTGTATATTTCTACTCTTGTTTAAGGTATTATGTTTGTATAGCTCATTTAAAATTGTAATGGATAATTAAAAATAGATTAATAATTAGTCATCTATGATAATAATATTTGTAGCCGTGTTAAGGCTTCTAGGTATACATAGATATATTTCAGATAGGTAGGTAATCTTCAAACACTTCAAAAGCCTACAGAATATGGCATTTAAAATGTTTTAAAATTTTAGACTTTCTGGACAGTGAGACATGTCTGCTCCTGGCAGCACCAATTTACTTCAGAGAGGAGGATGGGAATCAAAGACACTCCATATGAAGTTTATCTTCTTGGCAAAAATAGCCATTTGGGCAAGAAACTGTTCTTGCCTGTACTGCTTGATCAACTGGACATGCAGGACCCATAGGAAGGTGACCACTGAACTTTGCTTGGTGAAATGGTCCTTCGGGTTCCTGCTTCGCAGAGGAAACTGCCAGACATTCTACAGGACACTGAGAAAAGTGATTGAGAGACTCTAGGCCTGTGAGCTGAAGACAGATGCCCCAACTTTACAAAAGAACTTTGGATGACTATCCAGGCTGCCAGGTGTCTCTGTCTACCCTGCAAGACTCCTCAAAATTGCTTGCATCCTTTTCCCATTTCTCAGGTGATAGTATATCTTTCTGAGGTCTCTGATGTAGTTGAAGCTAGATAGTTACAATTTTCCTTAGTTATGATAAGAGATAAGTTAGATATAAAACCTTAGACTCACAAATATATGATAGATAGGATATCTTCTTTAATAATATAACTGTAATTCTTGCTTGATAATTGTTTTGTTATATGTAATTTTACTATGTGAAAGTTAAAACCTTCCTTTTTGAAAAAAAGAAAAGGGGAAGTGCTGTGGGATGTTCTGTATGTCAAATGTGTTGCTCTGATTGGTTAATAAATAAAACACTGATTGGCCAGTAGCCAGGCAGGAAATATAGGTGGGACAAGCAGAGAAGAGAATTCTGGGAAGTGGAAGACTGAGGCAGAGAGACACTGCCAGCCACCGCCGCCATGAAAAGTGAAATGTAAGGTACTGGTAAACCATGAGCCATGTGGCAACTTATAGATTAATAGAAATGGGTTGATTTAAGATATAAGAACAGTTAGCAAGAAGCCTGCCACGGCCATACAGTTTATAAGTACTATAAGTCTCTGTGTGTTTACTTGGTTGGGTTTGAGCAGCTGTGGGACTGGCGGGTGAGAGAGATCTGTCCTGACCCTGGGCCAGGCAGGACCAGAAAAACTCTAGATACAACCTATGGTTAAGAATACTCACAATTGTAAAGCAATAGAACCAAGTCCTCAAGTAAGAGAGAGGTTAGAACTAGTAAATATAGATGTTTATACAGCTCTTACAAAGTTTAGGGGTTTACAAGTAGAGGATACATACATGAGTGCATACAGAAATTTCCACAGAAAAATGCTAACTATTCATGAAGATGGCTCAGTGGGCTAAGGTACTGTCCACCAAGTCTGGAAACCTGAGTTCAAGTCCCAGGACCCACATGGTGGAAGGAGAGAGCTTACTCCCACAGACTGTTTTTTGACCTACACACACACACACACACACACACACACACACACACACACACATACACACACACTCACACACACTCACACTCACTCACACGCACACACACAACCTTATCAGTATCTTGAAAACTAAAAATCAGAGGGGGCAGGGCCATATTAACTCTACTGATTATGGCTGACTTCTCAAAGGAGATAACGAGGAGGAGGCAATGAAATATCTTTTGGGGGTTGAAAGAAAACAAACGCCCCTCCCCTTAAATAACCTGTCAACTCCAAATTATATTATCTACTGAAGATGTTTTTCAAAAACAAAGGATTAAACTTTTAGAAACATAAACACTGAGAGAATTCATTCTTAGGCAGATATCCATGTCAACACTGATAAAGAAAGTTCTTCAAGCTGAATGGAATCAATACCAGATAGACATTGGGATCCTACAGGAAGAAGAAAGAACACTTGAAGTTAAATACATGGGCAAATGCCAAAGGCTATTCTTTTTCCCTTTGTTAATTGTTTTAAAGACAACTATAACGTTGGACATATTAAATATATACAAGTCAAATTCCTGGGGCTGGAGAGATAGCCCAATGGTTAAGAGCACTTTCTGCTCTCCTGGAGTACCTGTGTTTGGTTTCTATAGCAACCATTGTAACTCTAGTTCCAGGGATCCAATACCCTCTTCCAGCTTGTATAACACAAGTGGTGTGCCTCTTCTGGCATCATGTAATGCACACACACACACACACACACACACACACACACATACGCACACGCACGTATGTGGTGCACATAAACTCATAAAGGTGCACACACACACCACAAATAAAAAGTAAATAAGTCTTAAAAGAAATCAAATGTATGGAAATAATAGCAAAAAGGATAAGGAACAGCAACGATTCCACAGTTCATAATAAATGCTACATTTTCTAGAAAGTAGTAGCATAGTAAGTGGGCTGACTAGATTATTAAGGAAGTGGATTCTACCATGTACTGATGGCTGTATTAGTGTGAGAAATGTTGAGGACATTATGCTAAGTGGACAAAGCCAGGCACAAAACACTGTGTACTGCCCAATTCAATCTATGTGAGGCTATTTCACAGGTGAAACCATTGTGACAGAAAGGTCACTCGTGGCCTAAGGCCAGGGGTTGGAAGAAGGCCTAGATTATAAGAAGATACTAAGAAATTGTTTAGGGAGATGTGTGGTGATAGTTTTTGTCAGCATGACACAAACTAGGGTCACAGGAGAGGAGGGAATCTCAGCTAAGGAAATGCTTGCATCAGACTGGCGTGTGGGCATGTCCGTGGGAGCATTTTGCGGATTGTTGGTTGATGTTAGAGGGCCCAGCCGCTGTGAGTAATGCCATCCCTGGGCAAGTGGTCCTGAGAGACAGAAGAAAGGTAGCTGAATGTGAGCCTGGCAGGCAGCCAGGAAAAGCATTCCTCCACAGCCACTGACTGCCTCAGTTCCCGCCTTGAGTCCTGGCTTCCCCTGATGAAGGACTGCAAACCTGTAAGTCAAATAAGCTGTTTCCTCCCATGCTGGCTTTGGTTTGTGTTTTATCACAGCAACAGAGCAGTGAACAGGACAAGATGGAATAAAACTGTATCACCAGTATGATGCGGTTGTGTGTGCACACAATTACTGAAAATAGCAAACTCAACAAGGAATTTTATTGTGTATAAAGTACACCTCGGTAAAGCAAAACCAGAAGATCTGGCTGAGAATATGAAGAACATAGACTATCTAAACATCACTGATAAAGGGAAATCAAGTTGGCCTGGGAGACTATGATTGCAGTGCTCCAGGACTTACAGCTCCTACTGGGAGCAGTGTTGTGGCCCCACACAGGGAAGGGAGCTATGCCCAGGTGAGGAGGAGAAATGGGCCCTTCCTCTCAGCATGGTGTGTTCTTGCTAGCTGGGTGACTATAGTCCTTCTAATAGCCCCAAAGCCCTCTGCTCCTGCAAGTTCCTGGTGGCCACGCTGCTCTGCTCACACTGGCCTTCTTATGGTTCATCAGACTCATATGACATGCTGGGCCTCTTGCTGCTGTGCCCACCACCCAGAATGCTCTTCTCTCAGCCCCAGGTTACTACCTTACCTCAACCAGGTTTTTGCTCAGTTCTCAATTTCTCAACAAGGATTCCACAGATACCCTACAGGACTCTACAACCCTTACCTGGCTTTATGTCTCTTTTTTTCATTTTGGTCCTGCTAAATTACTTCATGCTGGGTTTTTATCCCTCCCCCCTTTTTTTGAGATAGGGTCATCCTCTGTAGGCTGATCTGGTCTAAAACTTAGTAATCCTGCCCCTGCTACCCAAGTGCCAGAATTCCAGGCATGAGTCAGTACGATCAGCTTATGATTTGCTTATTTCTGAGGTCCAGTATTGTCTGTGTCTGCTGTTGACTGTAAGCTTATGAGAACAGAGATGAGTTGAATGTCTCTCACCCAATGTTCCTTCTGAATTTTATTTGTAGAAGGCTGTTAGCTATGAGGTGTATGTGGCCTTTAATTGAGACCTGCACTCGGCCTTTGTGGGTTTCATGGGTGGTTGGCATTTTCTCCCAGTTTGTGGCTTTTGATTTTTCCCTTCTTCTTGTGATTCCTTTGATGAATGAGGCCTCTTTTTTTTTTTTTTTTTTTTTTTTACGATTTGAGACAAGGACTCACTATGTAGCCCTGGATGTCCTGGAACTCACAGAGCTCTGTCTGCCCCTGCCTCCACCTCCTGAATGCTGGGATTAAAAGTGTGCACCACTATGCCCAGCAGAGGCTTTTACTTTTAACATGGTTGTTCTGTGTCTGGATTAGAGAATCTCCCACTGCCCAAGTTCATATAATGTATTATCTTCTAAAACTTGTCTAGTTTTGTCTTTAAATTAAAATATTGTACATATCTGGAATCGAGTTTTATGAAGGATGGGAGGTATGACAGAATTTTCATTTTTTTCCCACAATAGATAACCGGTTCCATTCCATGTATTACACAGTTTCATCTGACCCAACAAATCTGCATTGCCCCCTCCTTGCCAAGGGTCAAGTTTCCACGTTCCCAGTTCCCTTTCCTGACTGGGCCGACTCTGCACCACACTGTCTGAGTTAGGGCAGTACTAACATACTTCATTTTCTATGACTGGCTTAAAAGTTTTTAGCCAATACAGAGATCACTTAGTACCTTTAGAATAGAACACATAGGGATATATAATTTTATAGATATTGAACTAGATAGATCTGTTTATTACCAAAAGCTTAAAAACCAGGCTATCAAAGTTTGAGCAGATGTTTTGAGGTGAATTCACAGATTTATATTTTTGAAAGACAGCATAGCTATGTCTCTGCTTACAGCAATTATCCCTGGTTGGGGAAACTGTGGATGCTTTCTATTGTTTTCTTGGACTTTATCTCTGATTCACAAATTTTCTACTATGAGCATAGATTATCTGTCATAAGGGGAAACCAGCTTCGTAATTTTTTTTAGGTAATGATGTGTGACTATTAAAAGGGAACAGGAAAGCTCTGTGAACATTCCAAACCCTCTGTCCCGGCTCTTCTGAAATATAACAACAAATAATAAATGTTGGGAGTGATGGAGACGCTAACTGCCCTGATCTGATCGTTACACTATGTATACATACATCAAAACATCATACTACATCCACAGACACGTTCAGTTGTGTGTCAATCAGAAATAACGCTGTATAAACATGAGGACTTGAGTTCGAATCTTCAGGACTCATGCAAAATGTTGATATGGTGGTGCCTGTGACCTCAGAGCTGCTGGCGCAGAGACAGGAGGATCTCTGGCACCTGCTGTCCCTCCCCCAAGAAAAAAAAAAAACTACAAAAGAAAAGCCCAGTGGAGGGGTGAGGCAGCCAGGCAGCTTGTGGGGCATAGTGTACCATCAGGACGCCCGGGCTTTCATGTGGCTCCTGGGAGAACGCAGCCTTGGCTAGAGGAAGCACAAGGAGGAGCTGGCTTGGGGACCAGAGGACATGGTAAACTGGCATTTGGAGGGCAGGAGGAGAGTCTGGCTCAGAGCTGAGGGAGTAGGGCTCTCAGAGCACCTGTGTTAAGGTTGGAGGGTCTGGGAGCTCAAGGGAGCATCGGAGTGGGAGGGGCCAGAGAGGAGAGCAGCCTGGTAACCAACCAGGAGGGGTTAGAGGCAAGTAATGGGGGCTGGGTAGAAGAGGAAGGAGAAGGAGGAAGAGCACAGGAGATGGAAGGAAAAGGGGGTGGGGGTAGAAGGAAGAGTAGCGGAAGTAGGAGGAGGAAGGGGAAGGGGCAAGAGAAGGAAGAGGGGAAGGACAGGCGAGAAGGGAAAATTGCATCTTGGGTGGGACAAGAAAGAGGAGGGATGCTACCTGAGGGGTTCTGGGGATGACCCTGCCTCCACTGACCCCGTGAGAGCAGTCCAGGCCGAAGCAGAGCTTGAGGAAGGGTGTAAAGAAGACAGCACTGGAACCCAGGGAGAATGTTTTATCTAGAAGAGATGTGTTTATTCTAATCAAGGAAAAGGAGGCAGAAAGATAGCCTGCAGCAGCAGGGGGAAGTGAGGCTTCCACGGAGCCTTGTGCACAGGCTGTGGGGAGGGAAGGGCACCGAACTGCTCTCTCATGTGCCCCCCCCCCCGGGTTGCCCCTAGGCTTCCCAAGGGCAAGCAGGGGCTCATGCATCCAAAGGCAGCTGCATTCTTCCCGTGACTCACTGCAGAGCACACTTCCTGGAGTTCCAACGGAACCTCCCAACTCCATAGACTCTTTGTAACTGTCAAGGAGTGTCAGAGCGTGAAACCCGTTACATAAGTGATCTAGCTGAAGCCAGGGTGCACTCTATTTGTTTTGTGACAGGGCAAAAATGGAAACTTTAGCCTCGAGGCAGAAATATAAAACAAAGACAGACTATGATGGCCTCTTCGGGAAAGGCCTGCATGTCTTGCCTGTCCCTGCTGCTCCTTGCCAGTTTGTGGAACCTGTGTACCTCCCAGGCCTCGTTGTCTGTCTTCCACGCTCACCCATCAAAACCCTCACTCCAGCTCAGCCTATCAGCCCTTTCTTTTACTCTCAGAGCTCAATCATAAAAAAAAAAAATAACACAAATATAATACAACCAATAACTAATCAAGGGTTGAGGATGCGGCTTAGCTGCGGAGTGTTTGTCAATATGCTGAGCAATCCCAGGCACTGTAGAAACAACAACAAATCAAAACACCAATCAATCAAATGAACAAACCAAAAGCTTGGTACTTGGACTGGAGATGTAGCTCAGTTGGTAGAGTGCTTATCTAGCATGCAGAAGCCCCCAGCATTGCATAAACACGAATGTTGACACATGCCTGTAATCCCAGTACCGTGCCAGGCGGTGGTGGCACATGCTTTTAATCTCAGCACTCAGGAGGCAGAGGCAGGCAGATGTGAGTTCGAGGCCAGCCTGGGCTACCAAGTGAGTTCCAGGGAAGGTGCAAAGCTATACAAGGAAACCCTGTCTCGGAAACACACACACACACACACACACACACACACACACACACACACACACACACAAAAAAACCCACAAAAAAAGAAAGAAAGGAAGAAAAAAGAAAGAAAGAAAAAAAAGAAATGGAGGCAGGAAGAGATCAGAAGTTCAAGGTCATCCTCAGCTGTACAACAGGCTCAAGACCAGCCTGAACTACAAAAAAAAAAAAAACAACAAACAACCACTATCTCATAAAAATGATAATAAAATTAAAATTGTGGCTTTTAACTTTAGTCGGGTCTCATTACTCCACAATAAGCCTGAGTGGACCCACTTCTCAACCACTGCCAACTGTGACTGCCTGTAGTTTTCCTCTGAAGACAACTTTGACTCTGGTGACCACTGAAGCCTCCCATTGTAACCTGCCCCAGCATCCTTCGGTCCCCAGTGGTCTAGTCCATGTCACTGCACTATGTTTCTCCTTCACACCATGAGTCTCACACCAGGGCTGTCCCTTCTTCTACTCAAAACCATGCTGCTGTCATGGGCTGGTTCCCCTGACACTCTGAAGCCCCTTTCTCTCACTTCCCCAAGTTCTTGCTCTCTCCTGTATCTCCCAGGAGCCCTTCTTCCTCTGCTCTCATTCCTCTCCTCAGTTAAGCTTTTGATGATAGTCATCATTCATCAAATGAATAACATATATGACCACAAAAAGCTTGTTCCCAGAATGTGGAGTCTAAGTCAAGAGATAAGACAATACAATCCATCTCAAGAACAGAATCAAATGATATGATCCTTTGACAGCCCCCCCCAGACACTTGATAAAGCCCATCTCTAGAAATCAAAGCATAAGTTAAAACCAAAGAGCCAAGTATATCTATCTATCTATCTATCTATCTATCTATCTATCTATCTATCTATCTATCCTATGATGCACAGTACACTCATAAAAATAATTTTTAAAAAATTGAATTGAGTTAAAGAGTAAGTGTGTTTTAAAGATTCCTGGTGTATATGGAAAATGAGCTCCTAGAACAGTTGAAACTGTGTAAAAGCCAAAAAGATGAGAAACACTGCCCTGTAATGCACAGAGTGTCCTTGATTGGAGCAATCACAAAGCATTGCTTTATTTGAAGGTTCTAGTCAATGTGACCAGTAGAGAGAAGGAAAAAGCAATATAGTTATTCAACAGGGAGAGTTAAAAATCTGATTGTCTGTCTTCATTGAGAGCTTGAAGATCAAGTGAAAATTATGCCAATTGATGAGTTGGAAAAAGTAGGTAGTTTCAAAGGAAATATTGAAAAATTTTATTAGCTACAATCAGCTAGAAATCATAATGGGAAAACACAAGAATTCACTCTGGATAGCAAGCAAAATATAATGTTAGGAGGGGATGGGCTGGGAACACAGCTCATGTGTTGGTCACTGGATGCTAGGACCACACCATGGCAAACAAACAAAGAAATAATTACACAGTCAAGGAAGAATGCCAACCAGTATGCCACTCCTCAGAAAGAAAAGCTCACACTTCTTGTAATAATTTGAGTCAATCCGGAGCCAGGCCTTGTCTTAAGTCAGGAGTCCGTATTGTAAAAATGTTCATCTTCCCCGACTCACCTCCACACTCTATCACGGCAATCAACATCTCAGCTGAGTTTTAAGTAGAGTCTGATTTAAGGGATCTGTCATTATCTGGACAAGGATCAGTGAGGGAATTCATAAAACTCAGGGGGAGGGGGAAGGCTGAATGGGAACCTGGCATGCTTGTCACATCAAATATGAAACATATATATCTTAAGCCCATAGTAATTGCCTCAGTAAGGTCTCAGAGCCAAGGGAAACGGATCAAAGGAGCGAGACAGAAAATCCAATTGGCCTTTCAAGTTGGTGGGAAAGAGAATGTGCTGTTGAGGAAGTGCTATGGGATAACAGAAAAACTGCTCGCTTCTGATTTGATTTACTGAAGTACAAATTCTTTCCCTGTGTCAAAGACACCACACAACAGAAATGTTTTCAGAAAAAAAAATATTTGCAGGAAAAGATTATATGATGTCTGGGATTTGCTTCAAAATAATAGAAGGAGGCTGGGGTGGGGGGCAGAGATGAAACAAAACTGACTACTAATAATGATTGCTACCAGGTGGTGGAGATGTGAGACTTTATTACACTATTCTGCCTTCATTACAGGTACTTGAAACTTCAAATATCATACAGATTACAAATCCTAGCTAGGAAAATATTTTCAACATGACCTATCAAGACAAATATCCTTAGTGTGTGTGTGTGTGTGTGTGTGTGTGTGTGTGTGTGTGTGTGTGTAGGGATCAAACTCAGACCTTTCACAATGCCTTAGTTAGGTTTCTATTGCTGTGAAGAGACATCATAGCCAAAGCCACTCTTATAAAGATTTTAACTGGGTAGCTTACAGTTCAGAGGTTCTATCTGTTATCATGGTAGGATGTGGCAGTGTGCAGGCAGATATGGTACTGGAGAGGCAGCTGAGAGTTCTACATCATACACAGGCAACAGGAACTGAACTAAAATACTGGGTGTGGCTCAAGCATATATGAGACCTCAAAGTCTGCCTCCACAGTGACATACTTCCTCCAACAAGGCCACACCTACTTCAACAAAGCCACACCTCCCAATAGTGCCATTTCCTGTTAGAGTATAGGGGCCAATTACATTCAAACTGCCACATTCTACTCATGGCCCATGGCCCTCATAAAACAGATCATATACTTCCAACATATAATGGCACAGGATATATATTACCACTCCAAAATGTAAGGAAGGGAGCATAGTGAGGAAATACTGGACCAAAGCAAGACCAAAAGCTGGGCAAACTCCACTCTCTGTGTCTTCGTGTCTGATGTCTAAACACTCTTCATTTCCAACTCCTTTCAGCCTTGTTGACTGCAACACACTTCTTTCTCTTGAGCTGTTTCCACTCCCTGTTAGCAGCTCTCCTAGGCAGTTATCCCATGGCTCTGGCATATCTAACATCTTGGGGTTTCCAAGGCAATCCAGGCTTCTCCTTCACAGCTTCACACAATGGCTTCTCTGGGCCTCCATTCAGGGACACCCCTGACACATGCCTGGCCTCAGCAGCTTTCTTTAGTCTTGGAGGAATATTCCATAACCCCTTTCTTCTGTCCTTGACTTTAAAGTCAGAACCACATGGCTGAAGCTGCCAAGTCTGCTGCTTGCTAGGGCTGAATCATGCCCCCCTTGTTCAATTACATCTTCACCAGCTTCCTGTTTTCCATGGTTTCCTTCACTGCCTAAGCTTGGCTGTCCTGGAACTTGCTTTGTAGACCAGGTTGGCCTCAAACTCAGAGATCTGCCAGCCTCTGCCTTCCCAGTGCTGGGATTAAAGTGTGCCCCACCACACCTGGCTCTAAGCATTTCTTTAATTTCTTTTCACAAGTTTGAAATTTATCTGGGTGAGGTTTTGCCCCAAGGTCACCACTCCCTTTATTTCATCTCTTTGTTTATCTCCTTGAACACAGAACTTAGCTCCTTTCCACTTCCTGGTGCTCCTTTTCTCTTACATTTAGTATTTTTCCTTTCTCTACTTACCCCTTTTTATTATAAATCTTTAAACGCATGAACATTAGTAACCACATTAGAGAGTCTATACTTGGCTGCTTTGAGATTTCCTCTGCCAATAGAATTAATCCAAAACTCTTCACTTTAGCCTCAGGCAGACTCTTTGGACAAGAGCAAAAAGCAGCCACTTTCTTCACCAAAATATCACAAGAATTATCTCTATGCAACATACTAAAATTCTTCTTCTCTGAAACTTTCTGAGCCAATCCCCCACAGTTCAAATCACTCTCAGCACCACTGTCTTCCATGCTCCTGCTAGTCTGGCCCATTAAGCAGTGCTTAAAGCATTTCACTGTTTTCCTAACCCAGAGTATCAAAGTCAATATTACTCCAAAGAAACACATGGTCCAGCCTATCACAGCAATACCCCAGACCCTGGTACCAACTTGTCTTAGAGATTTTATTGCTATGAAGAAACATCCCGACCAAAGTAACTGTTATGAAGGAAAACATTTAAGTGAGTGGCTTACAGTTCAGAGGTTCCATCCACTATCATTGTTGTGATCTGCACCAGACATGATGCTGGAAAGGCAGCTGAGAGTTCTACATCATACACAGGCAATAGGAAGTGAACTGAAATACTGGGTGTGGCTTAAACATATATAAGACTTCAAGTCTGCCTCCACAGTGACACACTTCCTCTAACAAGGCCATACCTACTCCAACAAAGCCACATCTTCCAATAGTGCCACTCCCTATGAGCTTGTGAGGGCCAATTACCTTCAAACTATCATACAAACAACAGGCAAGTGCTCCACACTGAGCTTCATCCCTAGCCCAATAATTTTCTACAAATCTTCAGCCTTAATAATAATAAAAGAAATGCCATTTTTAAAATGAGAATTAATCTTCAGTCTGTGAGGATAGCAAATGTTGAAATTAGTCAGATTCGGACAGATAAATACTGCCTGTTTTCTTTCATATAGAATAAATTCATACACACAACACATAACACACACACACACACACACACACACACACACACACACACACACACACCCTGAAAATAGAAAGAGGACTATAAGAGGAGGAAGAAGAGAGGGAGATATCTATAAGGAAGAAGATGTCTATAAGAGGAGGAAGAAGAAGAAGCAATGGAGGGTAACTGAATATTTGTGCCACGAAAGGAGAAAGATGGACTATGATTAGGGAGAAGGGAATGACCAGGGGAGGGAGCAAGAATGAGGGAGGCCCACAGGGTTGGGGTAAATAAGAAGAGAGCATAATGATACACATGTATGAAATTGTCACAACGGAACACGCTACTTTGTACTCTGACTGAAACGTTAATTAAGGGCCAGTGAGTTGACTCAGCAGGTAAAGGTACTTGCTGCTGTCCCTCACAACCAGAGTTCCATCCCTGGGACCCACATGGTGGAAGCTGTCTTCTGACTTCTACATGCAGACTCGGGTACACACAAGCACATACATGAAACGAAGTAAATAATAGCATAAAGAAAGGAATGGTGAAGATGAGGAAGAATGGTAATGCTCAGAGATGTAGGAAATGGAGCCCCTCTTACACGGGGTCAGAAGAAAACTGTTCCAAATATTCTAGCCAAATTGTCCATACACATCAGGACCCTTTGAAATGCGATCACGCTTTGACTCAATTCAATTGTTATGAATTTTTCTCATAGATGTAGATGAACAAGTCCCCTTAGATGTCTACCCATGTATGTTTAGCATAATATTACTTATAACATTGAAACACTGAGAAAATCCCCTCAATTAGTTGACTGATGGCTTAGAAGAACACTGTTGCTTCCACACATTAGACAGGATGACGTAGGCCTTATTTCCCAAGTGACTGTTGTCCTAGCTGAGGATGTCCTTGCCTGTGCCTGTATCTTGAAGCATTTTCCTTGATTTTTCCTCTAGGAGTTTCAGACCTTTTAAAGAGGGAAATTTATTTGTTTATTATTTTATGTGTATGCCTGCATATATGCCTGCGTACCGCATGTATGCAGTGCCGAAAGAGCCTCAGATTCTCTGAAACTGGAGTTGCAGATGATTGTAAGCTGCTGTGACGTGGGTGATACAGGACCAAATTAGGCCTTCTGCAAGAGCAACAATGCTCTTAGCTGCTGAAGCGTCTCTCCAGACCCAGGTTTTCAGGTCTTCTATTAAGGTTGTGATCCATTTGGAATGAATTTTTGCGCAGGATGAGAGATGAGGATCTAGCTTCATTTTTCTACCTGTGAGTATCTATTTTTCCCAGTATCATTTGTTGAGGAGACTGTATTTAAAAAACAAAAAAAACAAAAACAAACAAAAAACTCCAATGTATATTTCTGTCATTGTAGCCAAAAACTGGGTGGTTGTAGCTGTCTAGGTCTATATCGTGGCTTTCTATTCTGTTCACTAGCTAGACTATATAAAGAAAAAGAAGAAGAAAAAAAACCCAAAACTAAACTCAACAACAAGAAACCAAAATCCCAGGAATGATGTTGTATACCTGTAATCCCAGGATCTGAGAGGTGGTGATATAAGAGGATCAGAAGTTCAAGCCTTGGGTACAAGTGCTTGAGGCCACTCTGGGCTACATGAAACCTTGTCTCAAAAAAAAAAAAAAAATCAAAATGAGCTATCAATAGTTAAAGGAGAACCCAGAAAATACATGGAAATTATTTATCTGACAAAATATTTGTACCCAGACAAGGAATTGATATCTAGGATTATTTTTAATGATCATAGAGTTTAAATTTTAAAGGATAAAAAGTGTTCAGGTGATTATTGTAAAACATTATGAATATACTTAATGACAATGTACTGTGTGTTTAACATGCTTTTCAAAGGAAATCAAACAATCCAACCAATAAATAGGCTAGTGAAATGAATAGACGGCCCTCAAAAGGGGAAGTCCAAATGGCTGAGAAACACATCCGAGGAGGTGGTCAACTTGCCCGCCATCAGAGAAATGCAAAACAAAGCCATGTGAGATTCCATCTCACCCCACTGAGAAAGGCAGCCACTTAGGAAGTAGATAACAACAGACCCTGGTAGGGATGTGAACTGCAGATGGGAATGTAAACTAGGTCAGTCATGGGAAGTTAGCCTGGGTCTTCCACCTGACCCAGCCATCCCAAAGGACTTCAAGTCAACTTATCATAGAGACGTTTGCTCACTCGTGTTTACTGCAACCCTATTCACAATAGCTAAGTTATGGAACCATCCTAGACATCCCAAAACAGAACACTGGCTAAAGACAGTGTGACATAGATACACTGTAGACGTAGCATGAATCTTAACAGGTCTTATTAATAAAATCAAACCTGAGGCCAGTTATTGGGATGAATGCTGGAAGATCAGAGAAACAGAACAAGCTACAGCTACGTTGCCATAACTCAGCTGATTCTGGTTCCTCAGACTGGATGCTTCTGAGTCCTCATCCGAATATGTCTCAGCTGAACTGCATTGCTCCAAAGCCTGAATGTTTAACCAGCCTGTTCTCTGACCCCCGATTAGTTTATTAGCCTGCACAATATTTTTGGGAACACATACCACAATACACAATGGAATTTATTTCAGCCTTAAAGAAGAAGGAATTCAACATCCTTGCAAGAGAAGAGTACAACTGGAGATTATCATATTAAGAGAAAGAAGCCAAACTCAGAAAAACAGATACATATACATGAAGTCGACTATGGAGAACCAACAAAGGAGTTAGTTCTTTCCTTCCACCATGTGGGTCACAGAGCACAAACTCGGGTTGTCAGACTTGATGACAAGTGCCTTTACCTGCTGAGTTACCTTACAACCCATCCACGTGCTATTCTTAAATAGCTATTCATATATATCTGAATATATATGTATAAGAGAGAGAGAGAGAGAGAGAGAGAGAGAGAGAGAGAGAGAGAGAGAGAGAGAGAGAGAGAGAGAGAGAGAGAGAGAGAGCTCACAATGTGCTAGGTGTGGTGGCACATGTAATGTCAGCACTTGAGATGCTAAGGTAGGAGAATTACCACTAGTTCAAGGCCAGCCCTAGCTACAGAGTAAGACCCTGCTTCAAAACACAAACAACACACACACACACACACACACACACACACACACACACGCCAATGTACTATGTACACACATATACTAAGTATAAAGTGTTTCATGTTTTCTTCTAATGCTTTTGTGGCTTCACTTTTAACTTTCAAGTATTTCCTTGATTTTGATGTAAAGATTGAAGTAAGAGTCACTTTTTCTCCAAAATATATCCCCAGCTGTTATAGCCTTAAATACTGAACAGCCTGTCTTAATCTCTCTGGTGTGAGATGCCATTTCAGGAAATGCTAAATTCCTCTATTAATCTGGTTCTTCTTCTGAGAACTTCTGCTGTACTGCTCTGACTGAATGTTTTCCAGTACCTCTTTATTTTAATTATGTTTTCACAAATAGCTGAGCTGATCTCTTCTGAGGTGACTAAAGAGAATTTCCTGGATATCTGTGAGTGTTTATTTTTTTTCTCAAAGAATAAACCTGTCTGATTCCAAGAATAAAAGATACCCAGGTAATTAAATATCGGGCATAATTTAAGAAGAATGAACACCATTGTAATACTTAGGATAAGCAATGTCCAAGTAAAGAATGATATTTTTCATTTCTATTTTGTAGCTCCTTCTGCTGTGATCCTCAGTGATGTTGTACATTCTTCATATGATTCTTGTGTCTTTATTGCTATTGCAATCAGTTTTTCCTTTCCATTATAATTTTAGACTTCTTGTTGTTTGAGGAATGATATTAATTTTCTATATTAATTTTGCATCACCGATCTCATAGAATTCTTACTAGCTGTAATTTTTTCCTGTCATTTTCTTGGATTTTCGACTTATGCAACCAGGTCGTTTTCCACTAAAGATACAATTTTGCTTCCTGTTCTGTGATCTGGCGCTTCATTTCTTCTTCTTATTTTAACTGCTGTAATTACCACTTCATCCAACTGCTCCTTAATCCAGTGGGAATCCTTCCATGGTTTTATCATTAAGCTAGCTGATGTGTTTGGTTTGAAATAAATAATAGAAATGGAAAAAGAATCACAACACAAAATAGGTATTTCACAGTAGAGGAAAATAAAAGTGACTGGTGAGTCCGGAAAAGAGGCTCTCTATTTTACAGGCAGCTAAAAGTGACTGGTGAGTCCGGAAAAGAGGCTCTCTATTTTGCAGGCAGCAGTCTTAGACTGTCCTGTTTTATCATTTCATTCCACTTTGAGACAAGGTCACTCAATGCAACTCAGGCTGGCCTCAAGTCAGGATCTTCCTACCCCTGCCTCGAGAGGTTTAGATGTGCCCTACTGTTTCTAGCTTAACTTGCTTTTTAAACGCTAAAATCCAGATTTACCCTTTGCCCCTGGTCCAGCTTCTCTGCCCATGGAAGGCTCTTTGGACCCTTCCTTCAGCCCGCCCCCACAGGCAGATGGCCCCTTATACCCGCAGCTCCAGCAGCACAGCCCTTTCCCAGAGCGTCACAGAGTGTGCAGTCTGAGCACCCCACAGGCTCCTCCGCAGCCCTGCTGGTTTCTTGCTAGAGGATCCACTCACCTCAACCACTGACCTTCACTGGGGGCTGCACATCTCCCAACTTCTCCAGAAAAGCACCCTCCCTCTTCCTCGTCCATCCCATCTAACAACTCACGTCTTGTCTCATTTTTACTTCAAGTGTTTGGTTTATGGTGCTACCTCCTCCCTCCCGCCATGACCATGATCCCTGCCTGACTTGAGCAGAGACCAAAAGGATTTTCCTTCTGGATTTCGGAGCCTCTTAGAAGCAGCTTCCAGATTTATTGTGGCCAAGGTATTTTTCCAAAAACAGAAATTCAATCCTAACTGCCTTTTTTCTTAAAACTCATTGGTAAGCTGGGCACAGTGGTGCACACATTTAATCTTAGTGCTTAGAAGGCAAAGCAGGAGGATCTCTGTGAGTCTGAGGCCAGCCTGGTCTACATATTGAGTTCCATGACAGGCAGGACTACATAGTGAGATCCTGTCTCAACAACCACACCTTGTTGGTGGCTCCTTGTTCACAATGTGGAGAAGTTCTTAACAGGGTCCTTCTACCCAATCATAGTTTTTCTGGGACACACACATACATACACACACATGCAAATACATACTACACATGCACATATACACATGCACACATGCATATACATGTGCACACACATGAATGACTCACAAACTACGCATACATACACATGTGCACACACACTTATACATGCATACACATTTGAGCACACATACATATATGTGCATACACACAGATACACACATACACACAGAGACACATACATACACATGCAACCATATACACACATTTATGAAATTAAAAATGTGGCATGTATGTTGTCAAACTCCAGAAACAAAGTCTATTGAGAGCCACTGGTAGTGAAAGTCCATGACAACTAGTGTTCAGAAGGTCAACCTATCAGAACTAAGATGAAACCATCACGCAAGGCATTACAGAATTACTGCCTTTGAATGAACTGGCTGTTTCTTGTTGTAAACTTCTTGTGGAATAACAGCTATGATTCTCCCCATTTCACATGCATTTCCATGTAATGTGTACATGTAATCTCACAATTGCATCTCAGTCTCGGGCACAACTTTCCCTATACATTTGGGGTAATTGGACAACTGTCCCCAGCTGCGTTTATTTTTCATTAGCTAGGGCCATTCTGGCTAGAGCCATTCTCCAGACAAAAGTGTTTCAGCAAAGACGCCTTTTTCCAAGGACAGAACTGCACATAGATCAACATTAGCTCATCTCACCCACAGATAGAGAAAAGAACCACTAACAATTAGATCCTCAACCCCTTACCTTCATCCCGGGTTATTTACACAAGACCCTAACTTAAGAGATTTACTGCTCACTTTCCTGGGATGGTGTTTTAGCCATTTGTTAGTTACTGAGTTAAGGCAGTTACTTCCCACTGACCCAGGGAGATTGCCTCCAGGCCAGGCAGGTGATAGATGCCAAGCTTCTTTCTTGTGCAAATTAACTTTTAATTCCTCCTCAGACAAGTGCTGTTCCTAAATTTTCTCCTCAGCAATTACTGAGTGAAAGTGCTGTTACTAACCAAATACTACACGCTCTGACATAGGTTGCTTAGGCACCTAACATACGTCCCCCTCCCTACCAGAAAGCAGCTGCAGTTGGGACAAGCAGGAAAAGTGGCGCCAAAGACAGTTGACTTTCTTGTGACTTACTGACCCCTAACATTCTACCTAGCCATTTCTAGATTATAGTTTGAGCACATAAATTCCCTAATTGACCTTACCCTTTAGTTGACCCTACCAGAGAACTCACCTCTAGTCACTCCCCTTTTGGGTTGTAATTGGAAGCTGACAATTAATTGTTTTATGTGTGGATCCTTATCACCTCTCTCCAAGACCCTGAAAACTTCAAGCCTCACAATGCTTTACCAAAGAATTACTGTGTGGGTATATATACTGGTTCTCTGAGAGCACTGGGAGAAGAGGATGGATGGAGAAGAACAAAGATGAGGACGGAAGGAACTAGGTAGAACAATGAGAGAACAGCAGGAGGACTGAGAACAGGAGGACTGGGAGCAGGAGGACTGAGAGCAGGAGGACTGAGAACAGGAGGACTGAGAGCAGGAGGACTGAGAACAGGAGGAGGATTGAGAGCAGGAGGACTGAGAACAGGGGGACTGAGAACAGGAGGACTGAGAGCAGGAGGACTGAGAGCAGGAGGACTGAGAACAGGAGGACTGAGAGCAGGAGGACTGAGAACAGGAGGACTGAGAGCAGGAGGACTGAGAACAGGAGGAGGATTGAGAGCAGGAGGACTGAGAACAGGAGGACTGAGAACAGGAGGACTGAGAGCAGGAGGACTGAGAACAGGAGGAGGATTGAGAGCAGGAGGACTGAGAACAGGAGGACTGAGAGCAGGAGGACTGAGAACAGGAGGACTGAGAGCAGGAGGACTGAGAACAGGAGGATTGAGAGCAGGAGGACTGAGAACAGGAGGACTGAGAGCAGGAGGACTGAGAACAGGAGGAGGATTGAGAGCAGGAGGACTGAGAGCAGGAGGACTGAGAACAGGAGGACTGAGAACAGGAGGACTGAGAACAGGAGGAGGACTGAGAGCAGGAGGACTGAGAACAGGAGGAGGATTGAGAGCAGGAGGACTGAGAGCAGGAGGACTGAGAGCAGGAGGATTGAGAGCAGGAGGACTGAGAGCAGGAGGACTGAGAACAGGAGGACTGAGAACAGGAGGACTGAGAACAGGAGGACTGAGAGCAGGAGGACTGAGAGCAGGAGGACTGAGAGCAGGAGGATTGAGAGCAGGAGGACTGAGAACAGGAGGACTGAGAACAGGAGGACTGAGAGCAGGAGGACTGAGAGCAGGAGGACTGAGAGCAGGAGGACTGAGAGCAGGAGGACTGAGAGCAGGAGGATTGAGAGCAGGAGGACTGAGAACAGGAGGACTGAGAGCAGGAGGACTGAGAACAGGAGGACTGAGAACAGGAGGACTGAGAACAGGAGGACTGAGAACAGGAGGACTGAGAGCAGGAGGACTGAGAACAGGAGGACTGAGAACAGGAGGACTGAGAACAGGAGGACTGAGAACAGGAGGACTGAGAACAGGAGGACTGAGAACAGGAGGACTGAGAGCAGGAGGATTGAGAGCAGGAGGACTGAGAACAGGAGGACTGAGAATAGGAGGACTGAGAGCAGGAGGACTGAGAGCAGGAGGACTGAGAGCAGGAGGACTGAGAACAGGAGGACTGAGAACAGGAGGATTGAGAGCAGGAGGACTGAGAGCAGGAGGACTGAGAACAGGAGGACTGAGAACAGGAGGACTGAGAGCAGGAGGACCGAGAGCAGGAGGAGGACTGAGAAGAGGAGGACTGAGAACAGGAGTTCCGAGAGCAGGAGGACTGAGAGCAGGAGGAGGACTGAGAAGAGGAGGAGGACCGAGAGCAGGAGAACCGAGAGGAGCTAAGTAAAAGAGCAGAAAAGAAGGTGTGCAGATATAATCGCCATAGAAGAATAAAGAGAACGGACTAAAGAACTCAGTGTGCTTAGATTCATTGGATATCCTTCAGATTAGAATCCTCAGCTGGTTGGTAGACTCTTCCGCGGACCCTGGGAGCAAACAATACAGGCTGGACCTGTTATTGTTCGCGTTAAAAGTCCATTTTGAGAAGCTGACCCCACCTCCTGTCGCCACACTGCCTAGGGCTACAGCATCTTGCACACGCAATCATGCAGCCTGTCAGCTAGAGCCTGACATACATTTATCAAATTTGCATTTCTTTAAATTTTAGATTACTGTTATTTTGCCCACAGAGGATAGAAAAGACTGTTGGATCCTGTAGGACTGAAGTTTCAGGCAGCTATGAGCTGCCATGTGGTTGCTGGGAATTGAACCTGGGTCTTCTGGAAGAGCAGTCATTGCTCTTAACACTCAGCCATCTCTTCAGCACCTAACTAACTTACATTTAAATCCACATGTGCATCAGTGGCAGATTTAAGACTGTGTTGGTTGACTAGACAGATCCAGGCATCCTAAGACTTAGAACGGAACGTCTCCCCTTACAGCGAGAGTCCTCGCTGACCTACAGCTCGCCCCAGCCAGGACCAGAAAGGGCTCTCTCATGGCCTCTGTTTCTGTAGAGACCAACTAGCATTTGTGTTTGCAGAGTTTTGGAATTTCTCATTGACTTTCTGATACTTTTGTCTTGATCTCCTTTGAGCGGCTGCTCTGGCCCCTCTGTGCTTTACAGAGTATCTCTTTTTTTCAGAACAGCTCCTTGTAACTCCTCTGTCCTAAGGCTCCAAATTGGGTTGCAGCTCCCCGATGTGTGCACAGCTTCAGGCTGGGGCATCCTGGGATTCCTTCCAGATGCTCTCCAGAGTGGAGCCACTAATCTGGGCTTTTGTCTGCCATTCTGGTTTAGTTTTTTTCTCTGCATGCTGGGTAAGCCCTCCACCACTGAGCTAACCCCTTGGGGCCCTCTTTTCACCTTTTCTCTTTGAGACAGGCTCTCACTAACTTTCCTAGCCTGGCCTTGAACTCACCCTGGACCCCAGGCTGGCTTTGAACTTGCCCTCCTGCTTCAGTCTCCAGAATAGCTGGAGTTATAGGCCTGTGCTGCAGGCCTGCCGTGAAGTGTGTTGTTAACAACTTTTTAAAATAGGTCGGTGAGTTCTTACACCGCTGAAAAATGCCTTTGGTATGCTCAAAGCTTAGTGATCATTTTTTTGGCTATTGAAGTCAGATGGCTTTTGCTTTAAATTGTAAAGGCCTGTTCTGTCGCACTCTGGAGTCACGAAAACTTCTCATGGCATTTTTAAGGTTTATTGGAATTTTATATATTTTCTCAGCGCCTTTTTGCTTATTTTCTTCGTCTCTAGAATTTGAGGTTGACACACTGCTGCAGATAGATGCTCACTCTTTGCTGGATCGACTCAGCAGGCTCTTTAAGGAGCCTCAAGCTTCAGGGTTGAGAATTTTCCTCTATTATTTATTTGATCATTTCCTCTCAATTTTCCCTGTTGTCTCTTTCCGGGATGCCCATTAGTCCGGTATGAACCTTCCCAATTGATTCTCTCTTCATCTCTGTTATCTTTTCCATATGTCTTGTTAGCCTGCTTTCCGGGAGTTCTCCTTAGCGTCAGTGTGCAAGTCTATTGGATTTTTACAATCCTGCTCTCTGGGAGGGCTACCTCCCTCTCCTTCGATTCTCCTGAATCTTTTCTCTTGGCAGCCATTTTAAAAATGTTTTCATTTCCTTCCTTGGAGTCTTCCTTTCTCCGCTCTCCCTGCGGATATAAACACGAGCTGCTTTGTTTTTAGGTCTTTCTGCTCTTCACATTGTTTCTACTTCCTCCGGGTCTTCTTTTTCTCTTTCTCTCTCTCAGCCTCAGTCTTGCTGAAGGCTACCCTTGGGGTTAGAACATATGGGCCAGTGCCTACTTATATACTTAAAAATAAAACATTGTATGGGAGAGACAGCTCGGTGGTTCACAGTGCCTAGTGCTCTTGCAGAAGCTCTGAGTTATGGTTCCCAGGATCCACATGGCAACTCACAGCAGCTTCTAACTCCAGTTCCAGGGGATCCAATGTCCCCTTCTGAGCTCTGAGGCCTCCTACGCACATGCGGTGCACATACATATGCTCAGGCATGCACACATACACTTAAATATTTAAAAATTGGACATGGGTTATTTGAAATCTGTACACATGTTCATGAGGTTTTTTCAATAGCTAAATTTGGCTGAGAGCCATTTGCCATATTTAGGGACCCTTGGTTGTCCCAAGAAGAAACTTCTAATCCTCTGACCAAAGGACAGAACTCTGAATGAAAATAGTTTGGGTAATAAGGCTGTGGATTATAACACAGTGGACTTTCAAGTGTGCTTCTCCCCCCTCCCCCAGACCCTTTTGCAGACCACCTCCCATCGGGTTCTCCAAGGAGACCTTCCCTCCCACACTCCTTCTCCGGGTGTTCTAAGCTGATGCTGGTCACCCTTCAACAGGGCCACCTTATACTGCCCCTGCTTTTGGTATTGTAGACTTTGATGGAAGCTTCCCTCTGAGCATGGCCTTTCTCCATCCTTTCACAGCAACGATTTTCCCCTTCACATAACGGGACTCCCTCTAACTCAGAGCAGCCTGAGGAGGGCGAGGAGATGGAGTTGTGCACTAACTTGCTGTTTTGTGGGATTTCACTCCCAGCTGAGCTCCTGGAGAAAAGAGATGTTTCTCCATCATCTCTTTGCTTCCAGACCTTGGTGCAGTGGGTGGCATACAATGGTCAAGAGTCTGTAAAGTGTCCATTGAACTCAATTATCCAGTGTCTCTGAACCCCTCACTCTTACTAAGCACAGTATCTAGATTGGCCCGTAGAACAGGGGCACCCAAATCAGGTAATGTAGAGAAGAGTCTGTCTGGACAGAAATACTGGGGATGGACGGTGGAAGTGTGTGGAGCCAGTGGCATCCATGAATATCAGGAAGCTCTCCTGGAGAACTGTCACTTCCTATGAAGCCTTGAAGACACACCCAGGACTGTCATCCACAGAAGGTACTGAATGGCAGGTTCTGTTCAATCATTTATAAACACTAGCTCCCTGGCAATGGAGCAGAGTGCTTGGGCAGGTTATGAATTCCCACCCTGAAGCTGTTCAAACAGGCAGCAAGGAGAGTTACCCTAGAGGGAACTCAGCTCACTGGTTGAAAAATTGGGCTGGGTCCTCTTGCAACTCTACCAAAATTGAGCATCCTCTTTTATAGCAAACCTTTGATAATAGTTGTTATCCTGAAATAAAATAAGAATTTGAAAAAAATCAAAATCTCCCTAATTGATAAACAAATTTAAAATGACTTAGTTTATAACTCATAATGACAGAGCATATTTCAACCTGTAGAAGTATAATGTCTTCTCAACTTACATACAGAGACGACTCTAGAGGGCTCAAGGGTGTTAATGTGTAAACTCCACTCACAGACTATTGTGAATAGTGTTTCACTGCTTGGGAAATTGTGTGAAAGCTGTGACAGACAAGGGAGCCATCAAGGCTGTCTGTGCAAGCCTGTTTTGTGCACTGCACACAGCCAGTCATGCCTGGCCTCTTTCTGAATGTCAATAGCATGCCTCTAATCATTACGATGGCCAAAGTCACTACTTATTTCAGAATGCCTCCAGGGGTCACTGCTGCTTGAGAGCCACTGGACTAAAAATGACTACTAAGGCTCCCTCCAACCCTGAGATCTTGAGATTTTCCCTAGGCTGAAGAGCAAATCACCAGAGGTAAAAGCAGAGGTCTCCTGTCCCTAGAGGCAGCCGCAAGTATGGAACAGGGCAGCGGTTGCAGCTAGCGGACCCTGAAAGGCTTCCCTTTCTCCAAACAGCTCCATCCACACAGTCAAGGAACCAGCAGCCCCAGTATTCTTCACCTTTGTGAGGGAGGCTTACTGACAGGCTGTGACTGCCCCTGCATTTGACCTTCATTAGACGATGGCATCCATGCATCAGTAGTGTTCTCCTCCAGCTCCTAATGCCCTCTCTTCTTGCTCTTTTTTTTGGCAGTTCCCCAACCTGAAGAAAATGAGTCACCTTCACAGTCCTTATTTCCTGAGCCTCTATCGCTGGAAACAAGGTAACATACTGCAGGCTATTGGGGCCACAGCAGAAGGGGCCCACCAACCCCCACCCGCATCCTGCTCCCAGGAGCCTTAGCCCACTATTCCCTTGGTTGACAGGTGAGTGAGTCTCTCCCCGAGGCATACAGGGGACATGATGAGTACCACTTTAACATGTCTCCTCTCTGAGATGCACTCTCTCTGTCCTCAGAATGACTAGCAGTTCCCTTCTCTCCCTCCTCACCCTTCACCAGTTTTGACTCATCCACTCTGCTCAGAAACTGTCTCATTTCCTCTCACCCAAACAGGAAACAAAGCCCTCTACGTCTTGCCTCTCTGTGAAACAACTGTTTCATTGTCCCCTCTTCCCAGCCACATCGAAGCAACACCCACACCTGCATCTTCATCAGAACCTTCTTCTGTTGTGATCTGCTCTCTCTCCACGATTGCATCCATCCGGGGCACTAATGGTTTCCCCATTAACTCCTGCTTCCAGCCTTCATCTCCCACTTAAAGTCTCTGCAGCACTTGATTCCACAAATTAGGCACTCGGTGCACACCAGGAGTCTCTGGTTTTGTTTCCCTTTTCTGACCTGTTCTCTCATGATGTGTTCCTTGGCTCCCTTCCCCTGCTCCTTCCTCTTTTCCTCTCCTGTCTTTTTCCCTGTACACAGTGCATTTCAGAGTGCTGTGGATCCCCCTTTCTCTAAATTCTGACTTCTTGTTCCCCTAGTTTCAACAGCCCCTGAACACCGTGGCCTCTCAGATCCACATACTTCAACTTCCTTCCTTGGTTCTGGACCCAAACACACAATCGGCTGCTCAGCGTCACACGCCTTTATCTCACTGAGTGGTGCCACCTGGGTCAGCACTACAGTCCTGTAAGTCTTACTCAGCTTCTGTGGATTATCCCCAAGATGCCACCAGCTCCTAAACCCAGGGGTTCCTCTAACAGAACCACCTCTCAAGCTTCCACTTCCTCACTGGGCCTTCATGGACTTTTCTGGATTTCTCCACCTCAGGGAACAAATGACAGCCCCCTTTCTCTTACCAGAAACTTCCATGGGCTTTGCATTGTGCACAGCTAAAGCCATGATTCTTCTGAAGGGTCTAGCACACCCTTATAAGCCAGCCTGTCCTGTCCATCTCTCCTGCAGTCATCCTGAGCCTCCTTAACCCGCCTGCATCAGATGATACAGGAGTCCTTTGCTCCCAGGTCAGAGAAGGGCACATCTCGTGTATTCTCATGCAGGAATCTCTTCAAGCTTCTGCAAATAGTGCTACCATCTTTGTGTTATAAGTGACAGCTACGTGCCCACTTCATACCCTATTCCTCTTTGAATAAGTGGTGCCCAGCATGGAACCAGCAGGTAGCAAGTGCTCAAGGATTATCAACAGAATGACCAAATTAATGAAAAGCCTACATCTGCCTTTTCATTCTATAGGATTTTTAAAAAATTAATTAATTTATTTATCGATTTATTTATTTGTTTGTTTTGAGGCAGGGTCTCACTGCGTAGCTCTGGCTGGTCTGAAACTCACTATTGTAGACCAAGACGGCTTCAAACTCACAGAGATCCTCTTGATTTTGCCTATTGCATGCTGGAATTAAAGGTCTACATTGGTCACACCAAGCAAAGGCCTTATTAAGCCACCAATTTTTAAGACGGATGCAGATTACTTGGAATTCTTGCTAAAATGTGATGCTAATTCAGTAGGCCAGGGTGGGCCTGAAACTCTGTGTTTCCACAGGCTGCTGGGCCTCTTAATGCTGCTGGCTTTTCAGGGGAGGGGATTTGAAGACAGGGTTTCTCTGTGTAACAGCTATAGCTGTCCTGGACCTCGATTTGTAGACCAGGCTGGCCCCAAACTCACAAAGATCTGCTTACCTCTGCCTTCTGAGTGCTGGGATTAAAGGCGTGTGCCACCACCTCCAGCTCAATGCTGCTAGCTTTCTGACTGCACTGAGAGGAACAAGGTCCGATCCCAGGACAGTACTTTCAAACTTTGCTGAACAGGGTCACCCAGAGAGCTTTCTAAATTCTAATATTCTTACTGATTATACCACACTAAGAAGATAGCTCACTTGGTACAGCGCTTGCATAAAGCCCTAGGTTTGATCCCCAGCAATGAACAAAATTGAATATAGTAGAATATGCTGGTAGCATGTAAGCCCTAGCGCTCATACCATACAGGGAGGAAGATCAGGAGTTTAAGGTCATTCTTAGCTACATAGCAAATTTTGAAGCCAGCCTGAGATACTTGAGAATCTGTCTCAAGAAACAAACCAAAAAATAATTAATTAATAAGAACGTCTAGAGGAGGGAGTCAATGAGGTCTGGAAGACGCTGGCCTGGGCTATCTTTCAGTCATGGAGGATCCTCAGTCCTAGAGGCTCATTAGAATTGCCCGGGGAGCTTTTTTACAAACTGTTGATACCTGACCCTTATTAAATAAATCAGGACCTCTGGGGTGGACCTGAGCATCCTTTAAGTTCCCTAGGTGAGTTTCCCAATATCCCCCTCTAGGGTGGAAGCCATTGTCTCCAGGCTGTGCTTCCAAGGAATAGCCATAGATATAGGCAGGGGTGAGGGGGTCACAAATGCAGAGAAAGTATGGGTATGACGCCTGCCTTGAGCCCTTCTTCCCCCCTCCCTTCTCCTGTTAAGTGCTGTGTTAAAGGTGGAGGAGTTAATCCTGTGAAGGTCAAACTACACAACCTTTCACTCTACCTTAATTTGAGCTGATTTCCCTGGAAGTCATCAAGACCCCATTGGAGTGTGGAAGTGTCCACACAGGAGCCTGTCTTCACCTCACTAATAAGTTGCAACCCCTTGAGTTCAGCCAGCCAGACTGCCTGCCTGCAGGAGAGGTCTCTCGTTTTCATAAACTCACAGCTGGAAGACCAGCCAGGGAGCAGATGGTTTGTTAGCAGCCAGGCCACCAAAGGGGAGTCACAAGGACAGGGATTTGCCTCAGACTGAGAGGTGGAATCAAACACAAGCCTTTGAAAGCAGGCTGGCCTCAGCCTAGAGGCCGTACACACGGCGGGCTCTTCAACCCACACACAGCCGAGGCTCATCCACCGCTGGCAGCACAGGGTGCAGGGCAGCCACCTGACCTGGGCAATGAGCCTGCAAGTCTTCAGCAGCCTCCATCCTCAAGCACTGTCTCTGAACATCCACACAGATGGGAAGGTGGATCACAGAACAAGCACAAAGGCCTTCAGTTCAAACCTGGCTCACTGCTCCTGGGTATGTGGGTTTCGATGCTGGCTTCACCAGCAGCTGTCACTGTTATGTTTTCGTTTTGTTAGTACTCATGTACCTGTAGGCAGCAGGAAACCGTGAACCTCAAGGAACAGGGGCTAGGGACAGAAGAGGGAGAGTCCCGGATGCACAGGGACTATCAAGACTTTTTTTTTTTTTAAAGGTGCATTTATCTGAAATGAAAACTTCAGTGGTGTTTATCTGTTACATCCCACAGGAAGGAAAAGAAAGAACTAAATGCCACAGCAAGTGCCCAGGCTCACAGGGAAGAGCCCAGGGTGAGCCTGCTACCTGAACTAAGTTGGAGCACAAAGTTTCAGCGGTCTGAAACCAAGATGGAAAAGTAGCTCCTACTTTTCTGTCCCCAGAGGAGTTTCTGGAAACTAACCTTGGCCAGCCAAGTCCAGTCACTTCCTTGAGGCAGGCCAGGCTGGGCTGGGGTAGGCCTCAGCTCACACATCTACCATGTCATCGTTTATTCACTACAAAGGACTGAGTCAATGTGACTCTTCCAGACCCAACAGGACCACACCTCTACTGGAATCCACTTTCTCTATAGATGGGGCTTTTTACTCCACAGATTAGAGTTATTAAAGATTCACAACACCATCAAAGTAGGAGACACTCCATGCGTATCCATCTTCCTGTGGTTACTGCTGAGAAGTCTGAGCCCAGAGAAGAGTAAGTCTGCCCAAAGCCACACAGCAAGGGAGAGACTGAGGTTGGCTGGAACCCAGTTCTCCTCACAACGCAGTCATCTCTGTAGTATGCTCTTGAACCCACCCTGGCCTTCACAATTGAAGTTCTGATGCCTTACTATGTAAATCAATTCACCAGCTCCATGACCTGGAAGCAGAGATGAGTCAAAAGTGCCTTAGATCCTCTATCATGGCATCTCAACTATAATCAAAGAAAAGCTGCAGAGAATTCTGGGACATCTTGAGACTGTGTTTCTCACTGTGCCTGCCTTGAGAAGTCAGTGCAGACATTGCAGAGAGAGCACATGCGCATCAGGAGATCTGGGCCATAGCTCAACCTGGGTGATCACGTCTCATACTTAGCCCCAGTGTCCTCAGAAGAAACGTAACCGGCTGGGTGGTGGTGGCACACGCCTTTAATCCCAGCACTCAGGAGGCAGAGGCAGGCGGATCTCTGTGAGTTTGAGGCCAGCCTGGTCTACAGAGTGAGTTCCAGGACAGGCACCAAAGCTACACAGAGAAACTCTGTCTTGAAAAACCAAAAAAGAAAGAAACAATGAAAGAAAGAAAGAAAGGAAGGAAGGAAGGAAGGAAGGAAGGAAGGAAGGAAGAAAGAAAGAAAAAGAGAGACAGAGATAGAAAGAGGGAGGGAGGAAGGAAGGGAAGAAAGAAAGAACAGAAGGAAGGAAAAGAAAAGAAATGTAACCCTCTTGAAGGGATTTCATGAGGGTGAATGAAACTGAACACATAGCCTAAAGCATTACATTTGAAAGCTGAAAATTTCAAGTGCAGCTTTGACATCTAAGTCCCAGAAAATCCTAACAACCGTGGGCTTCCCTGCTCTCTCCAGACATGTCCCCACCCTGTGGGAAACATTCCCCATCTGGCCAGTTCCCCTCCCAGCCAAGTCAAAGGCTCATTACTTTGGTCCTCAGCCCAAAAGTCTTTCCCCATCAGTCAATGAGGTGATCTGAACAATGCACCGAATCCTCCTATAGACACTCACCGTGTTGTCACCATGCAGCCTGCATCTCACAGACCCCTTCCAGTTTACTCAGCCCTGGATGTAGCTCTGAGCGCATTCCTCATGTGGTCCTACATGGCATGTACTGTCTGTCAACTCCAGGCTGTGAATTAAGTAACTAACACCCTACTGTCAAATACATCTGATGGAGAGACTAATTCAACATGTCCCCATGACGTGCTTGTCTTCACCACATCTCACCATACGATGGCCCCACAAAGGACATTGATAGATGCTTCATCCATTTTCATGCTGGGAATGAAATGACTAGTCCAAAGTTACACAGGCAGGAGAGATGAGACAGAGTGAGTCTCACAACTGCTCTTCCAGTGTCTGTGTCGGCCTTGAACTTGTAGCCTCCGAGGCAGTGATTCTCAACCTTCCTAATGCTTAGACCCTTTAATACAGTTCCTCATGTTGTAGTGACACCACTCCCCTGAAACCATAAAACTATTTTCGTTACTACTTCATAACTGCAATTTTGCTACTGTTATGAACTGTAATGTCCGTGTTTTCCTAAGGTCTTAGATGACCCCTGTGAAAGGGACATTCAACCCCAAAGGGGTGGCAACCCACAGACTGAGAACCGCTGCTCTGGGGGAAGCAGAAGCATTGTGTATGAGCACTGCCTTTCTATGCTGAAATGAAGCTCTTCCAGCCAACTTCACTCTTAGTAGAGTGGCTAAGGGATGTCACAGGACTGTAGATCCCCTAAATCCAAAGGCTCTCCACACATGAGACTTGTGCATCATGGAAGAACTTAGGGATGTAGACAAGGAAGACCTTGACCCTGGTCACTTGGGCCTTGGCTCAGTGCCTTGGGCTCAGGGCTCTAGCTGGAAGATGGTGTGGTTGGTGGTCAGGCTTGTCTGCAGTCCTCCAAGTGAGGAAACCCAAGCTTCTTGGCCCCAAGAACAAACTTTAGGACCACTGCCATGCTGCTGTGGAACCCCTTGTCCCATCCATTGTTTAGAGAGCTGGAAATGTAAGATAGGTCCAAGGGTTGGGTTGGGGTGGCTTTGGCCAACCTGAAGCTAGCTGTTCCTTATCCATGCCTCCATGGAAGCTCTCTGACACAGGCCGGGGAGGAGATGTCTGGTTTCTGATCACTGGGACCCAAGCTTCTCTCTACAGGACAGGTTGAGACTCTGGTGAAAAGAGATCTTCACCAGTTAGTAGAAAAGTTACCATGACCTGGATCCACCTTCCTTATGCACCAGAGGTGTTCCAGCCTGTCAGGATCTCAGGCCTTTTGTGAATAAACGAACCAGATCTCCCAGCCAGATCTCAGAGGCTAACACAATGTTGTCCAGGCGCCCTCAGAACAAGCCACTCTCAGGCTGTGGGTGTCACTACTCCCCCTCACGCAGATGAAGAACCTGAGGTTCACTGTGAAGACTGTTTTAAGCATCAGCCTGGGGCTGAAGGGAGCATTTGAGGCCTATGCTGGCACCAGTGTTCTATCAGTTCAGCTTCCTCTAGAGCACCCGGCCATGAGGACCCGAAGCTACTCTAGCTCGTCATGCCTGCAATCTGGCTGGGGAGCCACAGGGTTCCCGCTGACATCCAGTGTAATACCATGTGCTGGCTTCCAGCGCAGCAAGGCCCAGTCACCTCCCCTGACTCCTCCTGGAGGTCCCTGCTCTGCTTGTGTCACAGGATACTCCTCCTTGTACCTGCTTGAGTACGGCCACTCTTCCCTGAGGCTGTAGCCAGATGTTACCCAACTGAACATGGAGGGAAGCCAGGGAGCCAAGGAAACTTGGCAAATGACCAGAAATGGGGCTAGGTAGATGACAGTAGCTCAGTACTCCTACAAGAGTGAGTTTTGGCTGGAAGACTCTGGGGAATTCATTGACCTTTCATAGAGGGCACATCTAACTGTTGGCATGCGTGTCCACACCGCCACCTCTTTCACCTGGTCACACATGGCTTTTCTGATATGAAGTGAATTCATTTTGGAGAACAGCCATTTCCCTGTACCTCTTGGAACCTGAAGGAACACTGAGGATTTCGTAGGAGCTGGGGTGTGAAAAGGAAGAGCCCCTGGACTAGGATGGCTGTCACCCCCTTCCTTGTTCCCAGTCAGGGGGCCTTTTCTTTGCCTCTACCTGGTAGCTCAGCAGCAAACAGAACAATGGCTGTTTCAGAAGAAAGGCCATTTCCTGCTGACAGCCTGTGTGCCTGCTTCAGGCCCCAGAGCTTCTGCAGAGGGGTGACCACCTCCCCAAGGCCAGACCTCCTCTGGTGCTGCTGACCTTGGCAGAACAATGTCAACACCTGGCTCTGCCCTGGGTCAGATCTGACAATGTTGGCCTAATCCCTGCTGCCCAGAGAATTTCTAATGAAGAGAACTGTCTGAAGCTCAGGCTTCAGAGTGGAAGGGACTCTGTTCGCCTCTGAAACAGGGTAGAATGGAGGGAAAGAAGTGACCTCTCCCTGCTTTCTTCTGCTCCTCCCTGGGCCGACTGGGATATCCCACAGGCTCTTCCAGCTCTTCCTGGGGGAGCTGGGATGACAAGGGAAACTCCTGCAGAGGAAGGTGTGTCTGGGATGATATCACAGCACCTTGCTGGTCCTGACACCCAGGATGATGTGAGCTGCAGGCACAGCTGCTTTATCCTTTAACCTGGACTCCTCTTGGGCTGGGCTGTGTGTGCTGCTGTCTCCAGCTTGCTGAGTGCTCACAACCTAGTGAGTGTGAACTGCATAGAACTCTGTCTCTCTCTCTCTCTCTCTCTCTCTGTCTCTCTCTGTCTCTCTCTCTCTCTCTCTCTCTCACACACACACACACACACACACACACACACACACACACACACACACACACACGTATTCCTGGAGTCTTTCTGGGAAGCCCAGGACACATGCTTCTTTATAAGAGCCTCTTCAAGTATTATTCCATACGGAGCTCCTGAGCCATGACATCATCTGAACCCTCTGACCACTGGTGAGGGGTGAATCCACCCCAGATCTCAGACCCAAGGAGGCCTGGATTAGAAAAAGAGACAAAGGGGGGATGTGAGAGTGGAGGGGCGTGTCTTAAGGGCTCCCCATTCCCACCCTTCTGCTTTCAGAAGGCTGGCTTACCTTTTAGGGAGGGAAAATCTCTTTATTCAGTTAACGAACTGAATCAGGAAAGGAGAGCTTGTGGCAGAGCAGTGTCTCTTTAGAATCACCTATCCCTTGAAGGTAGCCTGGAGTTCCTGGGTACCTGACACAGAAGACTCCTGTGTGGTGTGTATGTTGAGGGGCTGGGAGAAAGATCTAGAACCGGGTTCTGGAGCTAGTTAGAAACTGAGAAGGCCCGGGATGGGAGGGGTAGGCTAAGGCCAGGGGTTGCTCACTTCCAGGCCTGACTCCCTGAGTTGGCAGAGAGAGGAAGAGGCAGGAGCGGGCCTGGAGCTGTCCACGCCACGGTGCTGAAATCGGAGAGCAGCGGCCTAAAAGGAGGAGCCCCCTAGTAGGTTGCGCTTCAGCTACAAGTTAGAGGGGGCGGGTATAAAGGGATTCCCTCTCGATCCCCTTCTGCTCCTTATCCTCAAAGGAAGCGCACGAACGAGTTGGGGCAAGAAGATGGGTTGAGCTTTGAGAAGTATGCGGCCGTCTGAAGCTGTGGTCAGCTTGGGCAAAGAGGGCCAGGGTCCTCTGGAGAGCAAGTGCAGTCTCAAGCCAACCGTCGTCGTTGGGGACCAGCAGGGAAAGAGCCCTGAGCTTCTCTCAGACCTCCTGCACTCAGGGAAAATGCCACTAATGCAAGGCTAGGAAGGATACACAAGGCGTTCCCATCCATGCACACGGGTGGCACAAACACATTTGCACATAGATCCCTAGGAGTAGGTGCACACACACTGTATGGACACACAAAATACATCCAAGCACTTCTGTTCACTCTCTCTAAACACCAGCACTGGTTCCCACCAGGCCACCAAAGTACCTCTCCAGCATCACCCGGGCCCAGTGTGGCCTGGACGTCCCTCCCGCTTTGTGTCTGGGCCTCAGATGGTGACCCCAAGGGAGGCACAACCAGTAAGGAAACCCTAATCTCTAGCCTGAGACCAGGGAAGATGCTGACGTGGAGCCGTCGGCTCTTGGGCCCACAACGAGGAGGTGCGACGGACGGACCGCAAGGGTACCTCCTAAGACACCCCTTCTTCTTTCCCTAAACGCCCATTTATGGTGCCAGGACAGTAGAGGAGAGTGTGTCTCCCTCCCGAACTAAAGACACCCAGAGGACCAGCGCGTACCTGTGCGTGGGAGGCCCCGCGTGGAGCCCCCTCAGCGAGTCCGGACCTGCTGGCTCCTCTGGCTCCCCTTGGATAGATGTGGGTTAGGAGTGGGGGTTACCCTGCTTGCCCTCCACAGCGCCTCCTGGATGTCCGTGGGCAACGGAGAAACTCCGTCACCGGCAGTGGGAAGTTGCCTGTGTTAGAGCTCTGGGAGGGGGTGTCCTCCGGTCTCTGGGCTTGGCCAGGGTTGCTGCGCCCCCGCACCTGCCGCCCTCACCACCTCGCCGGCACCCTCCCGCCCGCAGACTGCGCGGAGCCTGAAAGCCGGGAGCCCGCCCGCCCTCCCGGAGAGTCTGCTGCTGACCTGCATTGACGTCATTGCGTCATTAGGTTTCCCCTGGAAACACTGGCTCGCCCGAAATAGTAACACATTAATTCAGGCCGGGGGAGCAGGAGAGACTGTTTGTAACCCTGCAGCTAACTCTGCGCGAGAGCGAGCGCGCAGCAGCCCCCACCCCTCCCGAGAGCAGTGCTGGCAGCGCTCGCTTACTATTTTGAGAACAAAGGAAGGCAAATTATAGAATCCCAGAGAGAGGGGGTGGGGGGAGAGTGCCGGGGACGCCGAGACCCTCTCGCCTTGCACGCGCAGACACCCATGGACACACACGGGTGCGCGCCACATCTGGGTCTGTCTACCCTCGGATGGGTGGGTCCCGCGTTTAAGCTCTTTCAAGGACCTGCTGTTGTGTGCTCCAGAGTCCAGGTGCCCAGGACAGGTTCGAGTCAGGATATAACGTCCTACTGGGTTTGAAGGACTACCTTCCTCCCACCACCCGCGACTCAGCACCGCAGGCTGGTCCGCCCACTTTCCTTCCACCCCAGGGTCCAGCGTAGCCCTGGGGCCAGAGCGTGAGATGCTCCTCCCGGAAGCAGGGACACCCTGCCCTTTCTCCTCCAGCTGTGCCCCACCCCCTGTTGGTGGAGGAAATCCCGCAAGGATCCATCCTCCTGCCTGAGGTCTGCCCCAACCCTGGGCGGAGGATGGGCTGGGCACTCGGGTGTGTGGTCTAAGAGGGAGCCTCCTCTTAGAAGGTCGACTGATTTGTGAAATTCTGGGGACCTGGTTGCTGTCGTAAGTTCCAGAATCTTTTGGGCCAAGAAGTGACAGAGTTCTCTGAGTGCCACTTGCTTCAGACTCTCCTCCTAGGACAAGCAAGCCGGCGATGAAGGAGCAGGCTGTCTAAGAGGGAGCCCTGACCTCAAAGATTCTTGATGTCTGCGCTACCCAGTCTGAGCCCTTGACTCAGTCTCTCTCCAAGTCGGGGAGGGGAGGTGGCCGCTGAACCAGAGCTCTGCTGAGGCAAAAGGCCAGCAGCGCGCAGGTAGGTGGGGAGTGAGGCCAGGCATTGAACTGACCCCTGCCTTCCTCTTTTTCAGGAGGCTCTCAGGAACCTAATGAAGAGTTCCCAAGGGTTTCTGTTTCATTACACTCCAAGGTGGCTCACCTCTGCTCACTATTAGCAGAGAAACATGTGACTTAGGTCCCAAGGTTCCTGTCTGCCTGTCCCTGTGTCCAGAGCTCACCTTTCCCTCTGGTAAAGGAAGGAATGGGCTTTCACACATCACCTGGTAGCTTCCTCTTGACCACAGAGGAAGCTCATTATCCACAGGGACAAACAAACTTAGCTGTCTCTCTCAGGCAGGAGCCAGACTAAGAACAAGATTTGGAATAGACGCGCCCCATCTGGTGCCTGGGAAGCTGTGTGGCTCAGCCTCCCCAAGTGGCTTTCTCTCCCTGAGCCAGAATGTCCTTGACTGTACAATGAGACCAGGAGTCCGCTTCTTTTAATTACTTTTTCCTTGTTCTGACAAAAGCAATTTAGGGGAGCGGGGGAGCTTATTTTGGCCCACAGTTTGAAGAAATACAGTCTATCCCAGTAGGGAAGATATAGCAGAGGGAGGGGCCACGAGTCAGGAAGTAGAGAGACTGCAGATGCTGTCTTCTTCCCTTCTTTTTGTTCTGTCTGGGACCCAGTTCTTGGGACAGGTCCAGACAGATTCAGGATGTGTCTGTCTTATCTCTTAGTTAAACCTGTCTAAAAACACCCTCAAGTCACACCCAGTGGCATATTTCCTGGGTGCTACTAAATCCGGCCAAGTTGGTAATGAAGATTAACCATCACAGCCCTCCACTGGGCTGGATTGTGATGATCCAAGAGATACAACACAGGAGATGATACAAGAATGTGCTGAAGAAATGGTATGCCTTCTTCCTGCTCCTACCCAACGAGGGATTCTCTCAGCTATGAGGGAACCTACCTTTTCTACTCTACACGCACTTCCTGGCAACATATTTGGGGACACTGGTCAAGGGACATCTGGGGAACTGTGACACTGAGGGTCCTGTCCCCTCCAAAAATGATACTGTAGTCTTTCCTTCAATACCATCCATCAGCCTCTGTACGAGAGCCCTCCTGCAGCAAAGCAGCTTAATGCTTTCAGATTCAAGTGCAGCCAAATGGTTGAAGCAATGGCTGTGTGTGGTGATCTGGCTTTCTGGATCCCTCTATGGTTATTTACCAGCAGGATGTGTACCAAATCGACATGGTGTGGACATCTATCCACCATCCTTCTCCTGTCCAGGACTTCTGTCCCATTAAACTCTGGCCTTCATCTGCTTGTCTGGTCCCCTACCTGGACCACTGTTTTCTCAGTTCCTCCTGGCACAGTGCCTGGCAACCACCACCATGTGTTTGTGAACAGAGACTGGAAATCCCACTTTTAGACATCTGTTTCCATGGATCTCCTCCCCAAAACTCAGATCAAGCGCTGACCCCTTGTTGCAGGCCTCTGATTGCCATGGTTGTAGGATTTGGGTTTTTGTTGTTGTTGTTGGTTTGGTTTGGTTTTTTGAGACAGGGTTTCTCTGTGTAGCTTTGCGCCTTTCCTGGAACTTACTCTGTAGCCCAGGCTGACTTTGAACTCACAGAGATCCACCTGCCTCTGCCTCCCCAGTGCTGGGATCAAAGATGTGTACCACCACCACCTGGCTGGTTGTAGGATTTTTATGTCATAAATCTCTGACCACCTGAAGGAGCACCTGGTTTAATCATTTGATGGCCATTCTCTGAGTAAGGCGTACAGCCTTCTCCTGGGACAAATCTCCTCAGAGCAAGAAGTGGGTCTAACACATTAGGGCCCCAAAGTGTGCCCCCCAATGTCAGTGCTGGTAAAAATGTCCTAACAGAATGACTTTAACCAGGTAGACAGAAGGATTGTTACTGGGTAAACGATAGCTCTGGAGGCCTGTGCTGGCAGAGACCTTCTCAGATCTGGAGGATACATCTCAGGCTACCTAGCCCCTGGAAGGGACTTCCCCACTTTTCCTCCACAATGAGGGGGGAACTGCAAGAGTGTGTTTGGCAAGAGGTGAAGATGAAGAAGGACAAGGCCACGGCCTGCCCAGTGAACTGTTGTGTAGGAACACCAGTGTTTACAGTCACAGAAAAGACTCCAGTCCCACCCAGGCCTACAGCAATGTCCGGGGCAGCTGCTCGCTCTCTCCACATACAGGCCCATAACTAGTTCTCTCTTTTGCCCAGCCTTTCTTGGCCACATTGCCCCAAGACTGTTGTAATTTCTACTGAAAGTCTCCAGGGGCCTGCTGTGTCCTCTAACACTCTGAGCCTCTGAGGAGAGGAGAAAGGATTTCTAAGTGTGGGAAGGGGCAGCCACACCTCGCTTTGCCTGCTGGGTGCTACGAGGGCCTTTCCTGCCATTTGACCGGCTTCTGTCCCAGGACCTCAGTCAGACCTCCCCGGGAAATTGGGCTGGCTGTGAGGAGGCATGGGAATTAGGAGGTGGAGCTTCTGGGCACGTGTGCACATGGTGGGCACTGCAACACACCGGAGATGTGTGGAAGGTGGTTTGGACTACATCCAGGGACCTCTCTTCACTGACTGGGCTGGCTCTGTAGGTGAAGAGGGTGAAAGGTTCGGGTCGGAGTACTGTTGAGAATGTTTGCTTCTGGCTCGTTTGTCTCTGCTGCCTCCTGCCTTTCTCTCAGGATCTTCAGTTCAAATTCAGGGGGAAAAAGGAATCAGCATGACCCAGGTAAGAACGTGGAAGTAGGGAAGCCAGAAAAAAGACACTCCACCAGCCAAGGCTTGTTCTTAGGGTGCTTTTGTTTTGTTTCTGTTTTTGAGATAGGGTCCCACTGTTGATCTCTGGATGGCTTGGAACTCACTGTGTAGACCAAGCTACCCTCAAACTCGCAAAGGTTTGCCTTCCCAAGGCCTTAATTTTAGACCTGCAAAGGCAAAGTGAATAATATGAGTCAAGAAGGAAAAGGCCCAGATTTGGAATTAGAACTGGCTTCTAATACCACTAGGGCTTGAATCAAGATGAAGGGTCACCCTTCCCCGGCCCCCAACTCCAGACTCATTTAGCCACTTGTTTTATAAGCTGGTGGATTTCAGCAGAGGTGTGAGACCTGCTGATGACCTCAGCTTTGGTGGAGCCTGGCTCAGAGTTGAGGAGCAGGTGGCAGAGTCGTCTACCCTCTTGGGATTTGCTGTGGTTAGCAGGCTCTGGGAAACCATAGGTCCTCTTGTTCCACCCAGCCCTCCCTGTGAAGTGTGGTGGTTTTAAATGAGAAAGGACCGCATAGGCTCCTACACCTGAATAGTTGGCCCAAAGTTGATAGAAGTGTTCAGAAAGGATTAGGAGGTGTGGCCTTCTTGGAGGAGGTGTGTCACTATGGGGTGGGCTTTGAGGTTTTATTTATTTATTTGTTTGTTTGTTTGTTGTTTTGAGACGTGGTTTCTCTGTGTAGCCTCAGCTGCCCTGGTATTCACTTGGTGAAGCAGGCTGGGCTGGCCTCCAACTCAGAGATCTACCTGCTTCTACCTCCCAAGTGTTGGGATTAGAGACCTGCATCACCACCACCACCTGGTTTGGCTTTGAGGTTTTAAAAGCTTACACCATTCCCAGTTATCTCTGTCTGTCTTGTGCTGGTGGATGTGCGTCCTCAGCTGCATTTGAGCACCATGCCTGTCTGCCTGCTGCTGAACTCCTCACCTTGATGGTTATGACCTCTAACCCTCTGGAAGCCCTGAGGTAAACATGTTCTTTTATAAGCTGCCTTGGTCACGGGGTTTTTTCCCATCAATAGGAAAGTAACTAAGACGTTAAACCTCATCCTCCATTGTCTGGCAGTCTCTTATACACAGGAGTAGTGTCATGGTTCCTAAGTTCTTCCCAACCATCCGGGAGACTGTCCATTCATTCTATCAATCTTTAGCAACCTCAGCTGACCCACTCCACCTCTACTAAATTGTCTCCTTCTCATTTCCTTGTCCTTGATCATCACCACATCTCATTATCCCAGACTCTGTTCAGGTTTTGCTCTCAGTATCTATTTGCCCACAGAGATGCCATCACCGCCATCATTATTTTATTGACTCTCATGTTGGAACCTGATATCCTGGAAACTCTGTACACACTCCCTTCCTCATTCCTCTAGAACCACTGTCCACTAATCACATTCTCCTGGCTTTGGGGTTGCTTAGGATGGCCTGCAGATTCAAGAACACTACTTGGATCTTGCACCCCAAGCTTAAGCCTTGCTTTCTGATAGAGGAGCAACTATGCACATTGCTGTTTGGAGCAGAGGTGGAGGTAGCTGAGCAGCAAATGATGAAATGTACAAAGTCTGCCAAGGATCCAGAGGCATCAAGCCAAGAGGAGATAGGTCCAAACTGAAGAGTGGACTATGTGCCAGCTTAGCTGGGACGGGCACGTTGTGCCACCTGCATTTGGGCAGGGGAAGGCTTATGCAGGTGGAAAAAGTAGGTCAGGTCTACAGAGAGATGATATAGGCTGAACCCTGAGGCAAGGAGGACATAAAGGGGCTAAGGAAATGGGAGGAAGACAGGTGGATCACCTTGATACACTTGATACAGCAATTCTCAACCTGGCTTCTCATCGGGGGCCCTGGGAGATAATTTGGCTCAACTTAAAGTGAATGAGAATGTACTCAGACCCTGATTCCCAGAAAATTACACATTCATTAGTTTGGGGTGAGGGCCAGGAATTGACAGTATTTAATATTTCACTTGTACTTTGTGATCTGTTGGCAATTGTGTACCACGCTATTGGAAATTATTTTTAATTTGTAATGCAGTTCAAGGAGTTGAGTCCTGGAGTGGAGAGAAGTCCTCACTGCTGGAATCTGGCTCTCGACTCACTGGCCAGGAAAGATGCCCTGAGCTTCCTGTCGCTTCCTCCCTCTGCTGTGGGGTGGTGATAGCAGCATTACCAGCCTCTCCCAGGGCTCTTTGTAGGTCCATGCAACAATGCCTTTGCACTGAGTGCCAGCCCACCATGCATCAGTCCTGTTAAATGACTTCCCAGGTATAGCTAATGTATAGCTAGGGCTCTAATGTATAGCTAGGCCCGAAAGACCTCAGCAGAAAAACACAGGAGAGGAAGGTCAGAGAAAATGGCCTGTCTTGGGGACTTAGTGCTGGGAACAATTATCAGAGGAAGGAGAAACCAAACATCCAGGTGAAGACTAACTTATGATATTGTCCTATTAAGCATAAGTGAAGTGCACGTTTGGGGGGTTGAGGATGAGGAATGACATGATGAACATGGTGATATTCAGGAATCTGGGGCTGTGCAGTTCTGACTGAAGGGAAGGAGACGGCATTTGGAAAACAGTAGGCTCAAGAGGGCTGGGGCGGTTGCAGAAAGGGGAGTGTTTCAGAGGAAACATGAAGGAAAACTGGACGGGATTCGGCACCTTAGTGGACTACATCGCAGATCAAGTTCAAGTTTGTTTCTCTCCCTGGTAAAAGTCCAGACGCAAACCGTTTAAAACTACAGTATTTCTGTTCCAGGAAGTCTGTGGGGTCCAGTCTCCTGACATCTCTATTCTCATGGAACTAGATTCTGGTACTTGGGGTCCAGCATCCATATACGGAGAAAGGAACAGAGAGAAACGAATAGCCGAAGAGGACTGGAGTGTTGTTCCACTGACAGAGTACTTGTGTAGCATTCCTGAACCCTGGGTTTGATCCCCTCCCTTCCATAAGTGGGATGTAATACCATACACCTGTATTCTCAGAATTTGACAGAGGATCAGAAGTTCAAGGTCATCTTTGCCTGCATTGTCTGACCTACATAAGACTCTGAAGAAACAAAAAAGCAAGAATCAGGGTTTCTTGAGAAGGTTCCTTATAGCCACTCATCATTTACTTGCATTCCTTTGCTAAAGAAATACTCTCATAGCTACACCTATTTGCAAGAAAAGACAGAAAGTCTGACCTCTATTGTCTAGTTAGGTTTGTATCAGGTATCTATGTTACCCCTGGTGATAGAAGCAGAACCCAGGGGTCAGAATTTAGGCAAGCACCAATAGTCTCTACAATTGCCTCGTTTCTTTAAATGGTGAAGTTGAATCATGGAATCCACTGGGGAAAAACAATTTTTAAAATACATTGAGTTGGAAACCTGAGTGCAGAGTAATGCATTATAAGACAGACAAAATTTCAGGATGGCCCTGAGATTTCTGGCTTCTGTTGTGCACACCTGTCCAATCCCTTACCTGTGGGTAGGATACAGAATGTGATGGCAGTTTTCAAGGGAAAATTTCGAGTAGAATAGAGGAGAAGCAAGGCAAATGTAGAGGGGTAATGAGGAGGAGGCAGCCAGCCACATGAAAAAAAAAAATCTTAGCACAGTACTCAGAATCTTCCATGAACTGGTTTCTGCCTCCCTCTCTCTGTGGGTCAGGTCCCTTAATATCTTGATCCAGCTCTACCCATACTTGGTGATTTCATTTCCGCAACCCCTGGCATGTCCTCTGCCTGTTCCCTTTGTAATTTCCTTCACTCAAGTTCCAATCTCAAACCGTACATTGCTTTACCACTAACCCACAAAGACTAATAGATGCCTCTTTGTAGTACGTATATGGTACCCCAAACCTCACTCCATCATATTTTTAGACTTCTACAGTTAATTATGAGTTTATCTCCCTTGCAAGATTCTGGGAGGCAGGCACGCAGCAGATTGTCTTTGTAGCCACAAAATGTAGCACAACTCCTGGTGTACAGTGAACTCTTCTGTATGTGGGCAACAGATTAAAAAAAGATCCCTCAAGAGCTGGTATCAAGAGAACACAGGACAGAGGACATTTATTCTGGGACTGGTAGACAGAATGAGAGGACAAATGTGGAGTGGGAAGCTTTAAGTGAGGACTCATGATAATCGGGTTCCTCTGTCTCCATCCAGGAAGGATGAAGTTTGGCACTTCTAATAAGTAAGATCTGGTAAACAGTGAGCGCTGTGATCTTGGTAACTCAGACAGCAGGTACAGGGAGTCAGACATGTCTGTTTTCAATGCAAAAGGACTCTAGATTGATAAGAGTGGGAGGAAACAAAGGCAACAATAAATTTGGCATTCAATCCATCAATTAATCTCAAGTTCAACTAGAATAAGGGATGATCACATTCTAAGTAGGATCTTGGGGTCCGTTTTCCCTAGGCTTGCTCTCCCAACAACTACCCTATCCAATTCCATTTAATCCAGCAAAAGTTAATTAAGGACCTACTATGTGCCAGAGTACTTTTCTTTTCCTACAGTGGCCAGTCATTGAGAATGCAGCTGGGGGCAAGAAAACGATACTCATGTACAGGAGAACAATTTAAGTGAGTTCAACTATTTCAAGTGTGGGGGGACGGTGACAGGAGCCACCTGTGGCCTGTTCGTTCACTCTTCCTCATCGCCTCTGATTCCAGCCACAGCCATGGGGGACAAATCTGCATGAACGCAGATCCATCTCTGTTGGCAGTATCTCCCTTGAAACTTACACACTCCAGATTTGTGTGATCACACCTTGTGGCCTGCACAGAATTCGTGGCTCGCCCTAGGGAACCTAACCACACACAGAGTGGGCTCTCAAAGTGTGAGAATTCAACCTGGCAGGACTACCTGAGGCTTTCTTAGGAAGCTCTTCGGAAACTGACTGGTACCGAAGGACGTGGAGGATGGGGGTATGCCAGGCCTGATGTGAGCAAAGGCTCAGAATCCATACTGGGCGTGTTTTGGAAGAGCTGAAAGACCACTGGGGCGGAAGTGACAGTGAAGTGATGAGGTGCTGAGCAGTGTGACTTACGGTTTTGCTAAGACAGACTCCGTCCTGAGGCAGTGAGTGGCTCCTGGTGGTTTTCAGTAGGGATGAAACATATTGAACGTTCATGCTATTAGGTTGACTTCCTCATAGAAGGTGGAGGGAGCAGAGAAGCCGTGGAGATTGTCCAAGTAGCCGAGAAGCTGATAAACACCCAGAGAAGGGGAGAAAGAGGGGTGGGTTGATTCAAATAGACGGAACCTGAAACTTGAGTGTTTAGTGAGGTGAGCTGGTGCAGGGAGTGGGTGTTGGGTCAAGGATGACATTCTGATTCAAGAAACTAGGCAGAAGGCTGGAGAGATGGGCCAGTGGTTAAGAGCACACACCGTTCTTGCAGAGGACCTGAGTTTGGCTTTTAGCACGCATGGCAGTCAGTTCCCAACCACCTGCAGCTCCAGCTCCCCAGGATCCCGTGCTTCTGGCGGTCCGCACTCACATGCACATGCCCACACACAGGCACACAGGCGTAAATAAAGCCAATTTAAAAGAAACTGGATGGATGTATGGAAAATACTGACAAAGGCGTGTATCTGAGGAGACACTACATTTTTATTAAGTTCACTGTGTCCCCAACAGAGACCAAATGCAAATATCCTGGAAAGTGTGGGATCAGGGGGATGGGAAGAGACCAGTTCCCCTGTGTCAAAGGATAAACTCGCTCTCCTCATTTTGTAAGTTAGCAGTTTGCTCACTTACAAAGGTCTGAGTCAGTTTCTGGGGAAATAAGCTGGCTCAGCTTGGTGCCGAGTCCCCCAGGGCTCCCACTATGGACACTTCCTTGGCCTGGAAGCTTCCAAGGCTGCAGGTTGCTCAGCTGCGTCTGCCCTCCCCCACAACACCTCTATAAATAGGTAAGTTAAGGGAACACAGTTGCTTCCAACCAAATGGTCCCGTCTCATCTTTAGATGCCTCCATCAATATCTGTGAATCAGAGTCTAGGACAGTGACTAAAAAAGCCATCTTTATTTAGGATGGGAAAGAGAAGTGGGGAGAGCCGTGATGTTGCTAGGAATAAACTACTGTTCTTGTCTTCTCTTCCTGAGGAGGCCAGAGGAGGTGGACTTGGGATTCAGCTACAGAACTGATTCTCAGGCGGGGGTGTATGTGTGTGTCGGGGGTGGGGGAGATGGAGATTCTTCCTTCCTCCTCCCACTTCTGGGTGTTTAGCAATATCTGGGGGCATTTAGGGTTATCCTGACTAGTGGTGGGTGGGTGGGGTTTGTTTCAGGTCCTAGTGGGTAGATGCCACTACAGGCCTGGATATGCAACCTCCACATGGAAGAATATTTGGCCCAGAAAGTCATAGCACCAATGGTGAGGTGCCCTGAGTTAGAAGGTTTTATTTAAATTTCTTGTGCAGGTGTGAGTCAGCGTGTATGAGTGTGTGTGTGTGTGTGTGTGTGTGTGTGTGTGTGTGTGTGTGTATGTGGTTAACTGTTGTTTCTCAGCGTCCATTCACTTTTTGTTGTTATTGTTGTTGTTTGAAACAGGGTTTCTCACCTGGCCTGAAACCTGTCAAATAAATGAGAATGGCTGGCCAGCAAGCCCTAAGAGTCTTCCTGTGTGTACCTGCCCAGTGCTGGGATTCAAAGCATGTGTCACTATGCCCAGGTTTTTGTTTTTGTTTTTGTTTTTTTGTCTTAGCGTGGCTCTGGTGATCAAACTCAGGTCCTCATGTGTTCATACCAAGTACTTTACCAATTCGGACATCTCCTCAAGCCTGTTTTAGCTTCTTTGTGTGTGTAGGGCTTGAGGCCTTATACATGACAAGAACTGTACCACTGTGCTGAATCCTTAGCTTCCAATTTCTTCTGAAACAATAAAAAGACTCCCAGTCCCCCTTAAGGGAGCAAAGGTCATTTATTGGATTGCTTGTTGAAGGATTTGGTGGTGAGGGCTGATTTGGACCGGATGGCCATCAGGAACCCAGCTCTCTCCATCAAATGTCTTTGTTACTATTTACCTCTTCTCGGAGCTACCTGGCTAAAAAGTCTGAAGGAAGTGGGGCTGGGAATGGAGTTCAGTGGTAGAGCACGTCTTACATTCCCAGAGACCTGGGTTCTATCCTTCACACCAGCAAACAAGCAAACATCTACAGAAGCAGCCTCATAGTTCCATCGCCACTGCTCCCGTGAAGACTATTTCTCCATATTGTGGCATTCTGTGGGTTAAACCATAGCCTTTGGATGGTCACTTAGCTCTTCATCCAACTAGAGGCCATGTTTAAACAAGGAACAATGCCAACACCTTCCCTGGCTAGGAGACTCTGAGTAAGGTGGTATGAGTTCCAAGGGCGTATTAGGTAACCAGCATTTATATTGCTCTTTCTGCGTGGGTAAAGGAAAGATCTTTTTTTGTGTAACAAAGATGGCTAAGTACAAATAAAAGTATGGTTTTCCTTTTTTTACTCCAAAATTGCACTTTGCATTGTGATAGGCACATACTACATGTGGCTACTTAAGCTCAAATCGTTTAAAGTTAACTAAAAAGGCAAGGAGGCAATTCAGTGGTAGAGTACTTGCCTAGAATTTATGAGGACCTAGATTTGCTCCTTAGCAACACACACACACACACACACACACACACACACACACACACACACACTTGCACACATACACAATTTCCTACCCTTATAGCATTAGTCACATTTTCAGAGCCTGGAACTCACATGTGGCCCCTGGTTCCTGTGCTGGATGGTGTACACAGAGACCATTTCTGTCATTACAAATGTGGTGACCCACAGTTCCAAAGGAAAATGGTACTGGCCATCAGGAAGCTGGGCTGTGTCTGGAAACACATTTTAGGGCAGCCCAGAGAAGAAACCTGAATTCTTTTATATATCCACAGTCCTTAATGCTTGGAATGCACGGCATGCTGTGAGGAACTGCGTTTGTTCCCAAGTTCATACCTTGGCTAGGTATGTCCCCCAGGGGTGTATGCTTCTGCTCACTGAGGGAGGCAGGAGCCTGGAGAATAGTTTTACCCGAGGAGGATTGCTGTAACTTACGGTTCACAAGGGTGCCATTGATGTTTTAAAGGTAAAGAGCAGTTGAAGAGCTATGAATAAAGCATAGTAAGCGTTTCAAAGACCGTGACAATAGATAGCATGGGGACTCTGCTGCGCGGGTAAACAAGGCCAGAGCTGTTAGTCTTGCTGGCATGCCTTTACAGGTCTACCAGGGCTTCCTCTCGCAGTGCTTTCCTTTCCTATCCAAGTCTCTGAAGAGAACACAGTCTTCCCTCACTGCCCACCCATGCAGTTTCTTTACTTCCTATCCAGTGCTCACAGCCTCTTCTCAGCTCAGGACAAGAGTGCACCCCCATTCCTGTGATGTGGGACTGAGCTCCTGTGATGAGTCTGGGCAGTCAGCAGAAGCGTTTGCTGCTCTTCACCACACCGTCTAATAGCTGATGTGGGACCTCCTTTTGGCATAGCCACCAGCAACATTCAAGATGACCTCGGTTCCACCACCCTGGATCCCTGAGAGGCCACCACATTGTCAACCCTGACAGGAACAAACCTGTGCTGTTTCAAGCATTGGTACTTGGGGACTTTATGTTCCCAACATCATCTACTCAAGCAGCCCGGGCACGTGATGTGCTTCCTGTGTGTTTCTCTGTCAGTCTTTCTGACTACAATACTGCAGTCTGCTGTGTTTATTAGCTGAAGGTGTTTCCTGTGTCTTGGAAAGCAAAGCAAATTGAAAGTTTTTATATTTGTGCCAGTCACTAGACTGGGATGCTGACATGGCTAATCTTCTTAATAGATTGGTGTTCTGGAATCTTGAAGAAGGAGCCCCTTCACCTGCTGAGAAAGGGAAGTCTGCCTTTCCCAAACTGGCTGAGTAGCAGCTGTCTTCATGGGTCCCTGCAAAACAATCTCAAGGCAGACAGAATCTTTGGAGAGAAACTCACCGTGATTAATAACATCAATGGGTCCAAGAGGAGGAAAAGCACTGAGAAGGAAATGACAGCGTCTGTGCTGATCTAGAGGCAGAAGTCACCCTGCTAGTGAAAAGGACACACAACTCTTGGTCCAAAACAGGGCCCATTCATTCATTCATTCACAAACATTCATTGAGCATTTAATATATGCTCTTTCCTGGTGGAGCTTATGATCAGGTGGACACCTCAGACACTGCTTTAAACACTTGGGAAGCTAAGCATAGACAAAATGAAAAAAAAAAAGTTCAGTGTAGTGAAGGAAATAAGTGGGGATCAGATGGAATAAATAGGAAGAGATGGAGGTGAACGGTAAAGAAGTAGAGTTTGAGCTGAACCTGGTCTTGCTTGACCAAAATACCCAGAACAATCTAAAGCGAGAAGTGTTTATGTTGGCTCACGGCTCCACAGGGCTCAGTCCATCACACAGGCAGGGCTTGGCGGAACACGCCCACTGGGCAGGGGAGCAGGGTGGAGAAGGCAGGCCAGGCAGGTGCCCTGCTTGCTTTCTCCAACTTTCACTGCATCCAGCTCTCCTGCCCACATCTGAGCTGTGTTCCTTCTTCAGTTCATCCTCTCAGGAAACATACTCAGAGACGTACCTCACCAGAGGATTCTAAATTCAGTCAGGTTGACAATGGAGATTCACTATTGTTCCTGGATCAAGAGGTGCCAGCTGTACAAAGAGCAGAAGAACATGCTAGGCAGAAAAACAGCCATGCAGGAAGGAAGGAGTTGGGATCATAAGTGGGGTGGGAGAGTAAAGGGGACCCAGTGCCTGAAGGACAGGGGTCTGGAAGTGACATGTGAGGAGGGCTAGTCAGAGTCCGGCTGGAGCTTTAGTCGGGAGTGAGAAAGTCAGGGACTCTGGGGAAGAGAAGGCCATTGGAGGAGAAGGAAGGCCATGACTCAGTAAAGCTGCAAAGGCCAGAAGGAAGGATTACAGGCTGTGTAAGCCCTCTCTACTGCATCCACTCAGCTCTGTGGAAGCAGACACAGTCCATACATAAGTGATGACTGGCTGCATCTGATGAAATTCCACTTCTAGACAATACAAATCCAAATCCAAATTTCATAATTTTGTTGTTTGTTTGTTCTTGTTTTTTGAGACAGGGTTTCTCTGTGTAGCTTTGGAGTCTGTCCTGGAACTTGCTCTGGAGACCAGGCTGGCCTTGAACTCAGAGATCTGTCTGCCTCTGCCTCCTGGGTGCTGGGATTAAAAGCATGTGCCACCACCACCCAGCTGAATTTCATAATATTTTCTGTTACAAAATATTATTCTTCTGGCTTTCCTCCATCATTTAAAAATAGAAAGGTTTTTTTTTGTTTGTTTTTGTTGTTTTTTGTTTTTTTACTTGTGTGACTGATACAAAACCAGACAGTAGCCAGGTTTGGCTCCCAGGGCATGCTGGGCAAGACCCTGATTAGGAGTCCTGATTCACAGCCCTCGGGCATTAGGCAAGCGAAGCTGAAAGCTGATTAAGAGATTTTTGCAAGAAATATATCAAAAGATGATGAAGGTTTGTGGGTGGCTCAGTGGAAGCCATGGGATTATAGGTGGCGCTGATGTGCAAGGTGTGGAGCTGGGACTGAGGTGAGGTGGGGATGACTATAATGGTGCCTCCCCTGAGAGGGATGGCCAGAAAGGAACCTGCTATGGGTGTCTTTCTGTATGCTGTGAATATGTGTTGCTCTGATTTGTTGATAAGTAAAGCTGCATTGGCCTATGGTAGGGCAGGATGGAGCCAGGTGGAAACCCAGGAGAGATAGTGGGAAGAGAAAGAGAATGAAGCAGAGGCTGCTAGCCACCACCAGGAGAAGCAAGATATAAAGTACTGGTAAGTCACGAGCCACGTGGCAAGGTATAGATTTATAGAAATGGGTTAATTTAAGATATAAGAGTTAGCTAGCAAGAGGTCTGCCATGGCCATAGTTAAAAATACTATAAGCCTCTTTGTGTTTATTTGGGTCTTAGCAGCTGTGGGACCAGCCAGGACACAGGAAAACTTCCAACTACAGGAACTGGTCTCCAATAAGAAATCTGGTCATTCTGTGTTGGCATCTATTGGCATCTAGAAAGATTCAGATTTGACCTAGAGACCATCCAGCAGGAAGTCTTTGCTCCTGGATCCCACCCCCCACCCCCACCACCTCTGCCCAAAGCCTGTTATTTCCAAGGTTTGTAGCCCCAGGCAGATCACCTGCGGTTAGTCTGTTTGCTTACCTCAGCAGACAGACTATTTCTTTAGTCAGTGGTGGAACCAGTGAATTTCACTGGAGACTGACAAGGAGTTCCCTCTAGTTTCAGTGCCTCAGTCCTCCATCCCTCACCCACTCCAGCTCCAGCTCCAAATGACACAATGACCCATCTTCAGAATGTGTGGGGAAATGGTGACATAACCCACTCACTACAGAGTGGGTTTTCTAAAACTCCCCTCTAGCCCCCACTGTACTATGAAGTCCTCACTGTGGCAACCGGCCTTCCTGGGGCATGCCTCTGTTTAAATTTTTTCTCTTTTTCCTCATCCTGTGTTTGGTCTAGAGGAGAGGGGAGATCCTCATGGTGGAGTGTTGTGTATCCATGAACCCATGTGTATCTCTCTGTCGCTGTGATAAAATACCCTGACAGAAGCAACTTGCGGGGGGAAAGTGTTTATTCTGGTTTACCATGACTGTGGGATTCAGTTCATTGTTGCGGGTAAGGCATGGCGGCAGGAGCTGGTTGGCCACATTGCATCCACACCCAGCACCGTTGCCTGGCTGTAATATTGCAACTACAGTTTTACCACAGGGGAAGTAGATAAAGGTACAGGAATTTTCTATGTAACATTTCTTACAAATGAGTGTGAATGTACAATAATCTTATACCTTGGAGCCAGTGAGGTGGGTTAGCAGGTAAAGATATTCACACCAAGCCTTATGATCTGAATTTGATCCCCAGGATCCATATACTGGAAGAAGAGAACTCCTACAAAATGTCCTCTGGCCTCCACATGTACACACACACACACACACACACACACACACACACACACCTTGTCCTATAACCCCCACTGAACAAATTACAAGTTAGCCTAAACTAGGAAGCCCTCTTTGGGGTCTTTAAATGACGTTCTCTACCAGGGCTGGAAAGAAGTGCTGTGGCAGAGTGTTTGCCTAGCATGTGCAAGGTCTTAGGTTCAATTCACAGCCCCACAAAACAAACATAAGTAGAGTAATTACAAAAGAGGCTCCGGGGCAGATGGCCCGGGGTAGCGTGCTGGCTGTGCGTGCTGAACCTGGTTCAGATCTCCAGAACCCACCCGAGAACTAGTGTAATGACACATGCCTGTAACATCAGCGCTGGGGGATAGGTAGCTTGTGGAGGCAGGAGGATGGCAGGTGCGGGGGTATTGGGGGCGGACACTCAATGACCAGCAGCCTAGCTGAAATGATAAGCTCCAGGTTCAGTGAGAGACCCTGTCTCTGACATAAATACGGTGCAAAGCAATAGACAAAGACACCAGATATCAACTATCAACTTCTAGCCTCACATACACATGCACATACATGCACAACACACACACACACACACACACACAGAGAGAGAGAGAGAGAGAGAGAGAGAGAGAGAGAGAGAGAGAGAGAGACAGAGAGAGAGAGACAGAGAGACAGAGAGCCATAATCCAGTTACACGGCCTGTTCATCCAGAATCTGGTTGCAGAAATGGCATTCCTTGGGCTCCCATTTCAGAGAATTGCTGGTGTGTTCCTAGAACAAGACCCCTATGGTACAGCAAGTTTAGTAATCTGTCTACTGTTCTCACTGTAAAATTCTCTTAAAATTCTCTCCTTGAAGATTTGCACAGTGTGTAGATTTGAATGGTTCAGATAATTCCTGCAATAAACATGTTTAACTTTGTTTAACTCGGCAGTTTGCTGCATTTGTTATCAGTGCTCCAACCCTCCCGTGTTTGGAGGAAAGTGCCTTTGCTATAAGCAACAGACACACCTGCTGCACCAGGCATCTCCTCTCTTGTCTCTTCAGCTCATCTTCCCTTTGCTCTTCTGGATGGGTCGGAGGCCTAAGCTTCCCCAGAGGGGGAACTAGTCTTAGGTTGATTTATGTACTGGAGTTAATGAGCCATCAAGTGTTATTATGAGATAAATGAGGAGGGAGAAAGGGGCTCCTGTGGGGGCAGTTTCCCGAGTAGAGATGGGGCTCTGGAAAGTGCTCAGAGGTAGCCCTGGTAAAGCCACCATAAGGAGGATTATTTGAAACCCCAGCACCCCGTGGATGCTGAGGTGTTCCCTGGGGGCGGAGGGCACTCTACCTATGTGCACATAGTGCCATCACCAGAACCCAGGCACTGGCTGCTCCCTCTGCCCTTGCATTGAGCCAGAAAAATCCTTTGTGCAGCCAGTCTTACCCCTTTCCACAATGCCTCTTCCCACCTCTAACATTCCTCTGCCCCCCAAATCCCAGGAAAGGGGGATAATCTTGAATTTTGGAGGTGGTGGTGGTGGAGGCGGGTGCCTGGAGGGCTAACTCAAAGCAGTTCTGGGTCGGTTACTGTCACTTCTGCTTGGTGACATTACTTCCCATCACACAGATGAGAAAGCAGAGCGCTCTGAGTGGTATGTCTGAGATTTAGAGCTCAAGAAAGCCTTACTCCAAAGCTTGGCTTCTTGGCAATGGTTGACTCCTCCTCTGCCCTGCCCAGTGACAACAGGCTCACAGCCACCGCCACAGGCCCTCTGCCCAGCACAGCAAGAGACTGGCACCTGCAACACTTCATAGCGAGGTTTCCCAACGGTTGTCGCCAGGTCCCCACATCCTTTCCTTCCCGAAGATTAGTAAGAATTTCCTGGGTCTCCGAGAGTTCTTAAGATAGGTGGTATATGCTTGCCTTGATCTTCATAACCTCTCGGAATGGCAACCCATAAAGGGGGATTTAAATTAAAACCTTACCACAGGAAGCACGGAGTATAAAGATGACATTATCTATATTTTTATACCCAAGAAATCACATATTGGCATTTGGTTTCTGTGCTTTGTATTTTATGTTTACACAGGAAAAGTGTATGCAGTAAATAATACAGTGGCCCTTACCTCAGCATTTAGGCATAATGAATAAAGTTGTTAAGGATTGTCAACCTTGGAGGTTTCTGAGGACAGACCCTTTCCTTGTGGTCAGCTTTGGACCACACCTCCCATTTCACTGGTAACTCTAAAAAGGGGAGCATCACAATTACCCCCTTAAAATGTCATTACTGATGGTGGCGCACGCCTTCAACCCCTACACTTGGGAAGCAGAGGCAGGTGGATCTCTCTGAGTTTGAGGCCAGCCTGGTCTATATTACATAGTGAGATCCAGGCTAGCCAGAGATACATAGTAAGACTTTGTATAACAAAAATGTTAATTAACATATGAAAAGGTAGAACTTTCATAGGGTTTTATTGAGGCCTATTAATAGAAAACCCGCTTCTTCCTTATCAAAATAATAGATTCTAATTCATCATGGTTCTCTGATCTGTCCCAAAGACTAAAATATCCCATACTATTGTCCTCCTTTAAGAGTTAATAAAGAGCTAGGCAGTGGGGGTGGCACATGCCTTTAACCCCAGCACTCAGGAGGCAGAGGCAGGTGGATCTGAGTTGGAGGCCAGCTGGTCTACAGAGTGAGCTCCAGGGCAGCCAGAGATACATAGCAAAGCCCTGTCTCAAAAAACCAAAAAAGGGGGAGAGAGAGAGAGAGAGAGAGAGAGAGAGAGAGAGAGAGTTAATAAAGGACCCGTGAGGTCTCAGTTGGTAAAGGTGCATGCCATCATGCCCGTTGATGACTGGCATTCCATCCTGGAAACCCACATGGTGGAAGGAGGGAGCAGGCTCCCACTGGATGTCCTCTGACCCCCACATGTGCTCACACACAATAAACAAACAAATGAACAAACAAACAAATTAAAAAAAATAGTGTTAAAAAAAGATTGTGAACCGAAGGATGGCTCTGTGGGTAAAGGCACTTGCTGGCAAACCTGCCAACCTGAGTTTGACTGAAGGGATGCAAGGTGGAAGAAGAGACGGACTCCACAGTTCCCCTCTGACCGTCACACTCAAGCGTAGTCCACGTGCACCCGCCCCCACACTCATATATCATCCACAAATACACACAAAAAATAAGGTTTTAAAAACGTAAAAAAAGGGGGAGGAGGCTAGAGAGATGAGTCAGCCAACAGGAGAACTGGTTGAGTCCCAGCACCTACATAGAGGCTGTAACTGTAACCACAGTCCCAGGGGATCTAATGCCCTCCTCTGACCTCCAAGGGCACCAAGCATGCGTGTGGTGCACAGACATGTGCAGACAAAACACCCATACACATAACTTCTTTTAAAAAACTTTAAAAGCTTAAAAATGTAAAACAAACTAACAAATACATTAAGAGTTAGACACCTGGCCAGGATACATCTCACCCCATCCCCAGAAAGTCCGATTCTCCTGAAGATATGCTAGAGTAGAGAGGAGCATTCCCTTAGTGAGAAACGCACTTTTCTTCTCAGAATCCCCCTACACACACTCACACACACACACACACACACACACACACACACACACAGCAGTCAGCCATAGAGCTTCTGTGGAGCGCTGTTAATCATGCCCACTTCCTGAGCTGGACCTCAAAATACCAAATTTCCCTGTCCCTCTTACCATCCCCTTTTTCTTTCGGATGCTGCTGACTAAAGCCGGAGCATGCTTTTCCTGACACTCCAGGCTTTCCCACAGTTCCTCCTCCTCCATGCCTGAGTGAAAAGGCCTGCTGTTCTCCCCATCCTCCCCTTCCAGCAGCTCCTGAAAGCTTCAGCTTGCCTGACGCTTTTCCCTTAAACGCTAATAAAATTGTCCTCCAGCTTCATTCTGAGTCGGTTTCTAAGTTCTCTTATTAACGAGACAAATTACCCGGTAACAGCACCTCCACTCCATGTCGCCCGACCTCCTCCTCCCTGCCTAATCTCTGTCCCTCACCAGGAGACATGCCATTATGAATTGTATGGTCATTTAAAAATGATCATCCTTCGACAAGTCCAAGCTGGTTAATAGCAGTGCACAGATGTGGGAGGGGCCTCCGAGGCCCCGCCCATCCTGAAGGAGCTATTGGCCCCTAAGGCCGCTGGCGAATGGAAGACGTTTTCTTCAGTGGTGGGGTCCCAGGCCAGCTGCCCAAGCTCTATAAATAACCACACATCCAGGGCCTCGTGCAAACAACCCTAATTAAACTCACTAGGATCCTTTAAAAACAAAGATGGAAGCAGGCAGGACTTGCTGGGAAGAGGGCATCAGGAATGACCGAGAGGGCGTGAGAGAGTCATGAGGGTCAGTATGACTGCAGGACATTAGATTCATGCGTGAAATTATCAAAGAATAAATTTGTAAAAAGATTTAAGTGATCCTTCCAAGTCACTGAAAATACATTTCAGTTGAGTGTATGTAGTACAGTACACCTATAATCCCAGCACTTGGTAGGCTGAGGTGGGATTAGGAATTCAAGTCCAATCTTGGCTACATATGAGACCCTATCTCAAAAAAAAAAAATGTTATGTGTCTGCAGAAAATGTATGACTTTAATTTATAACTTTTCTTTACTAAATACATGCAATGTTGCACACTCCCCCCTTTTTGTTTGTTTGTTTGTTTTTGATTTGTCCAGACAAGGTTTCTCTGTGTAGCCCTGGCTGTCCTGACACTCACTCTGTAGACCAGGCTGGCCTTGAACTCACGGAGAGATCTGCCTGCCTCTGGTCCCCAAGTGCTGGGATTAAAGGTGCCACCATGCCCGGCTCAGGACTTCCCTTTTTTCACCTATGTTTCTTTCTTGAGATACTTGTCAATACTTAATGTTCTCATACATGACTCATGACTGCTAAGTGAGGTGACACACCAGGTCTCAGGGGCTGCCAGGCACAAGGACTGGAGAAGGCAGTGGGCTGTGATTGTTCTCAACCTCTAGGAACTTTGGGGGCTCTTTTTTTTTTTTTTAAAGATTTATTTATTTATTATATACACAGTGTTCTGCCTACATGCATGCTTGCAGGCCAGAAGAGGGCACCAGATCTCATTGCAGATGGTTGTGAGCCACCATGTGGTTGCTGGGAGTTGAACCAGGACTTCTAGAAGAACAGCCAGTGCTCTTAACCGCTGAACCATCTCTCCAGCCCGCTTTGGAGGCTCTTAATGTTTCACTGCACTTCGAAAGCAGACCCTTTCTTGGTTTGCTCCTGGGTTGTAGGCACTCCTCACGACTTCCAGGCATCATCTCAAAAGAGCTGAGGGATGACAAATGCCAGCCCGAGGATGTACTGTGGTGGGATACGGCTTTCACCGCTGTGCGACTGTCTCTGCCTGGGGGCAGCGTGGGTTTGATCAGCAGTGAGGCTGTTACCAAAGAACCAACAAAGCCACCAACTTGATGTGCATGTTCTCCCCTGCTGTTGTTTGTTTGGGTTCTTTTTTGGGGGGGACCCACCACCCAGCTCCCAAATAAATCACACATGGAAGTTTATTCCCCCTTATAAATACTCAGCCTTAGCTTGGCTTATTATTAGCTAGCTTTCCTTAACTTTAAATTATCCCTTCCATCTTTTGCCTCTGGGTTTTTCCTTTTCTATTTCTGTACACCTTTCTTTGTTTCTTACTCTGTGGCTTGCTGTGTAGCTGAGTGGTTGGCCCCTGGAGTTCTCCTCCTTTTGTAGCTACTTCTTTCCTCTTGTCCCTTTTCCCATATTTCTGCTTCTGTTTATCCTCTCTGCCTGCCAGCCCCGCCTATCTTTTCTCCTGCCTTGCTATTGGCCATTCAGCTCTTCATTAGACCATCAAGAGTTTTAGGCAGGCACAGTAACACAACTCCACAGAGTTAAACAAATACAACATAAACAAAAGCAGCACACCTTAAAATAATATTCTACTACATTCTCCTGTGAGAGTACTTGGAATGGTCAGATGTTCAAACTTTTTACTTAGCTTCCCCATTTACAGAGTTGTATAAAGCAAAACTAAAATAAGGTAAAAAGAAACTCATAATTACAGTACAAAATTTTAAGTTATCCTTTTTCTGCAGAGGTTTGAGTGTTTCCCCATGACTGCATCATATTTAGTAGCGCCATCCCCTGGGTGGTTGGATAGAGGTGGTGCACACAGGGATGTCCTCAGGGCATGTAAGCTGTAGCTCTTGGAAGCAATAAAGAATTGTGGAGCCTCTGACTTCCTGTAAGAGTGTTATAAAAATGAGCTAAATCCCTGAATACTTCTCTGGTCTCCCACTTTCCTGAATGCATGCCCCTGCCATTGCTACCCACCATGAGGTGGTGCCTCGAAGGGACTTCAGACCTTTTCCAGGGCCTGCATCATGCTGTTTAGACTGACAGCCCCCCAAACTGTGCTCTGAACAGACCTCTTTTCTTTGCAAAGTTACTCCGCTTCAGACACCGTCACGGCAATGAAAAGGGAACTTACATGCCATCTCTTCACCCCGTCCTTATTCAGCATGCGCCACCTCACACCTATATTCTCCTGCAAAAGCCACCCATAGGTATTGCTTCCTTTCTTCCATTTCCCATACAGCTATAGAGTGATTTCTTTAAATGAAATACTTCAAAACTTGGGTTGAGTAAGAAGAGTAATATATTAAAACACCCCATGTGCCCACTTTATCGACATTATCAATTTTTAACGTTCTGTTGTGTTTACCTCCCATCCATGTTTTATACGTATAGTAATCACAGCCATAAACAATATAAAGAGCCATTTGCATAGTTTGAAACTTTTTATAAATGGCACCACACGGCATACATTCTTCAGGCACCGTGGAGTTAGACATCTGCCTTGATATATGGGCCATTGTTCATTTACTCTGAAAGCCTCACTGGATCTTTCGACTGGATCTATCATGATTTATCCATTCTCCTGTGATTCTGGTTGTTCATTATTGCAAACAGCGCTGGGGTAATGGTGAGCACTTCCGTACAGGGTCTCTTTATGCATATGACAATTCCGGGGACCACAGCAGCGAGAAGAATGGCTGGCTGTCGGGCGCATGGCTCTGCTAGATTTTGTCAAATTGCTCCTTAAAATAGTTACATAAGCTTTTGCTTCTAAAAGTGCAAACATTTATTAATATTAAATGCCTAATATCCGGCAATGGTATTTTGGTGGGTATGTAATGTGCGATTTCTTGATTACTATTGAAGTCAAGCAGTTTTTCAGATGGTTGCTGGCCCCTTGGGTTTCCCCTTCTGCCAAAGCCCATTTGCATCATTTTTTCCCCTAATTGTGTCATTTAAAATTTTTGATTGGTAAAACTTTTCAGTATTTTCTAGATGCCAACTCACAGTTATTAGTGTTGCAATTTTCCCCTCTAGTGTGTCTTGTCTTTGACTGTATTTATAGTGTCTTTAGGGCCCATGAGATGGCTCAGCCAGTGAATATGCACTTGCTGCCAGGCTTGAAGACCTGAAGTAGAGCCCCAGGCCCCACATAGTAGAAGGAGAGAACCACGTCCTACAAGCTGTCCTCTGACCACTACACCATGCTGCAGCGTGTGCACCGCCCACACAATAACAGATAAGTGAATAAATAAAGAGTAGATGTAAAAAAGTGGATGGTGTCTTCTGTTGCAACGAAGTTCTAATTGTTTTCAGTGCTGTGGAATGAACTGGGCGCTTTGCAAACGTTGTGCAGGGAGCGGTAGGCCCCGCCCCCGAAGTTCTTCCTTTAATGAGACCAACTTCGTTATTTTTTAGAACTGGGAAGTTTTGTGTTCAGCTTCAAAAAATTCTTCTCCTTCTAACTTGAGATCACAAAGATTTTGTTTCTCCTCTTCTAAGAAATAGAAAGTTTGGCTTTTCATATTTAATCTGTGCAGAATTTGATGTGGTGTCTATGGAGATTTATTACCCCATAGAAGCGACAATTTGCCTCAGCATCATTTATTAAACAGTCTTTCTTTTCCCCCATGAATGTAATTCGGCCTCTCTCATACATCAAGTTTCCAGACTGAGTGTGTTTATTTTCCAGGCAGAAGCCTATTTTAATCCACGGGCTGCTTTTCTGTCCCTTTGCTAAGAGCACGCTGTCTCGGTCAGCTTTCTAATACAGCTTCATCCTTGGCTTTGAGAGCCCCACTCTGCCTCTGCAGCTCCCACCGCTGTTTCAGAGTCTTCTTGCTCTTCCAACATCAATGTTAGGATAAGCTGCTCAAGTCCCGCCTTTGCAGAATTTGCATCATTTTTACTTGCATGGATTTAATTTTACACATTAAATGAGCTGACACCATTACTGCAGTGTCTTCCAACCCAGGAATATGACCCCTGAACATTCAAATCACCCCATTTGACCAGATCTTCTGGGTTCTGCAGTGTCTTGGGATTTTGCTCCATAAAAGGTTTAAATATTTTGTTAGATTTAGCCCCAAGTACCTAAACATTTATTGCCATGGTAAGTATATTCTGTTGTTGTCTGTTTGTTATTTCTTTCAAGACAGGGTTTCACTTTGTAGACTAGGCTGGCCTTGAACTCACAGAGATCTGCCTGTCTCTCCCTCTGGAGTGTTGGAATCAAAGGTGTCCACCACCATCGCCTGGCTCTGTTGCATTTTCTAATTGGTAATCGCCAACTGTGTACATTGGTTTTCTTTGTTAATGTTTCTCCAAAACTTTGCTAAATTCTCTTATAAGGGAGAATTTTCTCAGCCAAGAATTCTTGGTCTTTCGAGTTCTGCAAGCATCGGCCCAGCTACACTGACAAGCCTTGTCATTCTCATGTCTAACCTGCGGGAAACATGGTTCCTCTTGCACACCCGTGATTGCAGCAAGTAAATGAAATCTCCGAGGGACTGAGTGTGCTGACGCCATGGAAGCCATAACCACGCTGTTGGGATGCAAGTGCCCTGTGTATAACCGTTCCCACAAACAATGCAGCAAGATGGACTTTGCAAAATGAAACTTTGAGGGTCTGGAGAGATGGTGCAGTGGTTAAGAGCTCTTACTGCTCTTGCAGAGGACCTGAATTCGGTTCCCATCACCCACAAAGGACTGTAAATCTGGCTTCAAGGGGATTCAATACCTCTGGCCTCTGAGAACACCTGCACTCAAATGCACATACCCCCACAGAGACACACAAACAACACACATGCATGCACAATAATTAAAAATAAAAATCAACTTTTTAAAAAAAAAGAAGACTAAACTTTGAGCTAGCGTTTAGGAGACCCCTGCAGTGGGCAGGTACACTAGTGATCAGGCAATCAGTTTAGCACAAAACTTGGCACCGTGAAAAATATGGGGAGGGGAATCTTTTCTGAACAAAGTCTTCCTTATTACAGCCAGATATTCCCACGGATGAACATCTGTCACTGTGAATTCACAGTCATCAATCACTGAAAATACAAGGAAACAACTCATTGAGGGAGAGAGAGCCAGGAGAAATAACCAGCAACAGAGACAGGGCCTCAAGGATGTCAGATGGTTGAGTCAACAGATTTAATACAATAATCGTGTTGGGAACAGGTGAAGAAAGGAAGAATTAAATCACAGACCTGGGCCAGCAACGAAAGGCTTGCGGGAGTGGCCGGGAAGGATGACAAACACTGACCAACACGGAGAACTCCTGGGGGCTGGAGAGATGGCTCTGTGGTTAAGAGCACTTGCTGTTCTTCCAGAGGACCTGAGTTCAGTTCCCAGCACCCACGTCAGGTGACTCACATCTATCTGTAAATCCAAGGGATCTGACATGGACTCCCTTGGACAGTCTGGTCCCCATGGACACTCATGTGCACATGCCCACACATAGACACACATTAATAAGAAAACAATTTTAACTCATATACGTTCTATGAGTATGAAAATGGAGTGTTAAAATGAAAAGGGAGGGGTAAGTACCAGGTAAAGAGTTTGTTTCCTGGTATGGTGGCGCGTGCTTGTAACTCTAGCACTTGGGAGGCAGAAGCAGGAAGGTCACAGTTCAAGGGCAGACTGTTTAGAGAGAATGAGTGAACTGGGAGATAATAGCAACAGTTCAGCACGAATCAGGACATAGAAACTAGGTATGAGGTGGTTTGGTTTGTGTTTAATAATCGTTTCAGAGGAGAAAAGAGCAAAGAACTGAGGAGACAACAGATAGGAGTTGTCTAGAATTGAGTCTGGATATCAGTCCTCACTTATTCCAGGCACCACACATTAAGAAAATTCTAGGGGGGCTGGAGAGATGGCTCAGCAGTTAAGAGCACTGCCTGCTCTTCCAGAGGTTCTGAGTTCAGTTCCCAGCAACCACATGGTGGCTCACAACCATCCATAATTCGATCTGGTGCCCTCTTCTGGCTTGTAAGCATACATGCAGACAGAACACTATATACATAATTAATTTAAAAAAAAAAAAAAAAAGGAAATTCTAGGGCTGGGCATGTGTGGTGCACACCTTAATCCCAGCACTGGGAAGGCAGAGGCAGGCGGATCTGTGTGAGTCGAGGCTAGCCTGGGCTATAAAGCAAGTTCCAGGACAGGCAGGGTTATTTGAAGAAAATCCTACTGTCAATGGAGAAGATGGATCACCCACAAGTTCTTCAAGTCCAGAAGTGGACCCCAATTCCCTTCTCCCTGGGCGTGAGCTAGGTTTCATGTCTCCCTTCTCTCTTAGGGTTCCCCCATTCTGTCCTTTCCTTTCTTTTTAAGACTTTCCTCATCTGACCCTCCAATTCCCTCCTCAGCTTGTAATTACCCTGTTGGTTCATTTCTCATGGTGCTGGGCGCAAAACCAACACCTGGAGTGTGCTAGGCAAATGGCTCACTGCTGACCTACACCCCAGCTCTGTTTCCTTCATTTTAATGGCTTCATTTCCCATATCTAACATTTTATTTCCAGCCAAGACATTTGCACACCCACCACTGCACTGCTTCTTGGGTCTTTGTGTTTTCATGCTTTTGCTTCTTATTACTAATATCTTTTTTATTGATCTATGTTTATGAGGCTAATTAGAAATTTTGCTCCATCTGTTCTGATGTTTATGCTTCTGATAGGATCTGAAACCCAGCATGATGTTTTTCTTTGGGAGTGTCTGTGCTGATCCTGTGTTTCTGGCCGATCTGTGTTTCTGGCTGTGCAGAAGGCCAGTCCTCGGTAATCACTGACCTCACTTAGTTATGGCCGTGGGATGTGGTGGACAAGCTTCATGGTGGAGAGTCCTACTACCCCCCAAAACCTCAGCCCTGACCACAAAACGAACTTCCTCAGAGTTCAAATGTATGGGCTGGTGAGATAGCTCATAGGGTAAAGGTACTTGCTGTCAAGACTGGAGACCTGAGTTGGATCCCCAGGAACCCACATAGTAGAGGGAGAGAACTGGCTGCTGAAAGTTGTCCTTGGTTTCCACACATACCCTGTGGCATGAATACCCCCCTTGGCTTCCACACATACTCTGTGGCATGTATACATACACTCCTTGGTTTCCACACATACTCTGTTGCATGAATACCCCCCTTGGCTTCCACACATACTCTGTGACGTGTATACATACACCCCTTGGCTTCCACACATACTCTGTGGCATGAATACACCCCTTGGTTTCCACACATACTCTGTGGCATGTATACATACACCCCTTGGCTTCCTCACATACTCTGTGGCATGTATACATACACTCCTTGGTTTCCACACATACTCTGTTGCATGAATACCCTCCTTGGTTTCCACACATACTCTGTGGCATGTATACATACACCCCTTGGCTTCCACACATACTCTGTGGCATGTATACACCCCTTGGCTTCCACATATACACTGTGGCATATGTACACCTACACATAAATGCATTTATACACAAATAAATGAAATGTAATATATTTTTTAAAGATTAAAATGTATGGGCCCTGGGAATTTGTAGAGTGAACGGGTAGAGCAGAGATGCCTGGAGGATAATGGTCTCATGTTTCTCAGCTTCTCCCAAGTACTCTAATTTGACTCCCAGGAGCCCCTGAATCAGAGGGCCGAGTCTTAGCAGGTTCACAGAGTCAGTGTTTCTCACAGTGGAGCTGAGAGAACAGTTCTCGCAGCCGGAGGGGGTTCCTCGGTGCTTTTCCAGTGCTTTTCCGTGTAGTTCCTATGGCACCAAACTCCAGAGGGTGCACCGCATTGGACCTACTCCACATGTTGGCGAGAAACAGAAAGGCACCCTGCTCTGAGCTCACGGATGCTCGGTTGTACTGGAGCTCACAGATAGAACACTTGCCTAGTGTGCGTCAGCCCCTCCCCCAAAACGGTTGTGACTCAGTTCAAGGCTGTGTCACTTCTCTTTTGCCTTGAGGGGTGTATATTGTAGTTCAATTTTTAGTTGATTGTATTCTTTTATTATTTATCTCTGTGTGTGTGTGTGTGTGTGTGTGTGTGTGTGTGAGCATGCATGAATTTTACACATTGTTTTGCCCTCTGTCTTTGTATACACGTTAGAGGCTTTCTTCAGATGTTCACGATCTTTGGTTGTGTGCTTATGGCTCAGATCAGAAGCTGCAAAGGTGTTCGGTAGCTCTGAGATGTATGAGGTAGGTGGAGAGGGCTGTGTGGTGGGGTGAGATGGGGTGAGTGGGTGGGTGGATGGGGGTGTAAAAAGGCTGTTTGGTATACCCCAAAGTATATAAAGTAGCTGATTTTTCTTTCTTTTTTTCTTGTTTTTGTGTTTGAGACAGGGTTTCATTATAACCCAGGCTAGCCTCAAACTCACTGTACAGCCGGGGATGACTTTGAACCCCTTACCCTCCTGCATCCACCTCCCAGGTGCTGGGATCCAGGCATGCCCACCACACTCATGTTAACATCTGCTTCTTCTGATGAAGCCTGAGCAGTTTTAGCATCTGTGATGTACACTTAAGCTTAAGTCTCTTCCTCTGTGGCTACAATGTTTACACCCTCACAGCTGCTTCTCTTAGTCCCGACTTCTGCCAGGGTAGGATGGGATGCTGCTCAGTGTGGGCTGTCTCGGGGAGGCGGTGGCACTGCTTCCTAATTAGCTTTCAACCTGACAGTCCTGTTGACCCCACCACACTCACTTCCCACCACAGAAGTAGCTAGCCCTGCTTCTTCTTTGACCCTCTGAGGATGCTGTGGGCAGGTGGAGGGCATCCCCCTCAACCACTGTCAGTTTGGATATGGAGTTCCTGATCTGCCAAGACAGCAGCTTTCTGTCCGTCTGCTTCCCAACTTCTAAAATATCATCCCTGTTAGCCTCTCTTCGGTTTTCCTCATCCTTGCTGATGTATGTCTAGCCTCAGTGGCACAAACACTAAATGAAATGAAATTGCAAGATGTCCATCAAAATGATTTTCATGATTTTCAGAGGAACACATATCCTCTGTTTTGTCCAGACTTCTAAATATATCCCTTGGATTCCCCTGTCAGTTTGTTTACTTGAACTATTATCCTGAAGACACAGAAGGGAAACCAGCTTAAGGCCTGTCCCCTTCTATACACTCAGGGAACAGATCACTTCTGACTTGGGAGCTGAGGCGAGGTTCTGCCACATCCTAAGCAAATAACCCGTCAGCAGACACCAGCTGGATGGATGCCCTCTGAAGCCCACTCAGTTCTGACAGTATCTACCTAGAGACAGTGTCACATCCTCACATCAAGGCCTCAGTCTCGGTGACCTTCCTCCCACTCCAGTTTCAAATGTGAGGCACAAGCCTAGAGGTTTTTTGTTTTATTTATCTTTTTATTTATTTATTTATTCATTCATTCATTCATTCATTCATTCATTCATTCATTTATTTATTTATTTATTGGTTTTATGAGACAGGGTTTCTCCGTGTAGTTTTGGCGCCTGTCCTGGATCTTGCTCTGTAGACCAGGCTGGCCTTGAACTCACAGAGATCCGCCTGCCTCTGCCTTGCGAGTGCTGGGATTAAAGATTAAAGGCACGTGCCACCACCACCACCACCCGGCTTCTCTCTTTTTTTTAAACCAATTGACTAAATCAGGGTTGTCAAAATGTCTGCCTTGAGTTGCGCTAATTTGCATGAGACTGAGAAAAGTTTATTGGTTTACGAAACAGGTATCATAAAGTATACGAATGGAGACATGCACAGAATGAGGTATCAGGGGAGGACTCGGAGCTTCCACACTCTCTCCAGAAGTACTTCCAGGTACTCCCTCCAGGTTCACCCCCACTCCAGGTACACCCTACCCCCGCTACACTCCCTCCTGGTGCAACACACACACACACACACACACACACAGGTACACCTCCCAGGTACAACCCCTCCAAGTGCACACACACACACACACACACACACACACACACACACACACACAGGCACACCCTCTCTGGATACCTCACACCTGCAGTCGTTAGGAGCTCCTGAACCTCCAAGCCCTTTAGTGTTTTCATGGAGACTCTCCTCACAGACATGAAGGCTGTAGACCAGTGTGGGGAGGCAGCAAGGCCTGTCTGTTGCTCAGAGGCTTCTAGGCCTCTGTACAGCTTTCTGTCTTCAGAGGCAGGGGTCAGACCCCTCTGGCATGAGGACCTTTCGATCTACTGAGAGTGGTCTGTGTTGGAGAATGACTTATGAGCTAAGAACTGAAATAAACAAAATTACCTATTTCATATTACAATCAGTTTCAACAGAGACACATTAAAATCTCCTGATCAATTCCTTCTTGTAATTTCAGTTTTGTTTTAAATACACTGAGGCTGTATTGCAAGATCTGAAATTTAAATCTTTGTGCATTATTCCTTTGATTATTATGCCTCCTTTATGCCTGCTCTAGTGACTAATTGAAATTGACTCATTAATTTTGTTATATCAACTCCATTTGGTTAGTATTTTGATATATCTTTTCCCTGTCTTTGATTTCATCTTACTTTACGTTTTTATTTTAGTGTATTTAGAAACAGTATAATTCTAGGTTAAAAAATAATCAAGTAAATCTGATCAGTTAGCCTTGATAACCAATACATTTATCTCATTTCCACCTTCCACGGTTCCTTGTATTCCTGGAACTTTCTTTGCTTCCTTTTCTCTCCTTTCTTGCTTCCTGTTGGATTGATCAAAAGTTTTCCACATTTCTTCCACCGCCTTGGGATATAAAGATCGAATGTTTCTCTTTTAACCAGGATTCTTCCATGTTTGTTTCTTTGTGGGTGCTGTATGCAGTTGTCCTTGCATGCACTACTGCATCCAGGTTCGTGTGTCCGGGGATCTAGACTCAAGTCCCCACACTTGAGTGACAGGAGCATAATAACCAGCGAGCCATCTCCCCAGCTCCAACTTTTACATTTTTAATACACATGCTTAACTACAAATCATCTTGGCATTGCCAAAATGTTAATATTTCCATTGCCTTGCAAATATTAGTTCATTTTAAACACCAAACAAACACCACTTATGTTTTTACTGTCTCTTTTCAGCTTTTATTTGACTTCTCTTTAGTCACCAAACCTTCCCAGAGTTGGAAGTTAATAAATCCCCACACGTCTTGTCTGTGTCTGCGCTGGCTGCTGTTTGTGGCATCCCACGTCTTCCTTCCAGGTCCATTTCTCTTGGTGAATTACCTTCTCTTGTAAGGACATACGTGGGAGGCAAATTCTCTCAGTCTCTGTGCGTCTTAAAATATCGTTCTTTTGTCCTTGTTCCTGAATGCTAGTTTAGTGGCATGTAAACGCAGGCGTCTCAACGCTGCTTTCCATTGTCTTCTGGCAGCCATTGTGGCTTCGGGAAGTAGGCTGGCAATCTAATACATGAGCCTTTAAGTGTTGTTTATCTTCTCTCTGGATGGTTTTTCCCAGTTGTCTAGGGATCTTATATGTCCTGTGCCTTTTGTAGGAGTCGACTTATTTTTATTTACTTTGCATGGTACCTACAATACACACATCATAAAGAATTCATTCCGTCTTCAATCTGGGAAATTCTCAGCTTTATCTTCTAGATATTATTTCTCTGTTCCATTTTAAGACTGTTTTTATATGTTGAAACTTCTTTTAATCATTCATTAGTCCTTTTTTAATTACTGATTTTTATGTAATATAGTCTAGGCTAATTTTTTCCTAGTATCTTTAAATCCAATAATAACTTTTCAGTTGATTTTCAGATCAATTTTTCAAGTGCTTTCTCACATTGCTAAGGTATCTCTTAGCAATTTATTTCTATTTGAATTTATTTCTATTTGAATGTCTTATTTCTGAACTTTATAGAAGCTCCTCTTTCAGTTATCAATTTGAATATCTTAACATACTTATTTTAAACTATTGGTTTGTTTCATAAAATTTAAAAACAAATTATGCCTATGTAAGTGCACCATGTCCACGTGCATGCCTGGTGCCAGCAAAGGTCAGAAGATGGTACCAGATGCCCTGGAACTGGAGTTACTGACGTTTGTGAGCCACCATGTGCTCGAACTGAACCCTGGGTCCTCTGAAGAGCAGCCAGTGCTCTGGAGTGCTGAGCCATCTCTCCAGGCCCCCACCCCACCCCATTTCACATAGTTTGAATGTCATCTGTAAGGACTTGATCTGACGACAGATTTTTGTTCTCTTTCTTAGCATAAGAATTCTCTCTTTCTGGAATTTTCAGTGGGAAGTTGAGATGCCAGGGGAGATCTTTTTAATAAGTCACCACCCCTCCCCTTATGATGAGTGTGTCTTACTGGGGAAGTGTGATCAGTAAACACATCCATACGGCAGCAGTAACAACAATGCAAGGTAAGGGGACAAGGGCTGTAGGGAGGAGAGTCATTTGAGCTGACCATGAAGTGATAAAGCCACACAAGACATACAGGGTGAAGAGAAAGGCAATGCACCAGGCATTTTCTCAGCCATGGCATTTAGGGTGTACCAGGAACATACTAGTTGACTGATAAATATTTGCTAAACAGTATGCAGACAGGGCACCTGCAAGAGTAGAGTCCTGCATGATATTCACTGATGGCTCAAGTTTGGGGCCTGAATCACGTACAGCTTTCCAAGAGGGCAATGCAGACCCATCACTGGGCTACGTTTGCCTCCTATCCAAACAGGAGCCTGCCGATAGCCATCTTCACCATTTGAGAAGTCCTGACCCTATATAATAGTCGTCTGGGAGCTGATGAGATGGCTCAGTGGTTAAGAGCATTTATTGCTTTCACTGAGAGAGCGAGCAGTCAGTCCTGGAATCAACAGTGCAGCCTTTCTAGGTGTGAGTCACCTGCTGCCTCCACCTGGAAGCAGACATGGGGAGGGAGGGGAGAAGGTGTGAGGCTTGCATTGACAGATGAACCAGCTAGGTTGCCGGCCCTGCGGCTGGGGGGCAGGCGGGGGAGTAGAAAGAGGTCACTCCAAGGACCTCAACAGGAACAGAGTCTGTTGTGATGAGTGGAGCAGAAGCTGGGAAGGCTCTGTCACAAGGCATGCTGTCAGCCTGAGTCCCACTGCCCAATGAGCATGTGCTGAACCTAGGCCCTGGGTGCTGGGATTGACTCTAGACGGTCAAACGGCCATGCTCCTTGAAGACTCGTGCTCTGGAGATAAAGCAGGGTCCTGGTCATTATCCAGAGCTGGCTCCACAGAGAGGCTTGTTTAATGTTACTGTGGGGCGGGTGCTTTACCTCATTTTTCAGGGTAACCAGAAAGAAAAGTACACTTGAAGGGTTGTGCGATTTAGCCCAAATCACCCTGTTAGTTAACAGGTATTTGAACTTGAGTCTGAAGAAACACAAACTCTTTGCTGACATCACCAGAGAGTGACACTAACTCCATCCTGTATAGGGAGAATAAGGACCCCTCCTGGAGAAGAGACCTTATGATCGTAACTCCTAGGGTTATCCATGTTCCTTAACCAGAAACACTCGCAGAAACCCATACAGGGTAGAAAATTCCTTGGGGTCTGTCTCGACCTAAGCTTTTATCCAGAGACCATGGGGCCTGCTGATGCCTGTCCTCGCCGCCACCATGACCCCTCAGTCCCTTCTTCTTTGTTGGACAGCCAAAGGCCTTCTAGTTCAGGCTTGTCCTTCAGGCTTCCTTTAATACAAACTGATTGTTGGAGGAGATTATGTGGTGGGCCGTGACAGGTATATCTCCATTTTCTCTACACAAGTGGGTGCATAGGTCATTCGTTCAATCGACGAGAACTTGCCAAGTTAACTGCTATGCGGAGTTTTAAAACAAAAATCCACCCCTCCAAAGGCTGTGGTTTGCCAGGGACCAGCTGGGATGCATGGCAGCCCAGTGTCTCTGGTCCTCCCATACCCAGAGCGCCCCAGACCCTGAGCTCGCGCGCCCCCTTGTGGTTACCATGAACGCTGCGGGTGTCGCACCAACCCCAAGGACTTTGAGGCTCCCTGCGGGGCCCCTAAAATCTTTGGGACGCCTGCCAAGCCTTCTCCAACGCCCTTTCCGTACATGAAATGCCTCACTCCGCATCTTCTTTCATTCCTAGACCCCCAGTCTCCTCTCTGCCACCCTTCCACCTCTTTCCTCGGGTTCAACTGGAACTTCGGTTCCAGTACAGAGATGGAAATCTCAGCCGTCCCCAGTATCTGTCTGCGTTCACGATTTGTCCTGGGGCTGAGACCCCTGAAGCCGACCATCTTGTGCTTGCCCATGCTGGCATTGGGGCTGTGTTTACTCTTCCTCAGCTGTCTGTGGCTTGGCAGAAGCGCTGCTGGCCACATTGCGGGCGCCTCCTGGGAGAAATGACTCTGATGATAGCTCCTAGCGTTCTGAAAATGCGTCACACTAACGGAGGGCAGGCTCAGCAGCCAGACCCAACAGTGGCTTTGAGCACCAGGAGGCCTTGTGCTGTAGAACATACCTTAGTGCTGCCTAGGGAAGGAGTATGAGAAAACCCGGCAGAGGCATTTTTGCTGTGACTTGACTAGGGGCCGGAAATTCCCCCTGAGCCCAGGCCTCCTTACCTGCAAGCCTCCGGCCCTGGCTTCTCTGGGTTTGTGCCCAAGGTTCCAAGACTAGGAACCACTCCGCACAGCTGCCAGGACAGCCCGGTTAGGGTCTCTCGCTCCTGGGAGCCACAGTGGGAATACTGGCAGATGTCTGGCTGACAGACAAACGGAAGTGGTAAGAGTTCAGAGGAGTAGGGTTGTGGCTGGCTCCACCGGAAGGAACGGTTAAAATGGATTGAACCCTGGAGAGAGTCGTATCTGCTCGCAGGACACCCATCAGTGCACGCAAATGTGCCTGCACAAGGGGCTGTCGCCAATAATAAAATTCCCACTAGAGCAGGTGAGAATTTGGGTCTTCCACTCACGGGATTCATAAATAAGTGACTGTGTGAACATATTCTTGATGCACATTCATGATGCCTGATTCTTAGCAAAGCCTCCTCCTGCTTTTTCTTGTTTGTTGTTGTTTGAGGCAGGGTCTCTCTACACAGCCCTGGCTATCCTAGACCAGGCTGGTCTCGAATTTACAGCGATCTGCCTGCCTCTGCCTCCTGAGTGCTGGGACTAAGTGCGTGCACCACCACTACCCAGCTTCAAAGTCTTCTTTTTAAAAGCACCCAGGAAGTGCTGTTGTGAAGATTCCTTCACTAGTTGAGTTTGGTTCTGCACTTAGTGCGAGGACGTTGGAATTCCAAACATCTTCACAAGGAAATTAGAAGAATCCAATAAATAGCATTCTTTTCTCTGCTTAGGCTTGGAACAAATTGAAAAATCGGCGGGAGTGAGAGGTGATGGAGAAATCAAGCATTACCTTTCCTGCTGGCCAAGCTTAAACTGAAAGACACAGGTCAGTGTGAGATCACAAAGACCTGCCAATCCAGCCTCGGTGGAAGCAGGCACTCTCAGAAGGGAAAGAGAACAGAGGGGTGTGGAAGAAGTCACGCATTACACCAACAGATTCTCATCCCTATGGAAGAGTACTTCCCCTAATAATGGGGACAGACTTCCCCCATCCTTTAATACGATGGCTGGTCTAACTCAGAAAGTCAGGTACAGTCAGGCATGGCGGTGCATGCCTATAATCCCAGCACTCAGGAGACTGAAGTACAAGGAACCTGTGTTTGGTGTCTGCCTGGGCTACCTACAAGACCTGTCTCAAAAACAAACAAACAACAAAATACACCACAACAAAAACAACAACATGGAACAAACAAAACAAAAGCCGATAAACTTTTACCTACAACTCCCGAAAGTCAAGTGAGTCTCTAAAAGAACAGGATTCGAGTATCAACCTGAGCTCTGGACCGGAAGTGAGAGATGCAGGCAGAGGAAGTATGTAGATGGAGCTGTCCCTGTGTTTATTCTAACCCACAAGCCCAGCTCTGACAGTCCTCTCCTCAGTGAGTTCCTCTTCCCTCCTCAGGCCAGCTCCTGCTCTGCAGAGTGGGAAAGTCTCACTTACAGTTTCACATTAAACTCTGACGGCTGACAAGCCTTTTCTCATTCATAATTTAAAAGCAATTGCTAAAGGCAGACCAATTCTTGCTCACGCCAATGAATATCTAATACAAATAGCAGGATTTCAGAAAGAGCAAAGCATTAAACTGAAAAGCACCAAGCAGTGGAGAGGAAGGTCTTTGGCAGCAGAAGGGAAAGCAGGCATCGCCACAGGACAGTGGGAAGCCACCAGGAAGGCTCTGTGCTGAACAGACAGACAAATTCTAAACAGGATCCCGCAGAAAGCAAAGAGGATCTTCATCTAGAACAGTGGTTCTCAACCTTCCCAACACTGTGACACTTTAATACAGTTTCTCATGTTGTAGTGACCACCAAAATAAATTTATTTTTGTTGCTACTTTGTAAACTGTAATTTTGCTACTATTGTGAATCATAATAAATATCTCATATGCAACCCCCAAAGGGGTCTTGATCCACAGGTTGAGAACCACAGATCTAGAAGCTATCCAGGAATTAAGAATCTTTTCTGCCAAGTGGTGGAGGCATATGGGAGGCAGAGACAGGTGGATCTCTGGGAATTGGAGGCCAGCCTGATCTACACAAAGAGTTCTAGGACAGCCAGGGCTACAGAGAGAAACCCTGTCTTGAAAAACCAAACCAAAACAAAACAAAAAAAGAAGTGCCAAACGGATCGCTAGAAATAAATTATAATCATTGTATATTCAGTGGATAGACTGAGCTGAAGGTTATGTAACAGGCCACCAGACCTTAGCAGGCTTCACTCATGATGGAAGCACTATTCATGCCATAAAACTCAGCACATAGCACCCCCATCCAAAACAAAAACAAAGACCTAATCCATCAGAGTCCATAGTTCTAGGAAAGTCTCTAAATGTTCTTACCTTGCCTTTTGGCTTCTGTAGTTCTGCTTCTGGCTAACTGTTTTTGTTAACTGAAGTGTGTCTACCCAAGATGTGGTTTTTGTGCTTAAAAGCTCACCCTGAGAAAGACTCAGAGCTCAGGGATCCCGAACATCAGGTGTAGTTGTTGGCTGGCTAATAAAGACTTCCTATTGGCTTAATCCATGTCCAAGTGGTCTTCTTTGGTGGATACCCCAAATCTCCATCACCAAGCCTATCAGCTTGAGTTTGAGCCCCAAAGCCCACATAGAGGTGAAAGGAGAAAATCCACTCTGCAAAGTTGTCCTCTGACCTCCATATGTACATGGTGGTACATATCCCTTCCCATCATGACACACTGGCGCACACATAATGATGATGATGATGATGATGATGATGATGATGATGATGATGACAATGTTCAATACAACTTTAAGAAATGTATTCTTAAGTCACCAGTGGAGTATGTATTTGTCAGCCTTCTCTAAAGGAATAAAACTGATAGGATGGATGTATATATATGTTGAACATATATAATATATATGTTACATACACACACACACACACATATCAAAAGGGGTATTTAGTATGGCTAACATGCTGTGGTCTGAGTAGTCCAACAATGGCCTCCCCATGGAAAGGCCAAGAATCCAGTAGCTGTTCAGTCTCCAAGACTGGGTGTCTCAGCAGTCCCAATCTGGTGCTGGAGTCCTGCACGATTCCCAGGAGCTGCTGGTCTTTGGTCTACATTGGATTCCTGAAGAAGTGGGTTCTAACACCAGTGAAGGGATGTAGCAGCAACAGGATGAATGAGCTTGCCAGGGAGAGCGAGGGCAAGCAGGCAAGCAAAAGCTGCCTTTGTATGTGGGCTGCCACCAGAAATTGTTGCCCAGATTTAGGGCGAGTCTTTCCATCTCAAACGATCCAATCATGAAAATCAATAAGAAAACAGCTGAAGCTTCTGGTTTTCGTGGATTCCAGAACCAGTCAACAGCCAAGGTCAGCTGTCACAGTGTGAAAGGAGAGGTCCCCGGGGAGGTGGAAAAGTTTAAGTACCATGGAATGAGTGAGAGCCAAAGCTGGGCATAACAAAGCTCCATGGCTTCCGAGAAAACATTCAGAGTGGTATCAGCAGTGGTGAGCACCCGCATTCCAAAACAAAGGAAAGCTTTTGCTGAGTCTGAGGGCTACCCCAGCTACTTGGGGTGCGGGTGTGTGTGTGTGCTAGCACAGGGGAGCATAAGTTCAAGGCCCACCTGGGATACAGAGCTAGTTCAAGGCTAGTCTTCATAACCTGGTGATGCCTCATCTCCAAATAATACAGAAAGTGAGGAAGAGACTGAGGGTGTAGCTCAGTGATACGTGCTTGCTTGGCATGTGCAGGGCTCAACCCTCCAGACTGGAAAACAGGGGGAGGGGAGAAGAGGAGGGGGAAGAGGAAGGGTGCATTAAGATTAGAGAAAACAACAATAAACAAGACTGATCCAGAGCTGGAGAGGTGGCTCAGTGGTCAAGAGCACTTACTGCTCTTCCAGAAGACCCAGGTTCAGTTCCCAGGACCACATGGTGGCTCACAACCTTCTGTAACTCCAGTTCCAGGGGATCCAACACTCTCTTCTGGCTCCCATGAGCTCCTGAACACATGCTGTTCATGTACATACACTCAGGTGTATACACACACACACACACACACACACACACACACACACACACACCAAAATGATGGATGAAATTTTAAAAGTCTAGAGCAAAAATAAGCAAAGCAGAAGACAGAAAAAAGAATAAAGGCTTCTCCATGGAACCAGAAGTTGTTTGAAAATATTAACAAACTTTGACAAACTTCTAGCTAAAAAAAAAAAACCAAAAGAACAGAAGAAGAAAAGAAAAGTCCAAACAACTGAGATCAGAGCAAAAATAGGAACATTACTACCAGCAGGCAATAGTTGAATAATTTCATGGGAACAAATGAGATAACATACTCTAAAGAGACACATTCCTAGAAACACACAAACTATCAACACTGAATTTAGAAGAAAAAAAAAATCTGAACAAACTCATAGCAAGTAAAGAAATTGAACCAGTAATCAAAAATTTTCAATAAACAAAAACTTGGACAAGAACACTTACAAACCTATAAAGTATTACCCTGAAGCCAAGTCAAACCATCACAGTACAAAAAAAGAAAATGGAGCCAGGACAGCCCAGACACCTAGAATAGAACCAAACATGCCGGGGGGGGGGGGGGGCAATGAAATGATTCCTAACGATATTCTGCTATACTCATAGATTGGTGCCTAGCCCAACTGTCATCAGAGAGGCTTCATCCAGCAATTGATGGGAACAGATGCAGAGAGCCACAGCCAAACATTAGGTGGAGCTAGGCTAATCCTGAGGAAGAGGTGGAGAAAGGACTGTAGGAGCCAGAGGGGTCAAGGACACCACAAGAACATGGCCCACAGAATCAACTAACCTGGGCTCACAGGGACTAACAGAGACTGAGCTGACAATCAGGGAGCCTGTATAGGTCTGACCTAGGTCCTCTGCTTATGTGTAATGATTGTGTAGCTTGGTGTTCTTGTGGGACTCCTGACAGAGGGAGAGGGGCTGTCTCTGACTCTTTTGCCTGCTTTTGGGACCCTTTCCATCCTACTGGGTTGCCTCCTCCAGCCTTGACATGAGGATATGTACCTAGTCTGATTGTAATTTGTTATGCCATGCTTGGTTGATGTCCCTGGGAGGCCTGCTCTTTTCTCATGGTTGGGGAAGGGGGGAGGAGTGAATATTGGGGAGAGGGCACATTCGGGAGGGACTGGGTAGAGAGGATGGAGGGGAAACCTCAATTGGGGTGTAAGACGAATTTAAAAAGGGAAGAAAGAAAAGAAAACACCAATATCCCTTGCAAACATAGATGTAGAAATTTGTCAACAAAATGCTAGGAAGTCGTTCTGACAGCACATGAAAAGGAACAAAAGGTTTCATCCCAATAATTTTAGGGTGATTCAACACATGGAAACTAAATGATGTACAGTATGTTAATGTATTATGAAAGAATAAGGGAAAAACTTCACATGATCATAGCTGGTAAAGAACCAACATCCTTTCATGATAACACACACACACACACACACACACAGAAACCTAGCAATACAAGAGAGTTTAACACAGTAAAAAGTTAAAACACACACACACACACACACACACACACACACACACACACACACACAAACAACTCATTGAACACAGAGAAGTTGAGCTGGTACCTACATAGAGTCTTCACCCCCACATGCTAGGGTCTTTGGTACAGGAAGGTACTCTCTGCACACTACCAAAGTAGAGATGTAGACAATCCAGGCACAAACCCTTTGATCTACAGTGGTGTTCTGCCTGCAGATATGCTGGGGCAACAGTGGCACAAAACGGAGTAACCAACCAATGTCTGTTTTGACTTAAGGCCCACTCCACGAGATGGAACCCATACCCAACACTGTTTGGGGGACCAAGATCCTGCAATTGTAGGATACAAAGTCAATACACACAAATTAGTTGTATTTCTTGTTTGTTTGTTTGGTTTTGGGTTTTTTTTGTATTTCTATAAATTAGAAATAGACAACAAAACTGAGCATTAAGAAAATAATTCCAAAAAAAGAAAATAATAATAATTCCATTTACAATTATATCAAAAAATATAATTTTTAGAATAAGTTTTATCAAGGAAATATGATTTTTATATCTAAACTATAAAATATTATTTTTTAAAAAATCAAGAGCCAATAAATGGATACACATTACATATCCATGAGCTTGAATACAATATTATATACTTCCCAAACAAATCTACAGGTTCAATTAAATGTCTATCAAGATCTTGGTGTCCTTTTCTACAGAAGTGGAAACACTCTTTTTTTTTTTTTTAATTAAGAAATTTTCTATTCATTTTACATACAAACCACAGATCCCCCTCTCCTCCCTCCTCCCACCCTCCAATCTTTCCCCCCAGCCCATGCCCCATGCCCTCCTCCTCCAAGGCAAGGTCTCCCATGGGGAGTCAGCAGAGCCTGGTACATTCAGTTGAGGCAGGTCCAAGCCCCCCACCCCCCACACCAAGGCTTCACAGGGTGTCCCACCATAGGCACTGGGCTCCAAAAAGCCCGCTCATGCACCTGGGATGGATCCCGATCCCACTGCCTGGGCACCCCCTAAATAGTTCAAGCTAAAAAACTGTCTTGCCTATCCAGAGGGACTAGTTCAGTCTTATGGGGGCTCCACAGCTATTGGTCCATAGTTCATGAGTTCAGAAGTGGAAACACTCTTTACAGAACAGCAAAGATCCTGGAAATCCAAGACAATCTTAAGAAAGAACCACAAAGCTGGAAGACACAGATTTCATGACTTCAAAATGTATTAAAAGGCTAGATAATGATAATAATAGGAATAGTAATAATAACTACAGGGCATAAGTACAGACATACAGACCACTGCATAGACAGTCTCTGGAAGCATCCTCATGTCTATGCAGTCAACTGATTTTAGGCAAAGGTGCTAAGGATAAATTGTCTCTTTCACAAAGGGTCCCAAAAGAATTGAGGATCCATGTGCAAACAGATGATATTCACCTTTACCTCAGAGCACACACAGTTTAGCTCAACTCATGCCATTCTGTTGATACGTGTCAATTAGTTTTTCAATCCAAAATTTAAAAATTGTAAAATATTTTTCCATAAATATAATTGACCAAGAACTAACAATGTGGTCCCTACCCTGATTGCTTTAAATTGCATTTTGAAGGCATCAGAATAAATTGGGGAAAGTGATTTAAATAGCATTTAAAGACATAATGGAAGTGAAAAATTAGATTCAAAATAATTCTTTCTTTCTTTCTTTGAATCTGTATTTGGAATATATTTAGCTGCTGGTACATATTTGAAAAGAAATCTAAAGATAAGTAAATTTGGTAGCTGACCATGAAAGAAATAAAGCCAAAGACAACTGAGACAGAGACAAAAAAATTAACATGACTCAAAGATGCAAGCTTAAGATTCAAAATTATAAAACTCCAAAAGAAAACACAAGAGAAAATCTTCATGGTCTTGGATTTGGCGATGCTGTCTTAGACATAATGCCAAGGGGGTAAAGTAGAGAAATTGAGCTTCCTCAAAATTAAAAACTTTTATGACTCAAAAGACACTATGAAGTGTGGCAGCATGGGTTGGGGAGAGATACTCCCCACCCCCACTCCACCTGTCAATGCTTGAGGCAGGTGGGAGAGCTGGCCTTGAGGTCATGAGACTGAAGAGCTGATCCCATCACCAGCTGCAGCACTCAGGACAGGTGGCCCCTATGTCACCTTTGGACAACATGGTAGAGCTGGCTCTGAAGGAATAGGTATGGGTGAACCGACCCTGAGGCCTTGAAAGCAGGAGAACTGGTCCAGCCCCTTGCTCATAGCTGCAAGCAGTGAACAATGCTGGAGAGCTCACCCAGTGGTGAGGACAAGGAAGAGCTGGTGGGCTGGTCAGTCCTGCAACTACCCAGGCCCAGAACCAGGGTTATGAGTTGGCTCACTCCAACCTCCACCCCAGCTGTAATCTGCTGGAGCATGTGAAGGGACTGGTCCTTCAGATGAAAAGCTGCAGGACCTCCAAAACACAGGGCAACAACAGGATATCCAAGAGGAGTCCCAGTGAGGGCCCAGCATCAATAGTTTAGCAGAAACCAGAGGCTTCAAACCAGACCAATGATCCCCTGCAATAAACACTTGGAAGTAAAGATATATGAACAAAAGGGTTCACTGTGTCACACTGCAGTTTCCATGACGAGATTGATTGTTCTTTTCTCTCTCTCTCTCTTAATTTTATTTTATTTTATTGGTGGAGGAGGTTGCAAAGGCAGAGGGCAGATACAAAGAAATGGGGAGATGAATGGGATGGAGATGTATGATGTGAAATACATAAAGAATAAAATAAAAACAAAGAAAAAAGACACTATGAAGGAAATGAAAGCATCATACAGCTTGGGAGCAAACAGCTTCAAGTCAAGTCATATATATGACAAAGATCTAAAGTAGAGGATGTAGTCTGAGGTTTCCCTGTGTTCTGCCTGGTCCGCAGCCGCTCAGACCCAAGTAAACACACAAAGGCTTATATCAATTAAAACTGCTTGGCCATTAGCTCAGGCTAACTACTGACTAGCTCTTATGCTTAACCTCAGACCATTTCTGTTCATCTATATGTTGCCACGTGTTCTCTGGCTTTACCTGTGTGCCATTACATGCTGCTCTCTGGACAGCAGGCTGGCGTCTCTTCACTCAGCCTTCCTTTTCTCAGAATTCTCCTTGTCTGCTTATCCCACCTATACTTCCTGCCTGACTACTGGCCAATCAGCATTTTATTAAACCAGTGTACAAAAGCATTATCCCACAGCAAGAGGATATAAATAATTCATTTATATTTTTTTAATTTAGATTTTATTTTATGTGCCAGAGTGTTTTGCCCAAATGTATGTTGTGCACCATGTTTGTTCCTGGTGCCTAGGATTGGTGCCTGGTGCCTGGAGTTTATGCCTGGTGCCTGTGGCACTCAGACCCTCCAGAACTGGAGTCATGGGTGGTTGTGAGCCACTATGTAGATGAGGGAACCAAACACAAATTCTCATTCAAAAAAGTGCTTTTAACTGATGAATCATCTCTCCAGACCCAAGAATATGAAGAATTCTTACAAGAACTCACACAAAAAGGAAGCTACCCAATTAAAAGTGGGAATGGATCAGCTGGGCATGGTGCACCTTTAATTCCAGCACTCAGGAGGCAGAGGCAGGCCATGTCTGTGAATCTGAGGCCAGTCTGGTCCACATAGTGAATTCCAGGCCAAACGGAACCACCTAGTGAGGCTGTTCAAATAAAAAAAATTAAATAAAAAATAAAGAAAAGGGCAAGGACTTGCAAAGACATTTCTGTTAAGAAGACATACAAGTGTTCAGACGTACTTGAGAAGTTGTTAAATGTCATTAACCATTCATGAAATACAAATCAAGACCCAGATGAGATCAGTTTCTACATCCCCTGAGTGATTGTAACAATTTTTGAAAAGGAAAATAACAAATGTTGTTGAGGATACAGACAAGATTCTTTATGCATTGTTGTAAATGTGAAATGATGGGGCTGCTGTGGAGAATAATTTGACAGTTACTCTAGTTAAACATAAAATTACATCTAACTTAGCAGTCCAGTTCCTAAATACACACACAACAGAACTGAGGATAGAAGTCTACATACCCCTCCACACACAAAAAAACAAGAGTGTTTATAGCAGTGCTGTTCAAAATCACTGGTAAACAGAAAGAAACCAAAGGTCCATCAACTGGAAACAAATAAACAAATGTGCTGCACCTACAGTAGAATGTTATTTAGCTACCAGAAAGAATGAAATACTGATATGTATTCCATGCTGGATGCACCTTGGTAGTACAGGAAGTAAAAACGGACAATACAGAAGACCACTTACTGTAGGGTGTCATTTATGTGGAATGTCCAAAGGGGAGGAAGGCACACATTGTCTTCCAAGAGCTAAGGGAAAGGGGGATGGGGAGCCTGAGAGTAATGGGTTTGGGGGTTGCTTTTGGGACCAAGAATGTTCTGGAGCTAGATAGGAGCATGTTATCATGGCAGCCCAAACTAAGACAACACATATTGAACACTAAGACAACTGTAGTCAATACTTACTAAAGGTTTCTGGACTTGACTTTCTTTCTCCAACTTTTCTAAAGTAATTGTACAGACCTCACGGCATTTCACTCCTATAGACTTATTGAAATATGCGTATGCATATGAAAAATGTGTTTTCTTACAGAATTGCCATGGATTTTCACACTAAGACTATTAGCAAGGATTACTTGGTAATATCTAATTGAGATTTGTCTCATTGTCTTAAAAATGTCCTCATTAGTCAGCTTTCAGTGATTATAATGAAACACCCAGAGCAATTAGCTACCAAAATGAAAGTTTTTAGTTAGGGTTTGGAGGCTCCGGGATCAGGTGCATTCAGTTGCTCTGGGCCACTGGTGAGGGTGCTGGATGGCCAAGACAGAGAGCATGTCAAAGCCAGATGACAGAGAGACACAGGGAAATTGAAACCTCATAGGGACCCATAATCTTTTTTTTTTTTTTTTTTTTTTTAAGCAGGGTTTTGCTGTATAGTTCTTGAGCTCACTATGTAATGCCAGTTGGCCTCATTTCTTTGTCCTTGAAGTTATTATGTAGCCTGAGCTAGCCTCAGTCTCCTGAGTGCTGGAATTACAGGTGTGATCCATCATGCCCAGCTTCCATGATCCCTTTTGAGGTATCCCATCGACCTGAGGGCTTCCATTAAGGTCCCGCCTCCCAAAGGTTACCACCCTGGGAACCAACCAACCAACATAAGGACCTTCAGGGGACAGTCAACATCAGATGACAGCCATGAGCTTTCAGAGACTATTTGTTGGAATCCGGATCAACACTGCTTTGCTAATCTTCAATCAAACCTCCTTAGAGTTTGATATTCAATCAAATCTCGTGAGGCAGAGGCAGGCAGTTCTCTGTGACTCATCCCAGCCAGGACTCATTTTTCTGTAGTTGCTCAGTTGTTGACTTCCCTGCATTCAGTCCTGTACCTTTACTTACTATTTTAATGTCTGCGAATGTGCATGCATGAATGCATGTGTTTGTTCAAACATTTCAAACTTAAAGGAAAATGTCCCAAGCAGGGGAGATGCTTCAGTGACTAAGGGAGTTGGTGTATCTGAGGACCTGAGTTTGATCCCTGGAACCTGAGTAAAGGCTGGAAGGAGAGAACTGACTCTACAAAGTTGCCCTCTGACCTTCACAGGTACACCATGGCACCCATGCCCACACCCACACATGCACGAATAATAATTAATTTAATCAAATCAAACTTTCCTTGAACTTTTTTAATGTAGGCTGTTGATAACAATGCCTCGCCACTGAAGAAATGCACATTAGTGTGCATTTCTACAAAGAAGGCCATTCTCAGCCAGGCGCAGTGGTCACATGCCTGTGAGCCCATCCAGAGCTTGGGAGACAAGGCAGGAGAATTGCCATGAAATTTAAGTCTCTAGTGAGACCACTGTCTTTAAAAAAGGAAAGAAAGAAAGAAAGAAAGAAAGAAAGAAAGAAAGAAAGAAAGAAAGAAAGAGTGAGAGAAAGAAAGAAAAGGAAAGAAAAGAAAAGAATAGTCTCAGCTAGGTGTGGTAGCATATGCCTGTAATCCTAGCACCAGTAGGTGGAGGTAGAATTGGGAGTTAGAAGCCAGCCTGGGCTACATGGGACTCTGTCTCAAAAAAACAAAAACAAACAAAACAACAACAACAAAAACAGCAAAAACCTAAGAAAGAGGGTTGGAGAAATCGCTCAACAGTCGAAAGTGTAATCATAGGGACCAGTATTTGCAGCCTAACACCCATGGAACAAACCAGGCCTCCTCACAGGCCTGTAACCTCCACTCTGAAGAGGGTAGAGACAGGAGACTCACCAAGGCTTGCTAACTTCTAGCCTAGCTGATAAGGTGCAAGCCCAGGTTGAGGGAGAGACCCTGCCTCGAAAGGAACAGCAGGGGAGCGATAGAGGTGGCCATCTGACACCCTCCTCTGGCCTCTGGCACACACACCCGTAGGCACACAGACACATGCACAAATAAATAAATCTCTTTTTATTTTAATGGAAAGAAGAAAGTGGAGGTTAATATCCTCCCACAATAACACGAGCCGAGTGAGGGCTTGGACTTGGAAATGTCGCTGCCACCTGCCTGTGCACTTCATTCACATCTCAGCACTTGCCTCCACCATGTCTTTGCTGCCAGAAGCACCCACCTGAGGTGGGGATGTTTCATCTCGTTTTTTACATCTGGTCTCCTCCAGCACCTGGACCACTTTGTGATTTCAGCCCACTTATCTTACAGAGACATCCTCCGCTCAGGTTTGTCTGAAGTTTTCTCAGATCACATCCAGGTTATGCATCTTTGGGAGGAACAGCACAGAAGCGATGCTGTGTTCTTCTCACAGAGGCCCAGCAGGAGAGCGTGGATTCAATTTGTCCCACACTGATAATGTTAACCTTGATTAGCAGTTTGAGGTGGCAACTGCCAGGCTCCTCCACTGAAGTCCTCTCTTCCCCTGAGGTAATCAATAACCATTGTGAAGCGCTGTGGTACCCCATCACTTTCCATTTTCCACTCACTAGTTTTAGTGTCTACGACGCTTCTTAGCTGAGTTAATTATTACTGTAAAGGGTCGCCAAATTTTCTGACTCATCATTCTTTCTGCAGTTATTAGTTGGCATTCTATTATAAGAAAAAGCCATAGGGCTGGGACAGGGGCTCCGTGGTAGAGTGCTCGCCTCACATGTTCGAGGACTGAGTTTATCCCTACCATCTCAGAAACACTGACTAGATGTGGTGGTGCACAGCTTTAATCCCAGCACTTGGGAGGCAGAGGCATGAGGACTTCTGTGAGTTTGAGGTCAGCCTGGGCTACATAGTAGGTTCCAGCCCCGCTGAGCTGCAGTGAGATCCAGTTTCAGAAACGAAAAAAGGAAAAAGGTCTTGCCATTCTCTCTTCTTTTTTCTCTGTGTTTACAGTGCTATTCCTTCATAGTGACGTGTCGAGTCCCACTTAACGATGACAGGATTTTCTCCTCTTTGTGCTTATTAGCATTTAAAAAAAAATATTACTCATTTGTGTGTGTGAGTGTGAGTGTGTGTGTGTGTGTGTGTGTGTGTGTGTTTGCACATGTAGAAGAACGACCATCTGAACTATATAGCAAGTGCCAGCTAGTCAGAGCTATCTAGCTTGACCCTTCCTCTAAATGCAAACAAAGATAGACACACAGCTCAGTCAGCCAAGCGCTTGCCTCACAGGGTCAAGCTGCCCAGTATGGGTGCAAAGAACCAGTGCCAGTCCCCTGAAAAAGCAGAAGCACTCTTAGCTGCTGAACCATCTCTTTAGCCCTCTATTTAACCCTTTTAAAAGCTACGATTGTTGCCCGGAGGCACTGGAGGTGGTGGTGTGGACCGTTAGAGAAGCCCTGTCTCGAAATCCAAAAAAATTCATTTATGTTTTTATTGTAGATGTATGTCTTTGTGGTCATGCATACCACAGTGTGTGTGTGTGTGTGTGTGTGTGTGTGTGTGTGTGTGTGTGTGTGTGTGATTTTGTGACTTTCTGGAGTCAGTTTTCTACTTCTACTATATAGGTCTTGGGAATCAAATTCAGGTCATCAGCCTTGGTGACTAGGACCTTTACCCTCTGGGCTGTCTCACCAGGTCCATTTTTTAAAAATGTGTATTAGTAGTGTTTTTGCCTGCATGTATGTCTATATGAAATTGTCGGATCCCCTGGAGTTAGAGTTACAGACAGTTGTGAGCTGTCATGTGGGTGCTGGGAATTGAGCCTGGGTCAGCAATCAGTGCTCTTAACCACTGAGCCATCTCTCCAGTCCCCCAGTTCCATTTTTGATACATTTAAAGATAAATACATCTAAGTCTGGTGGCGGTGGCGCACGCCTTTTATCTCAACCTGGTCTACAGTGTGAGTCCAGGACAGCCAGAGCTGTTGCACAGAGAAACCCTGTCTCAAACAACAACAAAAAACAAAAAAGATAAATACATCTAAGTATTGATCTGTCAGCTCTCTCTTACCAATAAAGGAGACATCCAAGATTTCAAGTGGTATCTGAGGTCATGGAGCAGCCCCTAACTCTAAGCATATTGTACTGCATTTCTCCTTCCGTATGCATACAATGATAAATTTTAATTTATAAAATTGGGTACAATAAGATTAAGAACTATTAATCAGCAGAGCAATCATAAAGTTATACTATAATAAAGTTATATGGATATAGTTTTTCTATTTCTCAATATCTTCTTATACGTCCACCTTTTCACTTAAAAACAGTGGAGCCTCTCTTTGGAATATCTGAATCACTATTATTATTCCTCTTGTGCTCTGTGGCCGTTGTTAAATGGTTATGTGAACAGGAGCACTGAGTACCATGTCCATCACTCAAGCTGATGATAGAGACAGCTGCTAAGTGATGATATGGCAGTAGTATATACAGGGTGGATACACTGGACAAGAGGCAGGATTCATATTACAGGCATCTTCAGATTTTATCACACTGTTGCTCAAAACGGTACAGACTTTAAAACTTGAAAATTATTTTTAAAGGATTTTTAAAAATTTATTATGATGATGATGATGATGATGATGATGATGATGATGATGTATATAGAGTGTATGACTGTAGGCCAGAAGAGGGTACCAGATCTCATTACAGATGGTTGTGAGCCACCATGTGGGTGCTGGGAATTGAACCCAGGTCCTCTGGAAGAGCAGTCAGTGCTCTTAACCTCTCGGCCATCTCTCCAGCCCACAAATTATTTTTTTATTATATTTCTGTCTATATTATATGGGGGAAGGCATGGCATAGGCATGCCTCACAGCACATGTATGAGGTCCCAGGAGAAGGTCCAGGAGTTGGTTATCTCCTTCCCTCATGTAAGTCTTGGGGAATGAACTGGGATTGTCAGGGACAGCATCAGGTTCCATCACCCACTGAGCCGTCTCAGTGAAACTTCATTTCCAGATTTCCCATTTAATATTTTTGGACCATTAGTCTCAAGAAGCTGAAAGGAAACACAGGGTACTGCTGAATATTTGTGTAATTAAAAGGAAATTAAACATCAAATAATGAGACCCCCAATATTATATTGGCGTGGTCTACATACTGCTCACAGCTTACCATGCCTACCTATGTTTAATAGCAAACCATACACAGTTCCCATCCACTCCTTTTCAGCAAATCGTTTTGCCATCTTATATGCATATGTGTTTTGTGTAATCTATGTGTATGTGTTCATGTGTGTGTACATGTGTGTGTATGTGCACTTGCTTGTGCATACATATGTGTGTTGTCAAGGGTCTCTTCCTCAGTTGCCCTCCACCTTATTTTTTGAGCTAGGGGCATGGCAGGACAAGCATTTTACCAATGGATCCATCTCTCCAAGCTGCTTCTGGGGTTCCCTTCCTGGGGAGGCAGGACTGTAAAGAAGGGTGCACAGAGACCTTGCCTGGGAGAGCACATGCTCCAAGGCTCACACACAGCTGCTGCGGAACGCTGTGGGAGCTGGCTTCCCTATGCTCCACTGATTTCCATAGTGCATCCTTTGCATTCTCTCTGCCAAAATTCTACAGTGTCACTGGGGTATCTGGCAGCCGAAACTCCCAGACCTTCTATAAATGCAAACGCTGCTGCGCCTCACATTAGTGCCCACAGTTCTGTGAGTACCCAGTTCCCAATTATCTGCTGCTTCCCAAACACCCCTAGTCAGTGACAGCTCATCCCTGCCACTGCCTCCGTAGAAATGAATCTGGAATGCAGCTCGAGGGGGTCACGCCATCTCTGCCTCAAGTTCTGGGTATGATCTGGTGCCAGCTTAAGGGCTTCATTCCCAGAGCCGCAGGTCTTAGAGCTCAGGGCCAGGTGGAGGACCTGGAATCAGCCCTCATGGAGTAGTTGTGCCGACTGAACAGGGACACTCACCCCACCCCATCCCATCCCACCCCACTCAAGGACCTTTGCAGTTGTTCATTCTGGCCAGGAGACAGACCAAGCTAGCTCTTATCTTGCCCCGGGACCTCAGGGGAATCCTGCCCCAAGCCTGGTGCCTGGGAAGGAACGGTGGGGAAGCGGCTAGGGAGGAAAGAGTGCAGCAGAAGGTAGAGTGGTGGTTGCTCCCCGGGGGAAGGGGGCTCAAGGTGCTGAGTTCCAGGCGATGTGGGCTATGCCCGTATCTCTTATTGATGCTCCAGAATTTATGCACAGCTTAGTGCCATACTGGGAAAAGCAGGCAGGGAAGAAAGGGGCGTGCGGGGGTGGGGTGGGGGTGGGGTCTGTCATAGGAGTGACAGGTCTCTCTAGCAACTAACTCACCCCCTACTCAGCAAGGTAATGTGAGCAGGAAGGCTGCCTCTGGGTGAGGGCCAGGATCTGGAATCGGAAGCCTCTCGCCATCCCTTCCGGTCAGTCCCTGCTCCCTTTAGGGGCTCACTTAGGCAATGCCAGAACTTAGCAGACGCTGGCCCATTCTACTCACCCTCTCCCATCTCCCTCTAAAGTGGGAGTTTGAGGGGAATGAGGACTCCTGGGCTCTCCTACAGCCAAGCCTGAGCCCACCCCCACCCCGCTTAGGAACCTATCCCTGGCAGGCTTAATTAACTTCACAAAACACTCGATAACCCTGGGTGATGGGAGCTATAAAATTGCAAAGTCTGATTAAAAATAATAATGAGAATGCCTAGTGCCCATTAGCCTGTTCCTGAGCCCTTAACAAGGATTAATTAATTAACCAGCCTCTATGCAGCTAGGGAAGTCGGCCAGGGTTATGGGCACCCCTTTAAAGAGGGGTACAGTAGGTAAGAGATGGTGCTGGGTGAAGGCTTTGCCTGACCCGCTCTGATCTTGATAGCTGCCAGGCCATCTAAACAGAGCTGGAGGCCTGGCCCTCGGAAGCGCTCTTTGGGCCAACCCCTGGCTGTGGGGGTTGGGGAGGTGGCTTCCCTGGATCCCGTCCTCAGTTTCCTCTTTTGTAATAACTCAGATAAGGGGATGGCTGCTTTCCAGCTTCCGTGTTGGATGTGACCCAGCATCACACGTTCCGATTCTAGAGCTGTCTCTGGGGAGAGGAGCCAGGGTTTCCCTCAAGAAAAAAAAAGTCAACTCCTGCCTTGCAACCAGATTTTGGCTTTTAACCAAGACAGGTGATCTCTGACGTTCAGCCACCACATTTTTGTCTTTTAAATAATGTAATAATTTTGTTCTTTGTTTTTTTTCTTTGTTGGTTTGTTTCCGAGACAGGGTTTCTCTGTGTAGCTTTGCGCCTTTCCTGGAACTCACTTGGTAGCCCAGGCTGGCCTTGAACTCACAGAGATCCGCCTGGCTCTTGTTCTTTGTTTTTAAACGAGATTTATTTTTAATTTTTATCTGTGTGTGCCTGTGTGTGGAGGTCAGAGGACAACTTGCAGAAGTCAGTTCCCTCCTGCTGTGTGAGTTCTGGGGATTGAACTGAGGTCACCAGGTTTGGTGGCAAGAGTCCTGACTCACGGAGCTATCCAATCACCCCCATATATAGTGTGTGTGTGTGTGTGTGTGTGTGTGTGTGTGTGTGTGTGTGTGTGTCAAGTGTATGGAGGTACTTGCGGAAGCTAGAGAGGGTGTTGGACCCCGTGGAGCTAGAGTTACAGGTGGTTCCGACCTGCTCGACATGATGCTAGAACTGAACTCAGGTCCTCTGGACCAGCAGCAAGCGCTCTTTACCAGGGAGCCATCTCTCCACCTCCGTTCTTTATCTTTTTACATAATATAAAATTTACCATTGTAGAATTTTAATTATTTGTTTTAGAGACTATAATTATGTAATTTCCCCCCTTCTCTTTCCTCCCTCCAAACTCTCCCATATAACTGTCCTTGGGTTTGGTAGCCTGAAGAATCGCCAGCTCTCATTGTGCAGGGCTCTCACTACGCTCCCTCTCTCCCACTCTTTCATCTGGCAAACTGAAATCCTGCACCCGGGAAACATAATCCCTCCCCATCCCTCTCCCCCGAGGCCATTGGCCACCATCTTCTGACTTCCCGGGTCTCAGAATTTGGCTAATATAAGTACATCACACAAGCGGACTGCAGGCCTTTGTCCTTGTGTGATGGCTTTGCTTGGCTCAGCATAATGTCAAGGTTCATCCACCTCACTGGGACTGGAGGCTTTCCTGCCTTCTAGGAATCCAGCTGGGGTGGGTGGGAGGAGAGGCGTTGAGTGGGTAGGGGTTGCCGAGGGACCAAAGGGCCGTGAAGCCATTTCTCAGCAGGCGCTGCCAGGCCCATACCAAGGGCTCCTGGAAGATAAAGGATAAAGGGCACAGCCTCCAGGCCTGTCACTTGTGCTCACTGGTAAAATGTTGTAAAACGTTACACATTAAAACAAACAGGGGTACGTTTTGTTGCAGAATGCAAAATGCATATGAATTTTCCCCCAGAGCTGGGACTTGGGAAAAATTCTGTGTTTCAGACACATTCTCTTCCAGTCTCGGGACCAATGGGAACCTGATGGACAGCTGAGAGACACAGAAGCCCTGGACCCTTGACCCGGTGGGGGATCTGGCTTGCCGTGGCTTGAGGGGAACCAAGCAGTTGAGGGGTCCTTCAGCTTGTCTGGTCTTCCACTCTGTACTTGAATTTCAACCTTGAAAACCCAAAGCACCAAGAACATCATGTTCCTTCTGGGACCTCTGAGGCCTGCAGTGACCAATCCGAGAGGTAACTCTCCAAGCCGAGGGCCCTGGGACTGGGGCTTGTCTTGGGCCGGCTGGTGTCGCCACCTAACTAGCCATCTTCACGGTGAAGCAGGAAGCATGAAGGGGGCAGAGGTGGGCATGGCCAGCCTTGAGCCTCTGGCTCGCTGTGTCCCCCAGGACCTCCCCAACTAGGAAGAACCTCCCTAGGGCTGAGGGTCACCTCCACTGCTGGCCTCTGGGGGAGCCACAGCAAGCACTGGAATCTGCCACCAGGACATCCTCTACAGCTCCAAAGACTCCACAATCATTTGGCCTGAGAGACGAGCACCGGAAAGTTGCCGTTTAATTTAATTTATTTCAATTATATTTTAATTTAAGCTATTCGGCATTTACTCCCCCAGCTATCTTTTCTCATTCCAAGGTTGTTAAATTATTGTGGCTCTTGAAAAAAAGATAAGAGAGAAAATGGTCAGATGGCTTGGGGGAACAGCTCAATCCCAAGGCTCCTTCCATGCCCTGTGTGTATCCATCCCCCTGGGCTCCCAAGGCCAGATGGAGGAGTGGCGGGGGACTGTCACCTCTGATGGACCTGTTCACCACCCCGATTCAAAGAGTAACTGACTGTTGGCTGACACTGATGGGCCAGCACTCCTCAACTCCTTGCTTCTTCACTACCCCTGTCCAGGGTGGGGGGGAGATCCATCCCTCCCCGAGAAGAGCATCCTGAGGCCCCAAGGCCGAGTGACAGAGCCCAAGATCCACATCCTCTAACTACAAAGAGCTCAGGAACAAGCAGAAGCAACGTGGGAAACATGCCTGAAACCTTGGGCAGCCACAGGGTAGGGAGCACATCACAGCAGGCACTGGGCTCAGGAGGAGGTCCTGGGCCTCAGCATCCTTACTAGCCAGAGAGGCTTCCCTGGCTGGGATTCTCTGCATCTTCTGCCTGAATCCCCAACATCAACTCTGGAAAAGGCATTTTAATCAGATGGGGACCACTGGTGAAGCCAGTTGAGCATCCAGTTCAGGTCTATTAGGAGACAGCTGCCTGCTCTGAACTTCAGTTTCCGAATGCAAATCGGGATAACACTCTTTTACCAAAAAGGTTTCCAAAGCACGTGGTGATGAGTTTCATTACAACATTTTCATGCTGTATTGATTACTTACTCTGTTGCTGCTGTGATAATAGAAAGGAAGGTGTGACTATTTTGATTGTTGACTTGACACATTGTAGTCACCTGGAAAGGGAGTCTTAAGAGGGAGGGACTAGATTATGCTGGCCTGAGGGCATGTCTGTAAGGAATTACTGTGTTACATTAACTAAGGTGAGAAGAACCACAGGGCATGGGCAGCAACATTCCCTAGGCTGGGGATTTGGAACTTTCTAAGAGTGTCAGACCTGGGGACTGGAGTGATGGCTGCACTTGTAGAGGTCCTGGGTTCAATTCTCAGCACCCATGATGGTGGTTCACAACTGTTTGTAATGTCAGTGAGCACCCTCTTCTGGCCTCTGCAGGACCATATGCGCATAGTGAACAGACAGACATGTAGGCAAAACACCCAAACACATAAAATAAGAATAAAGGAAAAAAATTTAAACAGTGGCAAAATGGAGTTAAGCACCAGCATGAAAAATCTGCTGCTGTGTGATCCTGGTTGTTGATGTAACATGGCCAACTCCCTCAAGTTCTGACTCTGACTTTCCTAGTATGATGGGCTGTAACCAGGAATCGTGAGCACAAACAAACCCTCTCTCCCCTAAGTTGCCTTCATGGGGTTATTTTATCAGAACAACTGGAAAAGAAACTAAGAATGTTTTGGTTCACAGTTTGAAGCTGCAGTCTGTCACGATGTGGGGTGGGGGGGAGGTTATGGCCGCAGGAAGGTAAGGTGGCTGGTCACACTGCATCCATAGCCAGGAAGCACAGAGAGATGAATGCTGGGGCTCAACTCACTGTCTCCTTTAGACCCCAGTCCATGGGGTGGTACCACCCACATAACTGAGTGAGTGGTACCTCCTGGTGGTTGCCCACAGAAGAGGAGGAAAAAGCCTTTACTTTTTGCCTACTTGCCTTTGCCTCTTGCTTGTGAGCGTGTCTACTTTGTTGATGCTTCCGCCACTGTGGTACTCCTTCCCCAACATCAGAATCCAACTTCTTCAACCTCCAAACATGGACTGAAGACCAGTGTCTGTACAAGAATCCTCTTGGCTTCCAGTGCCTGACTGGAACTGCTGAGGCATCCAACTTCATGGACTGAGCAGGCTATCAATCTTTAAGAAAATGAGTAGCTGTTGATGAGGCTGATAGGTGAGGGAGAGCTGGACATGTATCCCTCAGACTGAGCAGGCAGGGGTGATCTCCAGGTACTCTATCTGCTGGGCAGATTCTTTTTCCTGGCATAGTAACCCTATCATGGCACTTGGAAGATGTTAATACAGGTCCAAATGCTTGGAGCAAAAATGTTTGAGATTTCTGAGGTTTTCATATTTAGGAATGGTTTTGGATGCCTAATGAGATGTCATGGATGTGGAGCTTGAGCCTAAACACAAACCCCATTTATGAAACACACAACCAGACATAGGAAAGTCCGTGTGTATGAAAGCACCATCCTGGAGGTATCATATTGATGCTCAAAAGGCTTTGGATTGTAGAGCATTTCAGATTTAGAATTTCTGACTTAGAAATCCTCAACCTGCATCCTGTGTTGTGCATTATTGCAGCATCTGGTGTGCTTCTCTGTCTTAGTTCAGGTAAGTACCATAGGCTGGGTGCCAAAAAATACTTGTGCTTTACAGTTCTGAGGCTTCTAGTCCGGGGTTAGGGGGCCCAGTCATGAGCAGGTCCAGTGATGGCTGGCTTTTGTTTGCAGACTGTTTTCCAACCCATGTTGGAAGAGCTCGATAAATCTCTGGCCTCTTCTTAGAACGGCACTAATCCTATTTGTTAAGGCCACACCCTCATAGTGTATTACCTCTCATGGGTGTATTCCAAATACCCTCACAGTGGGAAATAGATTTCAATGTCTAAATTTTGGGTGAGACAAACATTAAATCACAAACCTCCACCAGTAGAATGTGGGGGCTGGGAGGGCAGGCATTCGTGTATTTTGTTTACTGCTGAATCAATTAGGCTGACAGTAATGTCAGGCACGTAGCAGAGACGCAACGAATGTTGCATGGCTGAATTAAATGGAAGCCTTTGCTTGTAGGAGATAGGAGCAGAGAAAGGAATGTGGCGGGAGTGGAGGGCAAGCCCACTGTTCTCCTATCACTGGGAGAAAGATCCAGGGAAGAGAAGGGTGAAAGGTTGCTGATCTTACACAGGGACTTAATTGGATCAGGAAGTCTCTGGAAGGGCATTGCCAGATGGCCAGGGTCAGATACAACTTCCTGTGGTTTCTTTAAAAGGCACGGCTGGCCCTGTAGGCAACGAGCTGATTCAGGTGGGAATGGAGAGGTCTGTGTTGAGCAATGGCTGCTCTACCTGGACTAGTCTCTGGGTGGCAGTGAGCAGGTCTCTGCACTGTGGAGGCCAGCTGTGTTCATCAGGAAGTCAGCCCACTCAGACAGGTGAGGGTTTGTGAGCACCAAGGATAGCCATGTCCACTGCAACTGGAAGAAGCCAGTCCCAGCTTTTGGAGGAAAAGCCAAAGAACAGAAGAGCAGTCACTGAGTGGGACTGAAGTAAGGACATTAGTTATGGCAGAAACAGGTATACAGAAGAGCAGAGACTGGGAGACACCTCAAGGGGCCATTTCTAAAGTGTACTATGTAAAGTGCACTAGCTGCATTATGAATATTAAGTTCCTAACTGGGCATGGTGGCACATACCTATAATCCCAGCACTGGGGAGGTTTGGGCAGAAAAATCAGAAGTTCAAAGACACAATTGAAACCTGTCTCACAAATAAGTAAATAAATATTAAATTCTAATATAAAATATAGAAGCAAATAGCGGTGAAACATGGAACATATAAAGTATATACATATATTTATTGAACATATTTAAAATAATGCAACAATACAAATATTACCTTGTGTATTAGTCAGGGCTCTCTGGAGGAACAGAACTGATAGAATGAATATATATATGGAACTATTACACCCTAATTAAATGCAGTGGCTAAAAGGGAAGAAAAGATATGAAAGTAGAATGGGCTGAGTGGGGAGGTGAAGTGGATAAGGGAATAGAGAGAGAACATGTGCATGAAATACACATGATACATGCATGATATTTATTAGAAGTGGCTTCTAATACCAGAGAAAGAATGTCTTAGCAACAGGATGCATGAACTTACCAGGGAGACTGAGGGCAAGCAGGCAAAATGCAAAAAACTTCCTTCCTCCATGCTCTTTTATGTGGGCTGCTACCAGGAGGTGTGGTCCATATTTAGAGTGGATCTTCCTATCTCAAATGATCCAGTCAAGAAAATCCCTCTAGCTGGGCAGTGGTGGCGCATGCCTTTATAAATTAATGCCAGCACTTGGGAGGCAGAGATGGGTGGACCTCTGAGTTTGAGGCCAGCCTGTTCTACAAAGTGAGTTCTAGGACTGCCAGGGCTACACAGAGAAACCCTGTCTTGAAAACCAATCAATCAATCAATCAATCAATCAATCAAGTGAAAATGACCCTCCCCCAGGTGTGTCCAGCTGCATGGACTTTAGTTGATTCATTGACAACTCAGATTAACCACTACACCAAGTTAAGTGTGGTGGCACACTTTTACCATTACTTGGGAGGCAGAGGCAGGTGAATTTTTGTGAATTTAAGGCCAGCCTGGTCTACATGGTAGACCAGGACAGCAGGACTGCTTATTGAGACTCTTGTCTAGGAAAAAAAAAAAGGAAAGAAAAAAAGAAAAAAGGGAATGTTATTGGTATATAAGATGAGAAGCTAACACGATACCTAATACCCAAAGTCCACTAAACAGGAGAGGCATCTCACCCACTCACTGCCCACTGCATCTTAGTTCAGCCTCCCTCTGGTGACACTGGCCCCACATGTCCTATGCCTAAGAAAGTGAGTCAGTTCTTTACTTAGAGCATCCCAGATGTTCTATTAAGTCTTGCTGTGGAAAATGCCTCCTATATTGAAAACATCAAGTGGGCTCCAATCTTCAAGAAAATGAGTAGTTGTTGATGAGGCTGATGGGTGAGGGAGAGCTGGACATGCACCCCTCAGACTGAGCAGGCAGGGGTGGCCTCTAGGTACTCTATATGCTGGGCATCTTGTTTAGTCTGACATTTCCTAGCCATCCCACCACACTGACAAGCTAATACAACCAAAACAGGTCACGTGAGCACTGTGCCCTGGGACTGGAGATGTGAGTGCCCGTCTTCCATGAGAACCCCATCTGTGCTCTGACTTAGCTGTTTCCCCTTGCTTCCTTGTGTGTGTTTTCAACAGATCTAACCTGTATAATGGGAGTTCTTTGTTCTGTCCTGTATGTGAGGACCGGTTGACTGGTATACAAAGACAGCTGTACCAAGGTGATTTTCTAGGTGACAGTGTGACATGGAGACATGCCTCAGGGAGGACCTGATGGGAACTCGCTATTGATTGATCAATTCTTTGGCAATTTCATGCATCTATAATGCACTTTGAGCATATCCTCCACTGTTCTCTTATCCACTTCACGTTTCCGTGGAACCCCTTCTTCCCAGTGGACCCCTTCCTGCTTTCATGCTCTCTCTTTCCTTTCAGCTCATTGCATTTAATTAGGATCATCTGCATGAGCAGGAGTTGGGGGTTGTTTACTTGAATAAGAGCAACTTCCCAGCAGCTACACCACTGGAGAGTATATGATTCCTTCTCTCCCAGCAAGCACCAACTGCCTACAGCACCTCAGGGCAGAGTGGAATCCTAAAGCCCCTCTTCTGACCTTGAAGAGATGTTGATGGGCTCAGTCTTTTGTAAGGTTTAGCAGCCATAGCTGCTGGGTTTGTGGCTACAACAGCCAAGTCATATCCAAGCACTATCCGGAAGATAGAGAGAGCTTCACAGTACCCCTTCCATCCTTCAGCTCTTACATTTTTTTTGTTGTTGTTGTTAAAGATTTATTTATTTATTTATTATGAATACGGTGTTCTGCCCATGTGCATGCTTGCAGGCCAGAAGAGGGCACCAGATCTCATTACAGATGGTTGTGAGCCACCATGTGGTTGCTGGGAATTGAACTCAGGACCTCTGGAAGAACAGCCAGTGCTCTTAACCTCTGAGCCACCTCTCCAGCCCAACTCTTACATTTTTTTTGCCCCCTCTTCTGATATTTTCTGAGCCTTGGAGCTGGTTACATAGAAGTCCTGTGTAAGACTGAGCACTCAACTGTCACTTATTCTCAGCACGTTGACCAGTTATTAGTCTGTGCATTTACTGCTGACCACAGCAAAACAGGAGCTTCTCTGACCAAGGCTGAGAGCAGCATTAATCAATGGGTATAAATATAAATATTTAGAAGGTGGTTTGATACCACATCCATTTAGCAAAATATCAGTAGTAGGCTTGCCCCTAGGGCCTGTGGCCTCCAAAGCCGTAAACTTTTTGCCAGGTTTACAGTACTAGGTGTGAATTTTTGGTATAGGGTGGACCTAACATCCAATTAGAAAGTGTTTGGTTATTCCCATAACAATCACTCCACAATTGTACCAGTGGACACTGGCAGGTTGGTGTTAGACCTTGCAAAGTTCACAGCTGAGTGAGACCATTGGTAACTTTTCTTCCGTAGCACCTTCCAGCTCTGTGGAAGCTAGCCCCCACTGGGAACTTATTGCATGGCTTTTCTTGAGGAGATGTGAACAAATATTTATTTACCCACATAGGGTACCAGTGACAGTCTAAAAAAATTATTTCATCTAGTACAGCTTGATAAACCAATTAATTTAGCTGAGTTAATTTATAGGAGTATGGGTGAAGGGTTATTCGCTACCTATAAGATGTGCAACTTACAGGCAGTTATATCATAGAAGAAAAACATCCCTCTCCCAGCAATTATTTTATTTAAAATTACATATATATATGTGTATCTCCGTGTTGGTATGTGCACCTGAGTGTAGTGCTGGTGGAGGCCAGAAGAGGGCATCCAGTCCTCTGGATCTAAAGTTATAGGAAGTTGTGAGCCATCCCATATCAGTGTTGGGAATTGAAGTCAGGTCCTCTGCGAGAGCAGCATGTGCTCTAAACAGCCAAACCACCTCTGCAGCCCCCCTTCTAGCAATTGCTAACTACTTATAGATCCTTGTGTAAGGGAGGAGCCTTATGAGCTGTGTAAGCCTTCCCCATTGCCACTAGGGGATGTTAGCAGGCCCAATCTTTTTGTATGCATATGTGAGAGCATGCACATATGTGTGTTTGGGGGATCACAGTTATTTTATTTCAAGACAGTAATGGCCTGGAGGACAACATCCCACAACAGAATTCTTGTGCTCACTTGTATCTGAAAGCCTTCCTTAGTTTGGGGCTGGTCCTGTAGACTCCACTTTCCAGGGTTGATTATGGTACTGTCTCTTGTCCCATAGGCTCTTACTATATCATCTTGAATGGCACAAGGAAGTTAATGTCACCTCCCCTGGACCTGGATCTTTGCACCTGGTGAGGCTGGAAGGTGGCGCTGAGTGAGAACAGACAAGATGCTGCATGGCCATCTGTGCCATGGACAATGTGCCACTGCTTCCCACTTGGCCACCTAGCATGAGCTCTTACTCTGGCAAGCTTCGGTTGCTGGTAAGCAATAGGGTACCAGGTCCCGAGGCTCCTACAATGCTGTGAGGAAGTCCACAATGACCCACGTGAGAAGGTCACATAGATTCACCACCTCAGCTGAGCTTACAGCCACAAAGGACAGGCATAAAATGGAGCCAGTGGTATGACACACCTTTAATCCCAGCACAGGGAGGCAGAGGCAGGTGGATCTCTGTGAGTTTGAGGCCAGCCTGGTCTACAGAGTGAGTTCCAGGACAGCCAGAGCTACACAGAGAAACCCTGTCTTGAAAAGCCAAAAACAAAGAAAGAAAGAAAGAAAGAAAGAAAGAAAGAAAGAAAGAGAGAGAGAGAGAGAGAGAGAGAGGGAGGGAGGGAGGGAGGGAGGGAAGAAGGAAGGGAGGGAGGGAGGGAGGGAGGGAGGGAGGGAGGAAGGAAGGAAGGAAGGAAGGAAGGAAATAAATGAGTCTTGGGTAGTCCTAGCGCTCAGTCCCTGGTTGTACCAGATGTGATGAGGCCAGGACACACTTGTACAAGTGCTGCGCTTGTGGGGACTGCTGTGTCCCTGGACTGTCCAGCTCAAGCTTCTGCCCCACCCACCCCTGAACTACAAGCCAGACATGACTATTTGTGTCCTTGCTTCACTGTGTTCTCCTCAGAGACCAGACTAGGCAGAAAGCCATAATGGGCAGAGATAACTCCACTCTGCCCAGCCAGAAAAGAACATTTCCTCTCTCCCACTAGTTGGCTTGAGTTCCCCTCAGCCAGCCCATGAGGCTGAGTCCACAGGTCCTGATAATGGGGCTTTGGTGTCCATGGGAACCCTGTGCTGGATGAGTAGCCACCCGGAATCCTGTACCTCAGGCTCTGAGCAGCAAGCCTGCTATAACCAGTCTCAGTCACGTGAGAAAGCATCCCGTGTTGGACCTGGTGGTACTGAAGTGGGAGCTGAAGTCCGGCTGAGTGAGCTAATCAGAGCCGGGGCCTCTGGGGGCAGGCCGGCTGCGCGAGCTAAGCAGAACCGAAGCCTCTGGGGGCAGGCAGGCTGCGTGCGGCCCATTGGTTGCTTCCTACCCATCTGCCTCTCTAGGGTCCTTCTTGTCCTCTCTCTTCAAAATCATTTTGAAAGGAGCATTTTCTCTCGCTCCAGCTCCCAGCCCTCTGTCCCTGGCTTCTCACTGCTCTCAGCTCCACATGCAGCTGTTGGCTTCAGACCATTTAGCCTGCCGCCAAGTGCCTCTTCCTCTCTCGAGTAATTGCCTGTCTTGCCCCTCCACTAACCCCAAGGCCTTCTGTGTGGATCTACTGAGCACTGCACAGCAAAAATGGTCTTGCCGTGACCCCTGAGGCCTCAGCCTATCTCCAGCCTGCCAGTTACTAGCTAGGATGGAAGGGTGAGGAGTTGGTTAGACAGTTCCAGGATTTACCAGGAAAGACCCTGAAGGAGCAGAGGCAGCTGACTAGGGACTGTGAACATGGCCTTGAAGCCAGACTATAGATCCATGTATTGCTCTATGGTGTCGTGAGGACAAGCATCCCAAGAATGAGGCATCTACTCACACCAGATCAGTCTACGGGATGCAGAGGTCTCTGGGAGTTCACTTTCCCTCATTTCTGCCTCTGGGGTTGTTTTAGTTAGAATTTCCATTGCTATGATCAAACACCATGACCAATGAAACTTACAAAAGAAAGCATTTAATTTGCGCTTATGGATTCAAAATGTTGGAGTCCATGATGCCATGCAGGCACAGTGACAGGAACATTTGAGAGCTCACATCTGGACCCTCAAATAGGAAACGGAGAAAATGAGCACATTGGGAATGGCTCAAGTGCCTTTGAAACCGCAAAACCTGACCCTGTGATGGACTTCCTCCAACAGAGCCAAATCCCATAGTCCTTCCCAAACAGTTCCACACACCAGCAACCAAGTGTTCAGACGTGAGCCATAGGGGTTCTGGGAGTCTTGGCAAACGGCTGCCCAGGGAAGGTGTGCCTCTGTGTGGGGACCTCTAGTGACACTGAGCTAGTCTCGGTGTTCCAGAGAGGGTGGGCTGTCTGGAGAGGCACAGCGGGGAGTCCAGGGGCTTGGGATGCAGCAGAGCCCTCTGCTCCATTTGCCCAAGCCCTGGCCATCCTTCTCAGGGTTCTCTCGAAGGTTCTGTACCACTTTCTTGTGGGATATTCTGTTGAGTAACTTGGAGAGCCCTCTCAGTACACAGTATTGTGATTTGTTTGGCTATTTCCCATGCCCCTCTGACTACCCAGCTGGAAGGGAGCTTGCTGGTGGCAGGGCTTCCGCTGCCCCGTTCCTGGATGCCCACAGTTCTTAAGGATATAACTGAAAGACTGCCACCAGTGAGAATGTGATGTGGACCCTGGAGGGCTCCTGCCTGTCTCTGCAGGCTGGTGGTCTTGGAAGAGGGTCCACAGGACTCACGAGAACAGGGCAAATGAAGGTGTGGCCATCACTTCCACGCCCATGGCTGGCTTTTGTTAGACTCTTTCCGGGTTGAGACTTTCTTTTTACACTTTCTAGAAAACAGCTGGAGCCATGTGTAATTCTCCTAGTGGAAGCTTGGCCCAAGCAACCTCCAGCCCAGAATCTGGAAAGAAACAGGGGAGTGAGCAGGGAAACGTGGTGTCACCCTCTGTAAGCTCCCTTCCAAACAGACAGAGCTCACTGCAGTGGGCAGGGAGGAAGCAGCAGATGATAGATAATCCTTCCTAATTATACATAATTACTGACAGCAAACACTCCCAGAGTCTTCACTGTGTGCCAGGCGCCAGGCTTGGTACTCTTCCTCCTGATTCTCACAACAGGATGGAGACAGATCTTTGCTCTCCTTTCTTTGATCCTGCTCTCCTTTCTTTGAGATGTAGTATCTATCATTCTACTGCCTGTTCTAGTCTTGACCTCCTGGACTTAAGCAGTTCTCCACCTCAGCATCCTGAATAGCTAGGGTACAGGTGCATGCCACCACATTCAGCTTTACCAGCCCTTCCTTATGCATGTGGGAAATGAGCCACCAGGAGGCTGAGTAACTTGGCCAGAGAAACACTCTCATACCTGCAAGCAGTGGTCTTACCAACCTGCCAAATGCAACCTTATTCCCCACATAACACCAGCACCCAGCTGCTCACTGAATACCAAGAGCTTTGTGTTGATGCTACAAACCTGGTCCCATTATTCCTGGGGCTCCCCAGACCCAGGTGTCCCCGCCAGCCCTCAACACAATTTGATAGCACGATAAACCACCATTCCAAGGCTGCAATGACTTGAAACAACACTTACTGGTATCAAGGGTCTGAGGGCCAACTGCAGCTAGGTTACATTTATCACACAGCTGTGCTGTGCCAAGCACGGACCTTGAGCAGAGCTTCAGGATGAGCCACCAGCAGGAAAGATGTGCAAGACACTGTAGTGAGAAATGCAAGGGTTGTCCAAGGTGCTGGGGTCACAGGGAATGAGTGACCGTTTCCACCAGGATGAATTGAGGACAGGGTTAACAAGCAAGCTGAGAGTTGAAAGACCTAGATTTCACAAAACATCAGGGGGAGCATCTACAAGTGGGAGCCACCTTTAACCAAGGTGCAGGGGTATGAGGGACACTTAGGGGAAGCAGGAGGGAGGAACAGACTGGACGGGTAGGCAAGGGAAGGCAGTAAGATGCCCATAGAGGGAAAGGGTTGGCCCAGGCAGTCTGAGAAGCATTTGAACTCTTGGATGGTGGGCTGGGCTGACCAGCTCTTAAGAGGGGAGGGCCAGAGCTGAAGGCAGAGGGGGTTAGAAAATGGCTGTAGCCGGGCGGTGGTGGCGCATGCCTTTAATCCCAGCACTCGGGAGGCAGAGCCAGGCGGATCTCTGTGAGTTTGAGGCCAGCCTGGGCTGCCAAGTGAGTTCCAGGAAAGGCACAAAGCTACACAGAGAAACCCTGTCTCGAAAACAAAAAACAAAAACAACAACAAAAAAAAAAAGAAAGAAAGAAAGAAAGAAAGAAAGAAAGAAAGAAAGAAAGAAAGAAAGCAAACGGCTGTAGCAGCTGCACTTCTAAGAGAGATTGTGCACCCGAACACTGACTGGTGAGGCTGGTGAAGACCTGGGTAAGGCCAGTGAAGGACGGGTGTGCATGATTCCAGAGCTACAGCTGAGAGTTCCTGAAGCATACGGCCAAACAGCAATCTAAGGAATTTTTCCATGGGCCTAAAAAATCAGTCAGATTCAGTGTGAAAGGGGCATTACTGAAATGGCTTTTTAAAAATCAATAGCAGCATAATTGAGATAAATCTGTGTCCCAGTACTTAACCCCAGGTGGATACTTTACAGAGCCCTCCTTGTTAGTCAGCTTTTCATAACTGTAGGGAAATTCCTAAGGCCAGCTGCTTTAGAAAGAGCACAGGCTGAGACCAGGGAAATGGCTTCATCAGTAAAGTCCTTGTGGTGCCAACATGGGGACTTGAGTGAGTCCCAGTGCCCACATAGAAGTTGGGCATGGTGACATGCGCTTGCACCCCAGCACTGGAGAGCTAGAGGGTGGGGGATCCCTGGAGTGCGCTGGCCAGCCAGTCTACGCAAACCCACAAGCTTCAGGTTCAGTGAGCGACTTCAAGACCCTGCATTGGAGCTGTGCCAAAAAATAAGGTGGTGAGTGACAGAGAAGGACATGCAACATCAGCCTCTGGCTTCTATGTGCACATGTGCACATACACCAGCACACAGGTGCACACACATGAACCAATAAATCAATCAAAGAGCCGAATTTTATCTGGGCTCATGGCTCTGGAGGTGTCCTGTTCAAACAGCAGGGCATAGGCACTGAAGGGTCTCCCACTGGGTTACATCAGACTGTGGCAGGCATGTTTGTGTAAAGTCTTGGGGACTCAATCCTAAAGACCTAGCCTGTGCTAATCACTCCCCAAATGCCTCACGTGGCCATACTGTGTTTGGATTAAGCTTCTACAGATCTCTCTAAGAATTTATTTATTTTAATGTGTATAAGTGTTTGCCTGTGCATACATACACAAGTGTACCGTGTACATACCTGTGACCTTGAAGGGCAAAAGAGAGTGTTAGATTGCCCTGGAACAGGAGTTATACATACTTGTGTGCTGCCATGTGGGTTCTTGGAACTGAACCTGGGTTCTCTGCAAGAGCAGCAAGTGCTTTTAACTGCTGAGAGATTTTTAAGATTTATTTGTTTTATGTATTTGAGTGTTCTATCTTCATACTCACACCAGAAAAGGGACTGAGATCTCATTACAGATGGTTGTAAGCCACCATGTGGTTGCTGGGAATTGAACTCTGGACCTCTGGAAGAGCAGCCAAAACTTTAACCACTGAGCTATCTCTCCAGTCCCCCATCTTCTACTTTTTAATATCATTAACTTAAGACTAGGAATTCAACTCCTGTAGGAGTCTTGTGGGGGTGGACTATATTCTAATTTATCTAGCGCTTTGGTAACTTTTTTCTTTAACTAGTTCTTTTTGTTTTGGTGGACTCTTTTTACTTTTTAATAAAGAGTTTCAAGCAGTCCAGACTGACCTTGAACTCTCAACATAGCTAAGGATGACTTTTAGCTCCTGGTCCCCTTTAAATCCATCTTTCATGTGCTGGTTTTATAGGCAAGCACCACCACACCCAGCTTAAGTTCATTCTTTCAAGGCAATACACATTGCCTGCTGGTTGCTTGCACAGGCTCTTCCAAGAGCAGAAGCCCATGCTAAGATCTGCCCTCTGTGGGCCACAGGCCACATTCAAAGAGAAACAATCAAGGTGAGGTCTGCATGTGCCCTCAAGTGAAGACAGATGGGCTCCAAGGACCCAGCTCCAACACAGTAATTCAGAATCCTTCACCAGTGACAGGCAATACTCAGGGCTGACAGGAAGCAGCCTGGGGCTACATGGCCAAGTCAGGCCTCACCGGGAGCCCCTGGGAACTAGTGGGACCTCACAACCTTTTCCTTCTCTCATCTCCTCCCAACACAGGCCACTCTGGCCATGCCTGAGGCAGGGCCGTAGAACAGACAGACACCTGCCTGGACATGAAGCTCCCTCAGCATGCCAGGCGATGTGGCCAGCTGTCAGGAAAGGAAGGCGCGGCTGCAGACAGCCTGCTTATTTTTAGCTCTCTTTATTGGCTGGGGCTCTGCAGACCAGGGCTCGGCTTGCGATCATCGCTGATGCTGTTATTTCTCCCCACCAGGGCTGGGAATTAGTTTATTTTCTAGGCAGCCACCTCAGCAGCTGCCCACTGTAGCGTCAGGCCCCAGGCAGGCTGCTGTGTGTGTATTATTTTTGATTGACTCTCTGATGGTGCATGAAACTACCTGGAGGGGGTGGATGGGCTTGGCACTGCCCTCAACCCAGCTCAAGAAGTGACTGGGAGTGACTCCTTAGGATGCAGTTGAGCTGTGATTCCTGCCAAGGGTCTGGGCTCTCCAGCGATCCCCACTGCTCTGTATGTAGTTGGCTCCTTTAGAGGTGCTGCATAAGGCTGATGCTAAGAGGCAAGAGACAGACGCCTTCTAGACCCATGTTGGCCCTGGCTAATGTAGTTGTGGGCTCAGTCTTTCATGCCCAAGGAGTGCCAAGGTGACCTGGTGCCTCAGTTTCTCTTTTCTGCTAAATAAGCAGGGTCATTGCTCCCTTAGGGAAAGCTCTGGAGACCCATTCCTTGCTTCTTCTAGCTTTCTGGTGAGTGCAGACTTTCCTTGGCTTTTGACTGCATAACTCTAGTTCCTCCCTCTTTGCTTTTTGGTAGATGCTGCTCCTCTGGTCTTGTGGCTCAAATCTCCAGGTTCCTTTCCTTTCTCTTACAATCCAGCCACTAGAATCTAGTGACTAGATTTAGGGCCCATGCATGTTCTCATGTGAAGTAACTTTGCTGTCCTTGTCTGAAGATTTGTATCACCCCCACACCCTTCAATCCTGGCTCCTTATTTGTATGTTGAAGCCTGCCCCCCAATACTACAGGAGGTGTTGGGAGACAGGGTCTGTAAGGGGTATAAGCGTGAAGAGAGAGCTCTTATAAGAACCTAGAGAGTGCCCTTGTCCCTGCCATTATGTGAGGACACAGAAAAGGGAGGCCTTCACCATGCACTACATTTATCTTGGATTTCCAACCTCTAGATGGCTGGGCAATGCATTTCTATCATTTATAAGCCACCCAGTATATGGGGCTGTTCCTCCAAGAGCTCCAGGGGCCTGTCAAGTGCTAACTTCACTGTGTTTGGAAGGACCCTATCTCCAGGGCTGAGGACATAGCTCAGTGGTAGAGAGTGCTTGCCTACTGTGAAGCAAGAACACATTCACCAGCCAGACTGAGACGTATCTTTTAGGGCACCATTTTCAATCTACTATGGCCAAGTCCTTATGGATACTCTTAGAAGTTCTATTCTCTAGTATAGTACAACAGAGGCATGAGATCAGAGGGGATGAGGCTTCTAGAAAAAAAAACAAAACCAAAAAAACCCCCACTTTCCAGGAAGCAACTTCTCTTCTGGGATGCTCACTTGCCATCCCGATGTAAGTGGGAAATGTATCCATCATCTGAGCCACCAGCATGGAGTAAAGGAGGTCATTAAGTCTGTCTCCTCCCTCACTAAAGGGAAACAGAAACTATGAAGAAGTTTGAAGAACATAAGGTTAAACAGAGTCCTACAGAGTGTGTTCCACATTAAATCAAAACACAGAAGGCCTGAAACCCTCTGAGATGCTATCTGACCTCAGCAAGGAGGAGAGGTGGGCTGACACCTCAGGATCTCAGCATGCCCTGGCAAACTCAGACGTTTGCCTTCAGCTCTCCTTCACCTGCTGGGTACCTTACATCCCAAAGTCCCCCACCTGAGTCCGGCCCCTACCCTAGCACCTACCCCCTGGGAAGCCTCTCCTCTCTTTCCTGCTCCTTTGCAGATCCAGCAGCACTAGCTCATCCCTTAGGCTTGATTTTCTCAGCTTTCCAGGTGATAGGAGCTAATCTGCCAGGCAAACAAACACAAACCCGCCTGGGAGTTAATGACGGAAACTGTGGAGACATTCAACCACACAGAGCGGCTGGGTGCATATTTGCATTTTCAAGCAGAAGGGACTTTGAATCTGAAGAGAGGAATTGATATTGGTGAGAATTCTCAACATGGTGAATTAAATTTTTGACCTGAGGATCTTTATCAGGGCCCTGGGGTGTGCTGCTCCCATCCCCCAAGCGGGCTGGTGTGTGCACACATCACACACCCACCCTGCGTACACACACATGCACTCACACACGAGCCTGCTGGGGAGCCAGTACCAGGCAGTCCAGGCAGTCTCTTACCCTGCACACATTGGGCCAGAGGCCTGTGTGGAGCCTCACCCAGGAACAAGTATCCATGGGCCAGCATTTCAGACAGGTCTGGGTCACATACACACATTGCAGGATCTGTTTCCTACTGTTCATTCTTTTTCAAAGGCTAAAACAACAGTGACATTCTTTGTGAGGCCAGTAATCGTCTTTTGAGCCTACTCTCTTAGCATTTTTTTTTAATTAAGGAGAGATAGTTTGTCTCAGTCCACTACTATCTCCCTCTTGTCTTTCTCCTTGGTGGACTTTTGTTGTTGTTAGACAAGGTCTAATATAGCCCAGGCCAAGCCAGTGCCTGTGGTGTGACACCTTGCACAGCCTTAGTGCAGTGGGAAGGGGCTTGGACCTGCTTAGGCTCAGTGTGCCGGGCTCTGCTGACTCCCCATGGGAGACCTCGATTTGGGGGATGTGGGGATGTGGGGTGGCTGGGGGTAGGGGGAAGGAGGAGGGGGGAAATCTGTGGATAGTATGTGGAGTGAGTAGAAAATTTCTTAATAAAGAAAAATGGAAAATATATATCCCAGGCTAGCCTCACACTTGCTATGTAGCCCAGGATGGCCTTGTACTTGTGATCCCTCTGCCTTGGCCTCCCCCGCCCCCCACCCCCCACCCCGGGGTTAGATTATAGGCAGGAACCACCATTCTCAGCCCCCTCTCTTAAAGCCAACTGCTCTAAAGTGGGTTTGTATGGTGCTTGCAAAATGGTGTGTGGCTTTTAATCTACTTGACTTGTTCCGAATTACAGATTCCATTCTCTTGCTGCTCAGCACTGCCTTTAACTCTTCCACACACTCTGAAGAGCAATTTCCCCCCTACTGTGCAGAGCCTGCTGTGTTTTGCATCTCATCTTGACTAGTCTCCCAGGCCTGGGCCCTTCTCCCTCACCGTCAGAAATGACGCCACAGATGCCCTGAGACCCAACCCCCAGGAGCCTGTTCAGGAGACTTCCCTTGAGGCATTGCTGGGAGCAGAACTAGGGAGGGCCTGGCTTGCGCCAGCCTCAGCGCTGCAACTTCCCTTCTAGAATGGTTGCTTTGGTCAATGCCCATCTACACTACTGTGCTGGTCACTCTTCTTGTCTCTATAACAGAACACCCGGGAGGACCAGCCTAAGGGAGAGATGAGTTACTTGGCTCAAGGCTTGGGGGACACAGCCTATTGTGGGAAAGCCATTGTGTGAACTGCAGGCCTGAAGGAGAGTCAGCAACTCTCAAGTCTTGGGGTCATAGGCCTATGTACTAGTTAGGTATCATGTCTAGAAGGTTCTAGAGCAGCAGTTCTCAACTTGTGGGTCACCAACCCCTTTGGGGGTCGAATGACCCTTTCACAGGGTTCGGCTAAGACCATGTGCATATTGGATATTCATATGATTCCTAACAGTAGCAAATTTACAGTTATGAAGTAGTAACAAAAACAATTTTATGGTTGGGGGTCACCACAACATGAAGAAGTGTATTAAAGGGTCGCAGCATTAGGAAGGTTGAGAACCACTGATCTACAGACTCTCAAAAAGTGTCACCTGGGGAGTACCAAGTGTTCAGCATGTGAGTCTGGAGAGGACACATCACACACAAACCTCAATAACTACCTTCAGGATTCTTTTCCGCATTGTCATGTGGCTTCCTAGTCATGAAGCATACTAAAGCTGACACTGCAGGTAAGTTCTGGTGGGCCAAAAATGTGAGAAGACAAAGCCTATGAAGCCTATGAAGACTTAAACGAACATTGGTGTTACCACACGGTTCCATTTTCAGACTGCTTCAGACCCACGGCTATGTGGGTGCTGGGTGTCTTTGTACACTCTAATCCTCCTGCTCCTCCCCCCCTCCACCTGCTCCTCTTGCTCCTCCTCCTCCTCCTGCTCCTCCCCCCTCCTCTTGCTCCTCCTCCTCCTGCTCCTCCCCCCTCCTCTTGCTCCTCCTCCTCCTGCTCCTCCTCCCAGCTCCTCCTGCTACCCCTGCTCAGCACTTCTCCACTTGCTCAGACCTGATCTTATCACCCTACAGACTAAGCTGTGTGGAAGGTTCACTTGGCCTTCTGGTTCGTTGTGGCCATTGAGGGATATCACCCGGGACTAGAAGGAGACTCTGAGATGGGAGGAGAATGAAGTGGGAATTTACCTCTCTTGCTACTCTGACATCAAAACGTGTCTAGATCTCTAGGGCTTTTTTCAGTGTGTGTGTGTGTGTGTGTGTGTGTGTGTGACAGCATTGCCTCTCCCTTGTCACTGTGGGCCACTGCACCCTCCAGAGCTGATTTCCCTAAACCCTGTCCATTCATCAATGTGCACATTCCCTACTAGAGGGCCTGTGTGACCTGCTTCCCATGAGGACCTAGCTGATGACAGCATCAGATACTTAATGCAATGTGCAACCACTTCTGGGTGTTTTGCCTAAGATGGAGTGTTAAAGGAGTACACAGAATGGTGGGGAGTCTGGATGACATTTGAGCACAGATCTAGCTCCTACCCCAGGTCCCCAGTCAAATGATACCCGGAGACAGCTTCCCCTTCATACCACCTAGTCGCTCATGTGTCTCCAAAGCCCAAAGTGACCTTTGGTCAGCACCATGATTCTCCCCACCTTGGGCTCCTCATCCGGCTCTCTGATTCCTCTGCTGACAGCCGAACTCTGTTGCCTGCACTATGGTGGTCCCAGGATTGTCAGCTCTTAAAGCCGGGTTTGAGCACCAGTTTCCTCTCTCAGTGTCTGGCCCACAGCAGACTCGTGGTGCTTACAGATGCTTGCTGGTCTGGCAGTCTTTCCCTGCAATGCCCACCAATGGTGAGCATTTGCCTCCCCCGACCTGTCTGGGCCCTTAGTGTGTTCCACTTTCGGAAGGAGCCAATGACAGATGCTGGAAGATGGAGTACAGGGAACCTGGGGGGCCAGAGGTCTGACACTTTAATTGCATAATTATTTCCACAGTAATGTTGGTGCTGGGGAAGATGAGGCCTGCTGCCTGCAAGATGGATGGCGTGAGGAAGAGTGAGTTATATTTTCCCAGATAAAAGCACCGATTGCCTATAAACTCTGATTTTGCCTGATGTAAAAGCCACTTTATTGCACATCCAGAAATTACTACCCGTATAAAAGCACATTATTGTGATGTAAAAATAGATTTTTATATAATTTTTTCATGCCACCACCTTGTAATTCCTCATTTCCAAGCACCCTGAGATTGCATTGAGGTTTATTTTTCTCTTTTAATTGTTTGCCATGGCATGCCAATTTATGGTGAGATATTCTGCCTAAGATCAGAGCAAGGCTAAAACATAAATTTCAGCCATCACTTCATGACAGGCAGGGTTCTGGGGCACCCAAGATTCCATCAAACAAAACCTGGTTCCATGTGGCACTACAGTCTGGGGTGTTGAGGACTTCCATTTCATATTTATCGGAAGCAGGGATGGAAGGGGCCTCTGTTTCCTCCACTTGGCACCTGCCCTGCAGGGTGCATTACAGCCCTGCCTCCCTGGCCACTGCCTGCCTGAATGAAGCCAAGGCGGTCTGGGCTCTGGTCTGTGGTTCTGAAGCCACACTGGCCTGACCCATCTGGCTAATGAGACTACCCATCCACTGGTTCTTCATTGTGTGGGGACCACACATCCCATAAAAGCTTCCCTGCCAGAACTTTGGTCTTTTCTTTGGGTGCCCTCCAAAGTAGAAGCCTATATAAGCTCTACTAGGGCAACATGACTGTGTGGTTCCCTTGTCAAAAGCCCTGGCCTGAGGTTAAGCTGCTCTGTTTGGTTACTGCTCTGCTGCTAAAAGGAAGATTTCTGATACCCTTGGTGCTGTGTCCTGCATGGGTCAGCCCTGACAACTTGGCTGGGGTGACTCAGGAATACAGAAATGACAGAAACATGTGTGGAAAAGCTGGGGTCAGGTGGGCAGTGCTCACTCTGACGGAGGGCACCTAACCCCAGGAACTCAGCGCAAGGGGGAGGGGTTAGCTGGTTTTGGTGGGAGGTCTCCGTAGGGAAATAGTCTCAAGTTGTAAACATCTGAGAGAAGGAAGCTGTGGTCCACAGTTGATGCACTGGTTTTAGCTGAAGGTCAATCTAGTCAACACATGTACTTGGACCAAAGGAGGCTTCACTGTCTTTCTGAGCCTTGCCTGTGGAAGGAAGGCTTTGCCATTCCCATAGATCTGAGTCATTGGGGTCTTGACAGGGGTGAACCTGTGTCAACATATACTTCACTCAGGACTTCATCCACTCCCCACACCCCTGGACTTCCAGACAGTGTCTTCATGTAAGGACCAAGAGCGTCGCTTCCCTTTCCTTACAGTTTCGAGGGTAGGAACTGAGGGCCAGCAGGAGGCAAAACCAGGCAGCTTCTCATCCTGAGAGAGCCCTTCCCTTCCACTCACCTCCTTCCCCTTCTTAGTCTGCATATGAGGCCTACTCTGGTTCCCAATGCCAATGCGGCGCTGGACCACCTTGGAGTACCTCTGTGTGCTGACCAAAAGTGACGAGTCCATCAGCTGGCACTTGAGGGGCCCTCCTCCACTGATGGACCAGTGGATATGTGAAGGAATGAAGGTGCAGATCACTAGCCCGCACACTTTAGTGTGCCCCAGAAGCATCTGCCAGGCTCCTTATGGTTTTCCTTCAGCAGTTCCTTCAGCAGTGGACCCAGAATGTGACGATCGCCACCTGGGAAGCCCTTTTGGAGGGCCACTTGCTGGGTTCAGGCCTTCTGTCTGCCGATTGTGAAGGGGAGGTTGTTGTGGGTTCTGTGTAGGGTAGATCAGCTGGAGAGCGAGGGCAGTCTGGACCACATCCCAGTTCTTGGGACCGGGTGAGAGGGGAAATGAGAAAGGGCATTTCCCAGAGAAGTTCCCAGAGATCTGAGCAGGATTAGTACAGGGACTGGGAGCCATAAGAAGTCTGTTTCTGCGGTCTCTATAGTGTCCTGGCTACCCCAGGGGATGTCGGCTGGCTTCTGCCTGGCTGCTGCGTTTTGGAACTCAGATTAATCTGGGTCAGAATCCTGGAGGCCTTGGGCCTCCCGAACCTTGCGACGTGCAACGTGGCGTGTGAACCGGAGCAAGACCGACTTTTCATGGCTTAGAGCTGTCGAACCGTTTATCAAGAGATCCGGAGAGGGGTAGTGGAGGGAGCCACCACGGACTTCAGGAACTACGACCCCCTGCGGCGAGGAGGAGCGCACAGCGAGCCGGGGCTGCGAGGCCTCTCTGGACCAGAACGTGGTCCCTGCTGGTTACCCAAGGGTGCTGAGAACAAGCGCGCTGCTTGGGACAGGGCCTGGAGGCGGGGATGCGGTGCGGGTGGAAGAGGCCGGCTTCCAATCCCGCCCTATCGCTATCGAATCCCGCCACGTCGGCCAAGTCGCTTCTCCTGCTCTGTCCGTCTGTAAAATGGGAGCTTGATTGGGGCTGGGGCTGTGGGGACGTTAACTTCCAGGTTTGAAGCTCAGGGGATTTGTGGTGTGGAAGGCTCAGGGACACTCTCTTACAAAACGGTTCGGTTATACTCCCAACCCAGCAGCGGTGTCTTTGGAAGAAAACGCCGTTCACGACTCCCCTGCTCCGTGGCTCAGTACAAGCAGGGCACGCACGGCCCACGCTCTGCACATGCCACTGCCTCGCCTGGACCTCTAGGAGTCGCTGTCTCCCGAGCATGGGTGTGGTTGCCTGGCTCAGAATCGGGTCTGCGACCTTGGCCCAGAATACATACCCTGTTCCACACCGGGGCGGTGGGATGCAGGCATGTGATGTGTTTGGCACAGAGCACCGCCCCGTGGATACAGCTATATGGTCAGTGGGGACCTAACCAGCCCTAAATTTTGCCAGGCTCTGCAGCAGACAAGTCTAGTATTTCTCCAGAAGATTTGGGAAAGCATCAACCTAGAGCAATACGGGGTCAAAGGAGCATGCTTTTCCAACAAGTGAAGGCTGGTCATGGGCTTCCAGACCACCTGGTGCAGATCAAGTTCCTGCTTGGGTCTGGTGGAGAGGTGGGGAGGGTATTGTCATATCCAGAGGCACTTTTTTTTTCTCCTTTCTGGATCTACCTGGACCAATCACACTTATTCACTCATTCATAATCACTTGCTGAATACTTGCTGATGGATACTTCTGGGACCAAAAAAAAACCCCCTCAAAACATGGCTCATCCTGCAGACTATTTATAAAACAGGCAAAAAAGACTTCCCTTCAGTTGAGTGCCAGGCAGAGACCTTTCACTGTCACTGGCATCATGGTCATATGAAGGTTTGTAATCCATTAGCTTACGCTAGAGTGTAGTTCTGCCACCGTGTCTGCTGCCCCTGGTTCCTAAGCAGCTCAGCCCTCTCCTAGGTGAGGTTATCTTGCCAGACCAGGGTCTAGATTTCTGGCTCAATGTAGGGATTTTATTTGATCTCAGCCTCCAAACTCAGGTCCTGCCTGACATCCCAGACTCCTCTACTTCCCACTTGCCCTGTCAGTTTCTGATCTCTGGGACAGCAGCTCCTAAGGTGGGCCTGAGGCTCCAAGCATCCTCTGAGTTTGTTAGAAATGTGCCATGCCCTTCAACCCAGCACTCAGGAGGCAGAGGCAGATCTCTGCGAGTTTGAGGCCAGCCTGGTCTATACAGGGAGCTTCAGGCCAGCCAGGGTTACAGAGTGAGACCCTCTAAACAAAACAAAATCACCTCCTCAACAAACAAAAGGGGGGGGGGTCCTTAGCCTTGCAGCATCCTTCCTGAATCAGAACCTGTATTTTAACAAGCCCTCTCCCTTCAGTGACTCGCAAGCTGTTAAAATGTGAGAAGCAGTTCTAGCTGCCTGGAAAGGCTTGCCCCTGCAAGGCAAAACAAATGGAAGGGTGGTCTTCAGAAAATGCCCACTGCTTGAAGAACTTAGCCACCTCTATATTCACAGCCTTCACTCTTTTTACTTCTAGGAAACTTCCTGTTCTTGTCCTTAGACTCTTCCCCAAGGAACTAGCTTGTGGATTACCGATACCCTACCAATGACATCTGCTGACAGGGCAGAAGCCTTGATGGGCTTAGCTGTGGGCTCTCTGTGCCCAGCACAGCACAGATGCTTATCCTGTGCTTACTGGTCCATTCCTGGCAAATGCAACATGACGATGCTAACAGGCAGGGCACGAGCTTGCTGGGTTGGGCAGAGCTGCTTTGAGACATTTCCAGCCCTCTGTTTCATAAGTGCGTGTCTTCTGTCAGTGTGCTGTACGGTTTCTTTAAAAAAAAAAAAATCTTGTCATTGCATTTATTTCTTTATATATGTGTGTGTTGCCATGTGTGCTGCAGCATTTGTATGGGGTCAGAGCACGACTTGCAGAAGGTCCTCTTCTTATATCACACAGTCCTAGGGACTGAACTTCAGATAGTCTAGCTTGGGGCAAGTGCCCTTACCCACCCAGTCTTTTTCTGCCCAGGATGTTGTATTTTGACAGAATCCTGAATCTTCTGTCCATGAATGCACAAAGACAAGGGCAGCAAATATATGGGACCCGCTTGACCGTGCCCCTTTCTCACGCTCTAGGTAGACATCAATAATTGATGACAGCTGACTTTCTGGCATGACCTTCTAGTCCTTTCTCACAGCACCCCAGGGAACCACTATCAATTGATCAGACATGGCACTGTTTGTGATCTTTGCCTCTGGACTCCCTCCCGGGCACCGCCCTCCACAGATCAGACCAGATGAGAGAAGGCAGTCAGGCTGGAGCCCAAGGATGCCCATGGTTCTCCACTCCCACGACACCACCTAGTGTGTGTGTGTGTGTGTGTGTGTGTGTGTGTGTGTGTGTGTGTGTGTGTGTGTGTATGCGTGCTACTACACCCAGGAAGATCCTCAAAACAACCTCCCCAGTTGTTCAAAGCTGGGTGGTGGGTACAGCTAGACTCACCTTTGCCACACAGGTCTCTCTAATAGAGGTCAAGATTACATGAAGCTCAGTATGGGCCTCCACAGAGCTTTCTCTCTTTTCTTGACTTTTCAGGGTTTTTAATAATCAAAACACAGAGGTCTGGTTCATTTCAGCTCCTTCACTGCCAAACCAGGGGGCAGGGACTGTTTCAACTTCTCAGTCTTCTCTATATCTGTGATGGCAAGGGTGTAAAGGTACCTGCTGCAGCAAACCTTGAACTTCACGTTATCCTTGTTCTTGATCTTGACAGATTTGGCATCCTTCCGCCTGGCTGTGAGCAGAAAGTCCTCAGTTTTCTGAGGAATGGCGATGGATGCTCGGTGCTGGAGACAGCACCCCGAATACTCACAGCCCACGTAGCTTTCTAAGTTCACACCCGATCTCTTCCCATGCCCTGTAGTATATATACCCTCACCCAGGTACTGACTTCTTCATGTCTGTCGTCTTGTCAAACGGAATACTTTCAACCATCAAACACATGGTGTCTCTCAGCCCCCAGGGTTTTTGAGAATGGACGTGGAAGTGTCAAAAGTGCTCTTTACATGGGTATTAACATTTTCTGCCTGGCATGGTGCCTTGATTTGGGCCTGGAAGGCTCCCTTTATATACAACTGGGAGATCATGCCACAAAGACAGCTACCATCAATTATTGATGTCTGCCCAGAGTTGGGGAAGGGGGGGCAGTCATGTGGGTCCCCTGTATTTGCTGTCCTTGTGCCTGGCCTTAGATTCATGTTTCTTCCATAGCCAGTGAGGCCTTAGTGTGTGCTGGGGCTCACATGTGCACTGAAATCCTGCAGTGGCTGAGGGAGGGGTGTGGCCTCCAAATCAGGGCTTTCTTGGGAGTCACGTGTGAAGGTTCATCAGTTGTTGACGATCAGGACTTCTGGTCAGAATGGCAGTTCGAGACTCAGCCAGGCCTACAGTAACTTACCCTTTTGCCTGCTAGATCTAGATTTTAGGTCCCAAGAAATGGGCAATGTGTGGGTACTGACTAGTCAGCATCTCTCTCTGTGGGGCCGCCTATCAAAGACTGCTGTTCCTTCAGGACCAAAACTGTGCTTGGCCTGTGACAAATGCTCACTATATAGGGACTGGCTGCCTCAGTAGTCCCAGATCAGCTAGGGTCTCTCAGCCAAGTGACCTCAACCCCTTCTTTCCTGACACTCTGGATGCCGCCTGGCTTTGGCCACACAGTGGTCTCTGGAGCAGGGGTCTGCTCCCATGAGTCTGGATTTCCTGACATCATTAGTTCCTTTCACTGCATAGTCCAGGGTTGCTTCTCCACCCCTCCCCAAGTAGGAAGCCAGGGACTGGTTGCCTGGGAATAAACAGGAAGGGTGCACTGATTTCTCTCAGCTCCGAATCTGTGCTGGTGCTCACACAAAGAGCGTTACAAACGTCTCACTGGATTCTTTGTGAGTCCAAAGAATTCTTTAAAATGTTTACGTGTGTGTGTGTGTGTGTGTGTGTGTGTGTGTGTGTGTGTGCACATGTGTGTCTGTGTTCAGCAGATAGCTTGCAGGAGTTTGTTCTCTCCTTATACCACATAAGGCCTGGATACTGAACTTAGGTTGCCAGGTGTAGTGGCAAGCAAACACCCTTACCTGCTGAGCCATCTGTCCCATTTCTAAGAACTTTTTGGTCTTCAGCTTACAGATGAGTAAACAGCCTCAGTGAGGCTGATTAACGGGGGATGAGGGTCCTCAGCTAGTACATGGCCTGCAGAACATAGTCTGTCTGCCCATCTTTAAAGCAATGTCCTCGGGCACCATGTTGCAAAGCTCCTTGAGGCAAACCTCATTTGCAAGTTCTCAACTAGTGTGAACTCATGTAGTCTGGCTGACATCTATTTATATCAGTCTCCGGCCACAGCCCCAGCTCTGTAAGATATTCTTTGAAACTTAGATTCTTTGGCTGGAGAGAAGGCAGCTTAAGAGGAGGCTGACTTGGGCTCCTGCATTGTAGTTTCCTTTACCATGAGACACTCCTGACCACAGAGGAGCTGGGCATATGAACACATGGCAAAGCCAAACACATGTATCATTTATATTAACCACAGCTTTGGACTCGTGTCCTTCCCCACAACTGAGAATAGGAAATGTTGACCAAACAGTATCAGTCCCTGGGCCACACCCATCCGGCCCACACCTATAGTATGTGGCTGGCTGAGGGAGAAGCCTGAGTTAACTGGCCTATTTGCTAGATCCCAGCAAGTCAGGTGGTGCCTATAGATTGAGATCATCTGCTCACTGGTTTGCATCAATAGTACTCCCTCTCTGGCACAGTCACTGTGCCCAAGGGCCCAAATGACTTCATGGAGCTGGGATCATTGATCTGTATTGCTGGCACCTAGGCTTTGGGGCCCTTGTGTCCTGATAATCTTGACATGGTCCAGTCAGAGCTTGGGGAGCCTGGGGGCCACTTTACCCGTGCCAATGCTAGCCTCAAGCTTAGGGGCTCTGGCAAAGGTCTCCAGAATGTGAGACCCCCTCTCCACTGGGGCTGTTTCAGGGGGAAAATGTTAAAAGAGAGGTGACAACAGGTTGAAAATCTTGGCAGCAAGCTACTGGGATGCAGTTTGTATATTTTGACCAGCATGGTAGCTTCAGAAGTGCAGGATCTGTCAGAAACCCATAGGGCATAGACTCAAGATCTGTAGAGCTGGCCTTTCAACTTGAGAAGAGAGCGGGAACTTGCAGGCTTCCCAGCTCCCCCTACTAAGACTGTTTTCTTCCTACAGGCGAGGCTTTGCTAGCTGATGAAGAAAAGGTAGGTCCCAGTTTTGCAGCCCCACTGCACTGGACTGTGGGCAGCCTTCTCCAAGGAGAGAGCTCTCAGACCTGTATTTCACCAGGCACTACCTGCTCAAGTCCCTTCCCCTTGAAGCCTCCCACTGCTCCTCACAAGTGCCCTTCTGAGGACACACTCATCCCCCGGGAAGCCCCTTGTCCCTCACGCTCCCACACAACACAGACATGTAGTGATCTGTGTACACTCTTGCCAGGCCCGCAGGTGGTCCTCAGCATCTTCCTTGTCCTTCATGTTCTCGAGTTGATTACCCACGAGCAGGCCTCTATATGCTCCAGTTTACTCAAGGTGGTATCACAGTCTCTATCCAAACACATGGACTTGTCTCCTTTCAATCCCAATTTGGACATCATGTGCCTGAACAGTGCATTTTTAAAAAAATTAATAATGGAGTTAAATGAGATGTAGTCCTCTGAGACATGCCTTACTCAACATTTTAAAGATATCTCCATGTTGCCACATGGTCATGGCTGCGGTGCCCATATTTCTGTTGTTGGGAACAAGACTGTACTGCCTATTCTTGCATGGCTCTGAATGAGGGCACTTTGGAATAGTGTCATCTTGAGCTAATGCTTGCTCACCCACCTACTATATCAGCCTCCCCTTATCTGCTCCTTCTGTGAGCCCCATGAAGCTAGGGACCTTATTGTCCCCCACCCTCAGAATAGTACCTGCCTGCAGCGAGCAGCACAGGAGATGTTAAATGCGCAGACAGACCCATTCCCACTCTTAGGAAAAACCCCTCAGTCGGGCGGTGGTGACACATACCTTTAATCCCAACACTCAGGTCTCTGAGTTCAAGGCCAGCCTGGTCTACAGAGCAAGTTCCAGGACAGTCACCAAAACTACACAGAGAAACCCTGTCTTGGAAGGAAAGATCCCTTCAAGGCACTGCTACCGTCTGGCAGCGAGAGCAGCTGCAGTTTTGCATGTGCTGGAGGCTGGTTCCCACAATGCTCCACACAAGCTGCAGGTGCTATGAACATGCTGTGGACGATTTGAGGGCCTGGGCTGTAGCAGGAAGAATCACCTCCTTTGTATAAGGACAAGGGCACCCTGGCTTTCCCAGCTGAGCCCGGACCCCAGCTCACCCTGCAGGTCCCCAGGGGTCAAGCTGGCTGAGATGGACATCCACCAAGGTGAGAGCCATGATGTAGAGAAAAATCACAGGCCTGGGGCCAGGAGAGCTACTTTCTATTCCTGGGTCTGCCATTAATAAGCTGGGTGACCTTGGGCAAGTCACTTTGTCTCTTTTCTCATCTTGTAAAATGAGTCTGGACAGTGATAGCTAATGCCTGAACTTGAGAACTCATCAGAACCACAGAGGAAGCATGTTGAAAGTAGATTCCCAGGCCCCACCCCACACAGCCTGGGGCAGCAGTCCGTAGTGAAATGGGTCGGTACAATATTTATATGGTAATGAATAAAAAAACCTGAGCATCAGAAGCACTTGCCTCTGGTTAAAAATTCCCATAGTACTGCCCACCCCCTGCAGTGCTGTCTACAGGCAACCACTTTTAATCATCTGCTTTTGATCTTCGGGGGGCTACCATCTTATTGCTAAATAATATGCCAGCTCTTATTTCATCAACTTCAAACATTGCCCATTGTCTTCCTGCTCTGACAGATGAAGACTTCGCTTCCTTGCCCCACCCACACTATAGTTCCGACAGCTATATTTTAATGAGCACCCCAAGTGATTCTAATGGAGTGGTGTCTGCCAGCCATGCTTTGGGACGAAACTTCCCCGGGAGACTTTTGGGCAGGGACACACATGTTGTCCCTCAGGCATCTTAACAGCCTGCTTCTTCCAAAATAATTTTTCCCCCCACTGCTGGGGTTTGAACCAGGGCTTTCCTCATGCTACGTGAGCACTGTACAGCTGAGCTACACACCCACCTTTGACCTCCGATTGGCTGATAGGTCCTTTTCCCACCTCTGGATGGTCTGGAAGGCTGGCTGTGGGCATCACGCTGCTCACCACACACTGGGTCTGGGGAGGGCGTAGAACTGCTCTGTTCATCATTCTGACCCCTCTCTTTATGAAGTGTCACCGGTCCGTCAGGTGCTAGTGACAAGACCTCTCCTACAGGGACTGGTGTGGCTCTGGCTCCAGCAGACTGCTAATTCCTGCCTTCTTTGTACCGACAAGCGTGGTGTATTCAGTGACCAGACAAAGGAGAACGCAAAGACACTGTTTGGTCACCTCCTGGGTCTAAGACATGCCAAGTGGAGGAGTCAGCACACAGGTATCAGCACTAACTGAAACACATCACAACCAGCTGAAACCGAAAGGCAAAAACACACAACAGACAAAGCCCACCCATCAGGATGGAGGCCAGAGAGGGGTCACTGGTGGGTGATGGGCTCTAGCTTAGTGTGGTGCTGTTCACGTGTTCCAGCTGTGCCCTTGTAACTGTGAACTTTTCTGAATGTGTTTCTTACATATGTTACCTACAAAGAAGGGAAAGAGCAATACCAAGTAGCTCTCCTTCCGGCCTCCCAACATCCACTTACACAAGCCCTTCCCTGGAACTGTTTGGGTAGGCAGGGGAGCCAGAAACAGGTGTGGTTTGGGATGTGGGGGAGGCTAAGCGTGGCTGGAGCTGAGGCCTGGAGATCCTTGCAGGTCTGATGGACTTCAGAATCCCAGCAGAGTGAAGCAGCCTGCTGGGTCAAAGAAGTGGCTGGAAATGAGACCCAGCATATCCCCCGGGAAGGACGACAAGACACTAGGGGACCAAGACTCATGTGCCATCTCCCCTACCTGCTAGCAGCCAAGCTGCTGGGTAGAGGGTGGTGTATGGGCCCCCAGCCCGCCTCCCCAGGCTGCTGGCCAACCTAGTGTAAATATTATTACACTCCCACGCATCTGAAGGACGTTAATTATTAAAACACATGCCACCCAGGGTAGTGCACTGTAATTAGGTTCAAATTAAATTAGCATCCTCTTGTAATTAGGACATCAATAACCACTCTTGAGGCACCAGCTCTCTAGCCCCTCCCTAGTGTTTCCCAACATGGGCTAATACAAGAAAAGGGGTCCATTTGACTAACTCTCCCCAGGATGTAGAAATAATCAAACCAATAAATAAAGTAAGGCAGCTGTGTGAGCCCTTTCCCCCATGCCTGCCTTCTTTGCTGGCCCCGTGTGTAGCGGAGAGGAAGATGATGGTCCCTGAAAAGGAGCTTCAAGTAGCAGTATCTCCCTGACCATCCTTAAACCCCAGAGTTCTGGGAACTCCCAGCACACAGCTAGAGACGAGCGATCCGTTCCTACCATCTGTCAGACCAACTTTCCCCTCTCCCACTGGGAAGTTTCTCTAACCACCTGGGTCCGGGGCTTAGACCCAGGGGCACTGCAGGGGCACTGCCCACTGCTGGGTTTTATTCTTGTACGGTGCTGACCGTATTCTTGCCTACCTGACCGGCGCTGGGTGGCCTCAAAATGGCCACGACATTTGCTGGACTCAATGCTGGGCTGAATGGTTTTTTGGTATTAACTGCGTAGCAGAAGCAAGGGAATGAACAATTGGGGGTGCAACTGGATAGGCATGAGGAGGGAGCAGAACCCAAGGTTCCAAGCTCAAGGAGCAGTTCTCGGAGACCAGGGGCTGGGGAGGCTCTTGTGGTGTCCTTCACAAGTACTGATGCTGGACCAGCATGGGTGGAGGCAGAACAAGCCAGTGCACTCATACATTGGCTATCTCCTTCAGTTCTGTACCCTTCACAAGGGACTTGCTTTACTCTGGTCTCAGGAGGAGCCGCAGCTGCTTGACAGATGTGGCAGAGAGAGACACAGCAGGCGAGACCTGCAGCAGGGCAGGGCCTGCCTACCTGGTGACTGCTCTGACCTTTGTCTAAACCAGCCTTGGAAGAGAAAGGAAATAAGAAGTGGGAAGGCTCAGGCATCATTTCAACTGGAAAACTAAGGAAGGCTTATCCTTGGGTGCAGACGTAACCAAGGCAACTGTTACGACAGGGAGATGATTTCAGACCCTTCTACAATGAGTGGGTTGGCACTTTGCCCCTCTGCCGATTGCGCTCATTGTGAATGCACAGCACCCTGCCTTGTGGCCTTACTGGGAGCACTGTGGAGGTAAAAATAGAGTGAGCTGGGCATTCTCTTCCCTATGGACCAAAACGAAGTGAAGCTATGGCAAAAACATGCTTGCCCACTGGGGGCTGGATGGCTTCACCAGGAGCAAGGCGATGAGTCACGTGAGTCACCATCACTCCTGAGGACTTGGCAGACACCCTCAAGGGTGTGAAGTCCACTCGACTGTAGGGGTCTGAGTTAAGGAGTCCAAGACTTGTTCCAAGCTGCCCTGAGGGGCTCAAGAGATAAAAAAGCAAGCACAGGGCTCTTAGAGCTAAACTGACTCCATGTTTCTTCCCGCTAATTCCTTGCTTCCCTTTTCAAAGATGTATTATTATTGTTTATCGAGACAGGGTTTCTCTGTGTAATGCTGGCTATCCTTGAAATTGTAGACCAAGCTATCCTCAAACTCAGAGATCTGCCTGCTTCTGCCTCCACAGTACCGGGACTAGGGGGGATGTGACACCACACCAAGATCACAGATTTATTACTTTTAAAGATTATGTGTATGGAGTCTCTGTATATGTTCATGAGAGTGCGACGCCCTTGGAAGCTACAGGAGCCAGAGTTTACAGATGGCTATGAGCTGTCTGACCTGAGTGTTGGGAACTGAATTCAGGTCCTCTGCAAGAGCAGTGCATGCTTTAATTGCTGAGACATCTCTCTAGCCCTTCCTCCTCGGTTCTTTCATCATTTTTGCCTCTCATCCTGTACAGGCACCCTGAGACCAAGAGGAACACCTTCTTTCTTCATCTAAAGATAGGCTCTGAACAGAAGCCCAGGTAAATAAAGCCTGCCCAGTGTGTTTTGGTGGCGTCGGGCTTAAGAGGGAGAGCCAGCCTACTTTCATTGGTGCCTTACACTAAGGCCAAGGCAGTTTTGGAACATCATCCTGTGTCAGAAAAGCAGGTCATACCATCAGATTTCCTCAAAGTATGTGTCTCAAATGGGTGGCTAGTGTCTAGGCTCTTTCTCTTGGTCTTTGCCCATCCCTTAGAATGCCCTGCTAAGGATGAGCTTTTCACTGCCTATCACAGTTGTGAGTGCTAGTGGCCCGGCATGGCTCAGCCTTGAAGACTGGAGACCACTTACTAGAGAGCTAGCTCACGGCAAGAGGCCTTCCTCACCAGGGACTGGGGGCCTTTTCAGAGGTGCCAAGGATTTCAGTCCTATTCTCCAAGGGCTTTTATGGCTATTTTTATTTTTTATTTTTAATGGTATTCGGGATTGAACCTAGGGTCTCATGAATGCTAGGCAAGCAGCTGTATCATTAAGCTACAGGCCGGCCCTTTTTAAACTGTTTACTTTCGAGACAAGGTCTAAGTTGCTCAGGCTGACCTTGAGTACTCTGGTCCAGGCTGGCCTTAAATTCATGATCTCCCCATCCCAGTCTTCTGAAGCTGGGGTTACAGCCTGAACTACCAGGCCCAGTTTGTTCTTAATTCCATGTGAGCTCACAGCAGGAACTGGGAAACTCCTTACTTGATTCCTTTGGGGTCTTTGCGGGCTCATGCTGTGATGACCCGGGAGATGACCTGGCACTGCAGGCCATGCTACTCTGTGCTGAAGTCCTGGAGGACAGCCACATGCAGTGAGTCACAGATGGCTGCTTTTCTGCAGGGTGGCTGCGGGACCCACCAGGCCTCAGGGCGGCCTAGAACTTCCTGAGCAGCCTTGCTTTTAGGGACTGTCACCAGGCTTCCTTCTGGCTGAGGCCAAGCATCCAGTCTTCCGGCTCTACCATGACAGTAAGGTTGCGGACAGCAGTTACTATTTTATTGGGTCTCAAAGCTTTAAATACAGAACAGGCTGGTGAGGGGGCAGATGTGGACACACTGGAATTTGAGAACGGATGTGTCAGAAGTCACATAATCAACACTTGGACAGTTTGGGAAGAAGAGCAGTGTGGGTGGAGGTGGGTGCCAGCTGATAGCTGCCTTGGGTGTCACGATTATCCCCTTCCCTAAGACAAAGTCTTTCATTGTTCTTTCCTGATTTGAAGACAATTAAAAAACCCACAAACCCTCAAATAAAAATACAAAATCATCCGGGAGAGACTGTGGATGGCGGTGCCTCGGCTCCCCACCCCAGCTCCAATGCTGCCCACCGCAGGTTTCTGTACACTGAAGCAAAGCTGAACCCAACCTATGCTCCCCAACAGGTCTGGAGTTGAAAGCGACCTCCTGGCAGAGGGGAAGGGTCTGGCATCAGCAGTGCTAGGGACCAGGCATAGTTCTCCTTAGCGGCTGTAGCCAAACTCATCGGCATCATCAGCTCGGAAGTCTCCATAGCGCCACAGGTTCAGCTGTGAGGGGGGAAAACAGAACAATATGGTTCTTCAGGGATCTGTGGCCCAATGGAAGCCACGTGGCCACACCTCTTAAACTCCTGCCCTAGGCAAGAACTCACCCTGGCGCTCTTGGCTGACTCCTGGGCATTCAGGTATTCTGTGATCTGAAGGACACAAGGAGATGGGAAGTGGTCAAGATGGAGGTGTTCCTGAATCAGCAACGAGGGGCAACTAAACATGCTGCTGCAGATGTGCAGTCAGTGGAGCCCAGTACTCAGCAAACTGCAGGGTGTACAGTCACGCTGCTGTTGGGACTGCTTGACTTTGCACTGGCTAATCCATCTGCCTGGAGGACTTTTCCCTTCATGTGCACCTCAAGTCTCTGATAAAACATCCCTTTCTTCATGCCACATCCACTGACCCCTTTTCAAGCTATGCATCCCACCCCGATCCTCTCTGGACTAGACTTCTATTTTCCCCTTCCGACAACAGTTATTCTCTTGTGTCATTTGATTTGATTTAGTTGTGTTCCTTTTCCTTGTCTCAGGCTGGAATAGAAGTTTCACAAAGTAGGGGTAGGGCCTATCTGTTCTCATTATAGATGGTGGGCAAAGAGTGAACTCATGTTATCTTCATGTCGGCAAAGGGAATTTCTAGATATCAGAGCCCTTGTGAGTAGCTTCATTAAGATAGCCAATGCCTTTGACCCCAAACCGCCACGTGGACCTGTGGGCTGGAGGAGCCTTGTGACGGAGTCTTTGGACTTGGAGACTCCATGTTAGAGAAAAGGACTGAGAGGGAGGAGATCAGTTTGGAGCCTCTGCATCACCCCTGGCACAGCTCCCGAGTCTGTCGACCGGGGCACATGCAGAGGAGACTTTCTGCTCTAGTCTGCAGCTGCATTCTCGGCCAAACCCGCAGCCAATTAATTTGTGCTTTAATTAGATTTTTTTTAAACCCCAACAAACCCAAATCCATTATCTTTCCCCAGCAGGACCTGGAGCTGGTGGATTCCCTGCTCCGGTACTGGCTCTGGGTACAGTCCCCGGTCCCTCATCTGAGGCACTGCTGATGGTGCAGGGTCTGTCCAGGATGGGGAGCCTGCCCAAATCACATACCACTTTCTGGAACTGCCTCTCCTTGCGCACCTCCACCATGACCAGCCCCTCCTTCACCAGGCCCAGCCCCACGTCGCCTTTGGAATCCGCGAATTGCAGGGTGACATGGGGGCAGCTGGCACTCAGGTGCTCCACATTGAGCAGGCACTGAGTGTTTTGAATGTCCCGCACCACACTGTCCACAGCATCTGTGCGAGCATCCTCCTGGACAGGGAGACAGCCATGTTAGTGAGGGGGATGAATGAAGGCCAAATAAGAGCTGCCTGGGTCTCAAGACCTGTCTGTCCCTGGACCTCCAGCAGAGTGAATGACAAACAGGTCCTGGACATGAAGGACCCCTTCCTCTACCCAACTAACTGTACACAAACCATTCTTACCTTCAACTTTTGGACCCCTGCCCACCTGCCTTATGTCTCCCAAAATTTCCCCAGTAGCTGTTGCTCAGGCCTCTAACGTGCACAGTCTTGCTCCAGCACGTCGACCCTATCACCTCCCTCTTGTCTTCACTACACCAGCATCCTGGGTTCTCGCCACACATCTCCCTAGCCTCACCAATGCTCCCCACTCAATCTGTGCACTTGCCCACCACATCTTTTGTGATCTGTTTTCGCTTTGGCACATTTTGTGAAAAGTTGTGAAGCAAAGGTGATGATTCCTACCTTTCCTCCTGCATCTAGTACCCTGTCCCCTGAGGCAGTACTAGCCAGGCTGCTCACGCACCTTTGCTCTGAGCACCAGGTACCCGCCTTGAAGAGAAAGCCTCAGCCTACTTGGTGGAACTGCCTGAGGGAGGAGATGCTGCTGACTGGTTCTCTCTTCTTAGAAACTGGGACCATTACAATTCTGAGCACAGATCCTACTACCCCTGTCCTGCCTCTGGACTCTGTCCTCACCCTGTCTGTACCTCCCAAGTCTTTCCCCTCCTGCCACAGCTCCCACGTTACTCTGCACCATCCCAAATACTCCCATGGTTCCAATGTTTACATCCCTAACTCTAGGTCTAACCTCTCCTCCACACTGGACCCTGTGGAGATCCTCCAAACTCAAACTGCTCCTTTCCCTGGACAACAGCAACACAGCCAAGTATCAGGAAGTCAGTGGCATCTCAGCTTCCTCTGCCTTGTCCCACCTCTCTGATATTGCCATGTGTTTCTGAGAGTTGTCCATCCCCTTCTCCCTAACTCCCCAAGTGGCCCTGGTGAGGCTGCCCTTATCTCTAGCCTAGATTGTTAGGACTATTTCCAGCCATTCCTTCCAGTCTATCCCCCATTTACGAAGCTATCAGAAACATACCTGACCATGTCACACTTCAGTCAAAATGCTGTCACTTCCCTCCCCGCCTAAGGTACAGAGAATGAGCTCTTGCCAGGACAGACAAGACCACAATATCCAGGCCCTAAATTACCTTTGTCTTCTCCTCTCTTACTGCCCATTACTTCCTAGGATTCAGCTGTGGGGATGGAGTCTTTATACCAGTGCACCTAACTCACCAGGCCTACCCTCTGCTTAAGAACTCACTGAGCCAAGTGGTGGTGGTGCACTCCTTTAATCCTAGCATCAAGAGGCACAGGCAGGTGGATCTCTGAGTTTGAGCCCAGCCTGGTCTACAGAGTGAGCTACAGGACAGCCAGGACTGTTAAATAGAGAATCCTTGTCTCGGAAAACAAAAACCAAAACCGAACAAACCCGAACTAGCTGCATGGCTATCATGCCATCTTGTCTGTGGTACCTTCCCTCAATTCCCGGGGTCAAAGCTAACACTCACAACTCCTGAGTCCTAGCACAACAGATAATGGCTGCGTCAGTCCCTCTGAAAGGAAGACGAGGTCTATACTTACATCTTGGGGCACCTGGATGAAGGCGAAGGCATACTCTGTGGCTTGAGCTGGCAACACACGAGTACTGAAGGCAGGTGGTAGGGTACCCAGGCGGGTGGATGGCAGGATCTCTCTCTAGAGAGGAAGCACCAGGACATCATCGTCATATACAAGGGTAACCTCTGTACCAGGCTGCTGGGAACTTCTTTGGGCCTCTCCCACTTGTTTGGCTCAGTTCCATTTTGCTAGTCTCCCAGGCTTCTCTAGTTGGTAAAACTAACTGCTGGCTCTCTGCCACATGGGCTCCCTGTCTAGTACTCCACAGGGTAGGGTGCTCACATCAGGAAGGCTCCTGACAGTGCTGGGCATGCATGCCTCTGGCTCTGGCCCAGGTAGCTGGAGTCACTCCGGCCTGGCAATACCTCTTTACTGTGTTGTCCCAGGGACCATGGGAGAGCATGGCCCCAGATCTGGACTTTCTGCTAGAAGATCCTCATACCTTATCTTTGAGGGATGAGGACAGTAGATGGCCACTGCCACACCTCAAGAGTGTCAAGTTCCCTAAGATTTATCAGTGTTTGAAGGCCTCTGGCCACATTTCCCAGTACTTCCAAGTAGTTCCGGGGCCTGGCCTGTTTTACAAAGAGCAGAGGTGCCCAATGTGTATGTCCCATCAGTATGCAGGACTTTTGAGAGATGAGATGGACTTGACCAAGGGATCTACCAAGTGCCTGATGGTCCCTGCCTTGCCTGCCTTCCACCCTGGTCCCCAGCACTCACATTGCCGTAGTCAATGTAGAAGACATGCACTTTGGCAGGGGACTCCACCTTTTCTACCCGAGCACGGTACCTGCAACAGCATCACGGTCAGAGTTCAGAGGATAGCGCTAGGAACCTGATCTCCCCAGGGACACAGTATTTCCTGCCCAGGGTCACTGGGTGTCACAGAGGCCAGTATTCAGACTAAGGAGGCCCAGGCTCAGGGAGCTCTGGACAGCATCTACAGGAGTTGGAGTGGGCCTGGGAGCAAGGAGGGAGAAGGGAGCATGTGGAGCAGATTAATGTGTCCTTGGGGCATAAAGCAACAAGAGTAATGACTAGATTGATGTCTGCTGTTTAAGCCCAGCACACTAAACAGCAGCTGTAATTAGCCGGCAGATCTGTCTGGGAGGCTGCAGCAGGGAACACATCCAAACACTTCGTCACCCTGGGAAGGCCAGGGGCTCTACCCTTGGTACATCATACATGAGTGACCTTCTTCCGGCCTGGAAGTTCTGCTGCTTGGATCTGAGACAACAGAAGTGCAGGGTTGGCTCCAACTGACTCCTGACACCATCTTTCCTTGAGGGGTGAGGGCTGGGTTGGAGGGTATCAGCCAGCAGCCTTACTATTATCCTGTATCCCCAGGAAAGGGGGAGTGGTACCACTTTATCCTACAATCTCTAAAGGCTGGCTGGAAGACAGCACCCCCCCCCCCAATGAGGGGGTTACCCTGGAGATCTGGTAGAGGCTGTCACCAACAACCAAAGAGAAAGCAGTTCTGGGTGAATGCCTGCCATCTAACAGCAGCATTGCAGGCCTGTGCCCCAGGATACTTTTCCATCCTGCTTAAGCCCTGTCACCCTGCTGGTCCCTGTGGCTCACCATTCTCCATCTACAAATTTGGCAATGCAGAACTCGCCCCGGCGGGGGGCGTAGGAACCCTCGACAGGAGGGTGGCTGGAGATGTCACTGCGCATGTTCTCCATCAGCTTTTCCAGCTGGGTGCCTGTAAGAAAAAGAGGGCAGTGAAACACGGGAGCCTCACTCCTGGGTAAACACAGGGACAGAGGGCACCAAGCACTGGCGACCTCAGCCCATGCAGGGCAGTCCTTTGTGGCTCCCACTCAAGCAGCTTCATGCCAGCCACATTCAAAAGTGAATTGGTGACTTGGTTATATCTCGGGCCTTGCATGTACACACCCTTCTAATATACTGGCCAGGGCCAGTATATTCCCTAGGGAATGTGCCTGGGCCTTAACTCTTTTTCAAGTACTGGGGATGGAATTCAGGGCCTGTGCATCCTAGGGAAGTGTCATACCACTGAGGTACATGTCTTGTGTCTAGGTAGGTCTTGACTGAGGAAGTAGGAAGGAAAATGGACACTGAGCACAGCTAAGCAGCTTCTAGAATAAGGGCTGGCAGCCTGGACCCCATTCTTACAAGAAACAGCTCCGGGGCTGGATCTCATGATTAGCAGGAACCACTCTGCCCAATGTCTCCTGGGAGGCAACAGGATGGATCCCTTATAACCACAGACAGGAAAGGATCTCAGAATCAGAGCCCTGGAAGATGTGGGAGGAGTGAGTGGGATATAGAGGCTCCACCTATTCTAACAGGCACTCTGGCCCCTGTCACCCTGTACAATTCATCTGAACAGCACTTCCAAAGCTGCCAGGTTCTACCTCTTCTCAGCAGGGGCAGTGCCCCACTTTCCTGCCCAATCTCCCTGGCTGAGGGTCAGCAGCCCCTTGATGTTTACCTATAGCTCCTTGGCCAGTTTCGGCAGTACCTGAGGTCTCATCTCCCTTCTCTGGCTCCTTCCCCCCCCCCCCCCCCCCCCCACTTTGCTAGGTGCCAGTCCCCTGTGGCCTATCCTTTCATGGGTCTTCTGGCCCACATTCCAGTTCAGCCTCACAGTCTCTTTCCTCTCTTCCACCTCGCAGGTGAGGGCAGGGCTGGAGATGTGTAGTCTAAGCAAGGCACTCCTCATTCCCTTCAGGGCTACACTGTACCAGGTGCAGAACACATGTTTATTGTGGTTAAACTTGCTACCATCAGCCCTGTTAGTTCCCCGTCTGTGTTTATGTTTCCACCATTATACTGTGAGCTCCTTCAGGGCACAGACCATAGCTCACTTGTTTGTTTACTTGCACAGGCCTGGTAGGATTCCCAGTGCATGCAGGGTGCTTACTAATCCAACCATACTGAAATGATCTCTGCATATGCACACATGTCCTCTTCTTGGGATGCTGTACACCACAGTCCTGGCATTCATTCAACTGAGTGGTGAGGCCTCTGGGCTCCTCCAGAGTGTTCCTTGCTCACAGACACCCAAGCTCCAGGGAAGCAGCCTTTACACTGACAGGTACCCCTGGACTCAGTCTACTTGCAGTTTACTGGATTTCTGGGTTCCAAGGCAACAGAAAGAAACAGGCTCCTGCCTCCTGCCACCAACCACAGCCTACTGGAGGTTCTTATACAGGGTCTGATTGGTCACTTGCAGCTAATGTTCTTATCAGTCGCTTTGTGAAGATGAACTTCAATAGAAAGGGGACAGGGTGAGAGAAAGTGCCAAAAAGGTTCAGAGAGGGAGGCTACAGGACTTAACAGAGCCACAGGAGCATCCTCTTTGGTACTTACCACTAGGAGCCGGTGACAATAGTCTAGGAATATGAGCTTTTCCTAGTCCTTTCTTTCCTATTTCTGCCTTGGACACCATTCTCTCCAAAAATTCTGGCTTTCTAGAGCAGCCAGAGACAAGCGGATAGGGTTTCCCAGGAGGGAGTCACAGGGAAACTTGTACCCTCAAGCTCCGCCTCTGAAGACAGTGGGGCCATGTAAGGTGGTCCTTCCTAGTGGAGTCCTCAGGTGAATCTTGTCCCTGGGCAGGGACTATTTAGAGTTCCTCCCCCAGGCCTCCAATGACCATTCTAGCTGTTCCTCTGCTCCCTCACAGACCTAATTTCTACTTCGACCCTATGAGGTAAGACTCCTTTTCAGTCTTGAGGCTGGCTGTTTTCTGGGTTCATTGACACCACCTTTCACCCTCAGGAGAAGTGAATCCCCAAGGCTTATCAACATACACCCCTCCTCCACTTTTTCTCAGCCCAGGAAGAGGAACTGAAGTTTTCCTTAGTGAAATAACATTGTCTCTGAAGAAGCTGCCTGGGACATGTCATTAGAGCCAAGTGGCTGAGCCGGGCTGATGGCAGCTTGGAGTAGGTTGGGGAGTGGGGCGGAGGAAGCCAGGCAAACACCTTATCCTGCCATTCCTGGGGCTGCTCATATCTGCACATCCCTCTGCTCCCAATGACTCGCCCCAAGAGCAACATGAAAAGGAGGGAGGTCAGGGGAAGTACGAGTGGTAGATGTGGCTGCTACCCTGACCTCTAGAAATCTGAGGTCTCTGCAGAGTCCCTGGCTATCGGGTGGCAGACTGAAGAGAGGAGAGGAGGTCTTTCACAAAGACTGCCAGGGGATAGCTTCCCCTAGAGCCTGCTTGTTGCCATGGAAACTGACCACACTTCTATACTAACCTCTATAGGAGAAGAGAGAGAGGAACAGGCTCCTTTGGTCCTCTCTAAGAAGCAGGGATCCCTGACCACATCAGACAATCTACTCCATGATTCTTGACACACTCAGGCAACAAAATCCTCATGCCCAGCCCTGCCAGGGGTGTCTGGGAGTAAAAGCATTACCTAAGAGTCTCAGAGAACCACCCAGATGAATCTGTAATGTCACCTGTCCTCAGAGGACCTGCTTGGACTGCCACATCCCCATGTCCACTCCAGGGCTCACTTGTGGGTTTCTGAAGTAATCCTTGGGGGCAGTAGCAGTTGTAAGTTGCTTGGGAGAGAGTCTGGAACCCTTGGGCCCACAGCCTGGGGTAGACTGGACCATGCTGGGATCTGGGGGGCAACGGTACACAGGCACTCACCAGTCTCCACATCCTGCACGTAGAAGTGCAGGTCGTCTGTGATCTCAGTCACAAACACGGGCTTGTAGCTGGCAGAACGCTCCTTCTCCTCCAGCACCGGCAGTGCCTCCTCCACAGGCTGCTCCTCATAGTGCGCCCAGACCTGCAAGTGTGGCAGCGAGGACAGGGTGGCTGAGAAGGACATCACTGAGGACACCAACCAGGGGTTTGGGTAAATGGGGCCACTTGGAGGGCTGATTCTGAGCAGGAGAGGTGGAGTCTCTGGAGATTTGGTGTAGAGGGTCTAATTCTGGTAGGAATTAGAAGAACTGGAAGCTTATTAAAAGCAGGCTCCAGGATCTCACCCCAGGCTTATTAAATTAGAATCTAAAAAGCTAGGGGGAGAGGCAAACCAAAACCAAACCAAGTTTCAGGTGACCCCATGCCTAGTGAGGTGAGGATCCCTCCAATGAGCTGCCTTGGCTTTGGGCTGCTCACTTAGTCCTCTAGTTTCAAACCTCCATCTCCTTCCCAGAGTGCTCTGCAAAGTTGTCCCTGTTCCGGAGGCACACCAAGCTGTAGCTGGGAGACGGGGACGTGTCTCTGTGCAGAACTGCATCTCCTCTGCTCTGAGCCACTCACCTCCAGCAGGTTGCTCTGACCTCAGCTCAGAAGCTTGGCCACCCCTCTCCACCCTTCCCTCCCTTCCTTCCTTCCCCAAGTCCTGTGCCAGAGCTGCAGCAGCTCAGAAACTGATTCGACGTGACAGCGCGTCAAGTCCAATCCTGCGGCCAGGAGATTAGCCAAGTAGTGAGGCCTGTCAGAGCATGGGAGGGAAGTGGCTCTCCAGCTGAGCAGCAGGAAGCAGACAGGGAGTCGGGACAGGACCACACATGGCATCATGAAGAGGAAAAAGAATGGTTCAAGTATTAGCCAGAAACCTGCATGCTCACTAGTGCCACGCACCGAAACATTCTCCCAAGTATCACAAACAACCTTTTGAATGGGTATCATGTTAATTCCTCTTTTGCTAATGGGGAAACTGAGGTACATAGGTCTGCAGTCAGAAATAGGTCCTTGGCACTGGTTGGGTGTCCTGGAGGCAATAGGGAGCACAGGGCCATGGGAAAAGCTTAGAAGGCATGGGCTGTTACCCTTTATCTTGGGTTTGACTTTAACAAGCCATCTCCAGGTCCACTTCCTTTGATTAGAACATTAACATACAGTCACTGATATTCTCGGCTAATGAGCAGATTCTTGAGTAGCCCCTGGAAGGAGCTGAAAGGCAGGCATGCTGCAATTATGGAACCTCCTTAGGTCACCCCTCAAGCCTACACTTCTGTCTTTCATGTGGCATCAGTGTGTGTCTTTCTATCAAAAGAAGGAGCAAAGAATGTGGTCTTCCTGAGTTTAGGGGATGCCAGTGGAGTGGCTAAGGCCTGTCCAGCCTAAGTTTTCCACCACGCTACACAAAGAAGCGCTTTCCACAGTGGCTCTTGTGGAGCTGCACTCTGTGGCTGGCCTCCAGCTGCCAGCGTCTCTCCTTCCTTCCAGCACCCAAGATTTAAGACACACAGCAGCCCCAGCCCTGGCTGGCCAGGAGAAGCAGGCAGCGGAATGGGAATGCACAGCTCTGTCTCCCCTAAGGGTGCCTCTAGCTAGTCAAGTTCCCCATGAGAGGACCCGGGGGACAGTCAAATGCTTTCAAATGAGGCTTTGGGCTCTTTTCCTAGGCTTCTCTGGCTGGAACGTGTCTACTCAGCCATTCTTATCGACTGGGCTCCTAGGCCTCTAGAGCCCTGGGAACCCCACAGATCAATAGGACTTACACTGTCTCTAAGACAAGCCTGTCATCACTGCCTTAAAGAGGCTGGAGCCACCGCCAGGCACCTTTCTGACCCAGCCATCTTCCCTTCCACTAGCACCCATGCTTCTCCCCTCCCCCCTCAGCACCCCAGTACTTCAGCTGTCTGCAGCAGCTCTTTCCTCCCCTCGCCTGCTCTGCCCAGCTTCTCCAGCTGCTTCCTTTCCTAGCTTTCCTCCTGGGGAAGAGACAGGCCTCTGTGCTAGCCGACAGAGAGCATTCTGGGTCTGGGAGCCATTCAGTGAGACCCATCCTACCCCAGCCTGCCTCCTGGGCTGTGGCTGTTGGGGAGGGTGCTCCTCAGCTGTGTTGATGAATCTGGAGCAAACTGACAGGGTGAGAGCAGAAACTGCTAATGAGTCCTCAGGAAGAGCCTCAGGCGACAGCATCGGGTTCCTCCCTGGAGAAAGGGGGGGGTGGAGCTTTGTTCATCACAGGCTCAGGTGGGCAGCCAGTTGAGGTCACCAATGATGCAAACCAAGGCCTGACGGATGCCCCCTGCCCCAGGTCAGAGAGCTCACCTGGTTGTAGGACAAGAGAGGTCACACTGCCTCCTGGGCTGAGGAGACAGTGAAAGCAAGGTGTCTACCTATGGAATGGCAGGTGCCAGAGGCTGTGAAGAAGCATCCCAGGGTAGAAGAGGTAGCTGCTCCTCCGGAAAGGAAGCTGGATTCTAAGAAAGGCTTTGACTCTTTGGATATGGCTCCTTAGACAGTGAAGCCATGAAGGCTCCTTGTTTCTCTTTGAGGAGAGGGGGCAGCAGAGCTATTCCTTGGGACTTGGCAGCCAGTAGTCCTAGGCAAGGTGGTAAATACCAAGTCTCTTTTTTGGTGTGATAGAGCCTGTCTTCTGGGATGGGCGTGGTCCTCACCCTTAGAACACCTCTGTTGGGTGATAATGCCTTTGTACAGCGATACGTCAGGATGAAAGACAGACACACTGGCAAGGCCCCTGCTGGGCAGATACTACCTGCCCACAGCCTTAGTAAGCCTCTGAGCTCATAGCTCTGCTATGCTCTTGTTTGGGGGAATCTTTGTGGATGCTCCTCTTCCTGGACTCATGGGAAGGTGACTAGGAACATTCAAAGACCTCTTCTAGAAGGCGCAGTAACTGTGTACACAGGCACTCAGAGTTAAGGCTTCACTCCCTGGCTCTTGACAGAGGGAGGAGCTGGGAAAAGACCCCTATGGACAAGATGTTATCCAGGGGAATGTGAGTCTGGTCTCAGCAGCAGGGCCTAGGCAGATGAGGAGCCTGATAGAGTTAGTCTCCCCTTATCTTGGGCCATTTTGGAGTATTAATGTGGAGATGTCTTCCTGAGCTCTGATGGTGGTAGGGTTTATGGCCAGGCTGAAGAATGGTATTTTCTTTTTCAAAGCTGGGATTGTCGTAGATCTGTCTTAGGGCAAGGAACTGCTGTGACGTTTCACAACTCTGGCTATAGACCGAGCCTCTTCCCTCCTCTGCTCCTGCTCCAGGTTGTTCTGCAAAGCAAGTTTCTGATCTTCTCAGGTTCCTTCTACATCTGCAGCTTTTTAGGGTTCCCTGTTGCTGCAGCTACCATTAGGGAAGGACCTATTGTGCTGGGAACAGGAATAGATCAGAATGGGTCAGGAGCAGGGGCTGTCTCTTCCTGGTTTCTGCACCCCTGGTCCTTTCTCTTCTTTGTGTTTCTTCCCAGGGAACCCCACTCTCTTCCTGCCAGGGGAGAAAAATGCATACAGGGAATCCACTGACTGGAGTCTCTCCGATCTAAATTCTATTGAATATCCCTGGCTCCCTAGGCACCAAGGGTGTGACTGGCATGGGGCCAGGGTGGCAGAGGCCTTCAAACGCACAGCAGGGAGGCCAAGCTCAATAAAAACTAATCAATGGTCAATCCAGCCCTGTTCAAGGCTCTGCTGGGATGAGAAAGAGGGAGGGAGGAGGAGAAAGGGAGAGGGACAGAAGAAGAAAGGGAGAGAGAGAATGTGTGTGTGTGGTATCTGCCACCTGTGACTCCCTCCTTGTTCCTGCCCAGAACCCCTAAGTGCAGAGGAAGGGGAGGGTCTTATGGGGCACATGGAAGAATAAAACCCTGCAGGGAGGCAGCTGAGATCTCTAGCCAGACTGAGCTTCTGATCCTAGTGTGTACTGAACAGACTCTTGAATAGGCAGCTTCTAGGCTTCAGCAGCATCAGGTTCCTCTAGATAGATAGACACATTCACTAATGCACGCATGTACCTGGTCTCACATAGTCTCTCAGTATTCCCTTTCCTGGTTTAGCCTGTATGTATAAACATTTACACACTGTAAAGGAACCAGAACCCTTTATTCCTCAGTAACAGAAGTAGCCCTCAGGAGGTCACAAGTGGGAAGTGTTGGGTACACCCAAGATACCCAGGTTCCTGTCACCCAGCTGGCTTCCAAACTCCATCAGCTGCCAACTCTGAGGGTCACTAGCAGGTTCTGCAGACAAAGCTCTTCCCCAGAACCAGCCCCACTGGGAGGTGGAAAGCCAGGGTGGCTCCTCTAGATTATAGTGGACTGGGATTTGCAGGAGAGGGATCCATGGGGAAGGTGGCCCAGTATAGAGAGTTGTGTGCTGCATTTTAATTAGATTGGAATAAAAATGTGCAGCTCATGTAAGGAATTAATCACTGGTAGTTACTCCTTAGCATCATTAAGTGGCACCAACAGGATGACAACTTGGGTCCTTTCAGACAAGTCTACTGTGCAGTAAATAAGGATGCCTGGTGCTGTACCTGCAAGGATCCAGCCAGCCCCTCAGGCCAGGTACCACTCCCTGTCCTTACCCAAGTCCCTCCCGGGCCTCTACTGAGAGTGGACAGACCTGAGGAGGCAGCTTCTAGGCTCCAGTGAGTTTTCATGTGCTAAGTGGTAGAGGACTGTACTGCAGGCATAGATGCCGCCTTTAGTTCACACACTGATGCCAATCTGGCCCTCTACACATCTATCTATTCTGGGACAGTTCAACCTTGTAACAGGAAATCCGCTGTGCCTCCAGCCCCCTGCCTCAGACAGATGACACAGGGGTGTCAGTAAATTCAGCTGTCATAAAGAGTGTGACTCTTCTTCCTGTGGAAGCCAAGGCTGTCTGCTCTCGCCTCATCACCCCCCCCCCCCCACCTCAGGAGATGGGGGTTTAAAGTGACCAGGAACTACAGCAAGGAAGAAGGACCTCCTCTGGTGCCCTGAAGCTCCTCTAGACCGCAGACTGGCTCTTGTGCCCAGCCTGGGTTTCAGGGCCACTTCCTACGGAGCTCACTTGTGTTCTCCTGTCACCAAAGTGTGTGACACCTGTTCCAATTCCTAGAGGACGACTAAAGATAGATCTCAAGGTCCAGTACTGAAAGAGGAAGGAGGCCCTGAGCCCAGAGGCAGCTGCTTTGGCCTGAGGAAGAATACGGCATGTTAGGGGTACAAAGCCCCCAACTCCTATTGGCAGGTGTCTTGGCTTTGGGAAGTGGATTTCAAGCCAGATGGCCACCCTATGGGGAAGGAAACATTTATTCTTGGAACAATTTATAGTTTAGCATGGCTGTCCCACGAAACCCTCTTCAAGCTCAGAGGAGCCCTGACAGATTGGTGGCTGGCTGATTTATCCCATTATTAGGCAGGCTATAAGTCACTGGAGACAGGCTAGTGTGGGAGGGGGCAGCCCAGCTCCCACCCCTAAGCCACAGAGTTCCTTAATAGTCAATTTGTTTCCAAAAGCTGTTTTGGACCCACCCCCCTTGTCTCTTCAATGCAGTATCTGCAGAGAGAGAGAGGCTGTAAATCTGCTGTTCTCAGGGCTTCCAGGCATCTCCCTGGGCTGCTTCCCTGCAGGGCAGTAGGAAGGAAATTCAGAGGTGGGCTGCCCAGTCCCTTGGTGGGCACTGCCAGAAGGGCAGGTTGACCCCGGGCTCTTCACCAGTGGGGTCCTGGTCATTTCTTCTACTGCTGCAAGGCCATCTACAGTATCCTGCTATAGGTCTGGGACACCACTGGGAATCTTCGAGGCTGATGGCCCTGGCCCACTGCAGCTCTGTAGCAGGCTTATGACCAAAGGTACCTAAGCTGACACCTCATCCTTGGCTCTTGGGTGTGTGGGAAGGAGGAGGTAAGAAAAAGCACATGCTAAGAAATGACTGGACCACTGCCATACTTGGTACCTTCTCTTTCCTCTGCTTGGCGGCCTCCTCAGCAGATAGGAGAGGCTTGTAGTAGGCACTGCGCTCGGCAGTGAAGTGGACCTTGGAAAGCGCTTGTTCCACCAGCAAGACAGACAGGTTAGCCCCATCCATGTGCAGCCAGCCGATGAAGTTGCCGGCCTTATCCATGCTCTCGACTTCTACCTCCACCTGGGGACAAAAGATAGGTGTGTGTCAACTTGTGGGTACAGGTCTGCATGTGTAAGGGTTGAGAGTGGCACCAAGGCTCTCAAGCCTCAGTCACGTCTACATTCATTCTATGTAGCAGCAGCAGCTAGAACCAGAGAAGGCCAGAGTGAATGTATTGCTATCGCGATGCCAAGGACCCCAATGCCTCAGCCCCACGGAAGTTGTGAAACCTTCCCCAAGTGAGGCTCAGAGGGATGGCGGTGCCTTCCTTGAGTGTGAGTGTGTGTGAATGCTGACAGTGTGCAGAAATCTCCACTGTAGCTTTCTCCCCCACCCATGTTTATAGGCCGAAGACTGCTCCTACTAAGATGAGCTGAACCTGTCTCCTTCTTCAGCTTATGTAAAAATCCTGCCTTCTTGTCTATCTCTATGTAAGAGCCCTACTTCCCTATTCAACTGTATACAGTTAAACACACTGTGCTTCGGCCTCTCCATCAGACAGCCCAGGCCACCCGATCATGCCAGCTTTTCTGTGTTGTGTGTTGGTCTTTTCTCATGTCCTCGCTGCCCCGCTTCCATCAATCCTGCAGCTGTGCAGAGTGCGGCCTTCCAGATCCACCAGTCCGCGTTCCTTTCCCCCTCCTTTCGGCAGGGAGCTAGCTACTGGGGTGCACTTGAGTCACCTTGGCTGGAGGAGGCCCTCTGCTGAGTTGAGCATGTGGTAGGAGTGAGGTGAGAAGCAGCCTGAAGCTGGTGCACCCCACCCTTACCCACCACAGGCAGGCTGAGGAGCAAGACAGTGCCTGGGGAAAGGGAGTCTGTGTTCTTCCAGGAAGGCCTGGAAGGATTAATGTTTAGTGGAGGTAATTAAAGAGGCTTCCAGAGAGCGATGGGAGGAGAGAAAGGGGACAGGTAAGGACGGAGGAGGGTGTGGGTGGACTGCAGTAGCACACGGGACAGGCTGGGGAGGAGAGCAACTGCAGAGGGAAAGTAGACAGACACTGCAGCAGAGTTGCATGGAGGGCTCTATTCCCAGGACCCCAGGGCTGGCACAGACTGTTCCTCCAGGTGGATGGCTCAGGGTCGTGTCTTTTGGGGAGGCTGACCTGATCCTACCTCAGAAAAGCAATGGCCCATAATAAATTTCTTCCTTGATTCTCTCTCGACCCCCATTCTTTCTCTGCTAAAGGGGCCTATAAAAGCCTTTGCTGCTAAATGTAAAACTTGTATTAATTTAAATGGCTTCAAGCTCGATTAAGCAATAAAATGAATGTCTAAATACCTAGGAATTCTCAAAGCCTGAGATGGTGCCAGTGGCAGAGGGCTCAAAGGAATGAGAGTGGGTAGTTGGGAAATGTCCGGTGATATTTCTCTCTCAAAGCAGAAGGAGGTAGCTGGGGGGGGGGGGGGCAGGGACAAGGTACTAGAGATAAAGGTAAAGAGGCGGGGCCGGGGAGGCAGGGCCCTGACTTTATCCTTGGGCCCACTCCTTCTGAGTGGGAATACCAGCTGAAACTGCTCCAGCAGGCAAGCTCACCGGCTCCCTGGGCTCCCACATCTTGTTTCAGGGGTAGTCCCTCCTCCTGCTTCTCTGCTTTCTGCTGAGGTAATGGTGCCCCCTCCACCACACTGACTTAGGACGCTGCAGCTCGCTCTTCAGCGGAGCTACATATAGTGGGAAGAATCAGCACTTAGTGCCTGGTAGGTGCTGAAACAGACTTCTTGGTCTGAGTCTAGCAATTAACTTGTGAAGAAGAGCAAGTGGTGCTTAAGAGTTCCATGCTCTGATCCACCTTTCAACAGCCCGGGGTACTGCAAATTTGATGGAGTGTCCTGCAGGGAGAGGGCTGGGGGGCTGAAGGGGCCAGCAGGCCTGCAGGAACCAGAGAAAAACTGTCATGGCATGATGTCACTGTGGAAGACCACCTTTCTTTTGCCTTAATTTGCCAGGTCTTACCAAACAGGCTAAGGCCAAGAAGCAGTAGGTCCCAGAGGAACTCGGGGGTGGCAGTGGCAAGAACAGATGGGCTTGTTGCCTTGTGTTTGGAAGCTCAGGGGACATGTGCCCAGCCAAAAGCAAACGGTGCTGGTTCAGTTCCCAGCCAACATGGAGTCCAAGCCCACACCAGCTCCTCCTTCTCTGACCTGTCATGTTACAGAGTTTTAGTAGCCAAGTGTCTCCTCCTCTAAAACAGAGAATGTCCCCCTTCCCTCCACATGACCACACAGCATTCCTCCAGCCTTGGCAGGCTCCTAGGCAGCTTGCAGTGGGCCACTGAGGTTTTCTGCAACGGGTTGGGTTGTTGGCACTGATGTAAGAAGCTCAGAGATGGGTTGCTGAGGCAACCAGGCAGGAACAATCTCTCTCATCCTACACAGTGCCATGCTCAGACCTCACTACACATGGCAAACCCCAAACTGACACCAAATTCTTTGAAGCCAGAATCTAGGTGCTTTCTCCAGGGTTTGCCAGGGAGAACCACAACTAGCTGATATACTTGGGGCCAATCCATCAAGGAGCAGTGGGTTCTCCCTGGCAAGCAAGCCCAGACCTCACACGTATCCAGCTTCTTTCTGCCTGCAATCGATGTGCTAACTTGGGCTTGACAAGTCCCTAGGCCCAGCCAGCAGCGGAGAAAGAAATCTTTGGCCTTGGGCAGTGTGCTGCCACAGGTTCCATCTGGGGTTGTAGAAGGAGATGAAGCTGTCGCTGGTAGGGCTCAGCTTCCTCTTTCATTACAACTGCCAACAACATAGTAATTTCTCAATCAAACAAAGGCTCTCAGGGGAAGGTGTCTGGGCTACTGTTTTTGCAGACTTCCGAGTTACTTGGCTCCTGGTCTCTGCAGTCAAGTTCCATGCTATAGATCTACTTTCCTGGATATACCTAGGCTTGGATAGGTGCTGGAAGTCTGTGACTCTTTTCTGGCATGGAGAATTGCGGGCCTCAAGGGCAGAGGTTAAGCAGGGAGCTCCCGGAGTTGAATGCATGACCAGTCTTCTCTACTTTTCTCCTTTAGACCGACTGCCAGAAATCTGTGGTATAACTCTAATGGTACAAGGATCTATACCTGCACAAACTCTAGTTCTGTTTACCTCCAGGACTCAAACTTGTGACATGACCCCCTCACCTCTCCAAAAATGAGCCAAGGATGGCTGTGTTTATTTATGGTTATAGCTACTTGGAATATTTAGAAGGCTGGGTCAGGAGGATCTCTTGAGCCCAGGAGTTCAGGGTCTAGTATAGGCAACGCAGGTAGCCGTGTAAAACAGACAGGCTCACAGAGAGATGAGAGCAGAGAAAGGAAGAGATTATACAGATACAGACTTCTTGTTGTTTTGAGGCAGGGTCTCATAAAGCCCAGGCTGCCCTCAAATACACTTAGTTGCTGGGGATAACCTTGAATTCCTGATCCTCCTGCCTCTATCTTCCAAGTGCTGGGATTACAGGAGTGTGCCACTATGCCTGGCTTTATTCTTTCTACTTAATAATGCCAGGAATCAGTCTAGGGCTATGTGCATGCTAGGCACTTCCTCTACCACTGAGCTACAGCCTCAGCCCACACACTCCATTCTTGTTATCCATGATAGTGTTATAAAGTGACCATGAAGACTGAATTAGAAAATATCGAACCATTATTCCTAGAGGGAATAAAAGGTTTGGGGGGCTGGAGAGATGGCTCAGCCATTAAGAGCACTGGCTGCTCTTCCAGAGGACATAGGTTCAGTTCCCAGCACACACACAGCAGCTCACAACTGTCTATAACTCCAATTCCAGGTATCTGACACCTTCACACCAAGGCACATAAAAGAAAGTTAAATGCTTTCTTTAAAAATAATAATTAAAAAAAAAAAGGTTTAGGAATCTGGGAGTCTCTTATTACCTGTTTTTCAAATATCTAACCTTGGTTTAAATGTGTTTCTGTTTAAAGACACCTTATTTAATATGTATCACTGATTCATTTACACTGAGCTCTCAGCACCTTAAGAGGACAGGCCTGAATGATAGTTATGTAACACATATTTTTTCTTTAAGGTATATTCCAGCTTTTTTGATGTACTCTTGCTTGGGACCATCTTCTACAACAAAAATCACTAAGGAAAAGCACTGCTCCCCCAAAACTCAAGACTCTAAACAGATCACCAAGAGAACAATGCTTTATACTCTGAGAGCTTAAAACAAGAAGGCGGTGGAGTTATCTAGGCATACCTCACTATCCACACCTTAATCCTAGCACTTGAGAGATGGAGGTAGGCAGATCTCTAAGTTCTAGGTCACCCTAGTCTGCACAGAGAGGTCCAGGCCAGCTAGGGCTACAGAGTGAGACCTCTATCTAAAAATAAAGTAAAGCCTCAAAGTGCTAGGCATTGTGATCTATGCCTGTATTGCTAGCATTGGGTGGCAGTGGTGGTGGTGAGAAGCAGTGCAGGTAGGAGGATCGGAGTTCAAGATTACCCTCATGGACATGGCAAGTTTGAGGCCACCCCCGGCTGAATGGGATCCTATGCCAAAAAGAAGGTGGCAGTATTGCCTTGTTCGACCTGAGCTGGGAATGTGCCTGCCAAGTAACTCAAGCTTCTTGCCACTCTGCATGTTTACAAATGACTGCAAAAGCACCAGAATTGATCTTGGGGTTAGTGAGCATGCTTGCAAACACAAAACTTGCAAATGATGAGGACTGACTACATATAGATCTCTGTAGGGAGAGCTGTTCTTTACAAGCTGCCTCAAATAACAGACAGTAGCTACTGGAGATTTATTCCTGTGAAATATACAAGAAACTTCCTCATGCCCAACTGGCGATTGCAAGCATTAACTGAGATCTTATCCATGGAGTGCTGTGTAAACTGCAAAAAGCTATCTGACACAGTCTCTTCAGCATCTTGGAGTGTTTCTCAAGTGATTTGGACTCAATAGTTTCTGTGGGAAGATGCCTACAATGAAGGTGACACCCAGGAATTCAGATCTCAAGTGATGATCATGGACTGCCACACTCTGGGAATGGGCATCTGCTGTTCACACATTCGGGTGGTGGTTGACTTACTTATTAGGAGCCACACTCTTTTTTTTTTTTTTTTAAGATTTTATTTATTTATTATGTACACAGAAGAGGGCGCCAGATCTTATTACAGATGGTTGTGAGCCACCATGTGGGTGCTGGGAATTGAACTCAGGACCTCTTGAAGAACAGTCGGTGCTCTTAACCTCTGAGCCATCTCTCCAGCCCTGTTTACACATTCGGGTGGTTATGGTCATGGAGGTACTTCAGGGTCCGTGTATGTTTCTATAAGAGCAGACAGATGCTGGCTCTTCAGTCTTCTGTTGGATGTGTATGACAGAGCTGAGACCTAGGGGGACATGGTTCTGGGGGAGGACAGTACTTCCTGACAGACTCTAAGGGGCTTGGGGTAGCTACTTAAGGCAGAGGTGGGCAGCTAGCTGAAGACAGATGTGACCATCAGGAGTCAAAAGACACTTCCAGGTTGGTTTACTTGCTGTCCATCAGTGTCTCTAGGCCTCTGCCCTGGACGCTGGTAGAGTGACTGTGGGTTTTGTGGCTGCTGGACCCCTGAGCTAGACAAGCCTCAGTGAACTGTGTTCTGCTTGGCTTCAACATTACCTTCTCTGGCACTACCTGTGGGGAAATCACTTTGCTTCTTCTGGCTTTTAGGGAACTAAGTGTAGAATAGAGGTTGAGAATGTAGTCTGCAGAGACAGTGGCCCAGTTCAAATTCACCCACTACTTTGGTGAATCACTTAACCTCCCTGGACCTTTAAAACAAACAAACAAAATGACAACAACAAACCTTGATAGAAACTTGGGATTTTGGGAGGACCTGCCCTAGGTCATAATCATATTTTATTATGATTCAATGAGTCAATATAAGTATGTTAGATACACAAACAGTGTCAGTATATAAATGTTTCCTCATGACCACTATCATCATCATTGTCTCTGCTACCTGGTAGGAGCTCTTATTTCATGCTCAAATGTCTTCATTCTGTAACTAGAAAGTCAGTTCCACCAGGGAATGAAGCTTTTTTGATACTCAAAATCTTCCCAGAGCCTGGAAATACCTACTGCTTGGGTTGTGAGGGATTAGAAACTACATGTATTTGGGAATCTGAAGGACTGTGGGTCAACCCTCTCACTAGCTGTGAATTTTGGGGCAGGCCAAACAACCTCTTCAAGACTTGTTCCATTAACTATCAGACAAGGAGTGGGGATCTGTGCACTCGGTGGAGGAATGTGAAAATGATTCTTCTTCCATCAGCTAATGCTAAGAGCTCACAGGCAGGCTCTGCGTCTCTGGGTTGGTCACATACAGAAGCTTCCTGCTTGGTCAAGCTATGCACTGAACTTTGCACACTTGGAGATCAATCCCTGCTGAGTGAGTTCCATCGTCCTCTGCCCTCCCTAAAAAATTTTGTGTTTCTTACACTGGAGGTCCTTATGAAAGAGTGAAGGTAAGCCGAATGGGGTTGACAGGAAGTACTCAGGTATGGGTGAGTTCCCAAATCCACCTGAACAGATGCCTATCTGCTTTGTGTGTGTGTGTGTGTGTGTGTGTGTGTGTGTTCTCACCATCAAGCTAAAGGGGTGAGAGCTGAGAGTCAACCATGCCCAGGGAGATAAAATGCTAGACACTCTGGACCTGGCCTGTTTGTGGGCTGGGGCAGCCAGAGGGACCTTCTGCCTCACAGTGGGACACACCCTTCCTGCTCCCAAGCACATTAATGTGCCACTAATGAAATTGTTCTGGCTTATTTACCAAATTAATAAAATGGCACAGGCTGTTAATCTGCATGTCTCCTAATTACTGAGGAAGAGCTCCTGGTGCCCAGGCAACACGTCCACCTCAGTGCCCACCCAGCTGGGCTGTGGGCTCTTCCTTTCTGGCTGAGGCTGGGTAAGGACGGCAAGAAGTGGCAGGAGGGGAAGAAAGAGGAGGAGGACTGGAAGCCACAGTCACTAGTGCTATGGCGTGGAGCAGGGAGGATGGCAGCGGCCAGCAATTGTGTCATTTCCACAGTTTCTCTCTCAGTGGCCTCTGCGCCCTCACTTCCAGAAATATATACTCAGTTTCTGTCTCCGCCTCCAAATTGTCCCCCTGTCCCCTCTTGTCTGGATTCTGTCCAGCTCCTTAACACAGGAACTACTTCAATCAGACAGGCAGTGGGGCTGAGTCATTCTCCCGCTCTAAGTGGGAACATACTCCCTGCCTGGGGTGCAGTGCAGGCTGGGGAGCCACTTGGGGTTTGCCAAGGGTGTGGAGGAAGGGAGAGAAGGAAAAGCCAGGCAAGGCTGATAGTTTGATAAATGCTAACACCTTCTGGCCTTCCTAGCCATTTAGCTTCCAGCTTCTGAAATCTGGATATGATTGATATGAATGCGAGAGCCTGCAAGCACTCTTGGGTGCAGGCGGGAGAGATTTGAAAACACTCAGGTATTCAACCACAGAGGAAGCTCTGAGCTCAGCTTGCTCTGGGGGGTTGGTGTGTGTCCTAAGTTCTGTGGCAGATGCTGACCTGGATGCCTAGTGGTACTAAAGGGCAAAGGTGTATATCTACATCCTCCTCCTGAAGCTCTTCCAGGGTCCCAGTGCAAGGAAGATGTAGGAAAGAAGAAAGCATGCGTTGGAAGTTGCCTCTGTTGAGTAAGGTAGCCAGGGCACCAAGGGCAAAAGAAATGGGGTAGATCAGGGAAAAGCAGCAAGGGGAGCCCATGTCCCAAGCAATGAATGCAGGCAGCCAAAGGAGACAGTTCACATGGGCTTTACTGGGTATGGGCAGGGACCACACACATATGTGTCAGCCCTTCCTGGAGGATGGAGAACACTAGCCTCTCCCCTAGGGCACCGGCAGAGCCTCTGCACAATGCCTAAGGCAGCACAGAAAATGACTGGAGTCTACAGAATGCTTGGAACACAGCCCCGGGGTGCCCCAACTCCAGCCCCAAGGCACCTAGAAAGGAACACTGACTGTGTACATGGTTGTGCGCAGCTGGTTTCTCCAGAAGGTAGACCAAGAACCCTTAGGGGTAGAATCTCCATCACTCCCATGTGGGCCACACTCATGCTTTCAACTCCCTCAAGTCATCAGTGACAGGCAGACAATCAACGAGGACCAGGGAAATCCTGCTGGCTGGTGCATCATACCTGCTTCGGGCTCAGTACTCCTCCAGTAAAGTGAAAGTTGAACCAGCTTCTGGTTCTCTTGGGATTTTCTGAGGCTGTGGTAAGGGAGCACACATGGAAGGCATGGAGTGTCAGGAGAAGAAAAGCAATGGGTTACATGAGAAAGAAGGGCAGGTGGGAGAGCCTTGCTCGCTAATCATGTCCCAGAGAGGAAATGATGGAAAGGAAGTGGCTAAGTGGAAAGACTGACTGAATAATAATGTGAGCTCTGGGACACTCCAGTCTCATCCTCCATGGCTTGGTAGTACCTTTTACAAATAGCCTAGAATGGGCATGGTAGCACATACATGTAATCTCAGAACTTTGGAGGTTGAGATGGGAGGATCATGAGTCTAGCTTAGTTTACACAATGAGATCTTGTCTCAACACAATCACCGTCATCATCAAACCAAGCAAGCAAGCAAGCAAGCAAGCAAGCAAGCAAGCAACCAACCAACCAACCAATCAACCAAACAGTGGGACCTGGTGGAAGGGAATTAGGTCACAGGGATATCACCTTTGGAAGGACCAGCTTGTTATGAAGAGCAGGCCCAGTCCCTCCCCACATCTTCTGTCTTCTGTTTGTGTCATATACTGTATTTCTCTTACAAGTACTCCACATATGATGCCACCTACACCATGGTGCCAGTGCTGGTGACAATGCATCCTCTCAGACTTTCCAAACTTGGAGCCCAAATAAACTCATTAAAAAACAAAACCAAACAAAAACAAAACCCAAACTACCTAGTATCGTTTACTCTGTTATAGCAACACTAGACAGTCAAAGACTCCAACCCACTCACTCTGCCCAGCCTTTTGTGAGAATGTGAGTAGAATTCCAGGCCAACCAGAGCATGACTGAAATCCTTTTATGACAAGGACAGGGAGCCATGCTATGGAGCTGGGTTTTACACTGTCCCTGACGCTGCATGAAAGCTGTAGTGTGCTGCCACGGCCAGTGTGAACTCGAAGAGACACTTCACCTTAATATAGTAGCAGTTTAACACGGCCAACTTAAGGCCTCCCCTTGCGGCCACACACATACCAACTTCTTTCAGAGATGATGAACATTAACACAATGCAATTAATAATTCAATGCTCTGGGAGCTGGGAGGCTAGGCCTATGAAAGGCCTCCTGGGCCTCATTATTGTCAGCGCAGTGCAGTGGGGAGTGGGCAGGCTAGAAGCAAGGCAGCAGCAAGCTCTTTCATGAGCTGCTGGCACAGGGTGGCTCTGTCCCCACCTCCTTGGGATGCCCTTTCACCTCTACACCACATGACCTTTCATGTCCAACCCAAATTGATAATTGCTTTTCCAAACAATCTCTTTTCTGACATCTTAGCACTGAGCTATGCCAATGCACTAGGGATGCCCAGAAGTCCAGCCAGGGTGGCACAATAGCAAGAGGGGCCAAGGAGCTACTGGAAATGCAGGGAAAGCCTGGGTAACAAGTGAGCTGGCTGGGCTAGAAGGGCTTCCTTTTCCTCTACCTCTAGGGTGGCGGGGGGGGGGGGGGGATGGCGAGAGGGTGGTAACACACTTTTGGTCCTGCCTGAGGCAGAGAGGCAGAAGCCAAGGCGATCAGCATCATTGGAGTCTGCTGGGAAATGCAAACCTGCTGACTCCAGGCCTTTGCAAGCGGTAACACAGTTTACAAACTGACGCAATCTGTTCCTTTGGTGCAGACAATAAGGAAAGCAGACTGTTCATCTTCCCAGGAAAACCCCGGGCTGGAGGCCGGAGGGAGAGTTAACTCCCTCTTCCCCAAGCTTCATTCAGGGAATATGTCAGACCTGGGAAGTGCTTGTTTGGTTCCTCACTGAGCAAGAGGCAGGCTTTGAGATCTTTTGAATGGCCCTGACCCTTCTGGTGCTTGCTAGTTAATATGGAGAGTGGTCCTAGCCAAAAGGAGGTGTGAAGACCGCTTTCCATCTGGTACCTCCAGACAACACTTTCTCCAAAGACCTTGGCTTGGGCCAGGAGTCCTCTGAGGGGTCTAACCCAAGCCCATCCAGTGTATTCTCTGGCTTCAAAGCTATACCTGCCTGGAGGGACAGAGCTAGGCTTCAGCCTATTTTTGTAGTAGGAAAATCAATTTGTGTATGATCTATGGAGCAACTGCCTGAGGTTAGCAAATCTCTCGGGTGGACTCTAAGTAACTAAATGTCCTATCAGGTCATGTTCAAATGGCAGTTTTCCATTGCAGACCCCAATTCTCAAATTCCTTTACCTGAAATACTGTGGGCAACATCACTGTGAGGACCTAAACTCTGCTATTAAGAACCACTTAGATTAGGCATTCGTGGTTACTTCTCTCCCTTCCATCCATTTTGGGGGGACAAAGAAATCAGCCAGGCACTAGCTCACACCTCCATTCTGCTTCTGTCAGTTATCTTCTATACTGCCTTCCTGATCGCTTTCCCCATCCCCTTCGCCTACGAAATCTTACCTATCGCAGGAAACCTGGCCTGGCCACCTTCTTCTCCCCATCCAAAGAGCTTTCTGCACATACCCACTCCCTCCCTTCCGGTCTCCCCGTCCAATGCAGCCACTTCCTGTGGTCACTGATGTCACTTGTCACTATTACTTCAAAAGGTCACTGAAGACCTCTTAATTGCCATTTTAATAATTTCTTTGTAGACTTCATCATTTCTGACCTTTCAAATGATCTGACCAAGCTAAGCAACCCCTATCATTTTGAAACTTTGTGCTTTTAGGTCTCTGATTCTCAATCTTGGCTTCTTCTCCATGCTTTTTCTTGATCTCAGCTGAGAATTCTTCCTCAACAGCATGACCTTTGAATATGGATATTCCCAGGGTGCAACTTAAGCTGTGGGCAGTTCTTGTATTCTACTATTCTAAATGGCCAGAATACCTGCAACCTAGGCCTCACTACAGAATCCAACCCCACCAGGTAGGATCAAAGGAACGAGTCCAGCCTTCAACCTCTCACCTTTACTGGGAAGTCCACTCCTCCCACCTGTCAGCAAGGCACTCATCTTGGGCTCCATGCACTGTCATAAATGACACTGCTCATACTGACTCTACCTACTGGGATTCTACCTCCCTTTAATCTCTCTTACTGTCCCACTCTTTAGGTTGGGTCTTGGCTGTAGGTAACACTCACCTCACTGCTGTCCTCATTAGCCCTCTATGTTCTCACAGAATGTGTGTGGCTTATGCCAAGAAATGTAGCACAAGGGTTAGATGCAGTTCTGGAGCCAGATTACCTGTTTCAAATCTGTTTTTACTGACTAGCGACATGACTGTACATAACTTATTAATAATCATGGGCTTAGAACATCCTCTATGCCAAGTGAGCATAATGAGGGAGTCCCATCTCAAAGGGCTTTGATGAAGAATATGTAAAACATTCACAGAGTCTGGCTTATAGTAAGTACTCAATACATGTTGTTAATTCAAACAAACAAACAAACAAACAAACAAACAAACAACTGTGTCTATCACCGCTCTGTTAAAGTTCATTTTTTGTTCTCCTGAAGTTCTAATTTCTCAGCACAGTACAGTGTTGAGTACCTTCAGAGCTAGGCTTGGCTGCATCTTACAGCCCTCACTACTTTAATCTGGTCATGTCAAATGTCTCGTGTTCCCCACACACTCTGCTGTTCTAGACCTCAGCACGTTATTCCCTTGGGTTGGAATGTTCTTCACCACTACTTTTGCTGCAATCTCCTGCCCATTAAGATTTGGCAATCCCGATTTCACTTGACCCATGCCAGGATACACTGAGGACTTTCTCTCATGGCTCACCGCCTGTCACCACCACAATACTGGAATGGACACTTCTTAATGGTCCCCGGGAAGTGCTCAATAAAGAGACGAAAGGTAGAAGTCCTGTTTCCTTAGATCAGCAGCAGCAGAGTGGGAGTAGAAAGTTCTTACGACTGCACACACAGTGGCACAGAAATTATGAGAGAAGCCAGTGTAAGAGACGCCTCTGCCGGGGGCTAGCCCACAGCTGCCCTGTTGTAGCAGACCTGCCCACGGGAGCTCAGAGGGCCAAAGCCTGGCCGTGGTCGGGGCAGTCAGTACTGATGACTCAGAGGCAGTCCAGACATCAGGAGCAGAAGGGGCTCTTTTGTACTTGGCTTTGTCTGGGCCGAACAGAACTGGAGCGAGGATGGATTCCTCTATTTATCCAGGCATGAGTGCAGGCAGCAGCTGTGTGTACCTCCCCCTGGTCTCCTACACATCCATCGCCTCCTAGCTACTGATCCCTCAACAGGGAAGGGCTGAAGAGCAGAAGCAGGCCTGACACAGGGCCATAGTACAGGAGCTAAGAGGATGGAACAGATGTGGGGGAAGCCAGAGAGGCCAGTGCTAAATCTTCCAGGCGAAGTGTCAGAAGGTAAGTCAGGCCTCTGTCACTTAGGGAACAAGGACTGAGGAAGCGTTATGCTACAGGGCACCTGTGAGTGCCAGGAGGTCTTAGTTCCTCTGGGAAAGTGCAGAAAACTTGGGCTATGGCCATAGGATCTGCTCACAAACTATGGGGGCATTTTCTTTACTATCATCTGACCTCATAGCAAAAGGGACTCAGATACTCAATCCTCTTGCAGATCATAAAAAGGAGCACAGCAAAAAGCCTGGACAGAAATCCTACACTTTGAACAACTGCCTGCTTTGCTTATCAGCCATCCTTGCAGATCATCCAGAGGAAGCCCCTGTATTCGTCCCTGTGATTCATCCTGCCTCTGTGCCAAGCCATGCACTGTGTATGCTATGTACAAGTAAGGCACCCTTTACAAATCTGTGCTTGGTACTACTGGGGGCTAGCAGCAGCTCTGTTAACTTCCTGTCCAGGTCAGTACACCAAAGAACAGAAAGTCCCAGGTTCTCCTTGGACCCCATTAAGAAGTTGCTTTTAGGTCCAGGAGGGAAGAGATCTGAGCGTTTTGGCAGAGCTATGCCCCTGTCTGCTGTATGTTTCCAAACTGTTTCAAATCCCCACCGTAGTGAAAAAGAAAGGTCCTTTGAGATGATGCTGAGCCTAGGAGACTGGTCTTTGAGCCCAAGCAGTATCAGTGCTAGAGGGCTGTTCTGTGTCCACCCTTCTGCACAGAGAACAACTTGATTCTTGCTTTTTGTGACCCGAGGGGCACATGATCTCTCTAGCATCTCAGTAATGCACAGAAAAGCCCATGGGTAAAAGCCACCCATTATAAGGCTTGAGCATGTACACATGAAATAAGGATAAATGCAGCCTGCCAAAGGCCAGATCGGCCTAGTTAATGACTGGGCCCTGCCCTCTTCTATGTGGAGAGCTTGGGCTTCCTTGCTGCTGACTTTTTATTGCTAATGACAATTAAAATATGGCATCACTTACCCTCTTAGATTGGAGCCCTAATTGGCTATAAACCCTTCCAAACACTTGGTGTGGGGCTGGAGTTTACATTAAGACACTTCTGCCCTGAGTCCTGCCTTGCCTGCCTTAGTCTGTGGCAGGGCCAGTGCTGCTGTCCACAGAGGGGATGGAACAACGGACCTGGGGTACTTGGGCATGGGAACCTATACTGGAACCACGTTCTTCCCTCACTTGTCTCGGAGCCCACAAGGCTTTCATACTCACCTGGGCTTAGTGATCAGTTTCTGAAAGTTTTCAGGTCACTACAGTGAGATGAGATGCCAGCAGGAATTCTTAGTAACGTGTCATCTCTTGGCTATTGATGGACTCTGTTTCCCTGGCAGGAACTAGTGTTTATTAATCTTGATTTTCCTTCCTTCTAATCTCAACTAAACGTCCCAAACACGATTCCGTATAACAAAGCTCCAGGAGCCAGTTGGTGATCCCTATGCCCTAATATCTGCTCAGGCTGACTCTGCCCTGATCTGATACAGGGAATAGCTGGCCTCATTCACTCTGTTGTACTGGGCAGAATCCCATAGCCACCTGCTCTCTGCTTCCTGTGCGGGAAGTGCCTCTAGGAAGGCGAGTTCTAAAACTGGAGAGAGGAAATGAGGATGTTCAGTGTCTCCAAAGATCACCCAGAAGTCACAATTAGCATCTGAACCCTTCTGACCTGAGGGAGGAACAGTGAACTGACCTGGCATCAGTGAGCTGCCTCTTCTGACAGAGGACACTTGGATGCAGCTACTGCTGTCAACATGGCTTTTCCTGCTGTGGCCTTCTCGCCACAGTGCCCTCGGACAAAGCTTTGGGACTCCTACCACCACCCCGCCACTCAGTGTAAATACCATTTAAGCAACTTGATTCTCTCAATGCCTTCTGGGGGTGCTCTCTACGGCCCGCTGCTCCTGAGCTGCTGCCTGGAGCCAGTGGGCAAGGGATTGCAGAATGTGAGGGTCAGAGCAGCAAGCAGGAAGGGAAAGGCCAACTCTAATCTCCTTCTAAGCAGGGGCTTACTGAGATGCTGCAAGGACCACGGGGTGGGGTGGGGGTGGTGAGAGAACACGGGACTGAGGAGGTTCTCAGCATCTTCTATTTTCCCAAGATGGAGCATGTTAGGCACGTAGCACCCTACCAGCCTCATTTCTTCTGATATTTCTTCAAGGACCCTTTGTTCTGGCTCAGCAAGCGGGTTTGCTTGATGTGTGAGTTGCCCATTCCCACCTCTCACATCCCTACCTGTCTCAGGGCCACAAGCCTGTATTAGAACTGTGGTTGTTGGGCAACGAGTCTCCCCCACAGAGCTAAGAGAAGACAGAACTCATTCTCAGGGAACTATCCATTCATTGGTAAAGAACAGCATGGCAAGCCCCTTTCTGGAAGGTGCTATCCAGAATCTGGAGTGAAACTATGGGCAGTAGTTTGCAAGAAGCATCCCAAGCTCTTCTGTCTTCCAGGAAGCTTTCCTTCATCCACTTTTCCTAATAACTAACTCCATCTTGGTGCTCAGATCTATCTGCCCTGTATCAACTTGCTCATGCTCTTCATGACCTATTATGTGTTCTGCCTTCTGAATGAAGTGGTTGGTTTCCTGTTTCTGTTCAACCCATTTGGCTCCCCAGAGCTTGCACAAGTGTAGCAGGATTCTAAGCAGTGTTGGGCTTGAAGGAGGAGGATCCTGCACTGCTTGGGGAGAGACTGTGCTTGGCAGGGCTCTTTTGCTTCTGGGCAGTGCTTTCCATGTGGCTATATTCCTGGTTGCTATCTAGAGCTTTCTTAACATAGACAAGCTTCTAAGGCCAGCCAGGCAGCAGAAATACAGGTTCACATTGTAACAGGGTCTAGTGTCTACTGCAAGGGAAGGTCAGCATGGCTCAGGAAGATAGAACAGAACTTCAGAAGCACCAGGGATGCCCGGCTGAACTGATGAGAGAGATAACATCCGACAATGACTATGATCCTTTAAAATGGAAACATAAATGCCAAGGAAACAGGAACATATAAAAATCATTAAGGATATATAAAGAGGCTGAGGGCTCACTGTAATCAACCGACCAAGGAATCGTTATTTGGCATTTGCTAAGCAGAAAAACATGGCATGAGACACTGCAGCTGATCTCAAAGGGAGGAAAATGCAAAGAGCCTGAGATTTAGTTGAGAAGACACAATAAAGCCACATCATGTCAATTAGTGACAAAATGCCATGTAAAACACATAACAACTCACCGATATGGACAGTAAATACTAGATGGGTTCAGAGGAGAGCCTGAGACAGCTCTGAGGGACAGACGAGCAGTCAGAAGACTCTTTAGAAAGGGGCTGGGCTTTAAAGGATGGACAAAGACAAACCTGGTGGAGCATAAGGCGCATCTCTGAAAGCAATGTCTAATGGGAAGGGAAAGATGGTGATGACAAGATCAGGAGATATAAACAGGTACTGTAGTAAGGAAGACAGGGATTACGGAGTGAGCAAGGACAAGTGCAAAACAGCCTAGAACCAAAGCTCTGGAGGGCTGACCTTGAAAGAGGGTGTGGGGCTCTTTGGAGCCCAAAATCCTTCTGATTCAGAGCTGACCAGGCACATGAATCAGGCTGAATTCTAGACACCCTTATGAAGGCAGGAAGGAAGAAGGGAAGGGTGGGGACTTGAACAAGGTGCACAAAAATCTTGTTATGATCATGGTTTGGGGGACAAAGGAATGAGGAGAGATGAAAACACACTGTGGTAGCTTGTTAACAGACCATGAAGTACTCTCACCCCAAGTCAAACTGTACAGAGAAAGATCACAGAAAGAGAGGGAAGAGGGAGAGAGGAAAAGACATCAACCAAGGCTAGAGGTCCAGCCACTGCTAGGCTAGAGAGCCAGCATTGGATTTCACTCCTTCCCTGCAGGAAACATGAGCACTGTGCTTTCTTACTCAGTCTTCCCCATTCCAAATATTCCTGGCTTTGATTTTGGGGACCCTATCTATTGACTGTACTGGTTATGGGTAAGATTTGCAATCAGACGACTTAGGTTTGAATTCAGCCTGTGCCATTTGTAAACTCTAGGAAAGGCATTTTAAGTCTTTGCTTACACTTCTTCAAGCTGTGACACAAAAGTAAGAAAACAGAAAGTCTCCTTCATAAGGCTTAAGTGATCTAATGTATATTAAGCTCTTTGAACCACATCTAATATACAGTAAACGCTTAACCAACGCCGGCTCTTCTTACTGGACTGCACACATACAGTAAATCGGAACCTGATTTGGATGTACAGGGTTACCAAGGTCTACAGTTTTCTATGGAAAAATGATTGGCTTTTGGCCAGTGTGTAGCCTAGCACACTTCTTTTGGACCTTGGCTTCTAGAATACGCAAGGAACTCGCCCCTGAGACAGCGAGTGTGAACTGGAGGCGCTGTTTCTTGGCCAGTGGAACTCTCCCTTGGCTGAATTAGCAGCAGATTTAAGGCTTAGCAGGAAGGGATGGGGTGTGAGTGCTTCCCCAGTCTCATTTCCATCACCTCCCACCCCTCATGGCACACAGACTCCGATCCGGCCCTAGACAGACCCCGCAGTCTCGCACCTTTATGTCTTGCTGTTTGTGGCAGAGATATCCCATAGGCTTTCCCCTTCCTTTTTGTCTTCTTGTTATCTCAGGCGTTCACATGGCCAGCTCCGAGATTAGAGACTGGTAACACGAAAGTGATGCAGCAGAAATCCTAGGACAGGACCTGTAGGAAAGCCCTCACTCTTTGTGTTTGTTCCTCTGACTCCCCGGCTAGCAGGAACAGCTTGCAATTGGACGCAACTCTAACTGCTGGGTCTGGAGTGCATGCATTCTTTGACTCAGCTGAGCTAACACCTACTTGTGCTCCCTGACTAGGCCCACACGGCACTTCCTACACGTCATACCTAGTGCCCTGCTGTGCTCTGAGGGAATCCTGAGCAACACAGGGAACAGATCATCCTCTCTGACTGCTGAGGTGCTTGTCAGCCTGTCAACTCCTTGATACTTGACTTCGTGGACCCAACTCTGGTCCACAAAGTAGGTCAACACAGGTAAGATAAGTAAAATGAAAAGGAGATACAAACGTTTATTACTGCATTTATCAATTTGTCTTTGCTTTTAAAGAATGTCTGACCTGGACATAAAAGCAGACAATCTCAGAACTGAAAAACCACATGGTGCTGGGCCCTTATGTAGTGCCTGGCTCATTAAAGCTGTCCCCAGTAGGCTTTGTCTAATGGCCAGGCTCGGTAAGGGTGCATCAGAAATGTTCTAGATAAGAAGGCTCTAGGTAAGAGCTGTCACTTCCACAGCTGATGGGAAGATCAGATAAAAGGGAACGAAATCAACATTTTTCAAGTTCTGGCTGTGAGTGCCATTCATGGAAGAACATACATTAGACATGACATATGCTGACGTAGTCCTCATAACTGTTTATTTAAAAAATGTTGTTTTTATAGCCCCATCCTACCGATAAGGATGAAGGGCTCACACAAATTTAACAATTTGCTGACGTAAAAGTCTGATTACTGGGTACCACTGGGCTGGGGACTTAGCTCCATGGTTGAGCACATGCCTAGCAGGTACAAAGTCTGTGTTAGATCCCTAGCATCACAGACAAATAAGTAAGAAATACCGAAGAGGAAGGAAAAGAAAAGGGCACTCGAAGGTACTGTTGTAGACAGAAGCAAGAAACTCTAACGTACTGTTGCACAGGGGATGGCTATGAATAAGGATGATACACCGTGCATCTCAGCAAGGATGGGAAGAAGGACTTGGACAGCTTTCACCATAAAAATGTTGAAGCTGGGCCTGGTGGTGCACACCTGTAATCCCAGCACTTGGGAGGCAGAGGCAGGTGGATCTCTGTGAGTTCAAAGCCAGCCTGGGCTACATAATGAGTTCCAGGATAATCAGGGCTATATAGAGATACCCTGTCTCAAAAAACCAAGCCCTCCTCCAATAAATAAAAATATAAGTGACATTTGAAAAAGATGCTTACGTTAATTTAAAGACAATATAGTGTATACCGTATTGAAACATCATATGGTGCCCTATTAATATGTAGGTTATATTTAATTAAATGTAGATTAAAAGAAAAAAAAGATGAATCTGCTCAAGGTCATTTGGTAAGTGTAGAGGCCAGAATTTGAACTCAACTCTGCTTACTTTCAGAACCTGGCTCTTGTTACTAACCTGTAGGTACAGTGACTCTGTGGGCATCTGGAAGCATCATACTCCCCAATACCTAAATTTCCTGAAGGAATTGAGGTGGAGGCTCTGGCCAGGAAGCAGCCATGGGGAGAGGCATCTGCCTTTCTGCTGGCCAGGCTGCTCTCTGCTCTTGGCCTGGGAAAGTGTCAGTGGGAAGGGAAAGTCATTAGGAAAAGCCCATCTCTCAGCAGGATTTGCTTGAGCAACTGTCCCCAGGACCCCTGCTGAGCACCACTTAGCTGCTCTGGGCTCATTACCCTCTGGGACTCTGCCTGTCTGTCCTCTGCTGGCTGCTCAGCATGCCCCAGAAACTCAGCCACCTCCTTGACTGCCTAGAAGGCCCTGCTTCTAGGGCTTCCTTCAGGAGGCGGCCAGCCAGGGCGTCCCCTTCCTGGGGCTCCCACTTCGTTTCTCCCCAGCTTTTCTCCCTCTGATGAAGCAAGACCCAGAGGGTCTTAACCTTGGTAAGTCCAAACCTCTGAAGCAATGGGAACTCCTTTAGATCCCTGTGGGGAGCCTCGAACTGACAAGAGCAAAGGAAACTGGCCCACAGCGCTGCCTGGGGAAGGGCACATACTGCTGAGGAGGGAAGGGTAGGCACAGGCTCAGTTTGCATGCCTCCCTGCCTCCCCAGCCCTCGCTGTGCCAACTGCTTTTAACCTTGACCAAAACAAAATTCTTCTGGCTTCCCCAACTGAGAAAAAGTGAGTTTATAATTGAAAAGCCCACAGAATTTATTGCTGTAGAAATGAGGAAATTTAAAACTCATAACTACCCTGCAGGCCGATAGATCAGGCAGATATCCATCCTATTAGAACAACTCGGGACTGTAGATATCCATCTTATTACACTAAATGGTTAAGAAAGCCTGGCCTCACATCACAGAGATGCTCCATATCGTTTTCTGCTCACTTTCCTGAGTACATTCATCAGCCCGTTTTGTCTCCTCTGCTGAGATCGGCCTCAGAATTACAAACTGCTGAGAGGCAGCACAAGTTTTAAATTAAGCATTCATGGGCGTAGGTGAGCTTGGAAAATGATGGTGGGTCGCATGGCAGGCAGGCAAGATTTAGTGCCTTGTGTGTGTGGGGGGTGGTGGTGGTGGTGATGGGGTGGGGTGGGGGGACGGACTCATCAACAAGTCTGGATCAAGCCTGGGGACTAGGAACCAGGGAGAGGAGAAAAGGGGCTAAGGAGAGGAATTTAAAAGCTCTCTGGTCAAAGGGCCAGACACGCTGCATGACAAAATGAAAATCACTGGAGACTTTGAATCACTGCTAATGCCATCTTCCGTGCGAGGCATACGTTATCTGCTGTTCAGACCAGTGCATCTGTGAGGTGGGACCCGGGGAGAACAGTCAGCCCGGGGCAAGGGCTCCTCTACTTCTCTTTGGCGTTTCCAGACCGCACCTCTTGCAGTGAGTCTCCTTGCTGCCAGGACTTGCCATAGATAAAGTCTACCCTTGGCCAGCTTTATGGACAGTGACTTCTGCTACCCTTTGGACTCCCCGGTGGGCAGGACTCCTTTCTGCTCCTCTCTGGCTTTCCCTGTAAGGGAGAATGGCCTTTCTGCTCCCTGGAGGACACACTGAGGTTGGGTCTGTACCGCGGCACAGGCTCTCCTGTGCTCACACTGCAGCAACTGCTCCTGCTGACCACTGGAAAGGAGGCCTGGGGGGATCACAGACGCCTCCCTGACAATCATCTTAACAGTGATGGGTGGTGTTGGGGAGACAGGCTGCAGCAGGCCCAGCTCTCTGTGGGGCTGCCCCCTGCACCAGCCATTCCCATTACCTTGTTTTATTTTCTTTTATTGCAAAGCGGCTCCAACGTGTGGGCAATAAAGCTTTGACTGCTGCACTCCACAGGCCTGGGGTGAGGAGAGCTCAGCTTGACAAAGTAGGGCAGCTTGGCGAGGAGGCCCAAGCAGGGGGCCCATTCCAGCAAGCACATCCCCAGCATCCCCAGGGCAGCCATACCAGAGAATCCTTCCCTGGTTTGAAAGGCCCTTTGAGTGTTGGCAGAGAAAGGAGCCTTCTGGAACTGTGGCAGGCTTTTCCCCTGCCTGCCATTCATCCAGAATCCCCATTCTTGCGGTTTCTACAAGGCAGTCCTTCTCCACCAGAGAAGCCTCACCTCTCTCAGTTGCCTCTGTTCACCCCCTGCTCATGGACTGACCTCTTTCCTCTGCTGCCCAGGTAGCCAGCCTACTTGATCTTTCAAACAATTTTATGCTCTGGTCTTCCAAGGAGTGAGGAAAAACACCACCTTGCTAAGTGTCGGGCTGCCTGCTGCACTTCCCCCTTGGGTTCTAAGAACTGTTCAGACCCTGATGGGAGGGAGGCAAGTGGGTGGAATCACCTGGCTCAGCTTCAGACAGAGGTGGGGTGGGCCCTGCTCTTCTTCACTGAAGAGCCAGCCCAGCGGCCCTGGGAAACGGGAGTGCTGGAGTGGCTGAGGGCTGGTGAGGGGCTCCTTGAAGGTTCAGGTACAGGCTTGTAGGGGATAAAAGAGGCTTTAGGGAGAGGAGAGAGGCGGTAGCTGGCTGGCTGCCAAAACATAGGGTGGCAGAGCTTTCTGCAGCCCCAAATGGTTTCCAAACACAAAACCTTTGCCAAAGTGTGTCCCTGTCACTTCTGAAAACCTTAAAGCCTCATAATTGCCTCTCTAATGAGACTCTCTAAAGAGCCCCTTTCCCAACTGTCTACAACTTTTACTTTAGCTATGCCCTGCTCAATATACACTTGCAATATATATTTTTTTTTTTTTACAAAACTTATTCGTGGTTTACTTTGTGGCAGTTTAGGATGATTATGTGTCTGGACCTATGCTGTCGACACAATGACACTAGCAATGACAACAGACACTAGCAACAAAAGGAAGTTGCTATGGGGGGGCTGCAGTATTGGTGTCTCTGCATAATTTTATGGACTGTAATTCTCCTGCCCCATGGGACCCATCAATATAACACTGAAATTCCAAGAGCAATGATTTTTGGGGCACAAATGTAGGATAGCACCCAGGACTGGCATTCCAGGCATAGCTCCTTGGGCCCTACTTTGGACAGGAAGATGGATTTCGTCTGACTTCCCTGACGGACGGTTGTGTTCAGCAAACAGCCCAGCATGCAGCTGTCACTCTGATGCTGAGCTCTGACAGGCTTCGATCAGGCTGCAGTGTGAGCATGCAGATCCACACAGCCTCATTAACACGCTGCTGCCTGGAAGACAGTTCTGTCTGGGCCAAGATGCCTGGGCACCAGCCTTCCTCCAGCGGGTGCTGCTGACAGGGAGCCTGTACCAGTGGAGGGAAGGAGGGGGACGGAACTTCTTCAGAATACACACACGCTGTGGGAAGACAAGGCTTTGGCAGTGAAGTGGAATTAAAAGTGGGAGGAGGGGCAGATGCATCCTTGACAGACAAGCTGCCAGATGGATGCCTGTTCAGTTGAGATGAGCAAACAGGGCACTAGGCTAAAACCAGGCATAAAGGCTTGTAATCTGGAAGCCTGAGCTGGGGAAGTGGACAGCTGGCAGCTCTAGTCTTCTCTTCTTGCTTAGCAGCTATGCTTCATGCCACCTTCTTAAAGTCTTAGGGAATTCCAGAACATTCTACTGGAACCAGAGGTCACCTTTATCCCCACCCCCTCCACCGGATGCAGATGTCCCTATACCTCTGACAGAACAAGGGTAAGTGTTTCAGCACCTGGGAGCTTTCTTCTAGAAGAGCCCACCTTACTGTTAGGCCATGTGCTCCTTCAAATCCTCTAATCTCTCTGGTCTGAACTCCTAGCAGCCAAAGTTTTGTACTCCAGCACAATCTGGAACAAACAGGATTCCTTTTTCTTATTATCTGGAAAAGTTCCCTGAGTCCAGACATGTGAGCTGCTTTTAGGACGGAAGGAGCTAAAAAGGAGAGCACCCCAGCACACAAAGGACGCAGCTTCTCCTTCCACAGCAGAGTGGACACTGGGAGGAGGTGCCTTCTGCTTCCTTTCCTTCCCTAGTGACTTCCAGTCCATCACTGAATCCTGTCTGTCACATCACTCAAGTCCCTTCTTAGGAATGTCCTGGGAGCGTATCAAGAACCCTCTAGGAGGAAAGGGGGCTGAAAAGATGCCTCAGTGGTTAAGAGCACATACTGCTCTCACAGAGGACCCACATTCAATTCCCAGCTCAAATCCGCCTATAACTTCAGGGGGATTTAATGTTTCTGCCTCCCACTGCTACTGGAACTCACATACATATACCTAAACATAGACCCATACACAGAAATTCAATTAAAAATAATAAAATAAATCTTTTTTTAAAAAAGGAACTTTTAGGGCTGGTGAGATGCCCCTGAGGCTTGCTTGAGTCTGATCCCCAACCCACATAGAAGCTGAAGGAAGAAATTGGCTCCACAAAGTTGTCCTCTGGTCTCCAGAGGCACATTGTGGCACCCACCTACGCCACCCCCCCCCCCACTCGCGCATGCTCACACATACAATTTAACTGTAATAATAACAAGGATTTAAAAATGCAGCATTAAGAAGGAAGCTCAGCACCCCAGACATTGCTGAGCAGTAGGGAATAATTACCTCCTTCAATCCATACTATTCCTCTGTCAATACAATTTTATCAGTCATTTCATACCGCTGTTAGTGTACAGTTTGTAGTACACAAAACCCCCTGGAGTAATTTTCAAATGAACAGTTGTTAAACTGGGTCACCTTCATCTTGTAATTGTATAGCTGACTTCTGGACCTGAACACAGGACGTAGTGTTTGTTACAACTGGCAAATCATGTTTCACTTTATGTAAGTTGTAGTCCATCTCTCTTCACCCCGTAAGAAATGTCAAAGTTTACCTTTCCTGTCTGCAAGAAAATGCTCTTGTTAGTCTCAAATAATCTTCTAGGCCTCTACCCAAGTCTTGGGAACGGTAGGCCTGGAGGACAGAAATTGGTATGGGTGGCACCAAGATGCTCCAGGCAGAAGGCTCTGGTGTCTTGACGAAAAGGACAATTGCTGTGCTGGAGGTCTGCATATGCAGAGCAGGGCACACAGAGCAGGACTGGAAGGGCCAGGCTCTACTCACTGGATGCCAGGCTCTCACCCAGCAAAGCTACTGCCATCCACACAGACCTAGAGATGGCCTTGCTCAGTTCATTCTTACAATGGAGGTGACACAGACAGCTCAGAAGTATCTAGGAATGGGTGGCCTTCCTCAGGTTGGGAAGAGTGACACACAGCCTGCCCCTGTCTCCTCTACATACCAGAACCACACACATATGGTTCTCTCAAATTAGACATTTTTGGAGAAGACTGGCTGGGTCACTGGTGGATGATGTGAGATGGAGAAAAGGATCTTGGCAGAGGCATAGCAAGTGCATTGTAAATGACAATACATGGAGAAGGGTCTGTGCCCAAAGGCTGTGGGCCAGCAGGAATGCTGAGACATGGAGGACCAAACGCTCAGTCAGGACCCAGAGGCCAAAGCAAGCTTCTGCAACCATTATTTCAGTGATCCAAACTGCTGGGAAGCCAAGGGCAACATGGATTTGACATGGTAATACTGTAGCCTATCTAGGTGGGTAGCAGCAGGATACTCCTTGCTTCAACGTGGTCACTGTGTTGCAGAAGTCAATGAGAATGGAACTCACAAGGGTCAGTAAGTACTGTAAGGGAGAAGGGGTTGATCTGGGAACACAGGCAAGGGGGAGGTACTTTCTCCTTTTAAGACCTATCTGATCTCATTGATCCCATTTGTCCAAAATTATGAAAAAATGGAGTTAAGACTGTCAAAAAACAGATGCTTTAGAAGAAATTGTCTTTAGAAGGGTGTTCAGATAAAACTTTACACATAGAAAAAGAAGATGAGAAAGAAAAGGGAGAACCAGGTAAACAGTGTTTCAAGCCTCTTCCTTTTAATCTCTCTCCTGTACCCCAACCCACTCTGGGCCTTCTTAAAGTCCAAAGTCATCCTGTGGTCCCTTGAAGTTATGGGATGGAAAATGCCAACTAGGTCTGTGCTTCTTGGTTCAGAAGGCAGTACTGCTTGGGACATGTTTCCTTGAAATGCTCATCCTTGCCTCTCCAGGTTTAGCTAGGCTTCCATTTGGAGATTCCCAGACAACCAAGGCTCCTTCTCACCATCTCATTGCTTTAAACCACACCACTCTATCCCTCCGTGAGTGGTGGGTTCTCTGGCTTTGAAGAAGTGAGGTGTCTGAGGTCTGGGGCTGGAAAGCTAGTAAGCAGTTGACAGGGCTACAATTCAAAGGTAAATATGGACCCCAGAATGTCTGATCGGAATGCAACCCCAATGAATGGCCTAGTCCCACTGCTGGACTCAAAGCTCCTCAATCTTCCCCACAGGAGGTGGCTTGGGAGCTAAATGTTTTAGAACCATGGTGTGTGTGTGTGTGTGTGTGTGTGTGTGTGTGTGTGTGTGTGTGTGTGTGTGTGTGTGTGTGTGTGTATGTCGGGGAGGGGGGCAGACAACTATAACAATGACACACGGACCGTGAGAACAGCGAAGAAAGAGGAAGCTGCTGGCCTCGTGTCCAATGACATCTGAAGAGGAAACTGCTCTCACTGGGGGCTGGGTGAGAGTAGGCAGAATGAGCATTCAGGGAAGGAGATGGTGGGGAGGAGGACCAGCAGGGCCCTTTTTGCAAGAGTGGAAGAAGATGTGCTGGGGGACTTGATGGTGACGTCTCAATCATGTAACTCTCTACAATACTGAAATGCAGGCTGGGTGAAAAGGGGAAAAACAGTTTAGACTGAAATAGTCTTGGTTTTGTTCCTCCAAGGGCAGCAGAGACAAAGGGTAATGGGAAAGAGGAGGGAGCAGACTTTGAAGGCCTAGGCCACATGTCTACTCCATCCCCCATCCTGGGAATCAGTGTCTGTGACTGCCTATAAGGAGCTTCCAAAGGCTCTGCTGTGGTTTGAACAGTCCCCAGAGCTCCTGCTCTTTGGTAGGCAGGAAGACCATGAACAAACAGCCAGAGCACGGCTGTGAGAAACTACAAAGTGGGGAGCATTCTCTGTAACTGAGGGTGTACTGCGCTGCCCCAGCAGGGCAGAGAAAGCGCACCCAGGGGAGGAAGGACTATCTGGAGAACTGGTGGGTTGTCCCAGTGGCAGGGAGGACACATATACACCTCACCTTATCTGAGACGTTACACCTCCCCAGAGGCTTTCTGCTCTCCTATCTACCCCCAAGCAAAAGACTGCTCTGGGCAATATTCTCTCCTAGCCATATGCTAGCCAATCCACCATGACCATTCTTAAGGGACAACACACATTACCTTCCTCCTCCTCTGTTCCCAATAAGCTGTGAGTTTCCCAGTTTATTCTACTCCTTCCAATCACAGCTAATTGAACCACTTAGCTTAAAGACAGTAACATTTGCCGTTGCGAACCATTAAGAAACATTTCTCAATTGAGACTGTTACACATGAAGCCTGCGTCAGGCTCGAAATGCACACATACACACCAATGTGCCCACCAGGGCCTCTGGGCACACTCACCATGTAAATATACATACAACTAACAGCCCAAGGAGAAATTCTGTAAAAGCGCAGTCAGTCAGTGCCGGATGGACAGCCTTTCTCTCTAGAATCGCTGAATTAAAAACAACACAACAGTCAGGTCTAATTTGGGGCCCAGAATTACAACTGTGGTATCATTCCTCCCACAATGCAATGCTGTGAGGTCAGAAAGAAGTGCAGAAGAGGAACGGAAGGAGAGGTCAGATTTCCACGGCAATCAAACTACTTAGAGCAGCAGAAGAAGGGAACACAAAGGGGGAAGAGGAAGCCCCTCTTCACCCCAGTGTCAGGGTTCCCACTCCATCCTCTAGAGGCTTCCACTAGTACGCAAGAGCACACCAGGAGGGCCAGGCCCACAGGGCCTCAAAGACCACCCTCTCCTGCAGGACCTCTATACAGCCCTGCCAGGCTGTGCAGGGAGAGGTTCGGGGTCAGGGCAAGCACAGCTAAGGAAGGACTGGGCTCAAGGTGCGGTGGGCTGCTTTGACCGCCATCAGCCACGGTGAAGAAGAGTATGGTGGGAAGGTGGAGGTGACCCTGGGAAGACAGTAATGCTTTGGCAGAAAGACAAGAATGTGCTTTCTCCTGAGTGTCTTCATACAATGAGTGGGACAGCTCTGGGTGGCCCTTGGCTCTGTCACTGCTGTATGCTAGTGTGACTGGGGGATGGGACTGACTTCTAGCTTCCTTCCAGCTCTCAAGGGCCCTGGTTTAATCCTGGCCTCTGCGCCTTGAAGCTGCACGCTCAGTGCCGAACCATCCCGTGCTGTTTTCTTAGGGGCTACGGCAATGGGTGCACTTTGGATTCTCACATCTTCTGGAGCTCTGTGACTGTACCATAAAGGATTTCCACTCTGTCACAAGGCTTCCCCATCAAGCCCTGTCAATTAACCAGTAGTTGCTGGATCACAGTTGGCATGTGTTACAGGGATCACGGAGAGCAGAAGGGATGCTGTGAGAAAGGGGAGGGTCAAATGTTAGTTTGACTTTTAGAAGGGAAAAAAGTGTGTAAGGGAGCAAAGCAAGCAAGCGCTCTGAGTCACAGGCGAGGAAGCCTCAAGTCTGCCCTAAACCAACTCTGCAACCAGTGACTGAAACAGGTTTTCATGAACACGTAGAAGAGAAAGGAATCATTAAGAAATGAATCATGTGCATAAAAAATAAGTTATGCTGATCTCCGTGGTGGGTGGGTGGGGTCACTAATGGTTAAGACAGGGAGTTGATCATAAACCTGCCTTTGCCCACACACTGAATTATTTTAGGTAGGTCAGTGACAGGGCACTAAGTGGAGAACCACAAACTGAGTTATTCCATTTTCAATTATCTCTCAGCTCTGATTATATTAAGAAGCAAGTCCCAGTGTGCTGCTAATCTGCCTTTAGCATCTCCTTAACAAAAGAGGGGCAGAGCCTTGAGGGCAAATGGGATTGCCAGAATCCAGTAATACGCTCCTTTATTCTATGCACTGTATTTGCTTTTAAAAAAGGTTTTCTTTCATTTAAGATAAGTGACATTTTTCTATTTAAGGAAATAAAAATTATTTTAGAAAGACTGGAGTGATTTTAAATGAAAATATTAAGGAACTAACAGCTGGTGGCAGCAAGGGAACCGTGCAGATGGCACTTAGGTAGGCTACCAGATTCTGTGACACTACACAAAGGTCCACTGGTCACGAACCCACAGCCACTTTCTCCTTTCCTCCCCGTGTGCAGGACTTGGTCATCTCCCCTTGAATGTGGATTAGGGAAACACTGACTGGTTTCAGTTATGTGCCATGGTCCTTTCACAGACATACAGAGAGGAAAGTTCTAACATACATAGGAAAGTCAAATACACAGAGGGCACAAATATACAGAGTTATTAAAATGCTTTCTAAAAATCCACCCAAATCCAAATATAGTAAGTACATTCACTTCTTTACCAATGCGCTAAGTAACAAGATTTTACAGTAGGTCCCAAACCCACTATAATTTCTTAACTTTTTTTCCTTTATTTTTATTTATGTGTATGGATGTTGTTGCCTGCATGCATGTCTGTGTGCCACATGCATGGCTGGTGCCTGCAGAGGCCAGAAGAAGGTATGGGATTCTCCAGGATTGGAATTACAGTCAGTTGGGAGTGACTATATAGGTGTTGGGAATCGAACCCTGGTTTTCTGGAATATCAGCTTTAACCATTGAGCCACCTCTCCAGTTCCTCCCCAAACTGCCACAATTTCAAAAGAGCAACAAGAGTCATAGCTACATTGGTTTTACTATGATTTGCTGCTTATATTCATATTTAAATGAAATGTTAGGTCTTAGTTACAGTTAATATAATAAAGATACGTTTTTCCTATGTAAACCCATCGAAGCTATATACTGCAGCCACTCACTGGGTGGGGTAGGAGAGTTCCCTTGTGATCCCACATATTGGTTTTGGGCATGTCATCAGGTCTAGATGATATAGATGTAAAAGGCTTGTAGGGAAGGGTTTTGTTTTGATTAAAACAGACAGACAGACAAACAAACATAAAATAGGAATCTGTATCTTTCCCGACTTTGGAAATTGGTGTACAAGCATGAAATGCCTGGAGCTATGGCAACGATCTTGCAGCCGAGAAAGACACCTGTGATCACTGCAAACTAGAAAGAGGGAAAGCACTAAGGAGCTGGATCCCGGGGCCATATTTCTGGAAAACTGGCACGTCCTGGAGCTGCTGTACTTGAGACTGACTTCACATGTAACACGATAATCCTCATTATCACCGCTGCTTCAGAGTTTTCTCACTTGCCTAAAACAGCTGAATGTGACCCATGAATTTTTAACAGTTATAGATGACCTTTCAACCCCGAAACAAGACGCAGGCACTAGCAGGAGCAGCAGAGGATGTTGTGCCCTAACTCCTATCTGCCCTTCTTTCCAGCCTCTCAGGCTCTGCAGTGTGGAGGGGAAGGCCTGTCTAATGAGAACTGACAAGGGAGAGGCCACAGGACTGCTGAGGACAGGGACAGCTCTTAGCAAAGGATGCCACCCAAAGGGCTGGTGCTCAGCTCAGACCTCCACCCTCCATTCTAGGGGCAGCTGCGGAGGGTGGGGGGAGGAGGAGGGAGTGGGCAACTTGGCACAGCTGTGAAGTCACGTGTCAGTCAACAAGCCAAGGTTTCATGTTCTTAACTGGTTCTGATCCAAATCCCAAGGCCGGCCCCACTCCAGTTCTTCCCAAGAGCACCTTTTTTTTTGTTTTTCTCCAGCAGCCTATATCTGCCCTTAGTTTCCTTTCTATCAGTGTTCAAATTTCTCACTTCATAGCCATAAATCAGATAGAAAGCTTGGAGAAGACATCAGACAGACCCTATAATCTCTGCTAATCCTGTAATCGGGAGCTAAACCCAGGACACAAATGGATTTACAAAATCAGGATTTCAGAAACTCAAATGGCATTAGCAGGCCTCCGAGACAAATGCACATAACAACCCAATGAGATCCATCAATACAGACACAGATACAATCCACACTAACCACCTGGAAAAAACTAAAGGAGCAGATGCATGGGAGACCTCTAGATATGTCAGCAAAGCCATCTCCTCTTTCAAAAAGCTTCTTTTTCTGGTTTGTATTTTAAAAATTTAGCTTAATGGATACATAATTGCTCATATTTGTTTTGATATATACACACACTGTATAATGATCAAATCAGGGTAACAAGCCTATCTGTCACTTTACATTCTGAAATAAACAGTGTGGCTGGTGGGGTGGCTGAGGAGGAGATAAAGCACTTGCCAGCAGAGCCTGTCAACGTGAACTCCATCCTGGAACCCACATGACGGAGAAGGGGAGAACTGACTCCTCAATGTGGCCCTCTGATCTCTACATGTTCTCCATGGCATGCATGCCCCTGTCACACATACACACAGTAGACAAAGAAACATACAATGCATCATTGTGAACTACAGTCAAGAGCCCCAGGACTTCGTCACCCGCTGTTACTCTGGACTTGCTGACCAACATCTGTCTATTGTCCCCATCCTAACCATCTTTGGGAAGAGTCTCTCCAGTTGTCTGCGAATGGAAGAGCAGGGACAAAAGGGACAGGAGAGGAGAAGGGGAAGACAGCTCTTTCTAAAATTCTGAAACCTTTTCTAATGGTCATCTTTGGCATAAATAAAAACAGTGAGTGATTCCAGCAAGCTGAAAACAAGGAAGGCGTTTAAGGGCTGGGCTGTAAATGCACGGGGTCCATGCAGAACGTTCTGCAGAAACAAGCTTTCAAGGCACTGTTTCAGATTTGTTGCCCACCTGACCTAGTGCAGGGATAAAGGCCTTTGGGAAGCAGCAGGCTGGCATAGTCTACAAACTCTGCTTCTCTGGGAGCCTGCCTGCCCCTGTGTGGATGGGCCTGAATACATTTTTCTTTCTGTGCTTGCCCAGGCGGCAAAGCTGCCCGACCACATGGGGGCAGAGACACGGGGACATACAAATCTTAAAGATAGGAGCTGGGTCTGGACAAGCTATTTCCTTCAGGCAAGTGGGAACATTTTCTTGGGTTTTCTCCTCCAAGTACCTTGACAGGAGGGGCTTTGACTAGGACGCCATCTTTGCTCCTTTCTGGGAGCAGACACTGCTCAGGAAAGAGAAACATAAGCCAATGCAAGGAGCCCTACTCTGCTAGCTTTTGTTATAAGACAGCCCACCTGTAGCCCTAAGTTTTCTCTGGTCCTGCCCAGCCCCATGGTACTGCAGATGCTTATAAAATAATCACACAGAGGCTTAATATTATTTATAAACTGTATGGTCTATGACAGGCCTTTTGCTAGCTAGCTCTTATATCTTAAATTAACTCACTTCTATTAATCTATGTTTTGCCACATGGCTTACTGGTCTGTTAGTATGTTGTTCCTTGGGCATCAGGCTGGCATCTTTCTCCAGACTCTACCTTTCTCTTTCCTGTCTCTCTCCTTGGATTTCCCGCCTGCCTTCACCTTATGCCTGTAGATTTTCCCTCTTCTCTGCTCTACCCTACCCCTCTCTTGGTGGCTTCAAGAAAAAAAAAATGAGGGAATTTGATCAGGTAGAAAAGGAGAAACTTGTCTTATGACATTGTCCTATGTAATGCCCATTCTACTGACAGTGTAGCAGTGCTTACGATGAACTACAAGACTTTTTTTTTTTTTTTGGCAGGTGGGTTGTGTGTATGTGTGCTCTTCTCTGTGGGTGCATGTGAAACCCCAGGGTTGACATTAGTTATCTTCCTCTATTGCTCTCTACCTCTATATTGAGACAAGGTCTCCCAATGAGCCTGAAGCTCACCAATTCAACCAGTCTGGCCAGCCAGGATGCTCAGAGGATTTTCTTTGCTCTCCACATTGAGATTAGAGACAGGTCACCATTTCCACCCAGGTTTTATGTGAATTCTGGGGATCCAATCTTGGGTCATCATGTTTGCACAGTAGTCATTTTATCCATGGAGCCGTCCACCCCTCCACCACCCACCGCTCCTCCACCCATCGCTCCAGCTCACTCATTTAGCCTGGGACCTTGAGCAACACATTCAAAATACCTAAGGTAAATGAGATATACAGAAGTAGCAACTTCTGAAAAGTGAGGCTTGTATGAGAAAACCAGTAATGTGAAGTGGGGGTTCAGAGACAGAGGGCGTCAGTTCCCAGGTGGGCCCCCTGAGCAGACAAAATGAAGCCACCTTCTGTGGCTGTCTCAGGAAGAGATCAGATGGAGAGGCAATTGAGAGACCTGCAGGAAGCCAACCACTCAGAACCACCCCTCACTGGTCAGCCCTTCGTCTTCTAGGCTAATGCGATTGTGAGACTGTAGAATATCCTTCAACACCCATTTAATTCTTTTCCTTCCTAGAAAACAATACTTAATAAGAATGGTCTCGTTCACAAAAGCAAGTGAGTCAAGCTTGTGTTTCGAAAACTCATTAATAACCAAGAATGTGAGAAGAGACAGTGTCTGGTGGGGACGGCAGTGGCAGGGGTCAACTCTCCGAGAGGCATTACGCATGGGGCTGGGGAATCATTGGTGTCTGTGGCCTGTCTGTGTTAGCGTCTCCAGCACCAGGATGCTTCGTGGTATTAGTCTGATGGAGTCTTATTCGGCAGCTGTCAGCCATACAGGCACACAGGGTCTTATTTCTTTCCCTTTTCAGGCAGCTTTAGATGATTAGGAAATCAAATGGCTCAGGTCCTCTTGCTGGAGGAAAGTGATGGGCCAGCACAGAAGGAAGCTCATGCGCAGTGTGGCTCCATCCCCTCAGGGCTCTAGGGATTCCACCAGAGAGAGAAGCGGAATGTCCCTACTTTGCTGGTGGTTGGTCTGTTCACATTTACCTCCTTTCTTTACTTCCTGACCCTCGTCTATGTAGACACAGCCCTGAATAGATCCCACTGACTGGCACTTGGAGGCAGACTGCCAGAACCAGGCAGGAAGGACAGGTCTCAAGTTGCTCTGTGTGTCTGGGATCCCAAGATGGTTTCTCTTTGGGGAGGGATCCCTAAGTGCTCTACGCCAGCGCCAAAGCACCACCAAGTTGCCTGGCCAGAGAGGACACTGGCGGGGGAGGGAGAGAGCCCTGTCCAGCTCACACGCTGCTCATTTGCACAAAGAGCCCTTTCAGAGTTATTGGCTGGCAGAATTCCTCCTGGGCTTTTTTCAGCGCCCGTGCACAGAATACCAATCAAGCAGTCTCACTGGTCTGCCCCACAAACTAGCCACAGTTACCAAGAAGGAGGCACAGAAAGAGGCTCCCCCAGCCAGGCTCCCTCAACTAGGAGCAGTAGAACTGGGACTTCAGTCTGCTCACTAGAAACAAAACCACCTCAGTCTGGTGTCCTTTACAGAACATTGTAAATAGTCCAAGACAAAATGTTCCTATGTGCTTCTCACTTATAACACCTTTGGCTGGTGGGGGATACTATTTTGGGGTGGGAGATAATAAATTTCAAGAGTCACGCTAGCCTTAATTAAGAAGAAATAAATCTACCTATTGGCTCTGGTCAAATCCAGAAATTGTGATAAGAGGCAGTAAGTAAATAGGAGAAAACACATATATGGACAAACCAGCTAACCAATCAGCACTCCAACCTGTGTCAACGTGAATGAGGAGTTGAGGACCCTAGCTCTGGTCATTCAACATCAGCACCCACAGCACCCATCAACACCCACAGCCTCTAAACATAAAGGCAAGTCGGCTGGCAGCATTTGCAGGTGAAAGCTGCATTGTGAAAATGTGGACTGAGAGCAGGCTGAATGCCAAGTAAATCCAACTCCCCCAGAAGCTCCTATCATAGAAAAGGGACGCAGCATCCAGGAACCTGGGTGCCAGCCAGCCCACCCATAGCTCATTTGATGACTCATGGGGAAGCCAGTGGTGTGGCTGGTTCTGGCATTCCCAGTGCCGCACCCCTTGGCCACTTAGCACCAGCGCCCCTCCTCTGGTTAATGCCAGGACACAGTGCTCACCACAGAGACGGAGATCACTTTAGCCCCAAAGTGTACGTATTCGATTCTCTCCCTCAAGTCCCTAGGATGGGCCAATGAATACCTGGTAGAGGAACCCAAGTTGCTAAGTAGGTACAGAATGACAAACTGAAGTCTGGCCATTTGGAATTCGGAAAATCCTAGCTATAGCAAAAGCTGGCAGGGTAGGACTAAAAACAATTGATGAATTAATTATATAAAGCAGCTTGATGGCCAGAAATGATGGTCTACAAAGAAAGCAAACAAATCAAGGAGGTTGGCAGAGAGAAAGGAGCAGTGACATGGCGCTGTTCCATAAACTGAAGGGGTAGAAAAAAATGGCTTGTAGGTGAGGAAGAGCCACAAGAAACGACACAAGAGGATCCAGCCGGCCAAGACGAAGAGAGTAAAAACAGGGAAGTTCCAAATTTGACCAGACCTCTTAAAATTAGCCCAAGATTGCAGAGACTCAATGTAGAAATTATGTTCCCACTTACTCACACATTCTAAATACTGAATTCTTAGTAAGGGCTCCTAGAATATTCCTTGGAGAGTGGCCTTATGTCTAGTGACTTTGTTTTCCTTAAAAACACCCATGGTGGAGGGAACGGATGAAACATGTCCCCTCTAGGCAAAAGGAAAAGAGTCAAAGACAACACAGAAGGACCAGGGGGCCTGAGAGCCTGGGCTCCCAGTCCGGCTTGACACTCAAGTTGTTTGGTACCTCCTCTGGAGTGCTTTCAGTTAAATGAAGAGTCTGTTGATGGAATTGTTGATTCTGCTGTCACACAAGATTTAGGGACTGACAGCTATTAGTGAAGGGACAGAAGGGAGGGAAGGAGACAGAAAGGGAGGACTCTTCACCCAGTCCCAACTGCGCTTAAGCTCAGGAGCTCAGTGGGGTATTTATAGCTGCCTTTAAATTTACCCAACTTGCCATAGAGGGAAGTAATGGGGCGCCCTTTACTGCTGCTAGTGGTGACTGTCCTAACATTCTTTAATTAGCAGAAAGCGTTGGCACAGCCACTTTCAAAGCATTTGATCTCACTGTCCTGGTGTTCTCTATTTCAGGCTCAACAGCCCTCACTCCCTAGCAGAAAATGCACTTTAGCAGAACTGCAAATGACAGGCACATGCAGATGCGAGTACAGGTATGTCTACACCTGTGCCCATTCTTCAGCTCCCTCCTCACACAGTCACAGTGCCAGGAACCTGCATGTCTTTGTGCTGCCTCCAGAAAAGTGTCTTAGAAATCTCTCAGCAGGAACTAGAAAGTCAAAATGGAGAACTGGAGAAACCTTGAGATGACCAGGCCCTCTTTAATTTTTCTTGCCAACGAGAAAACAAAGCCGACAAATTTTCACTTACTTTCTCAGATAATGGAGCAGAGTTAGGACTAATGATATCCATTGGGGGAGGGGTCTGAGCTCTTTCTCATGGACCCAGACTTCTAGTTCTGAGATAATTATTCACTACAGTGATCAAGAGATGAGAACGACAAAGAAGGACCAATATTGTGCTTCCATGAGGGTATACAATGAACACACTAACAAATATACAAACAAGATCATCTCTGAACATGGTATAAAGTTGATGAAACTGGTTAATGTGATTAAGCCTGGTAGGTCACTTTAAGTCTCTGTTGGGAGACCAGCTCAAGAAGCTAGCCTAAGGGGTGTGGGGAAGAACAACCTAGGTTGAGGACAGCAAAATCCCAAAGGAGAGAATCAAGTTAAGAATGTTCCAGCAGATGACAACCAGTGTAACTGTTATGCTGGGAGTATGGAGGAGTTTGACAAAATGTCAGCTCAGAGGTTGAAGGGAAAGGATGAAGGCTGAGGAGCTGTGGTAAGCAGTTTGGTTGCTATTCAATTTACGAGGCAAATGGAACATGTTAAGTAAATCAATAACATAATCTGATGTAATGTCACCAAGATCACTTTAGTTGCTATGGAGAATAGATTATAAATGGCATGGTAACCCATGCCTAGCAGAGATTACTTCAGCAATTCTGAATGTAAGTTCTGTGGTCACATGAGATGCTGATATACTGGTAAGCTAGGCAGAGTACATGATAATTTGGTAATATTTCGATCTGTCTCAAAGTCTAAAATTAACTAAAATTTTTTTTTTAAAGTATTAACTGCTAGGTGTGGTGGCACTTGCTGAGGCAGAGGCAGGCATATCTTTGGGAGTTTGAGGCCAGCCTGGTCTACACAGTGAGTTCTAGGCCAGCTAGGTCTATACAGTGAAATCAGATCTCAAAAAAGCATTAACTCTTAGAAATAGTAAAAACCACTTTGTACCATGAATGAAGAATTAGAAGTTCTAAATTAGGAACAATGCCAAGAGCAAGTGATCCTAAATAATAAAAAGATAATGGAAAGAGAATTCACTCAAAAATTAGACCAAAAAATTCTTTTCTATATTAGCTCCCATATTTAAAAACAATAGATGCTATTATTACAATTTACTGAGACCAGCCATGGATTCCAAAATTTGCTTGCAGCCCAGTATGACAGAATAAGTTAACTACTTTACACTTGAAAAATCTGAGGCTTTTTTATAAAGAACTACATATTTGTAGTAAGAAGCAGATCTAGATTTAAGTTCGTTTGTCTGATTCCAGAGATACTTCATAGCCACCACCGTGTTCTAATGCTTGCTAGAGGAGTACACACAGATACACACACACACACACACACACACACACACACACACACACACACACACACAGCATGTAATGTATTTTGAAGTTTGGGTACATGCATGACATCACATGTGCATCTGTGAAGCAATTGATTGTAGGTGTGGACCCCTAATTCATGACCTAGTTGGTACTTGATTATCCTGGTGGTCCCTAAATCCAACTAGAAATGGCTAAATTACAGACAAGGAAGAGAAGAAAATGAGACAATGTGATCATGGAGGCAGAGCCAGAAGTGAGACCCTGACAAGGCAAGGGACCCTGAGGTCCAGACCAGTCAAGGTTCTTGAAGGAACAAAGCCTTGCTAGATTTTGAGCTTCTAGATCTCCAAGAAAATTTGTTGTTTGAAGCTATTGACTATGTGGAAATGTGTTATGGCTGCCACAGAAATTAAGTCACGCTTTACTTCAGTAACCAAAACAAAATTTAAATCTACCCAACAAATGGAGAAATCTAATGGTTTTTGCTCACAGAGCTGTATGTGTTAACAGCATAAGTACCTATACACCCTGAAAACGTTACTAAATTATTATTGCTGATATGGTTAATTAAAGATGGTAAACCCCTGGGGTCAGAATACCTGCAAAGCAGGGAGGGGTTTTTATAGGTGCTCCACAGGACCCTTTGGAGTGCTGGCCCATATATTTGGCTGTGGCAAGAATGACACCTAAGCTCACTTTCCCAAGAAAGGGAGGGAGAGGCAGCTAGCGGTCAGGAGGCTGTCTCTTCACTACAGTTTGGAAGCCTGCCCACAAAGAAGCCACCAGTCTGGGCAACTAGTCTCAGCAGAAAAAGAGGCCTCTGTATAGCTCCTTGTAATTCCCATCCCCTTTGAGATAGCATCTCATATATCCCAGGCTGGCCTCAAACTTGCTATATAGCTGAGGATGACCTAAACTCCTGATCCTCCTGCCTTTACCTTCTGAATGCTGAGTTTTAGATGCGTTCCATCATACCCAGTTAGTGCAATGCTGCGGAGGGAACCCAGAATGCCAGGTAGGTCTGAGCTACTTCACAAGGCCAGTTCTTTGTAAATGTTATTAGCCACTTTGTCTTATTTCAGCTGAAGTTTTAGAAAATTGCTCTTGATAGGCCCTGTGAAGTGTCCCCAACCCCTGCCACCTTTGATACTGGGCACTGAATCTAATGCACTGATTGAGCATGCCAATCTAGAGGTCTACCACCAAGCTATGTTCCTAGCCTCCTTCCTTCCTTCCTTCCTTCCTTCCTTCCTTCCTTCCTTCCTTCCTTCCTTCCTTCCTTCCTTTCCTTCCTTAGTTTTAACCCCCCACCTCGACTTTCTCTAAAAGAGCAGAGATTTTAGAGAAAACAACAGTGGAATCTGGGGCACTAGGAAAAACAAGTAACTTTCAGGGCATCTGTGTTGCCCTGAATCATCCAGTCAAGGAAACAAAGCCATCTATTTATGATTGTGGGCAGTGACAGCATAGCCTCACTATGAGATCACAAGCAAGAAAAATGAACCTCCTTTTACAATGGCTGGAAACCTCCGTGACCAGATGATCCTAGACAGGTATTTGCACCTGAGAGGAAGTGGATGAGAAGCACAAGATTCCTTGTGTTCACTGCACTGGACAGGAGGAGGTGATCTTTCCTTGTCTCTTTGGAGAACAATTTTCATATTGTTCTTCCTTCCTTCTTCCTGTCTCTGAAGCCCCACTCCCCTGCCCTCTCCCTTACTTTCATTCTGTTCTTGTTGGACTTCCCCAGAAGGGACCCAAAGGCATACTGGAAGCAAGATGGTAGCCTGCTATTCCTGGCAAACCCTATGAGGCATTGTGGACATCTAGTGGCTGCTTAGGATAATGCCTCAGGGACAGCAGCATTACCAGAGTAGGGAGGGGGGCTGGCCTGACAGTCCTGGGCTCCTCTATGTGACTAGTCCTTTGGCTTCTTATTGGAGATCCAAGTCATTGGGATGGCATACCAGCACTATCAAAGCCACAAACCAGCACAATATAACATGTTTGTTTACAAAGAATACAGTGCAGCATTTGGGGATATCTTCAAGCCCAGCGTTTAAAGGCCAATAAGCCACATACAACATCTTGACAGAGGGACTGAGCTCAGAAGGGACAGACTTTGATAGTAACTAGTATTATGACTAGTTAAGTCATTGTGTCTTTCTGAGCTTAACATCAGTAAAGTGATAGGCCAAATCAAGATGATTTTCCCCCCACCCCCACAGGGTTTCTTTGTGTAACAGCCCTGGCTGTCTTAGAACTCACTCTGTAGACCAGGTGGCCTCGAACTCACAGAGATCTGCCTGCCTCTGCCTCCTGAGCACAGGGATTAAAGACATGCATCACCACCACCAGACAAGATCATCTCTTAAGGAGTCTTTAAAAGTGAACATTCTGTGATCTATGAGCCCTTTTAGTGACCAGCTCTGCTCCAGTCCTGTGGAAGTCTAGATTAAACTGAAGGAAACATTTTCTCCTCAACTTCATGGCCCATCTCTAAGGCTGGGTTCCAATCCCAAAGGATCAACCTTCTTCCCAAAGCTGCCTGTCTGGAAAGGAGTGAGAACCACAGACTATGGGAACTGAAAGGAACTTTCTAGTCTATTTCCTTGATTTCATAAATGAAGAAATCAAGATTTACTTTATGACTCATTATGTCTAACAGCAACAGGGAAAAAAAAAATCAACCAGAACTCAGGTATCCCAACCTCAGTACAAGGCCCATTCTTCAAAACTGAGCTTCTGACCCAGGCCTTCCCAGCCTCTTGAGCTCTCTCCGGCACTCTTAACAGTGTGTCTGTGTGAAAACTGACGGTATTCTGAGCCCAGCGTCCCTCCTACTTAAGTGCAAGCCGCCTCGTTCTTAATCTCTTGGTAGCACCACTCTCCCAGCCAGCACTGTCAGCTGTGAGGGGCAAAGCGGCCCAGGGAGGACTCGGTTTATCTAGAGGCCGCAGGACTGTGTCCTGCAGGCACCACAGCCTCTTCCTTAGTCTACTCTCTAGGTTCAAGGAACTTTTCTGGCCCAGCTGGCCCACACAGGGCAAAGCAGTCCCATGTGAGCTCCCCTGAATTTGGAAACATTTGCCTTCATCCACAGCAGCCGCATTTACTGGGAGATAAGCTCATTCCTGTGCAGTGGTTTTTATCCAACTCAGCCTACCGTCCTACCTATGTCACAGTGTGGGGGTGGGGTGGGGGCAGCTGTCATTTGCTGGGCCTGGAGCTGAACAGATGGGGCTGAGTTTGTCTACACAGGCAGGAAACCAGTTCAGGCAGAGCCCCTCTTCTGCCCAAGGAAGGAGGGGCCCCATACTCCAACGGGCCACGCAGACCCTGGTGAGGCTTCTCCAGTATCTCAGCATTCTCCCTACTTAGTGGCAGCTGTGGAAAGGACAGAGACCTTGCCCCCAGATCCCTGGGGTTCCAGGTCCACACTTCCTGGCCCACAAGATAGTGGTGTCCAGCTTACACAGGGGCCTTCAATGAAGAGTGCGGAGAATGGGAGCCACTTGGAGGCTCAAAGCCTGCAATTCCAGCACTTTAAAGGCCAAAGAACTACCACGAGTTCAAGGCCAGTCTGGGCTTTCAAATGACACCCTGTCTCCAAGGGGTAAAAGAGAAAGAACTACAACAGAGCCAAATGGAACTGGACCTGAGCAGGAGGGTGTGACTCACCTCGACGTCTCACTTCTCCCCTTGGCCTCTCAAGTGTACAGGACTCTCTGATCTCTACTACACCCTTCACTGAATGTGAGGTCTCTCCCCACTCTTGCCTCACCATTAGCCTGTGCAGTGGATACAATCACTGGTCTCATGAACTGAAGATTGAAAAGCCGACTGTCACTATCTGGCAATAGGACTGTAACCAAGTATTGTTTGCCTGAGCTAATTGCTTTCACCTGGAAAATGGAGACAACATCGGGCAATCATTTCACTGGGGGAAAGATTTCACCAGAACAGACACACAAATTCTTAAAATGGTGGATACACAAACACCGCTGAGTGGGTGGGTAAAATTTGACTTCACTCCTCTGGAACAGTATTTTGAGGAATCATTTCCATACCCAAGTTCCTGACATCAATCTGTGTGAGGCCTGCCAGGGTTCAAGTCCTAGTGCTACAACTTAATGTGACGTGTGTGTGTGTGTGTGTGTGTGTGTGTGTGTGTGTGTCTCTCTCTCTCTCTCTCTCTCACACACACACACACACACACACACACACACACTTTACCCATTCATAAAATGAATCATAAAGTAAGGGCTCAGAAATATGTTTATGTTTTTCCTTGACAGTAAATGTAAGCTATAAGGTCTTGGTGAAGGATGGGGACACTAAGTTGCCCACACTGGAACTCTCCAGGACTTGAAGGTTTAGATTTTTTGGGCAGCTGATAATAATGAGTTTATGGCTATGCTGGAGTTCAGAAAGTTGGGAAATCCTGGCTTCCTCACTCTTAAGCAACAGCCCACCTGGGAACAATGGAGTTAAACAAGCATGCTTGTTAGATAACAGGACGGTAAGGGGTTGTTATCAAGAGATGAGGCTGGAAGGAGGGGATAGATAGTAAACCCATGTCTTATTCTGCTGGACCTGCATCACAGTGCTAACCTAATAGATTGTTTCACCCTCACATGGCTGAGAAAGGAGGTTCTTTTACGGGAGGAATGGGTTAGTAAATGCTGACCTACGTTTTTACATCAGCCTGTCAAAGCAGGTATAGGGGCCAGAACTCCCTTTCCAGCAAACTGCTGTGGCAAGCTGCTAGGCAGCTCAGGGAGTCCCAGAGAGAGAGGGGCTGATGCAGCTCAAGGGGCAGAAGACATAAAGCACCTTTCTGGTCCCTGCATCCCGGGGAAGGAAAGGGGGCGACAGGGAGGCGGCAAGGCTGCAGCTCCATGAATGAACCGTGGGTTGCGCCATGGGTTCTGGGAGCTCACCTCAATCCTTCCCGGGTTGTCATTCCCTCAGCTCCTTCAATTTGGTCTTTCTTTCCACTGTTTCCCGCCCCCACAGCCCTCATTAAGAAAACTATCATTTAAAGCCCCAGTTACAGCCGGGGGAGGGAGAGGACTGGAAGGACAGGCACAGAGCAAGGCGAAGCTTAGGCTCGTGGTCTTCTGACTCAACGCAGCCTTTGCGTCCCAGCTGCCCGCCCCTGAGTCCCCACCATCCTGCAGATCCAAACTCCTGGCCGCGCAGCCAGGCACCCCGTCAGCATTCAGCGGGGGTGCGGATGACGCGGGCGCTCGTAGGAGATCGGCCAACTGCAGCAGCCCCACCGAGGGCCGCTGCACCCGGGCCCCTGAGCCCAAGCAGTCCAGGGCCGGAGGAGGGTGCTGGGTGGCCCGGGTGGCGGCCGCGCAGTCTCCCGCTGCAGCCCTACACCGCTTCAGCCTATCAGGGGCCCTCCAGCCACTCGCTCCGACCTGACCAAAATAGCTGCGAACGCCTGCGACTAGCGCGCGGCCCCTCACTTGACGCTCACTCCGACTCGCTCGCCCGCTAGCCCGCCCGGGCCGCTCCGATCGTCTGGAGGGGGCAGGGAGGAAGCTGCCGGGGAGGGGGGAGGGGGATGGGGAGCAAGGAGGGAGGAAGGAAGGAAGAAAGGAAGGAAGGAAGGAGGGAGGGAAGGAAGGAAGGAAGAAGCCAGGAAGGCAGGCAGCCCTCCGCGACTCGGGGCTGCGCGGCGCGGGCCGGCGCGCGCTGGAAGGCGCGGCGTTAACCCCTTGAGGGCAGGTGGCGGAGGGGGAGCAGTGTTAATACATAAGAGCACTGCATCACGCTAATCTTCTCCCCAGAACAGTATGCGTCAGCAGTACATTCACGTTCTGACTGAAGGACAAAAGGATGAGAGAGCAGTCTGCGTGGCTGCCGCCTGCAACACCGCGAGCCCGGCGCGAGGAGGAGACGGTGGGAGCCGAGCGCAGGGGCCCCGTTGCTGCCGCCGCCGCCGCCGTCGCTAGCCAGCGGGGACCATGTTCCCGGGCTCCGGAGCGTTTCCTGCAGCCGCGACCCCCACTGCTCACGCTGCCGTCGCCAGCGCTCCTGCCGCTGCAGCAGTCCGCTGGCAGCTCGGCCGCTGAAGGCTCCTGGAGCCCCAGCGGCGAACTCGCACTCTCCGCACAAAGCCGGGGCCGGCGGCGCGCCGGGAGCCCAGCAGTGGCGGGCGGCGGCGGGCGCTTGCGCGTTGCCGGGGGCTGCGGCCGCCGCCGCCGGACCCGCGCCCGCCCCCGGACTCCCTGAAGGGGCCTGCGGTGCGGGCGCGACCGCGGGCGCCGCGCGCTCCTCCGCTCGCGGACCGGGTCCCGACGCCACGTCCACGCCGCTGCCCCTCCGGGGCTGGACGGATTACCGCTCCTCGCGCCAGCAGACGGCGGAACTGGAGAACTGAGCCCAGTTTTTGTCTTTTTAACCCTTCCGAGAGAAGAGGCGAGGAGAAAGGGGGTGTGTGCCTAGGGAGGGCGAAGGCGCAGCGAACACCTCTTAACTCTCTCGCAGCCCCGCGAGCTCACGACTGCAATCAGCTGCCGCCAGTTCCGGGAGGCCGACGCCGGGAAAGCGGAGTGGAGAGCAGCGCAGCAGCCGGGGAGCGCGGCCTGGGCGGCTTCGGGGCGCCCCCGCACCCCCATCCCCCGCGGCAGCCCAGGGAGAGGGCTGGGGGCGCCGGAGACACACTTTGGCGATGAAGCGCCTTCCCCCGCGGCTGGAGCGAGCTGGTGCCAGGGTCCAAGGACAAAGCAGGGAAGCGCTGGTGGCGCCGCTCCTCGGGCTCTCGGGGGGGCATGCACCTGCATAGCCCGCCGGGCCTTGGCTCTCCCTGGCGCGCCTCAACTCCACGGCTTCGCCGGCTCCGGATTTACTAGAAGCCATTTTGTCTCCCCCACCCCTCCCCTCCCCTCCCCTCTGCCCTCCCTGCCCCCACTACTTCCCCCTTTGTTAATTAAAACTAAAGTCAGAATGGGAACGATGTACCCGGCTCCGGTGGAGAAAGCTTAAGGACAAGGCGCTAATTCTTTCCTGCTTTCCTTCCGAGGTAGGTGACAGCGAATTGGGTGGGGATGGTTGCAACGTGGGAGAGAAAGTCTTAGCTTTCTATGGGCTGGCCTTGGGGGTGGGCTGGTGGACGAGGGGCCGCTCTGTAGTTTGGCAGGATTTTTCTAGGCCGACCTGCTCCTCTCTAATCGCCCCCTCCCCACCTCCTTCTCCAGATGGAAAGAGGAGCTCCTAGCTCACTTAAGCCGGGGTAAGGCTGGTTCTCTTTTCCAAGCCAAAATCCCAGGCGATGGTGAATTATGAACGTGCCACACCATGAGGCTCTTGTGGCAGGTAACTGTGCACCACACCTGGAATGCCGTCCTGCTTCCCGTCGTCTACCTCACGGCGCAAGTGTGGCTTCTGTGTGCGGCCATCGCTGCTGCCGCTTCAGCCGGGCCCCAGAACTGCCCCTCCGTCTGTTCCTGCAGTAACCAGTTCAGCAAGGTGGTGTGCACCCGCCGGGGACTCTCTGAGGTCCCGCAGGGTATTCCTTCCAACACCCGCTATCTCAACCTCATGGAAAACAACATCCAGATGATTCAGGCCGACACCTTCAGGCACCTCCACCACCTGGAGGTCCTGCAGCTGGGCAGGAACTCCATCAGGCAGATAGAGGTGGGGGCCTTCAATGGCCTCGCCAGTCTCAACACCCTGGAACTGTTTGACAACTGGCTGACTGTCATCCCCAGTGGGGCCTTTGAGTACCTGTCCAAGCTGCGGGAGCTCTGGCTTCGCAACAACCCCATTGAAAGCATCCCCTCTTATGCCTTCAACCGGGTGCCCTCCCTCATGCGGCTGGATTTGGGGGAGCTCAAAAAGCTGGAGTATATCTCTGAGGGGGCTTTTGAGGGGCTGTTCAACCTCAAGTACCTGAACTTGGGCATGTGCAATATTAAGGATATGCCCAATCTTACACCCCTAGTGGGGCTGGAGGAGCTTGAGATGTCAGGGAACCACTTTCCTGAGATCAGGCCTGGGTCCTTCCATGGCCTTAGCTCCCTCAAGAAGCTGTGGGTGATGAACTCACAAGTCAGCTTGATTGAGCGAAATGCTTTTGATGGGCTGGCCTCCCTTGTGGAACTCAACTTGGCCCACAATAACCTTTCATCTTTGCCCCATGACCTCTTCACTCCCCTGAGATACCTAGTGGAGTTGCACCTACATCACAATCCTTGGAACTGTGATTGTGATATTCTGTGGCTGGCTTGGTGGCTTCGGGAGTATATTCCCACCAATTCCACCTGCTGTGGCCGCTGTCATGCTCCCATGCACATGCGAGGCCGTTACCTGGTGGAGGTGGACCAGGCCTCCTTCCAGTGCTCTGCCCCCTTCATCATGGATGCACCCCGGGACCTCAATATCTCTGAGGATCGGATGGCAGAACTTAAGTGTCGGACTCCCCCTATGTCCTCTGTGAAGTGGTTGCTGCCCAATGGGACAGTGCTCAGCCACGCCTCCCGGCACCCACGGATCTCTGTTCTTAATGATGGCACCTTGAACTTTTCTCGTGTGCTGCTCATAGACACTGGAGTATACACATGCATGGTGACCAATGTGGCAGGCAACTCCAATGCCTCGGCCTACCTCAATGTGAGCTCGGCCGAGCTCAATACTCCCAACTTCAGCTTCTTCACCACAGTAACAGTGGAGACCACAGAGATCTCGCCTGAGGACATAACACGAAAGTACAAGCCTGTTCCCACCACATCCACTGGTTACCAGCCGGCATATACCACCTCTACCACGGTGCTCATTCAGACCACCCGTGTGCCCAAGCAGGTGCCAGTGCCCTCGACAGACACCACTGACAAGATGCAGACCAGCCTGGATGAAGTCATGAAGACCACCAAGATCATCATTGGCTGCTTTGTGGCCGTGACCCTCCTGGCTGCTGCCATGTTGATCGTCTTCTATAAACTTCGCAAGCGGCACCAGCAACGGAGTACAGTCACAGCTGCCCGGACAGTAGAGATTATCCAGGTGGATGAAGACATCCCAGCAGCAGCATCTGCAGCAACAGCAGCAGCTCCATCGGCTGTATCAGGTGAGGGGGCAGTAGTGTTGCCCACAATACATGACCATATTAACTACAACACCTACAAACCAGCACATGGGGCCCACTGGACAGAAAACAGCCTGGGGAACTCTCTGCACCCCACAGTCACCACTATCTCTGAACCTTATATAATTCAGACCCATACCAAGGACAAGGTACAGGAAACTCAAATATGACTCCCCTCCCTCAAAAAACTTATCAAATGCAATAGAATGCACAAAAAGAGCAACTTTTGTACAGAGTGGGGAGAGACTTTTTCTTGTATATGCTTATATATTAAATCTATGGGCTGGTTAAAAAAGATTATATTAAAATTTAAAAAGAAAAAATCAAAACACAACTATTTTCTAACTTGTAAGTTCTATTTAAAGGAGAGGGAAGGGGATCTTGGCCATGCTGTGGGTAGGAGCCTCAAGTCAACTGGCGTAAGGTGGGAACCGCTCAGCCAGAACAAGCCAGAACAACCAACACCCCAGAGAGGCAGGGTGTGGGCTGCTGGGGAGGAAGGGCAGATCGTATCTGTCCTTTTTTAGAAGATGCTTCAAGGATATAGGAATACCATTTCTACAGACATCTTTCTTAAGCTGAGAGCCGTCTTTACAGATCTATCTTATAAAAAAAATTTAAAAAAGCATCATAAATTTGTACTGTGCCAAAATGTTGAGAGGCAATAATTTTTTTCCTTCAGAGGCAAAGGGGAAGATAGATCTGTAAATATATTTTAAGTAGGAAAACCACCCAAATTCAAATGAATCCTTAAAGGGGTTATTTCTTTGTCCATGTGCACAAATCCTTTGGGTTTGTGCCCTAAGACTTGCATGTATCTCCCCTGACAACGCTACAGGGCAGCTCAGGAGGAAGGGAGCTGCCGTAGCTCTAGTCAGATGCTTCCACACTGCACCACACTCTTGCAGTCGGGCATAACCCACTCTGCAAGGCATGTGTCTATTCAGGGTTTCCCGGGAGGAGGTGGCCTGAAGGGGGTGCGGCTCCGGGGAAGGAGCGAGGCAGAGCAGCAGAGGGAATGATTCACAGGAGGCCATAAATTAGCATTGTGCGTGTCCACCTGTTGTTCCGGGTATCTGACAAATGATTGTAGACAATGATGACATTTTTTGATTTTTCAAACAAGATCTTGTTTGTTTTAAGGTAGAGGAGGAGGAGAGGCTGGGAGTGGGGGGAACTTAGGGGAGTGGAAGCTTTTCTCATGCTTGGGATTTGGTGACTATTCTAAATGCTGATTCATTAGGGATTATTACAGCTGATGCCAACTAGTTGTGGTGATGGAGTGGGGGCAGAACATGAGTAGAGAGGAAAAAAGGAGAGCTAAAAAGGGCCCAGGCTCAATTTCAAGATGCCTTTGCCAACCAGGATGTTTCTGGGGGAGGGGGGAGAGACGTGAAATCCAGTGACCAGCGGGCACACACAAATGACTTCTGCATGGAGTCCTGTTGAATGGGGCACCATGGAGGGAAGCTTCCCTCCCCTAGGCCTACCTCCAGTAGAGCTGGAAGCAGGGGGCAAGATCTGTTATTCTGGTCCATTTAATGATGTAACTTTCAGTTATTATTTTAGCTTTAAGAGGAAATAAAGGGTTCAGATTTGAAGGGGGTGGTACGGGTGGGGGGAATGCCAACAAAAGAACACTGATTGTAATGTGAGAAAAGTGTATTTTTGTATTTTAATAAATATTGTTCAATTTTTAATTCAATGTCCCCAAAGGGTTAAATTGAATAAGAAGACCCTGAACCTCTACAGTCTTACAAGCATTGGCCGAGTCATTTATATTTAAATAAAGGGGTTGGGGGGAGGGAAGAGGCACGATGTTGGGGAGGGAGACAATGTTCATTTTTTTAAAGTGTGGGAAAATGCTAAAAGCTGTCAACCACCTTTCTTTAGTTTAAATAAATGCACCCCGACTCCAGTGCATCTTCCACCAGCTAAGTGTGTTAGTCCCTGGCTTTGTTGGGGATATAACCAAATTCCCCACGCCCTGGAAAAGCAGGGGAAATGGGTCAGCCTCAGTTCCTGGGACCTGGCCAGAAGTGAACCGCCACCTCAGCAGAACCTGATGGTCAGGCAGTACCAGCTCAACCCAAGGACCTGGGAGGCTTGGATTTAAGGGGGCTGCAGTGGTAATGTAGTTGCCTGCAAATCCCCACAGGCAGTGTTACCTCTCCCCCACCTGCCTCCAGTGCTAAATAGTCAGATGTGTTTTGGAGGAGGTGGGGGTCTGGCTCTTAAGGTTCACAAGCAATGACTTCCAGGGAGGCTCTATGAACATGGACCCTCTTCAGTATATATTTATCCTCATGCAGGGATGAGGTCTGAGTGGGTGTGATCTATCTGGCACTAAGGAGGGAAAGAAGCAGGTAGCACTTTGCAGCAGTTGGTTAAGAAATGACCATTTCTGGCTATCAGTGCCTAAGGTAACACGCGCCAGTGTGCACTTACAGTATAGGCAGCAACGGTTGGTTCTCTGTCCTCTTAGCACTCTGCCTCTAATACAGAAAGAAAACTGCAGCAGAGCAAAGGGTGGGACTTGGCTAGGACCAGATGAACACTCAAGAAATGATTCGGTTCCCTAGTGCTACACGACACAACTCAGGCTGCTGAGAACAGCTTCCTGGGTCTATACTCTGAGGCAAGTGCTAACAACATTGCTGCCTCAGCACCACAAGGTGGGGCGCTGATTTCCTCACACCCCCTTTTTCGGCAGCTGTCTGGAAAGCCAGAAATTATGCAGTGACTGCAATGACGAGGGGGTCTTGGGGTAAACAAAGGTCTGAGGACAGAGGTAGAGAAAGGGGAGGAATCCTAAAGGAATGCCTGTGTCCTGGGGATGAGCATATTCCAGTCTTAGAACCTGAGGGAGAACTGCTTTCTGGAAGGAACCTGAAGGGATGGTGGTGGGAGGGTAAGAAGGGGGACCCTAGGCAAAAGTATCCTTGGCATTTCAAGGGCAGCTCTTTCCCAACTGGGCCTGTCCTCTAGCCTGGTGCTGCTATGGCAGCTGGAGAAGTAGCCCTCCTTTGCTGGGGTAGAGCCTCCCCTAAGCAGGCGCTTGGGACAGTTTGTCAGAAGAGCCTCAGGAGCATTGAAGTGAGGCTCTAAGGCTGTGTTAATGACTCATTCTCAAGCCTGGCTGGCCAAGCTGGAAGGCTGGTTACCTGGGAGTGGAACGTGGGTTGGTAGCTCTTCAGGGGTAGTTATAGCAACACATTAGAGGAGAGACTGTGGCTGAGTAGATGGAATTACAGACTTTTCATTACAGAATTCTTAAGGCCATGAAAATTACTTAGTCTAATTTTAAAAAATATTTTCTGGTCAAGGAAACTGAGCTCCACAGAAATGGAAAGACATATCCAAGGTCATGGTGACGGTGGGAGAGGTGGCACTAATGCCGGGTCTCCCGACTCTCAAGCCAAATGTGGTTTCTCCTTGAGGTTCCTATTGGCTATCAAGAATGTGTTTCTTTCCATGCTAATAAGCAGCTAAAAAGGGGCTTCCTACAGATCCCTCTGTGTTTTCTTCTTCCACAAAGAGCTGTTTACTTTCCATCCCAACCAGCTCTGCTACTGCCTAAAGCCCGACCACAATTCTGATAGCAGGAGCTCCGTCTGTGCTGGATTCTCAGGAGTGCACACACAGCTTCTGGATTCCCAGGACAGTGGCAGAGAGAGACTGCAGAATCCCACAAGGGTGGCAGCTACAGGAGAAAGATGAAAGGAGGTACAATGGTGTGTTTCCAGTGAGAAAGCTGGCTTCCTCCCAGCCATGGACTGGGAAGCTTGCAATGTAGATGATTGACAAGGTCTTAAAGTTCCTATTAGAGAAAATCTCTACAGGGAGTGGTCTGCTTTTTTGGCTCAACAATGATGAGACTGGGATGGAAGAACAGGATCTTAGTTCTTCTTCCTCTACAGTACCTACCTACCTAGTTTTACCTCTTTTAAAATGTGCCTATCTGTTTGTTTAGTGGGGTGGGGGGACATGTGTGGCTGTCAGAGGACTATGTGTGATTGAGGCTAGAACTCAGGCCATTAGGCTTGGTAATGAGAAGCTGAACCATCTTGTTAGTTCACCAGCCTTAGTTCTTTAAATGGCACACTGTAGTTACCCTTTCTAAAAATCTACTCTAGGACTTCTCACCACCCTTTGGTGCAATAATGCTGCACCACATTATCAGTGAAGGTAGGCAGGCTAGTCTCTAAGGCTTAGAGATATTAGTTTATCGTGACTATTTAACTCAACTTGCTGGGTAGAACAACATGCAGAGTTCTTCCTGCAAGACAGTTCCTATTGTTGGCAGGCAAGAGGGCTGGAGTCAACAGCCTCTGGCCTCCCTCAGTGGCTGATGACTAGGAACTGCAAGAGGGTTAGGTGGGTCTTTCTTACTCCAGGCTTCTAGCTCAGGAGGTTAGAGTTCACAATTTAGGGTTCACCACTTCTGTGCACTAAAGCAGCAAGGGCTTAAATTTAGAGAGAGAGTGTTTATATCTCTAAACATGTCTGACTATCTCCTCTGCTGGCACTCAGCACACCATGCCATCCCCTAATGCAGGCACTGTTCATGCCATTTCTAAACCCTGCCTCAGCTAAACTGCAAGGCAGCTTGGCTGCTTTGGTCTCCATCCACTTAGAAAGCACTCCTTCCTTTTGCAGGGCAAGAAGGCTCTGTGCTGTTTCCATCTTTGCTTTAAATTAAAGTAAGTAAATTATATCTTGAGCAAGCTTAAGGAGTTAAAAAAGTAGGTCGTTATTACTGTCACTCTCCCCGGGCCCCTCATACACACGGGTTGGGGGAGGTGGAGGGGGAGGAGAACATGATGTTTGCAAACAGACTCTGGAGCCAGTATCTGGGGTTGAATTCTAGCTCCGACTTAGGCAAATACTTAGAGTCTTCCTCTGTAAAATGAAGATGATATTAATCAGTAGGCACCTCACTACTTCACAGGCTGTTGCAAGCATTGAGAACTGCACCTCTCTCACTTAGCATGGTGGCTGACACTGCACAGTAGGCACTATGTATGTGGCAGTTATCTGATATAACTGCACAGCCCAAAGGACCAGTGCCCATCACCTCCCTATTCTTGAACCATATGTTACTCTCACTATTCCCGAGAGGATGGTTATCTAGAAGTTGGAAGCAGTGTCACCTACATGCCCAAATACAGTAGAAAGATGGCCATACTTTGTTTCCCAGGAAAACCCTGTCTTCTTGTGTCCTGTACCTAAAGTAACTCAGCAGCTGGCCCACACCCTGTCTTAGTCCTGAAATGGATTACATTTTTGAGAAGGCACTTCTGATGAAAGTGATGTTAAAAACTGGGGGCCAGAACAGGATGTTTCTACCTAGGAAGTCTTGGTCTTTAACAAGATGGTGAGCTTCCTAGACTCTTCATCCTTCTGTGATTCTCTACTGGGGGGGCAACTGAACCGATATTATCGAGGTCAGTGATTAAAAATACTCCCTTACTATGAAGCCTTACCAGGCCTGGAGGTGGGAAGGGGGAAAAGGCTCTTGGAACAGAGAGAGCTACTGGGGCTCTTGTAGAAAGGGGGCTAGCACCATGATTTTAGCAAGTGAGAGAAAAATGAAACTTTGGAGAAGATACCCAGGCAAGTGCCTGCACATGGTTAAGAATGAAAGCTAGGGAGTTTTTTGGTTTAGGTTTTTTTTTTTTTTTTTTTGAAGTAAGCAAGATGCTGGTTAGACCCTGGATGGCAGAGGACTGCTGGTGTGGCACTGATAGCATGGAACAGAGGAGATGAAAAGTAGGGAGATCAGCTTTCCAAGGCAGGCTAAAAACCAATGCATTTTGCTTTCCTAATGAGGAGCTAGAATTAGACTTAAGGGTGATCATAGGTTTTATTCACTGGTACATGCCAACTTTGCTGCCAGGACTTGGGCCAAACCACCTGCCTCCAATAGTCCTGTTCCCTCTCCTGCAGGCTGACCAGTGATGGGGAAAACAAGCCAGTCTTCAGGTGGTATCCTAACCTGGACTCTGACAGCTTTCTTGGGTCTGCTATGACTCCACCCCCTCATTTCTAGTAGGCATACTCACCAAGGGAGAAGCAGAGGACACAGCTTACTATTGAACACAAGGGAAGGTGCTATAGAGATTACGATGACTGGGTTCGGTGCGTATGAATACCTGTAGTGAGTCAGAGTTGGCCTAGGCCTGTGAGGAGACACTAAGAGAAGCTGCCTTGGCAAAGCAAGTTAGCACTTGAGGGGGCAGCAGCATCTCAGAGTTTGGAACCTGTATCTGGGAAGCACCGAGTTAGAGGCCACTCTTGTACCAGGTGTCAGGGCTGCTGGACCAGAGTGAAACTCAGCCTTTCAACTCACCCATTCTGTGCATCCAGTTATAGTACTAACAAAGTTACGAATGGTCATATAAATTATACAATAGTAACAGAAGAGTCCTTGATCCATTTACTTCTTTAGTATCCACCTACCTTCATATATACCCACTATGAAAGACCCCCTTCAATTATTACATCAGGTTTTCTTTCATTATCTCCATTTGAGTCTACTCCTCACCATGATAGGGCTTAGGAAATCCTGAATGATCCTTCCACGTTACCTCTAGTGGTTTGCATGCTATTGCTTCTACATGTTATCTGTTACAGTTCCTTTAAGGTCTCAACTCCGTTTCCCCGTCTCTGAGCCGGTGGTATTTCAGTCCTTGGATAAGTCACTCGACCTGCTCAGTGAGTCAGCAAGCCGAGGGGAAAGGCGTTCACACACTGTTCCTTGGGCAAAGTTTGCTTTTCTGGCCTCAGGTTACCTCTTCCCAGTTTTCAAGATCTGGATTTCTTCCTTTATTTACCCACTCATTTGGGTTCATTAATATCATTCAGACAGCTGCTCCAACTCAGGGTCTCCCCCCCCCCCCCCAATAGGTAAACTGAACGAGTTATAGACAGTTCCAGCTAGGAACCAAGTGCCAGCCTTTGGTCCTAACTAGAGGAATGCTCAATGCATCCCTCATAATAGCTCAGATAGAGAGCTGAGGTCTCAGACACTAGCAGCCTGTTCCTGTAGCCTGGCAGCCACAGTGGCTACAAGTGATAATCTATTACCATTCCAAGAAGACTTAATTTCTGGACTTAAAGGAAGTCGGATAATACTTTATCCTATTAGTGCCTGCCTGTGTGAACTGACAATGGCTTCCTTCTGACATGACAGCATATTCTTCCAATTCATCTCTGTAAGGTCAGGGAGAGGGAAGTCTGGAGCATGAAAGGAAGGAGGAAAAGAAAAACACAAGGAAAAGATTGCTAGAGGGACCAGGGAAAAGACGACGACATCCCCCATTAAAAACATGGCAAAGCACTCCGACAGCACCCGACGGCCTCAAAGCACACCTCCATCTGGTGTGCGCCCGTAGGACTGGCTCTGAAGCTGCAGAAGTGTGACTATAACAAGACAAGTGCTGCCCCATCGCAAGCCCTCCTGTTTAAGTCCCCGTGTCAGCCACACAGCTTCCCTTCCTTCAACCCCTCTTCCTCCTCCTTGTTCAAGCACATATCCCTCCGGGGAGAACCATGTCATCTTTACATCAGAGGGGTTGTTATCAAGGGTGGCAAACCTCAAGGTGACAGTGGACTTTGTAGCAGAGTGTGGCTTATGTTTGCTAAGGTCAGGAATGTGAGCATAGTCAAGAGTACCCTCCAAATTCATTTGAGAATTCTGTTGAATCACTCCAGATTATTTATGAAGAAGACGAAACCCAATGAGATGTGATTTGCTAGTATAATGCAGACTAGATCTTTGGTGGGTCCAGGGGATGCCATGTGTAGAATGGACCAGGAACTGGTGACGACCAGAGTTTGCAATTCTGTACGGTTTCCAACAGTTCTTTTGCAGGGGAGAAGGAGGGACATTCTTCTCTGACTGGTGCTTAATGCTGGGGCCAGTGGTATCCACTCAGGAGTTCATTCAAACAGTTAAGAGTGGAGAGACAGGCAACTTACCATTTCCTTTCAGCTGTTAAGCATTGTAAGGCACGTGGGTTTAGTGATAGTACAAACAGATAATCAAAAGGGACCTTTGTTGTATGAGTGGTCTTTTCCTTCTCTCTAAATTGGTGGAGGGCAGTAAGACAACACCTACCTCTGTAGAAGGAAGGCTAAATCATTTTTGGTTGTTAGCCTAGCCTTTAACGGCTAAACCATCTCTCCAGCCCTGGAAGACTAAGCCATATTAGAGATTTGCCAAGATCATGAAGCCCACTCCTGTCTGGAGTCCTGTTTCCACCATCCTGGCTTTCCCTGGTGGTGTGCAGCGATGAGGTCCTCAGAGGGGATGCTCATGCTGACTTGGGGGACCTACTCCGAACCATGGGGCCAATAATCTTCTCCTGGGAAACTAAGTGGCCCTAGCTATGATTTTATCACGCACATTTAATCACAGTGTGCTGCCTTCATGGTGGTCTCTCCTGAAGTCTCTGTATGCTGAAGAACAGACACTTTCGGCACAGGCTGTCTCTCGCCCAAGTTAATGCAGCAGACATCTGCTGTCCTGGATGGGGTGGAGTTGCTTCTCTTCAACTTCTAAGCTGAGGAAAGGGGGAGGTGGGGAGGCAGAGAAAGAAAGAGGAGGGCGGGGCTTTAAGCAAATGAGTTTCCATCTATTAAGGAGTAGTAATTTCGCAGGTCCCTAGAGACCGGTCCCCTTCAATAATGGCCTGAATGTAATGAGTCCCACTCTTCAGCAACAGCCTGTGCTAGGTTGGTGCTGAGACGAACTGTGCCGGAGATTTCCCTTTCTCTCAGAGGAGCTGCTATCATTATGGAGGAGAGATTATCCAGCAAGGAGAATGTGTTCTTGGTACTGAGCTAGGAAGACAAGCAAAGAGAATATTCTTTTCTAGAAGGCTTGATACAGAGGACCAAACAAAGTGGAGACGAGAAGATGGTGATAAGCAAAAAGGGTTCCCTGTGATGGTTGCCTCAGTGACCAGGGGCGATGGCCGGTGCAAAGCCTGTGGACTTCTTGGCAGGCTGATGAGTCTCGCGTGAGGGAAACACTAGCTGGTTGGCTAAGAGGTACAGGCAGCTTTTGGGTGTGGTGTAAATGCAGGGTGCAACAAGTAAAACCCGATGAGTACCTGAGTTATAAAATGGAAGTAAGTTTTTTGGGGAGGAAGGGGAATTGTTTCCTGTTCCCAAACCACCATTTCCAGGGCAGATGCACATGGATGTATGTGGTCTGACAACTCTGAGGTTAGGGTTACAGCTACCGCTGAGGCTGTCGAGACAGTGAAGGTGTGTGAGCTCATCTCTGTGTTAACAGACTAATCTGGCCAGAGCTAATGATGCGGCTTGCTCTGTGGAAACCACTGCCAGCCAGTCTTGACTGAGGGGAGTAGGGAGCCCCCTTATTTTGCCCCCATTGGCTTTCCCGTGATGGAGACAGACTGCTTCCAGAGGCTGCTTTGCCAGATGTGTCGGCAGGCAGCCTGGCCAGAGAGCCTGCAGTGCAGACAGATGCCCTGGGCTGTATTCAGGATGGCAAGACCCTTTATGGTACTGCGGCTCAGCTCTGGGGCAGTGCCAGAGCGGCAGGGTAATTTTCCTCAGCCAGATCCATTCCCCCCAAACCTCTTCAAATCTGTGGGCCATGGAGGGAGGCAAATTTAATTAAATTACTGTGTCATGGACTGCCCTTCCTGGGCCAGGGCTAAAAATGGGCTCATGCTGACATGCAAACCCATCTGTGTACTCAGAGCATGTGTGTCTTCGTGCTGGGCTGTCAGCAGCTGGAAGGGGTTGGCGGTGCCTAGGGCTGGACAGTTAGCTGGCCTTTGCTGCGGTAAGGCAGAGTCAACAATCCAACCTGGGCCCCATATAGCGCCACTGACCTTTTCCTTTTCATTTAGATGACTGAGTGGCACCCCGCCCCTTTCTGCACCAATTATTTCTCCTCAGACGCCTCTCTTGTTGGCACTCAGGACTTTCCCGTAAGGCTGTGTCCTGCACTGTGCTGGGAGATACAATTCACCAGTGCACAGGCAGGTTTGTTTGACTTGGCAGGAAATGGAGGGGTCTCCCGAGCGACTCACAGAGTGCTACTTCAGCAGTTCCCTACTGGCAATGGCTTGCTGGATAGAGAACTCTTGTCAGGTGCCAGAATAAAGCACAGAGTTCCTCTTCCCTTTCCATGCACAAGTGCCACTGTAGGATAGGACCTGAGCAGCAAATAGTCAAGGAAGGCTGGGCACTTAACATAGGTATCACCAGCTAGAACAATGATGGCTTGGCTGGGCCTGCCAAGCCTGTAAGATCACTTCATTTCCCTCCTGGAGTTCAGGCTTCACTGCTCTGGTCTGTAGACTCCACAAGTATCGAAATGCTGCTACTGGAGCTAGGTGAGGCCTCCCCTCTGCTGGTGGGAACCAGGCAGGACGGAATCTGTGTTGCATGGCGAAAGCAGACACATGGTAGCACAGTGGCTTTTCTACTGTAGCCGAGACAGGAGTCAGTTGGGGAATCTTTCCTCAGCTTTCCCCCAGAGAAAACAGAGCAGTCTCAGGTTTGAAACTGTGGGATACAACACTTGGGTCCTGAGGGTTGGTCCTGTGCCAGGCCATCAGGAAATCTTACTGGGAGTTGTTGTATTCACATCTTTCTCATGGCTAGGGCATTCTGGCATCAGGCAGGTACCTGGACGGCTATAGTGTAGTACAGATGGCTGTAAGGTGACAAGCCTCTGTGGGTCCCTTTCGAGGCAGGCTTATGGAGTACTTGTGACAAGAGAGGGGAGAACCTCCCAACCCTGAGCCAGAAGTCTCTAAAGTAGCAGTGACTCTCTTGGAGCCTTGTCCTAACACTGCACTGAACATTCCAGGGCGGCTATTCTCTGAGACATAATGGGAGGGGGGATGGGTGGGTGGGTGGGTGGAGATGGTGTATCCATCACATGTGCTGCTCGTTAACAATTTGACCAGGAATCTGATGGTTCCTTTCAGGACCATGACAAATACTGCTGATTTAGATCCTTGGAATCCACATCAACAACCTGGACTATGCCTGTAGGTTGTTTGTAGTCCAGCATTTCCACCGACTGGACTTTATGGATTAAAAAGAGCCGGTAGATTATGTTTCCTATGGTTAAGAGGTTAAGTAACCATTGTAATAGGAAGAGAAAGTGACATCTAATTCTAGATAAAGAGGTCCGAGCAGTCACAAAGAACACAGAACTGACCACACTGGTGAGGTGTCTACTGTGTGGCTTTACAGAAAGAAGGTTCCTGGGTGTTCTACTCTGACAAAGAATACTTCCTCTGTAACAAACGAGACAGAAGACAGCAGATTGTAGCCCTTGGCTGCAGGTGACAGTGGCATTTTAGCAGAACGAGGTCCGTTAACCCCATGCCACTAGCACAACCTCATTCCACTCAGAATGAGTAGTACACAAGGGAGTGGAACACAGGCACAGGCCTCTTCAGGTCTCTGTTTTTAGTCAGGATGTTATTGGTGCTCAGATGCTAAAATATTTTAGCATTACCAGCAACTGAAACTACTCTTGCCCTACAGCAAACACACCAAATTGTACAGAGTGGAAAATGTCTCAATCTTGATATTCCTCCACAGGAGGGTTGCCTGGGGGGGCCCATGTTCCTCCTACCAGCATCCTGGGACTGAGGAGTTCTCCAGGCAGAGCAGCTGCCACGGCTTCTCTCCCTTCAGCAGGCTGTTCCCAGAGATGCCTGTGGGGGTCTCATTCAGGCAGAGCCTGATAGATTAGGACCTCCTATTTTGTTTATAGTCCTGCTGCCCAGCAGTCAGCCTCCCTGGGGAAAGGTTGGGGGACTTTCCTGCAGTTGCTGCCATGTTCCTCTTCTGTAAAAGGTCAGCCATAGGCCCCCGCCCCCCACACCTCATATTTGTTACTAGTTACTCAGTTTGTTAGAAGGGGACAAGGTAAAGAGAAACTAGGTGATGCAACAGTGTACTACCTTGAACACATTAGAGTGGACTGAGAAAATGAGGAGTGCTTTGAAAAACTGCCCAACTCTGTCATGATTGGAAAAGGAGGAGGAGGAGGAGGAGAACAAGAGGAAGGAGAAGGGGAAGGAGAAGAAGGAGAAGGAGAAGAAAAGTAGTCTCTGCTATTAGTACTCCATGGATTCTCTTCCAGCTCACACTAATAGTTAGGAAGCAGAGTGAGCGCTGCTAAAGCTATTTGCAAGACTAGATTAGTGCTCATACAAGCTGGAAAGCATTTCTTACACAGAATGAACTTGAGCCTTGGTCTGCCTTGTCCCTTGGATCCATTCATTTTGTCTTTAAAATCACGCAGGAAGCTTAATGTGCTAGAACATGAACTAACCATGAGTCGTCCTCATCTTGGCCCAGGCTGACCTGTAGGCAAGTTTGGTTCAGGCAGCCCCTCCTCTCATAGAAACAGGCAGGAGAAGGGATAAGAGTGGCAGACGTCTCTGGGCACGGCTGGGGCCATCTGCACTACTGTGAATCAAGGTTGGCTCCGACAGAAGGCGCGAGGGAGGAGGTGCAGCTGCTGATGGCTCCGACAGCTTGGACCTGTCCAGGCAAACAAGCCGCTCAAGTGCAAGAACAGCCAGCCAAGAAGGCAGAGCACAAATACGGACTTAAAGCTTGAAATCTGACAAGATACAGAGAGAGGGTAGGAAGCTGTCTGGTATTTCAACAGTGCCTGGCCTTGCCTGTCTCTCACTGCTGTGGCAGGTTCCTCTGCTACTGAAGGGGGGATGTGAGGTGTAAGAACTAGGGGCTGGAGGCAGACAAGCATCCCTTGAGCTAGAATTTAAAACTGTCCTTTGGGGGATTGTAGAGTCACCTCTGCGTTATTCTTTCTCATTGGTATTTCTGAAAACAAAAGTAAGCTCTTGTCTACAGATACATTTTTCTCCTCTACTTTAGTGTTCAAGGCTGGGAAGCAGTGGTCTTGGGTATGTTGATGTCTATCTGCCATGCTACTAACTACACAGGATGAGGAGTCTGTCTCAGCATCATCTAAGGAGGGAATACGGGGCTCTGTTCCCCTGTGTGCCCTTGTGTGGAGGAGCCCACAGCAGGCTGCTCTGGGAGTGAGGAAGGAGCTTGGTTCCTTCTACTGAGGACTCCTGAGGCAATGCTTCCCCCCTTAGGTGCACATTAGCCTCACTGGGCAGTCATTAGATACCAGTGTTTAGGTATTTTTCTCTTGGAACCTCCCCCATTCTCATGAGTTTTCCTCACTTTCCCTTTATCTTTGCTCTGGGGGTGGGGGACACTAGCATTAAAACTTTAGGTCACATTGCAATCTCCAGGGGCGGCAATAGGGACTTCATGATTTTTGAATCATCCAGGAGATTAGAAAGCCCTGCTCTAGATTGAGAAGGCAAGGAGAAGGCTGGTGAGACTCAGCCAAAAGAAGCAGGAGCTACTGCCCAGAGCTTTCCTTCCACTTCAAGATTATTTCTAAGAGTTAGCCAGGTGCCAATGACTGTCCTAGAGAACATGGGGGAACCCTCCTACACATGTAGCCCCTTCGGACGCCAGGTCAAGGGAGGAAAATGGCTAGGACCCAAGAACAACAAATGGGAGAAACCGAGTCAGAGACTACCCTTTATTCCAAAGCAAGGAGGAAAACCGAACAGCTTGTTTGTCTGAGACCGTTACAGAAGTGACCCTTCCCAGTCAGCCAAAGGCTCTTTTCTTGGGGAACACAGGGCCAACTCCAGATTGCCCTATGGTCTGGGTCCCCAAGCTCAAGTCAAAGAGGGACCGATTTTGAGGTGAGGCTGCTGGCTCAGTGCAGCTGCACTCCTGGCTGCAGCCACCTCTCGGTGTCCTAATTTACTTTCCTGTTGCTATGCTAAGACCATGACCAGAACAAACTTCAGGAGGACAAAGTTTATTTGCTTACATTTCCAAGTACCAATGCATGTCAAAATGCATCACACGGAAGCCAGGGCAGGAGCTGAAGGCAGGAACCGAAGCAGAGACCATGAAAGAATGCTGCTTACTGACATGCTTGTTCAGCATGCTTGTTTGTATGACCCAGGACCACCCGCCCACGATGGTACTGCTCACAGTGGATTGAGCCTTTCCACGTTAATCTGTACTTAAGAAAATGGCCCACAGATATGTCCACAAGACAATGTGATGTGGTAATTCCTCAACTGCAATTCCTTCTTCCCAGATGTTTAGGTTTATGCCAAGTTGACAAGAGCTAACTAGCATGCCTGGCTTATTCGTTTGTATGCCTTTGTAGAACCTGTTCTGTGGCAAGGAGTAAGCCAAGTTCAAAAGAATAATAAAGATTGATGTTCTTGAGGTTATCTAGCACACCTGAGATGGCTAGACTCGGAGGGATGACAGTGGGGGTATATATGGCAGGAATGTGTGCTTAGGGCATGCCAAGAGCAGAAGTCTCAGCTTCCATCTGCTCAGAGTCCTTCCTGTGAGAAACACAGTGAGGGTATATCATGGGCTTGCAGAGTACCCACTGCAGTACTTTCAGGAGAGGACAGGAGAAAAATCGCACAGCTTGGATTGTGAACACAGGCAATATGAGTGTATTGTTAGGGCCAAGACTGACTTTCAACCCTGTAGGGAGCCAGAGATGCCCCAGTCCTTTGGCACAGGCACAGGGTGGGTAGATGACCTCAACACTTCTCAGGCAGATCTGCTAAAAGGACTGCCCTGGGAGTTGGAAGCCTGGCAGCCATGCTCTCAGTAAATACCCTAGTAAAACTGTATTTATTCTAGGCTAAGTGACCTAGATCATCTCTAGTTTCACCCCCTCTATAGGACCCTGTAATGATACACAGATTAGCTAAATGTTCAGGTGCAAGTAACAAAGCCCCTGAATAAAGATTAGCCAACAGCTTTCCTCTGAGTGAAGAGGTGCTTAGCCAGGGTCCTAATCAAGGCCATGGTGCAAATGTAGGATAGAAGCTTCAGCATGACTCCAGAACTCCATTTAATTTGGCTGTACAAGCTGCTGTTGGTCTCACCTGCTAAGCAGCCAGAACAAAATAGCACTTGGGAACTGGAACAATGTTGAGGATATAAAGACACACACACACACACACACACACACACACACACACACACACACACACACACACACTGAGAGAGAGACACAGAGACAGAGACAGAGAACGAGAACAGACAGACAGACAGATACAGAGACCGATACAGATATGAACTTCTGGGAATGGAGAGTGAGTATAAACTTCAGCTCACACCAGCAGGAGCCAAACACCATTGGGTACAGTGCTTCAAGGAGACAAGAACTCTCTTCTACTGTGCATCACAGTGTAGCTGCAACCATAGCTGACTTCCCTGGTATTTCCATAGACGTTCTCAGGCTGGAGCATGCAGCATTGGCAAAGGATAAGCCAGGTGAGCCCCCAGGCACAGCAGCTCTCCATGGGAGATGCAGAGAATGTAGGAGGCATGAAGCTGTCTACTTAGCTACTCCTGAATTCTAATCTAAAGGCAGAACTAAGTTGTTCTTTGTGTCCATCCCATCACCAGATCGCCGACTGCTTATGAGCTTATGAGATCAAGTTTCTGCTGATAGAAACCTGCAGTCATGAACACAGTTTACCGATAGGCTAGGGCGTGGTGGTCCGAATTCAAGCTCTCAATAAGTTCTTAACCTTGGATGCATATTGAGATTCCTTGGGGAGTTTTAAGAAAATCTTTAAAACATTTTAATTATACAACCACTTCTGAGAAATTAAAAACTTTTAACACTGAAAGTAAAATAGTAGTGAGTACTCTCAATAAAGTCTTCATTGTCCTATCTTTCCCCTTTTCTTTGCTTTAGGGTTTTAAAGTATACCCAAGATACGATGCCACTTCAGCTTTACATACTTTGGTATGCATCTCTAAAAATATGCGGTCATTTTCTTACATAACCACAATGCTATTATCACACCTACCAAAATTAACAAAGCTTTCCCTTGGTGTCAGCTAATGCACCTGGGGAACTTGGAAAAAACAAAACCCCCAAACTGGTGGTTGATGAAACTAGAATTTCTGGAGTGAGGACCAAATATTAGTAGCTTTCCTATGCCTCCCTGACCTATGTGTGTTTCCAGGGTGATGAATCACGGCCATGGGGTCTGAAGCAAGTTTTGTGAATATCCTCTAGTTCTTTATCAATGCCCCCCCCCCCCCCCCCCATCAAAACCTCAAACAAACAAACACCACCACCAAACCAAAGTCAAGGAAAGCATGACAAGTCACAGACAGATAAAGACAGGAAAATAAAAGCACAAAATAAAACAAACCAACAAAAAACCCACCCCTGGTCTCCCCCCCACCCAACCCCAAGCCCCAGCAAACCACAGATGGAATCCCGTGTAGTGCAAGGATGCTTCTGTTCAGGAGTGGAAGCCCACTCACTTGATGCATCAGATACACCAAAGGCCTGAGCAGCCCAAGAGGAGGGTGGTTCCCAGCTGCCCACGCTGCTTACAGAGCCCTCAGTGCTGACACGAGGCCAGACTGCATTCTTTCTCTTCTTTTTCCTAGCTTTTCTTGGCACTGTACTGCTGTCTCTCTAACATTCTGACTAATGCTGTGCCTCAGCACCTGGGTCTCAGGAAGAATTAATTACACAGGCCATGGTGAGGGGGTGCACCAAAACTTCTTGGGTGTTGGCATTGGATTATAAGTAGTACAGTCTTCAATTTTACTTATTTATTTCATTTAAGGAAATAACTAAACAAAACATCCTGCAAAAAGATGAGGCTGTATCACTGTAGCTAAAAATACTTCCACTGAAGGCGGCCGCTCACCAGCTCCTCAATTAGAGATGCTACAGGGCCCTTTGTGAGCTGTGCAGTGTTGGCAGCTCCACGGGGGCTCTGGGCGGCCAGGGACAATCTCTGAGCAGTGACTTTCTACTGTTGGGTGGAGGGGACTGGCTAACAGCCACTGAGTCAGCATCTGCGACCTGAACACTGCAGGTAGCTTCTATACCCCTCTTATTTCTGTTCTTGATTTCCTTGAGGGTTACAAGTGTACCACAAACAAAGAAGGCAATGATACCATCCAGCTTGCCTTAGGACATCTGGGTGCTGGACAGCAACTTAGAATTGTGTTTCAGGGATAAGCAACCCAGGTGAAGCCTGGCTGAGGGTGGGTGAGTAGAATTGTGGTGTTGAAGCAAGAGCTTCACAGGGCTTCCTCAGGATTTCCTTTCTTCATTGTCTCAACGTGTAGTAAAGGTCATTTAATTCAACATAGTTATTTTTCCTGGGGAAGATCAAACCTCATGGAGGTCAGAGTTGGAAAGAGTCTGGACTTTCAAACATGGGATTTCTGATAAGGAGTCTAGTGTTCCACTACACTGTACCACTTCAATCAGTGGAGTCATCAACTTTCAACAAGTGTCAAAGGAGCTATGGGAAAAGGTACCTGCGGCTCAGGTGCCAAGGGACCAATGAATGAGAGTTGACTGGTGGCCTGCACCCCAAAGGCTCTGGGGAAACCCAAAGTCACACACAGCAACCGAGTCAGATGTTCTGCTGGCACAGTAACAACTCTGCAGACCTGTGACTTTCAGCCAGAGTTCTATGGCCATTGCTATTTCTGTCTGAGAGAACAGGAAACAACACTGGAATAAGCATGATAAGTGCCTGTCAGGAGAAAGGGGTGGTGGCGGTGGTGGTGGGTGGGCAAGGCTGATTTCCTTGATATTGAAAGCTGCTCTCAAGGGCATGAGGAAGGGCTAGAGAGATGGCAGAGGACCTGAGCTCAATTCCCAGCACACAAATGGTGGCTCACGACTGCCTGTAACTCTAGTTCTAGGGGCTGGTGCCCTCTTCTGGCCTCCACAGGCATAAGACATGCATGTAATGTACACAACATACATGCAGATAACTCATACACATGAAATTAAAAAAAAACCTTAGAAAACAAAGTAAGTGCATGAGGAGTAAGGATTTAAACAACAACAACAACAACTGAGAAAACATACCCAGTGGTCTGGTCAAGGAGCATATCTCCAGTATTCAGTATGAACTCTTGCTGGTCTGGGGTCCTGCACTATCCAATATGGTGGTTACTAGCCACATTCTACTTCTAAAACTTAGCTGCTGATTCATTTCTCAGCGTGTGCATGTGTGTGTGTGCAGGAGTATCATATGTGTTTGGTATCTGCATGTGCCTAGTGGCTAAATACTGGACAGCACAGATAAAGAACCTTTCCAATACGGAAAATTGTACGAGCATCGCTTGACTCTGGTTGTCTATCTCATCTCTTGCTGGATAGCAGTGGTTTCTGAAAATTCTTCTGAGCAAGAACTGAACTTAGGAAGCCAATGGGCTCCACAATGCATCCTCCACCAAACCAATCATCTGGGCCCTTAAAGAAGCTGGTACTGAGCACACAAATCCACCAGGCAGTAGGTTCCTTAGGTCCCACCTTCATACCCTAGTGCCTGTCTACATGCTTACAGCTACTCTGACCTTTGTGTGTTTGCTCAGTTACTATTCTACACTATTCTAATTGATGTTTAATATAGCTTAACTCTGCATGGTGTTCCAAGCCCCTCACCAGGGGGCCGCTCACAGGCAGAGTTACAATTAATAGCAATCCCCAGAAAATTATGCCCTGTATCAAAGTTGTCATTGCACCGTATAAATGCTTATTATTACTATTGAATTCTCCAGCCCTGACACCTCCCTATGTTTACTAGGTAGCAGATAAACCTCTATGTTTGTGCCTTCTCTACTTTACCACACCATCAGGACTAAATATAGCCCTTGTGTGTATGTTTAGCTCCATTTAGCTATGCTTTGAAAAAGGGGAAATCAGCTAATAAAGTTAAACTGCTAGAAAATGTGAATTGCACCCCCCAACCCTTGCTGCCCACTTGACAACCCCTTAAAAGACAAACAAGGAGATGGAGAAGATGGTGCAGGGGGAGGCAATCTCAGCACGGAGTGAGAAAGTCTTCCAGACCCTGACAACACGGCACAGCTCTCCAGAGGCCTTCTGTGAGGACAGAAGGAGCAGGTCCCTGAACATACCATACTGGGGACAAGGAAGGGACTGTGTGTCAAACCTGAGTCAGGGACTTTAAGGACAATGTCAGTTAGGCAAGTTAAATTTTCCCCAATCTCTTAAATAAAAACCCGAATAAAACAAGATGCCCCTCACCCCCAAAAAGAAGAAAAAGAAAATGCCCCCAACGGCGAGCAGCTTAGCACTCTTCAGTGTTTCCTCTGGGTGCACTCAAGCTTAGATTTTTGCCTGAACGAACAACAGCTCTGTTCTAACTACACATCAAAAGCGACGGAAAATTCCAGTTCAGTCACACACCTGTCCTCCTCTCCCTCTGCCATGGTTTCTGGTCCTATGTGCTGTTAGTTCTGCATCCCTATCTGGACAGAGTCTCCTGAAACAGTAAGGCCTAGGTGACTTCTCTGTGGACTGAGCCTCCTGTCCTTGTCTCACTAAAGAAAAGCAATCTACAGAAAAGGCACTTGTTTACCTCTCTGTCTACTTCAGTCACACACACCCACTCCTTTGTAGAAGCCACTGTCACATTCTTACATTATTACTTGTACTTCAATTGGGTGACTAGGGCATGGTGGCTGCTGCCTCAGAGGTACTGTGGAGGTGATGGCAGTGTGGAAACTTGAGTTCTAACTTACTTCAAGTGATTTGACTTCATTTCTCAGTTGTCTCACCTGTGACAAAAATGTTTGGCTTGGGCTCCATAACCTTGGGAGCCATTCTAGCTACAAAGTATTCTAACTCAGTATTATGAAGCTGATGCTCAAGTCCTTGGAACTGAATGGGTCATACTTATTTCTATTTATAATTTTTTTTGCACTCAATGCTCCATGGAGAAATTTAGATTGCTATTCTAAATTTTTCTAGCCAACAAAGGAAAAGTTCTATTTTAGTTTGTTTGACATAGAAATGTTTATAACGAGATTGAATTTCCTGTATTATATTTGCTTTGCCTTCTTCCATCTTTGTCTAAAAATGGAGTTTCTAAAAAACCAGAAATGCTTTCTGTATTCAGGGCTAGCAGGAACAAGGCTGCCTTGGCTGGAGGAAGAAGATGGTATGAGTCTCAAGCCCCAGTGGAGCAAGACCATGTGCCATCTGCGCCACTAGCTGCTACATCTCCAAATCATGTCTACTCTGTAGTTTGCTGCTCATATTAGGAGCTTAGCCACCAGCACTTGCCACCTATGGCAAACCTCGAACCTTTGTACCGTGGCTGCCAAGATGATGTGAAAGCAAGGGGCTGCTTTCCAGCTTAGGAGAAAAACACATTCCATGGAAATATAGTCTTCATTCCCCCCTTCCCCCGTTTTTTTTCTCACCATCTCCAGCTATTTATAAAGCTTTGGCCTAAAGAGCAAAGCTGTCAACAAAGTTGAGTTAGATGAGGGGATGTCAGGCTCCCCTCACCCCATCCATGCAGATACTGGTTTGTTAATGATTCACGGGAAAAGAACAATTGTCCTGCTGGCAGCTTCACTTGTAATTAACCAACTTTACACAGAGCTGACTGCCTTCTTCAGATCTAGCACCCTCAGACCACATAGTCATACTGGGTTTTCAGTGACATCTCCCTAATGGAAGAGGGATATCCAAAATAGTGACCTCGACCCACGAGCAGTCAGAAAGCATGATGGAGGTGGCAGTGCTCTTCTGGACAAGCCTGGCTGGGTGCTGGGCTAACATGAAAGACTGCAGCCCCTGACAACAGCCAGCAGCCAGCCTTGGGACACCATTCCACATAGACTGCCATTAACCATATACTCAGGTAAGTGGCTAAGCAGAGCTATCCTCCAGGAAGCCCCCCAAATATACTTCTCCATCAAAACTCAACCCAGGAAGATGCTTCTTGGAATTGGCCTGCTTTGCATGATAGCAGTGAACCTCAGCATGGATGAAGTCAGAAAGGAGCACTGACCAGCTTGAGTGAAAATTCTTGGTAAGAAGCAACCCTACCTTCATATATTTAAGAGAGAGAAGCAGCAGCTGGGTTAGCCAAGTTGTGGCTCAGTAGTCAGCGCTAACTTCCCTCTTGGAAGTCCTGGGATTAAAACAAGTCTTTCTCCAGGTATGCTACCATGTGCAATACTGCACTTTAAAATGAGCACTCTGTTGTGAAATGGCTTGAGTTGCACATTTAAAACATGTTCTCCATCACTTTTCCCAAGTGGCAGTCAGAAGGTATGACCAGTGAAGGTGAAGAGCACACACATGTACACATGCTTATCCCATGCCTAGGATCAAGAGAAGCTGGTAAGAATCACCTCTGTGTTTTATCCCTGTGTGGACACAAAACCCATTTACCATAAGAACCCTTCCTTCATGCTCCAACTCTTCCTAAATCCATCCCTGGCACCTCACATTCTCTAAAGGTGAGTCCACTTCATATTGAAAAGCCATGGAGGATTGATACACCTTACACCATCAGCAAAACCGGAGCCACAGGGGTCATGGCCTTTTCATTCACCACACCCAATTTACATTCTGGAGATTTAAAACAGACAATAAAAGGATCCTATGCACTTTTGGAAAAATGAGAGGGGGGCGCTGCTGAGTGACAGAGCAATGTTCAACAACTGGTGCCAAGCTGCTTTTTTTCATGGCACAGCACAAGTGGCAAGCTCTTCAGATAAGCCATGAAGCCAAAGAGCAGGTCCCAAAGCAGTTTATTGTTCTTTGTATCTCCCCCCACCCCCCCACCTTTTGTGTCCACTTTTGATTAGAAGAGCCAAATATAACGGTTCTTTCATTTTCCTTAAGGCAGCCTGGAAACAGAAGTAATACTGACTGCAGATCAGCAACCCACCAAGCGGACAGTCAGTGGTTACATAGCAGGAAATGGATAGCTTATGACAAATGAACTGGTGTTGCCTGCCATTTTTCCTTGCCATTATTTAATCAATAAGGGAAAAGGTGAATTGCTATTGATCTCTTTAACACCCTTGAACGATACTGTACAAATTACAGAAACACAGGGGCGTAGCTAAAAAAAGGAAAAGAGGAAGGACAGAAGTCAGTCAGTCTGGGCCATGTGAAACCATTTTCTCCTGGAGTGGTCTAATCACTGGAGTAGGCATGCTTGGTGCTCTTGTGAACGTGCCATGAATAGCCCCCTTTCTCATACCTTCAGGGCTAGGCACAGCATGTCCGTACCTCTACCTGCTTTTAACATGCTGCAGTGCTTTCTGTAGGGCAATGGGGCTCCATAAACCATACAACTGCCCTTGATGCAAGGCTAAAGGCCTGTACATTACAACATGATGGGGCTCCCAAGGTCTCATGAATTTTTGAAGTTGCCATACTTTAGTGGTGTTGAGCTGGGGTATCTCAACCACTGACTATAATTTTGTATGGAAAAGCAAGAATCCACAGCTTCAAGGACAATCTCTAGCAATAACTTATTAACCCACTTCTGGGTCACATGCCAAGAAAACTAATAGGTAGCAGAAAAGTGAAATTTATACTCAAGAACACATATCACGGCTTCAGGTTGAATCACATGATCAGGAGTTTTGGTTAAAAAAAAGTTCTAGGTCTTTTTTCTTGATCCTAAAAGGAGCTTGAGCACATTCAGACAGGCAGGAAGACTGATATGCAAATATGGTCTTATCCAGACAACCAGGGAAAAGGAGCGTTAGCTTCGCATCTTTAGTTCAGAGCTTCATTCAACAAGTTAAGTACAAAGGAGGAGACTGTGAGAACTGCTAAGTCTTCTAGATTTGATTCGCTAAAATACATCACAACCATGTGAGCTGACATATCACACAGATCTGACAGCAGAGGAAAGGGGAAATACTGACCAAAGTTGAACCCAATAGAGTATAGAATTATCACAGTTCCAGATCACAGTTCTGTGATCTCCATCAGTTGGGCCCTATTACTGAGATGCTTGCTGGTGAGAAGAGAAACTTTGGCCAGCACCCCCCTTTCAGACCACATGACACTCTCAGGAGATCTCCTGGGGCCTAGGTCCTCAGGAAATTCCTCATGTCTGAGCATCCCCCTTATTCGACATTCTTAAGGAAGGAAGAAGAAAGCTTTAGTACCCCCATTTTGCAGATGGCAAGACCAGGGCAGGCAGTCAATGAACAATATGAAACAGAATCTAGACTTAAAATTGTCATGTGGAAACAGCAAGAGCCCTCAGGCTGCTTCTGGTACTCTTGCTTAAATGGTTCTCCAGAGATTGTGACTCAGGTATAATCGCATAATTTTGAAAACAGTGACCCACAGTTCACCAGTGTCCCCACCTTCCTCCCACAAATACCCGAAAGGCCAAAACACAGAGCCAAATTAAATGCGAGTTACAAAGCTGCTGATGTGCCGAGAGTGGAAGTGCTGAGATTAGAAGGAGGAAGTACTTAAGGGCACCCTAGGCATTTGGCCACATCTGCAGTCCTGGAAGCTAAGGGGAGAGCTCTGGTTCTCTCTGCCAGGCAGGCTGAGAACTAGTCAGACAGTCAAGAGATGGGGCACATGGCTGTGGGAAGGCATGACAATAAGAAACAACTAGTACCCTCCTACAAGGAATCCTCCTATTCTGAAAGTGACCCTATTCTAAAATTACCAAGTGGCAAGTGGCCATGCCAAAAAGCCCATATCCAGCCAGTGGCAATGGACTGTTTATTGCATTTCCTCAAATAAGGTAGGTTACTGTGCTGCCATAAAAACCCAGGTCAGTGGTTTTAGATTGAGCTGGAGGGGTAACAACATCTCATAGCGTAAGCACTAGAGAGACCTGAAAAGTCAAGTGGCAGAAGTAGCCCTCTGGGAAGAGATGGAAGGATCTGTAGTAGCCGCATGATCTTCTACCACTAGCCAACTTCTTTCTTTACCACGAAAAAGAATTCTACTGTATCATGAGACAGGAAATGGAGAGAAGGAAAGCATCATGTTACCCTAGGAAGAAAAGGGCATGGGGAAAGGGGCTTCCAGTTTGTTTACCTTTTCATTCCTGCTTCAGAGGACAGCTGTTACTCCTATAGTGATGGTTCCAGACAATGCTACTTGAGGTTCTTTTCCTGTCCCTTTCTGTCCTGGTTAACACCTAGATCTTTCTTTAGGGCTCCTGCTGGCATCCTGCTAGTTTCCAAGTTTTCCAATTTAATACCCATCAAGGACAAACATATGGCGATCTTAGACTGCTGTGACTGTGGGGTAGAAGGATGGGGTCAAAAGGAGCACAGCGACACTATCTGAGGACAAGGAGGCCTGGGCTGCCCGGGATCTAGAAGGCCGGCCCTCTCTTACTCTCGAGTAAGGGATTCTTATATAGGTAGAGAAAGAGAAAAGCGAGGAACCTCCACGGTAGTTCAAGCAGTGAAGATACTTAGCCATTATTTCTCAGACACCTACAAAGTGTCTGGCTCCCTGCTCTTGTAGTGATGGTTGGCCTTATCAGTTCATGGTCAAATCTAGAAAAGCCTTCTTATAAAGGTTAAGACTCTTAGGACGCCCTTTGCTTTTTCAGTGAAAGGGGCACTGCTCAGAAAGAAGTGGTTGTGATGGATGGGGCATGAGGAACCAGAGGCAAAATGGCCCAGTCTTATCATACTTAGAAAAAAGACTGGCTGATGCCCAAACCATTTAAAGGCTCTTTTGAGAACTTAGATGAAGGATGGCAAATGGGTTTCCATCCAAGTGCCAAATCCATCTAATTGGTAGGAACTTAAAAAAAAAAAAAAATCCTTTTATTTTTTTCCTTCTCAGATAGGGTCTCAAGATATAGCCCTTACTGGTCTGAACAGACCAAGCTGTCCTCAAACTCAAGAGATCTTTCCTACCTCTACCTACTAAGTGCTAGGATTAGAGATGTATGTCACCATGCTCAACTCAACTGCCACTAGTTTTGAAGAAGGCACAAGACTGGATGGGGGGGTGAAGGAATATATTTACATTTCTTGACAATAGCTTAGACAGGTTTGGGAGTAAGGCAGTGGAAGAAACATTACTTTTTGTTGATTCTAGTAAGAATACTGTTCACAGCACATGCACCTTTATCAAGCCTACCACCATACTGTGGGTGTAGTGTTTTATCCACATTGGAGTTTGAAACCCACATTAGCAAAACCAATAGAGAATTAATGTCCCTAATAAGATGCTGCTGCAAATTGCTGTACATGGAGTGTCTCCTATGCACTAGGTCCTATGGTAAGTGTTTACATAGACATTTCATTTTCACAGTAACCTCATCGAGAAAGCATATTCTTTAGACAACCGAAGCAATTAAATGTAGCAGGACTGCTGCACTGAACAGTACAGTCGCAGTATACAGTGAGGCTGCCCTTGTTTAGATGCTGAGGACTGTGTCTAAGATAGATAGGAATTGGAAGTGAGGACCCAGGTCTCAGTCTCCACATGCTACTCAGTTTTTGTACAGTGACAAAAGAACAAAAGATGGCCATAAGACATAGTGAAGATGAGTCTGAGAATGAGCTGTCCCCCTGTGACTATGAAACCCTGTTGTCTGGGCCAGGTTTAGGGTATCTCTGCTGTTAATTCTCAACCTTGCTCATAATCTTATTTCATGCATCAAAGCGTTTCATAACAGACCATTGGTCACTTTCATTTAAAAAATCCATTTAAGTTCAGCTGACCAGAAACTGTCACGGGTGGATAGCAAGTAGGAAGTTCATCAGCAGAGCCACATTTGTAACACAGAGGCTCCCTAGTCCTGGGTAACAGACCAGGGAGTGGGTGAGAAGAAGGCAGAATTAAGGTCAGCTCATCCACCAGAATGCCTGTGTCCTTGGGGGAGTCACACGGGGAACTGCACAATGTTAGTGCTACCTGGAGAGCAAATGTCATCTGCAATCTGCTTGTCCTTTGCTCGAGGTTCAGGCAGCCTTGCTATTATATACTACGAGCTGTGTTCTAAAAAGGCATCAACTGAATTATGCAATACCAAGAGGTAGGGGAAATCCAGGCGGTAGGTATATCTTAGAATGCTTGGGACAAAGAGAACAGGATCGAAAGCCTCTAAACACATCAATATGAAACCTCACTGTGGTGGCTGTAGGGTTAGTGTTGGTGTCCTGCATGAAATGCTTTTGACAAGTAGGGGGCAGATCTGTATGAGGTCATCTTTAGTTCTGAGGGAAACATCTGCCTATCCAAAGATAGGAGATGAACTAGAGAACTATTTTCCAAACCAGGCTTTAGCAGGGAAGGTAAGGAGTTCAATGGAAGGTGCTCTGTCTGAGAAACAAAAACCCTGAGCTACTTTCCTTCAGCTCTTCATTATTATATTAAGACTATTAGCTTCTGCTGTCCCAGTTAAAAAAGAATCCTCACCGTTGAAAGCTCCAGGAGTGGATGTTCAGGACAACTTCAGAGAAAGAGAGGCCAAGGATTCTGTTTCAGGAGCATTTATTACATCCCAGCTCTCCTAGCCCAAATCTTACCTGGAGTGGAGGGTGGTTTAGTATTCTTTTCTCTTGATAACACTTTTCCATTTGTCCTGGGTCACAAGACCTACATAGCTCCTGAGAGCCCAGGAAGACGAACGTGCTTGGCAACAGCTGTCTTCCACAGGTTCTACTCATAAAGAACATGTCCTATCAGAATAGACAGTATCAAATCTGGTGAGGGGCAGGGACTCTATTTAGTGTGTCTCTGTGTGAAGGTTCAGGAGCCCATGTCTACAATAATGCTCTCAGAGCCAGTAAGTGTATTAGCCTTGTCTTGAGACCTTGCTTTAAATGAAGTTCAGATGAGTACCATGGATCATTTTGGTGGAAAGATGCAAGAGGAGATCATGTTTGAGTGGCTCCGTCTTTTCCCTGGGACTGATCTGGGTCAAGACTAAGATGCAAAGAGGAGACTAATGTGCCGGGATCATCTTGGCATTGCCGAGGGTGTTGCTGCTTCTATTTGGGGGAAGGAAAGTACAACTGTCAGGTCCAAGCACTGTATTTCTTACTTAATTTTTGATGGAACGACAGTCCACACACAAGCTGATCTGGAGAGAAAAATACAAGCCTCTCAGAGAAGAGTTTACAACAGTGGAGAACAGTTCCTGAGGGAAAAGATGTTTCCTGCTGAATAGGATTTTCTTCTTGGGGACAGAATCACACCCCTGAGGCCCTCCTCCATGTCCCAAGGAGGCCACATCTCTTGTGTTTTATGCCATGCCTGTCCCACCCTCACTTCTAGCAGCAGTGACAGATGTGGACACTCTTTTCTGGAGGGCAGTGAGGTCTATCAAACCTAGACTAGACAGCCCCTATGACACACAGGTAATAGGATCTTGGCCAAGCCAATGACAAATTAGCCCCAGCAACTATTTCAGAAGAATGGTTGTAATTCTATGCTTGACTGGCTATGAAAGTTCTATGCACAAGAACAGAGGAACAGCAAAGCTGAGCCAGCAGCTCTGCAGAAAGGAATCCCACTGGAGCCAGCATGCAGGCTAAGCTTGCTGAGGAAGGCCACTGGAAGCTGCCCTAGGAGTTAAAACTGACCAGGGGACCCAGCAGGCCAAGAGAAGGAGGGAAAAAAAGGCATTGTGATAGTAGTACTCATTTAAAACTTTTATTTTAAGCCCCCCACCCCCTTGAGACAAGGTTTCACTATGTAATGTAGGCTGGCCTTGAACTCAGAGGCATCCTGCTTGTCTCCTCAATGCTCCAACTGAAGGTGTGCACCCACCACACCTGGCTTTCTGACATCTTCTGATGATGTTTTCATTTATAGGCTGTGATGGGATTTGAGGACTCTTTGCCTTGGGGGTTTAGAAGTACCCAGGAAGAGCTTGAAGTCCAAATGTGAAAGTTCAGATAACAGTTTGATATTCAAATACTGTTTACAACTCAACTCAGAACAAAAATTTGTGGGTGCCTACACTTTAAAATAATCCCTCGGAGCTGGGTGGTGTTGGCGCATGCTTTTAATCCCAAGCTCTTGGGAGGCAGAGGCAGGTGGATCTGAGTTTGAGGGCAGCCTGGTCTACAGAGCTAATTCTAGAACGGCCAGGGCCACACAAACAAACAAAATCTCTTGGGCATAACAGTCTAATTAGCAAAAGCAGAGGACAGACCCATACAAGGGAAGGAGACAAGAACTGTGTCAGGAAACTGAAAGGGGCCCTGGTGGCTTCTTTTAGACCACCAAAGTTTGTTTTTTTTTAAGCCCTGAAGCTTTTCTACAACACCAACCATTGTTCAGTTTTGTGTAAGCATCTTGGTTAGAAGGACAGGGAAACTCAGAGAGGATAGGCTGTAGTGAGTACACAGAAAGGTCAAGTTTACAGGAAATTCCTCAGTTAGAAGTCACATATTCAGCCTCAGAACTCTAATGCCTTCCTTCCACCCCCACAGAGTTTAGGGAGCTTTTCCAGAGAACTGCAAATAATAACAGAACAGGCCTTCTTCCCAAGTCCTAAAACTGTGGGGGAATAAATCACTTCATTTTACAAAAGCCTGAGTGTCTCTTGTTGACTTATAGAGATTGGTTACTGCTAGCATCATAGGCCTGCTCTGATAAGGTGCAGATATGAAACAAGTGATGAGACACAGGTTGGAGAAGTGGCCAAGGAGATGTATAAATCAGAGATGGCATTTTATCCAGAGCAAGGGAGCCAAGTCTTTGTAAACAGATGCATGCTCATAGTTGGGCTTGCCTCCTAAGAGAATGACTAGACACAGGAATGTGGGCATATGTTACCATATGGAAGGAAGTAGTCATATATAAAGTACAAGGGCCAGAAAAGTTAACAGCACATGAAGCAAGCAGGAATCAGATAGTCAAAAGAAAAAGCAGAGAAAATCTCCAGGGAGCTAGGACCACAGCAAATCCCTCATGCCCCAGAACAGAACCAGAATGGAATGTTTCATGGAACAGCATCAGTCAGTGTTTGAGCTTTGGGAAAAATCCTTTAGTTCTAGACACTCTGGAGTTGAAAAGATGATAAAATACGGCTTAAAAAGTGATCCCTTTCTAGTAACAGAATTAGCGATATCTGAGGAGCAAAGTACTTGATTGGGAGTGCAGATATTTCTATTTTAGTCTTTCCTCACCAACAGCTATAAGAGGAACAGGTGTAACAGAGTTTTCTGGACTGGGAGAACAACTTTGCATATATTTATTGTGAGATATATAAAGAGGCTTAAAAACCAAAAACCCTAGAAAACACTATAAAATTAAAGTTCCTTTACCTGAGTCTCCTTCTAAGAAAACAGCAGTGAACTATGAACAAACTGAACTTTGAAAACCATCATGGGTGGATGCTGAACTGTCAAGGGTGGGTGAGAAAAATCACACCCCTCCTCCCCACAAAAAGCTCTTAAGCACTTGTAGGGAATAGAGATGTTTGGAAAAGGCTGTAGACATCCCCTTTCTCTTGGATGGTGGCTACAATAATTTAGAATAAAGGAATTTCTGCAGAAAAAGTGAAACACAGCTGAGCAGCCTGCTTATTTTTTCAGCAGTGGCTCAGTGAGGGTTCCTAGTGGACGTGGCAATCACCAAGTGTGGGAGAGCAGACTTCACTGGGTTCATCCTGGCCAGGCGAACTGCACCCTCCTGGATTTCCCAGGGCTGAAATACCCTCAGTACTGTGTGGTACCCTTCTTCCTGTCATGGCTCTCCTCGGCAGGGAGTAGGCTACATGAACAGATGGGTCAGGAGGCTGAGAGGCCACATTACACAGTGCTTGAGGGATGCTATGGGTCTAAGCCAGAGGGTGCACCAAAAGCATAGGGTTAGATCAGCCTTCAACCCCCTTTCACACAAGAGGCACTATAACATGAAACCTAAATGAAGGAATTGGGCCTGTTCCCCACCCCCTTCCTTGGCTAATCTTTCTTTCCTATGTATACTATGTTCCTCCATAGATAGACAGACCTAATAACCAAGATAGGGCCAAATTCTTCCAAATGGGCATTTTTTTTTTAAATAGCAACAGTTGCTTATAATGCTTTAGTCCTTGCTTTTTAAAAAAAAGTAGGGGCTGGGGGTCAGAGGAAAACTAGGGCTGTGCAGGGTTACTGAAGCTGCAGAGTGAGCTCCCTGGAGGAAATCTTCCCTTCTGATGCCAGCAGGAAGAGGGGAAATAGGTCAGGGCAGGAACCTGAGTTTTCTGCTGGAGCTGTCCAGCATAAGGGTGTCATTACCTAGGCATCATCAAGGAGCAATTCTGAGGTATTAGAGAGGATGAAAGAGTCATCAGCAAACATTGGGAATGATTATCAAGCCCCTGTAGACTCATCTTCCTCCAAAGCTATACCTGCTAAGCCTAGAACCAGGAAAGATGTAAAACTGACACTCTGGGATCCCTCAGAAGTAGGAGGATCATGAGCTCCAAATCAGCCTGGGTTACATAGTAAGATTGTGTCTCAAGTAAACATTGTGACACTGATCTTTTATTAATACCTTACAGCATCTTTTAAAAAAGTTCAGGTTTCTCCAACACAGCAGCAAGCAGAGTGCTGGCACGTAGTGACGGCTCGGTAAGTATATGCTGGCTAGCTGCTCTTCTGGAAGCCGATGTCAAAAGAGCACAAACGACTGCTGAATTCATGACGAAGGCCTCAAAGGGCTCTTGGATGGCTGGATTGCTAGATCAATCTTTTAGACAGAAATACCAAGGCAAGGCAGCAAAAAATCATATTCTTGGGACCACACGATAACTGGAGTGTGAAGACCTAGGAGTTTGCACTTTTAGCCGGGTATCTGCCCATTAGCTAATGCTATCTCTCATCACTACTTCTGGGAAGATGCTAGCAACAAGCGCAATTCCCTGTCTGGGAAATTACACCACATCTCCCTGTCCTTGGCAGTGTCACAGGGAGTTGCTTTAAAAAGGCAGCTGCATGGTGGGGGTAGGAATAAAATGTCACGAAACACATGCTAGCCAATGGGACACAGCACTGCAGCTCAGATAAAACAACAATTTTAAGTTCTATGGCCCGGAAGCAGCCCAGCTTCAAGGTCAGAGACCCCTCCAAGCTCTACATGGGTACCACGAGCCATTTAACCCAATTCAGCATAGTCTATATTACAGGGATTATAAGCAAACTTGACTGCAGCACATACAACTTCTGACATCATTACGCAACTCCATTACACTGACTTATGGTGTAAAAGAAGTCATAGACAATGCACAGAGAATTACCATGGGTAGATTTCAACACAACTTTATTTGCAGAAACCTGGCAGAGGGCCAGATTTACACAGCCCTAGCATGCACCATTTTGGTAAGGCTGGGAAGAGATGTTGAGTGGTTCGAATTTCCTTTTGAGTAAAGGTAAGAATTTAAATCCTCAGAAAGACCCTTGGCTGCTCTGAGCTTCAGATCAGAGAATCAGGTAATAACCTGGTATTTGACTTGTAGCTCTTCCTGCCTTGGGGCTGGCAACACCATCTGAATGCCAGACCACTGCCTGGAACCAGGATTCCTAAATTCAAGAGAACTGAAGCCAAAAGGAATCAATGGCTAAGGGGGAGCACCTGGTAGAAGACAGGAAAAAGTGGTGTAATGAAAAGGACAAGAGAGCCATTTAGGAAAATGGGACTGAATGGTAGCTGCAAATGTCAGTAGTTCTGTGCTAATGTCAGTAGTTCTATGACTAAGGAAAGCATGGTAATCAGGTCTCAAGATATGGTAGACCATCTGAAATGGTAGAAAAAAGCCTTGTCTGCCCCTTGCAGGCTCTACATAGAAAATGGGACTGGAAAGGTAAGTAATTTTCTACTCACTCAATGCAGATGGAGAGATAGGTGAGGACTTGTGCCCTGTTCATTCAAAGCCAGCTTCCCATTCCTTCCTCGACAGGGATCTGGCCTAGTGACAGTGGCTATGATACTTTCTCTCTCAGTCTAGATCCTTCTTTGGTCATGATGGGCTTCCACTTATGGAAAACCCAGTAAAAACTTTTTCCATAGTAATTCAGATTTATAGTATCTGGGGGAAAGCAGGCCAAGGTAGAGAAATCCTGGGCTCAAACGAGATAATGTGAACAAAGGTTTAAAGACTTAAAAGGGAAGATGGGGCAGAGCCAAGGAGAGACAGATTTATAAAATATCCAGTTATGCTTGATTATCAAAGGAAGGAACAGGCATAAACCCGATGCTCAACTGCAACTATTCCAGCAGCAGCACAGACTCCAAGTTCCTGAAGAGTCACACGGCAAGTTATGTATGGCCTAGGAGCCCTGCCCCTGGCTCCCATGTATTCACACAGTCCTTCCTTCAACAGGTAGGGTACCAGGGCACCAGGGCACGACACCTTGCCCTTTATTTCTGTGGAGGAGTAGAAAGGCAAGAACTTTGCTTTCTGAGGTATCTTATGGAGCAGGTGAAGATACTACACAGGGAATACTAAATAAACAACACTCCTGCTAAATGAAAACCACCCTGACTCTCTTACCATTCAGAAAACAGTTTTCATCTACTCTAGGAAGGGAAATGCCCAGGAGAGTTGGCTACAGCTGGCTCCTTTAGTCAACATCTTAAATTATTTGTGGTTTAGGCCATACTCCCATTTCCTCTGGATAATGACCTTTCAAAACAGTCTGACCAAGTAATCATATCAGCGCTAAGACAGACAATGCAGAATGTTCATTATAGACAGACCCTAAACAAAGGGCTCTGAAAGATTGGGCCACTACAATCAAGAAAGATAAATATCAACTTTGGATTAGACTAAGGTTCTGCAAACTTATATGGCAGAGGCATTAAAGAAAGCGGAGAAAATGTCACCTTTTCCATCAGTAAGTATTAAAAATACACAGATAAAGGTAAGGCCACAATAACCAGGAGACAGTGAAAGAACATTTGGCCATTCTTCTTAGCTGTCACCCAGAGGCCAGAAAAAGGCCAGGAAGAAAAATGGCAGGGGATCAAGAATTAAAAAAGAAAGAGAAAAGGAACCTTAGCAGTTCTCAATCTGTGTGTCTTAAGCCCTTTGGTGGTGGTGGTGGTGGTAAGAACACTGGAAAATATATTTACATTATGATTCATAACAGTAGCAAAATGAGAATAATTTTATGGTTGGGGTCACCAGAACATGAGGAACTGTGTTAGAGGGTTGCAGCGTTAGGAAGGGTGAGAACCACTGCTTTTGGAGATGTTAGTCAAAAGGAAGCGGAGTCGAGTCAGGTGAGATGTAATATACAGTTCAACTTCCCACAAGAGTCTCAGGACCTCCTTCCCGTTGTAAGCATAAGAACCAGTAATAATCAGATGCTGCACCAGGGCAGTGGCACACCCCTTTAATCTCAGCACTTGGAAGGCAGAGGCGGACAGATCTCTTTCAAGGCTAGCCTGGTCTACAGAGTGCTTTCAGGACAGTAAGAGCTATATAGTGAGATGTTGTCTTGAAACAAACCAAGAAAAGAAAACAATCTGCTGCTACTTCCTGTGATGTCTGCAGGTCACAAACTACAGTGGGCCCACCTGCTTCCCCAGTTCCTGTGTAGCACAGTACTGAGAGGTCCACAAAGTCAGAAGGAAAGTCTACATACTTTGCCCCTACTCTCTCGGTGTTGCTAGACAATGTTATGGATTCAAACACTAGTGGAAGATCAGGGTGAACATTGCTATCTTTAAGTAATAAAAATTCAAACTACACTGTGTGGTTACAAGATGTATGTGAATATGTAGGGCCAGTACATGTATCACTATCTAGGACTTCTACCATTCAAGTGTAAGTGTATCTTAAAAAAGAGAACAGGGAGCAATGTAAACTTAATGAAATGATTAAGTGCTGCACACCCCAGCCACTGGATGGCCAGCAAAGCAGAGAAGCAGCATTACCCAGGTAGCTGTAGTTGACGTCTGGGAAGTGGAACAAATACCTCTTTAATAGAGGATTCAGGATTTGTTTGGCCAAATCCATTTCTTTTACTAATTCAAGAGGGCAAATGTTAGGGAAATCCCAAAGTGGTGGCCATGGACAGTAAGAGCACTGTGTACTGCTAAGTAAGTTAAAAAAGCAGTGGACCTCTCAGAGCTTGGGCAGCCCAACACAAGCCCTTAGGGCTGACCTGTTCTCCCATAGCTCCCAATATTAATGGATGGAATGGCTGATGGTTTAACGGAAACGAGATGCTGAAGTTTCTACCCAAGTTTATCCAACACTGAACATCTTGAAACCCATATATCTGCTCTCAAGGACCTGGAGTGACCCATGAGAGAGCCTCTAGGAGCATATGACTATAGCTCTGTGCATACTTTATAACTGGAGTGGCCCGACGGACCTGACTAAGGAGGAAACAGGGGCAGAAGCAGATCCCAGTCCTAAGTCAGACAAGGCACACTTCCCGCTGTTATTTTCTTGTGCTCACTTAGCAGGATGAATGGCTGGCATACTCCTAGAAAGAAGACGTATCTGTTGACGAAGACTTGAGTAAAATTAGCAGGTGGAAGGGCACCACAGTAGCAGAGTCCAACTCCTGCCTGCAAGAGTCAGCCCACCAGGCAGATACAGAAATACAATTAAATTAAGTCAGAAAACCCGCTACAGAAAATGCAATTACTCAAAGATACAAATAAATGCTCAAAGAAAATTGGCCCCTGACAGGGTTAGTCAAGCTTCTAAATCCAGCTGGAGGCAGGCAGCTCAGGCTAATTCGCCAAGGAGGAGGACTGCAAAGCTTAAGCTCCCTGCATCAGGATTCTGGTTGGGCTGGCCTCATGTGCCAGGTTACCAGTGAGGAGGAACAATTTGGGGATGGCTGACCACTGATGCAGGGCTCAAAGAAATAAGATATGGGCAGACGCAGGAATGGCTCATGGAGGGCAAGGCTCGGTGAAAAGGCAACAGACTTATCTCTGCCATGGCAGGAAAGGGTGAAATTCCTGGAGTAGGACCATGTGCCCCTCCCACAGAAGCTACGGGAAATGCCCTACCTCTCGCTGCAGCACTAGTTCCTTGGTGAAAAGTGTGGCTTCCTCACTGAATGGCTCTCCTTCCTGCACCAAGCCTGGGAGGTTTCGTGCTCCTCTGGGACATTCAATACCTGTATCAGGAGAAAAAGAAAGTCTGTGAGAAAGTGTGCAAACACTCCCCACACTCCCCTTTGGCCCTTCATGGCTTTACCTCCCTTCACTTACACGTCAGCCCAGCCATGTGCCACTGGTTCGCAGACACTTCCTCCTCACTATCTGACTGCATGCCAGAACCCAAAGTGTTAACTCAGTGTCACTCTCCTTTCAATAAACACCCGCTCTGTCCTTAGGCTGTGCTTTGTATACCAGCACCACCAGCTTTCATTCAGAATGAGAAGCAGAAGAAAACAGAATACTGATGAAGTAGTAGGTGTGTGGAGTCAGAAATGGGCTGCACGTCCCATTTTATCATTTATTATCTTCATGGCCTTTGCTAAATTACTGAACGAAGAAAGGCTCAACTCCCTATATAACACATGTACTTCTTAAAAGTGCTCTATTAGTCCAGGAGAGATAACATGCAAGTTATTAGAACAAGGCTGGTTACTTCAGCCATGATCACTATCATCTTCATCACTATCATTATCCCTTTTAACAATTCTCACACTTTCTTTGACTCCCACAGTAAACCTATAACATTCATGAGCATAGAAACTTACCTTGTATACTTGTTTCCAATGATCATACTTTGTACACAATACACACCTACTGGCAAAACTAGATACATTTATTACTAACAGTGGTCATATGTGACAGACCATAAAGTATCTTGTATTTTGATGCCTGGAGAAGACATAAATATTTCAAATAAGTCAGACTGCAACAGTAATTATGAAGGAGAAACTTGACCCAGGCTAGAGAAAAACAGGAAAATAAAGTAATGACAATTCCAGAAAAAGAAAAGTGACGAAAATTTGTGACCCAGTTTCTGACCTCTGCTGGTCCCCGAGTCTGTGACACTCTGGGGAATAGAGGTCCCATCACCAACAGAACACAGGGTCCACATGCTTATGAGTGAAGCTGGATGGCTGTTCACATTTCTAGGATTGATTTAAGACACCAAAGCCCAGAAGAAAAGGAACAGGCTTCATGTTTGGTTCTCAGCAGATGCAGAACACAGCTTCCTCTCTTGAGCTGCTAGGCTTCCAGTGGAACAGATTATGCAAAATGAAGCACTAGGTGGTGGGGTATAGCAGCAAGAGAGGCTGCAGCAGCCGGCAGCTTCGGCTGGCAGCAACCAACGCTCTCTCATTTTGCAAAGATGGGATAGCTTGAAGGCCAGTCATGTGGGTGGAAGATCAACAGGACTGCCTCTTTCCCTGAACTTCAGTGTCTACGAGAGGAGTAGAACTCGATTTTCTAAAAGACAGCAAGAACTCCAGGGGCCAAGAACCTGAGATTAACCCTGAAGGGAGAGATGAGGCTAGAGCAAAATGGAATGAAAGACAGCATGTTTTTCATGACATCAATAGCCAAAACCACTTTTCATTTTAGATCTGCAAACTAAGCAAGAGGAGAATTGCCAGGGAGAAAAATAAACGATTCTATTGAACTATTTTGCTACATACCCATAGATAAAGCATTGCTGCAGAGACAAGAATAATGCAAAAAGAAGTCTGTTCCTGATCCTCACTGCAGAACTGGGATGCTGTGAGGTGGACTGCTATGCACCATGGACCAGAACTAGGGCCAGCAAGATCAGAAGCTGAGGGGTGGGAAGGAATTTTTTTTACAGAAGGTACCTCAGATCTCAGAGTCTCAACAGTGAAGTACTAGCCCATGTTACTTTTTTGGGCATTCTGAAATAGCAAGAAACCAGTCAAGCTGCTAGGACCTCTGCTAGGATCCAGACCACCAGAGATGAAGCTGAGGAAACAGGACCATCAGTGGGCCCAGGCAGCTGAGCAGATCAAACAGAACTGCATTTAGATGAGGGTCCTTTGAGCCTGTGAAACAAGTCCATTCATTCTCTGTGGACAAAAAGTAAGTTCCTTGCTGTTGCTACACAGGCTTCAGGTCATCCAGAGGAAGAAGCCTCTACCGCTTTTAAAGTAAAAATAAGCAAACATTCACACCAATGCCTAGCAAACATGGGCAAAGGCAGGAAGGACTTTCTCCTGGATTCATTTCCTTTGAAGAAACCCCTGGCCAAAGGGAAAGTGAACCCTAGGGAGAAGCAGAACCTGTGACCAGACCACGGTTTAGAGGTGGAGGTAGGAGAGCAGAAGAATCAGTCATACACCACCTGCAGATAAAGGCTAGTGTAGGCCTGAGAGATGGTTCAGAGAAGAGAGACACTTGCTGCCAAGTCTAATAGCCTGAGATCAACCACCGGGGACCTACATGGTGAACAGAGAGACTTCTGCACACACTGTCCCTTGATTCTACACCCATGCTGTGGTGTATGAGTATGTGCATGGACACATGCATACAAGCATGTGAGGTCAGAGGACATGGAGGTCAGAGGACAACTTGAAGGAACTGGTTCTCTCAATTCAGGTTATCAGGCTTAGTGGCAGGTACTGTTACCCACTGAACCATCTAAACAGCCCCACATGTGTATTTGAATATAAGCATATATACTTACATATAATTAAATCCTCACAAACTGGTTAATCTTAACTAAATGCTTTAAGGGATAGTCTACTGTAGTTCATTAAAGACAAAAACCAAAATGGCTTTGGCACTAGATTGAAGACATGAGTGGGTGGCAACACACAGCTTGAGAAACACCGAAAATGAGATGCAAAGACAAGGCTGAAAGGTGGGCACACCTCCATGGTCTTGGAGCATCCAAACCAAGGGTTTACCAGGCTCCAGACTTGCTTTTGTGTCCAAACAAAGAATAGTGTCTGGTGATGAATAGGACATTGTGCCAATTTTAACCTATAGGACCCAGGAAGTGGCTGGCTGCTGCTGCGATCCAGGTGAACACATTGAGCAGGAAGTGGTCTGTATCCCCGTCTGTCCAGGAACCCTGGAGCAAGGCATTCCAGAGTGTACTGCTCCTTGTCTCAAACAAGGCCTATGCTGTGGGGCTCATGTTCCAAATGTGCTACTTTCTCATCAATAAAGAAGAGTAAGAAAACAGACAGGAAGAAAGGCTGCTTTTCAATGGGGCAGAAGCAGCTGGTCTGGGCCTGTGACGGGCAGAAATTGGGAGTGCCCAAGCTCTGGAGTGCCTTGGACTGGAGACAGTGAGTGAGTCCTAGAGACTGTCTCTGGCCTATGTCTGTAGTTCTGCATCCTGCATATCACTGATAGCTGCCTTTCCTGCTAGCACACTGGAGTGGTGCTGCATGCGGATAAGGATGTATTGATTAAGCTGTACCTCCAATGCCCCAGGTACAGAATAAGTGCCTGTCTTACCACTGACCCTGACAAACCACTCAAGAAGCAAAAATATTTTAACTTGAAAACATACCATACCTAAGAAAAATCCTAAGTATTTCTGAGCATTTTCATTCTCTACAATGCAATGGAGGGATAATATGAGATGGTATCTTAGATCTGGAGGAGGCTGGTGAGTCATAGACACTCCCTGCAGCTCATACAAACCTTAAGGCCTGTTTGCTTAAAGGTAAAACTCACTATTTTTCATGCTTTTCATGGGCTTTCTAGTAAATGAATGGTTGAACAAAATTACTTAAAATAAAACGCAACATAAAAGAACATTTGCTTGATTTTTGAAGGGCTCAGGATGAGACATGATGTCAGGACATCATGACTCTGGCTTCTGTTTTGCCATTAAGGACTATTAAATGTCACCAGCTCACAGTCTTTGTCTCTGACAGGAAGGGTCTACAAGGTCTAGCATGGTCATAAAAATCCTACAATTTTGGGTATGTCCTTTTAAGCACCCAAGGCTTGACTTTTGGAGTACAGAGTGCTTCTTTTCAAACTTAAAAGGCTGGGCTGTGGAGTAACAATGTATTAAAAAATTATACACTTAGAGACATTGACTAACTAGCGCAATTAACAAAAAACACTTTGGTCAGTCAGCTTTGGAACAAGAAGAACAAATTCTTGCTAATGACAAGATAATGGCCATATAATAAAGTCTATTGATGGTCAAGTAAAGGTTATGTATCACTTTGAATATTTTAGAATGAATGTTGAATCTTGTGATAATTAAGCTTCAGGACTTGACTGGAGAGATGGCTCAGCGGTTAAGAACACTGGCTGTTCTTCCAGAGGTCCTGAGTTCAATTCCCAGCAACCACATGGTGGCTCACAACCATCTGTAATGAGATCTGGTGCCCTCTTCTGGCCTGCAAGGATACATGCAGACATTACACTGTATACATAATAAATAAATAAATCTTTAAAAAAAAAAAAAAAGGCTTCAGGACTCAAAGTGTGTCTGTCTTTCCTGTATTGCACAGTGGGAACTGAGGAGAAATATGGCCAGTTTGCTTTGCCTAGAAGCAGCTTCCCAGTGGCCATCAGTCCAGCAAACAAACCAGGCACTATCAGAAGGAAAGAGAGAGAGTGGAAAGAAACACCAGTCTGAAGGGTTAGTCAGTGGTGCTGACTGCATGTCCACTGTGCTCTCTGCTGCTCCTGCCTTCGTAAGAAGAGAGCAGGAGGCATGCAGCAGAACCTCCTTCTGTCTGCTTGGAACAGCTCTCCTAAGCCTTCCTCCTCATTTTACTAATGTCATGTAGCCCAGGCTAGACACTATGTGGGAAGGTAGGGGCACCAGTATGAGAAAGGCTGCGCTCGTACAGCTAAGCTACCAGATATAACGTATCCCCCTTTACTACTGTGTAAGGCACATTGGTGGTGAGTGAATGAACTCTCTAGAGGTCAACACTGTTAACACCCGACAGACAGCTGGAGTCTGTTAGGCAGACAGATGAATGCTCATCTCACTGTGAGACTGTAGGCTGGATGCTGTGGCTGAGCCAATGGCAGGGTTTCCCAGGACCGAGCAGTGATATCCTCCCACACGAGGCCGGGATTCGTCCTCATCACTCCACAGCTCGAATGGGAAGCCAGGAGCAGAAGTGGGGTAGCAGGGAGGGATGGACAGACTGAGCCTTAACAAAGATGGTAGGTGGCAGGTGAGCCAGTATGGTCCTTTTCCTGGAGCTGGAGCTGCATGTACCACGTGTAAAACATAAGTCTACTGAGGAACCACAGGAAGGAAGCAATACACAGAGAGGTACCTGTATTAACTAGGATTTCCTCAGACTCACCTTGCGGGTTCTCACATATGTGAGATGCGATCCTGCATAGGATCCCTGTTTTGCCCTCACTGGCGTTCCTACCAATCTGCCCTCCGCTCCCTTCACTATCACCGTGAGTTATGAGAGTGTAGTATCTCAACAGAAATAAAACCGAAACCAACAGAGAAACTGCTTCTGAGGGTGGAAACTGGGTCAGACTCAGATTTTATTTTTTTCTACACCAGACACCCAATACACTGTCAAGCAACAAAGTAGATTCTCAAGAAGTGTTGAATGAATAGGAGTGAAAAATTCTGAGAAAAAGAAGTAAACATCAAAAGACAGAAACGGCAAATTCAGTCACCACTAACATGCCTTATCTAGGGGTAGAGGGGTACTTTCTAGCTGCTACCAGCTTTCTGAGTTCAAAGTCTTTCTCAGAGACCACCCCCCCCCCCCCAGTGTCTGTGATGGACTAGCCAGCATTAGTGAGATAGTAGGAAGAGGCTCAGGTGAGCTGCTGGACTTCTAAAGGCCCAGCAGGCAGAAAGCTTGCTCTGCTGCATACGGGTCTAGAGTGACCCATTTGGAAGACAGAGGTGTTTTTCATGATACCAGAAGAGGGGTTCACAGAGTCCTGAACTACAGACATCCCAGTCCCCCATGGTTGTAGAACACCTCAAAATGAGACATACAGCATAGCCACACGTATGCACTCCACTGGTCTCTAAAGTGTCACATTTGAGAACGTGGTTTAAATTCAGAGATAAAGTAATCAACAGTGAGCGGCAATGTCTGAAACGTTGGGGCATAGCAGAGATGTTTAGCCTCCAACACTACAGCAATCCCCATGTATGATCAGCACTGGAAGCTTATGTGGCCACATGGAAATGCAGAAAACTGGAGCACCCTTAAAGAGAGCAGGAGAAAATGAGTCAGGGTGGGGAGGCCTGCCTTTAAAGAGGAGATAAAAGGTGCTAAATCTGTACAGCTCAGCTAAGCGGTGACTAAGAGGGCGACACGATAACAATCTGCAAATATTTGAAAGGTGTAAACACCAGAAGGGAGGGGTGCTTAGCCTGAGAGCAGGGGTGTAATTATTAGGGGAAAGAAAATCTGGACAAAAATCTCAGTAAAACAGTGTGGAGGTAACTACTGGGTTATAAATAAGTTTCCCAATGGCAATGAGAATGTTGTGATTGGATCCTAAAGCTGAAAGGTGCTCAGCCACCCCTCTGCTTACAAAGAAGCTCAAACCAATCAACTGTGACTTCATTTGCTACATTTAGGGACAGATCTTAATAATAATTCAACTTTAAGTATTTCTGATTTAAGTACTTCTGGCCCCCTAAAATTTGTACATAATTTCTGTTGATCTAATCACAGAGGAGACCAAACAGTGGTTCTGGTGGGAATTTTAGAACAACAACAACAACAGGCTTTATCTGCTAGCAACATGTCTGGCAAGTAGTTGAAGTGGGTTTGGGTGCAGACACAAGAGGCAGACAGCTGGGACAGCAAAGGCAGACTGTCTCATCGAGTGGGTCACCCTCCTCTCTCGTCTCTAAACCCCAGGCAGGAATGCGGTTGACTTTTCCAGATGGAAAAGTGTGGATCCCTCTCCCTTCCTTTTATATACACAGCCCCCTGGAGGAATTGTCAAGGACAAGGCAAGGCAAGAGAGAACACCAAAATAAGCTTCCTGTCACACTGATTGCACTCCAATACCTTTGCCTGAGTCCCTGCTGCTGCAGCTACTCCATTTATAATCCACAGGCCCTCCGCAGTTTTTACCCAGATTCAATTAGTTCCATTTCTTTTCCTTCCCTGCCACCTTTCTCCCTGCCAAGAAACAAAACATAGAGAGCAGAGCACTTCAACTGTGCACACAGACAGACCTGGGGTAGGGGAGCAGTACTTTTAGATAGTGATTCCTTCCCTCCATGCTAAGAACAAACCCTCAGACATTCACGACAGGCAGAGGCAGGCGGGCTGGCCACCTGCTTAGTTTGTAAGGATTGTGGTTACCACTTAAAAACCAAATCAGTTCAAGTTGCTGGTTCTCAGAACTGTTACACATCTCATGCACCAAAAGCTTGCTCTCAGGTCCCATTCACCGGTTTAAGAGCGATTGGGGGGTCTTAAGCTGCAACACTGCCCACGGACCAGTTAAAAAATCAAGAAAAAAGGGACAGCACACTTGGCTCTCAGTTTCACATTCCTAAGATGGTCCAGAGAGAAAGGTAAGTGGGGGACCAGCTGGTCCTGAGAGTTAGTTCTTGGTGGTATCAGGCCTCAATTTGTATTAAAAAGTTCAGAAATAAAATCAGGATTTTACACAGCCTCAAATCCTTGATTCTCTCCCTTTTCTCTAACGTCCTACTTTGTTTCCTCAAGGGAAGCTAGAATCTTGTGGGCCAATTTTGGAACATGCCAATGCTAAAGCTTTTTCAATGATCAGAATAAAGGGATAAAAGAAGAGTGAAGGATCCTAATTAAAGGGATCAAACATCTCAGGTAATTGTAGTCAAGGGAGTCAGAACTGGGCAGGAGCTAAGAATGAATGCTTTTAGTTTAGAGTTTTTAAGGACAGATTTTTATTAGGTTGTTCTGGGTTTGTGATGTTTGATGCATCTGTTGAAAGACTAGGGCCTGGAGTTAATTGGGTACAGGAACAATAAGGCTGAGCCTTCACAATGCAGTGGGAACGGCAGCTAGCTCTGAAGGAAGGGAGGGACTAAGAAGGAAGCAGCTACAGTGTGGTGCAGAGCAGGACTATTAAACATACTTTCCATGTCTCCGGTAGAAGCCCTAATAGAAGCCCTTACTCTGTTAATATAGCCCCGTTCTGTCGTCAGTTGAGCACGCAACACCAATTCTTCCACCTCTAGTGCATGGCGCATGGTAGAAGCTCAGGAATTGTTTGTGAACGGGAATGCCAGGAGGAGAGAACTGAGTAGAAATAGAATGACAAAGCTGTTACATCAATCTCTATTCCTGAGTTTTGTATGCATCAGAGTTAACACTTGGAGAATTAAAGAGAAATTCTAGTGACACTTATTTCCAGGACTTCAAGGTGAGCTTGTGCTAAATGCAAATCATTGGTCATGGTAAGTGGGAGAGACAAGGAAGGGCTGGCTTAGAGGCTTGACACTAGATTTCTCATTCTCAGTCTAGCTGGGCAGCATGCAGAACCCGCTCCTCCAGACCTGATTTGCAGCCAGCTTTAGACACCGAAGAATCACTCCCCAAAGGCAGAAAGGGAGACAAGCTTTTCAGACGGAGCTGGCATAGCAGATAACAATCAAGCCTGCACTGGAACAACCTTTTATAATTCTACCTATTGCAGAGCAAGATCAGAAAACAATTGAGTTTTAAAGAGAAAAAAAAATTCTCCCTGATTAATGAGGCCTTTCCATTCCCGTGGCACCCCAAGAATATAGCTTAAAAGAAAAAAGTGGCAGGCTGTCTCTGGGGTGTTTCCCGGAGGGGCTAGCTGTGGCAGGCTGTGGGTTTCCCATGCTCAACTGGGAGACTGCAATGATGCGCCTGTCAACTAAGTCGGAGACTAGAACAACTCGGCACGGGATGATGGGGTAGGCTCTGCTATGTCCTTCCTGGATTTTCTCCTCATCATCCACATCAAAAAACAGCCTATCTTTGTATTAGCAGGCAGAAAACGAAGAATTCTGAGGTAAGAAAGTGGAGCCACGATAGCTTTCAAGTAACAAGAAGGTGCCTACAAGGCACTGGCTTTTATGTAACAGGCTGTGGAGACAGCTTCCCCCCAGAACAAACATCCTGTGCCTGAGCAAGGAGGGGGAGTTGGTTTCTATGAGAACCTCAACTTTGCTTTTACTGACTTATTTTAAATATGGAACTTTATCTTTGAATCAAACAGAACTTAGATTTATCCCCCCCCCCCCTCATTTCTGATACCAAAGAGTTCCCTGTCTTGGTTTCTTTTATTCTACACTAATGGATAAAGAGAAAAATTTGAATTTACCATCTAGACTCCAAAAGACATTAGCTTCAGGGTAGGGAAAAAGCCACAGGAAATATCCACGTGGCTCTTGCAAGTACAAGCTTCCAGAAGGTATTCTGGCACACACCTGGCAGCCAAATGTAAAAGCTACTTACTTGCATAAATTTAGAGTGACTTTTTCTAAACCAAGCTGTGTTGTGTTATTTGAACAAAATGGTTTTGAGATGTGTTCAGTGTACTTCCAAACTATTGCCTTTCTTGAGCGTTCACTCAGTGACAATTGCTCTGGGCTCCTCCTCCTGAGGAAAGTGAATTCCAAATGTTTAGAAATTGGTACACTCAGCTGGTAGAACAGAGGAAGAGGAGAACCAGCTATGTCGGAAGTACCAAGGCCCATGAATAGAGAGAATGGTTGAAAAATTCAAGAGCAGAGAGAGTCTTCTCTTTGACTAACTTTCAAGAAACAAGGAAAAGAAGAAAATAAAGAAAAAGCCAACAGCCAGGAAACAGGAAAGCAAAGGCATACTTAAGAGACAGTGCTCTCCAAGAGGACGGACTGATCTCGGACATACAGACACAGCACATCCTGCCTGATAAGTGAAGCAGCTTGCATTCTGAGGCATAGGTTAAGAATGATATTCCTTTTGCTTTTCTCTTGAGACAGAGTCCCCTTTATGTAGCCCAGGCTGGCCTGGAACTCATGAATTTCCTGCCTCTACACCCCCCCACTCCACCCCAGTGCTGAAGTGCTGGATTACAGGCTCTGTCTCTCTCCGACCCCCTTCTTTTCAGGTTACCATACTCTGAAGCAGGGGTCAACAAATAATGTCCTGAGAACTGAGTCTGCCCACCATATAACTGTGACTAGCCTAGAACTTGTTATATACTCCAGGCTGGACTCTAACAGAGATCAGCTGACCCCACCATTTATTTTTGAATAGCTCACAAATTAGGACACAGTTCCCATACTTTTGGGTGCCTGACACCCCCCCCCCCCCCCCAAAAAAAAGAAAGAAAAAATCCAAAGAATAATATTTTGTGGTATTTGAGAAACATGAGATTCAGATGTCAGTGTCTATGAGTGAAACTTTGTCGAAAGATGGCCACATTCACTTGTTGTCTATGGCTGTTTTAATGGTTAAAGACAGTTGAATAGTCTGACAGAGACCATAAGGACTAAGAAGCCTAAATTATTTATTGTCTGGCCCTTTACAGAAACGTTTGCCAGCATTTATTCGAGGATGTCACTTGCTATAGAAACAAAATAGAACAAGAAAACCACCAGGCAGCAGAGGGTTCACCTCCTAGAGTTACAACAGTAGATACAACAAGCAGTAAGAACAGTGTGATTTACCCATCACTGCTCCGGTTCCTGATCCAGATCTCCCCATGCAGTTCAAACCTGGAGCGCACACATCCCTAAGCAGCTGCCTGTCTTTGTGCCTCACCTTAGCTCTCCCACCTCCCGCCACACCCACTGGACACAAGTTCTCGCTCCTATAGCAGGATCATACTCAGGTTGCCTTTCTACTCACAGAACCAAGAGCTTCTACAGATGTCTTGACAGCATTCTGTACTGTGTCATCCCTCAGAGGGCACTTCTCCACCTAGCTCCCCTCTAGTTGTTCCAGTATCCAGGGCTGCATGATCTGTCTCCTGTCATGACAGGGTCTCATGTAGCCTAGCCTGGCCTGGAACAGTCAGAGATGACCTTGAAATTCTGATCTTCTCATTCTTCCCAAGAACTGGGATCATAAGTATACACTGCCACACCTGACTTTGTGCAACACCGCTGGGGGTCAAACCGAGGGCTTTGCGTATGAGAGTCAAGTACCCTACCCCCTTGCTTTTTTGAGACAGGGTCTTACTATGCCTACTATGCAGCCTTGGCTGTCCAGGAACTCTGTGTAGACCAGGCTAGCCTTGAACCCACAGAGATCTGCCTGCCTAGTGCTGTGATTAAGTGTCTGCACCACAACACCTGGTTGTGCCCTCCCTCTGTGGCCTCATTCCTATCCCCACCCACCCTCACCTTGCCTTGTGGTGATGATCATGGAGAACAAGACTCACAGAATCCTGAACTGTCCTCCAAACACTAAACTCCATTTCCGAATGTCTGACAGAGATTCCCCGAGTGTCCAATTAATAGCTTGGATTCAGTGCACCTAAGCTAAACTCTCCTTCGGCTGCTTCTCATCCTGTGTGCCATGCTTCTGGTTTTATCACCTCTTCCCATGCTGGAAAGCACTCGCTCTTCCTTGTTTCTCTCCTTCTCTACCCACATGAACCAGTGCTTGCTTTGCCAAGAATCTTCTGATTTCCCCGCCCGCCCTCCATTTTCCTTTATAGAGATTTTTCATCCACACAGCTACCAGAATAATCTCCTAAAGCACACGTTTTGCTCAAAACCCTTGAATGGCATCCTATACTTCACCAAATAATATCAGAATTCAACAATCTGACATTCCAGGCCCTATAAGACTTTGTGTAATTCCTTGGGACCATATAAAACCTTCACTACCCATCTGACAGCCTTCAAATACTTGAAGACACAACATCTATTTTTTCTCATCCTTACATCTTATTTTCTCTAGGCTAAACATTCTCAAGACCCCCATGAGAAAAGAGTTTTGATTTCCTACTATCTCATTCGTTTCCCTATTTAAACTTACATAATATGAAGTCTTCCATCTGGAAATATCTTTCTGGTTGATTTAATTAAAAAGGTCTAAAGGGGTGTGGAGTATACAGTGGGGAGCATTTTCGTTTGCACTACTGAGAGTCAGGTTCAGGAGCTTCGAGATGTGTTGCTTTAGGGAAGACTTGGGGGCAGGGAAGGTAAAGATGGTGTATGATTCTCACCCTGCTCTAGGCAGGAAACTACAGTGACACAGCAGGACTTAGCCAGCTGAGGCAAAGCCCTCCCTAGAGGTGAGGGAGGTGGGACCTGTCTTCTCAGAGGCTTCTGGCCTTCACTGGCCCTCTTTCCAGCCCATTTCCATTTTCATCTCTCAGCAGCAGCCCAAGGCACAGTGGAGACCCTGGTGGTGTTGTGACAAGCAGCCTATTCATTTCCTTCTCTCAGCCAAGCTCTCTGGGGATAAAGAGGAACAGCGAATCCAAACCACTGCCCAGAATCCACTTTGCAGAATTCAGAGAAGGACTGCTCTAGGAAGACCTGAGGGGAACGAAAAGGACCTTTAGTTTTCACTGCCGCCATAGCGCTGCCGTGGAGACCATCGTGGGCACTGGAGCCAGTGCGCAGGGAAGGACGGCATAATGTGTACGTGGTAGGGCTCCTGTCCCATAGGAGCAACAGGGTTTGCAAAGTGACGCTGTCAACTGGGAATGGGAGAAAGGTGAGAGCAGCAGGAAGGAAGCACCAGATCCTAGAGAGACCAGCTTCCTGAGGTGAACCTGGTGATGCTGTGCTTGTCCTCCCTAACACACATACCACGGTACTACTGAGGAATGACCCGGCCCCACACTCAGGACACACACAAGTCAACTGTGGGGGTGGGGAGTAGAGTGTTTAGGGCTGCAGGGAGAGTGAAATTTCCCGAACGCAGCTCTCAGTCCAGCTTATTCCTTGATAATGATGCCTGGTGCATAACCACAGCCAAAGAGTGCAGGTGTGGGGCAGGGTGAGGGGTGGGGGATAGGATGCAGAGCATGTGTGAGTGCACATATGTGCTTATTTACCCAAGGAAAGAGGGCAAAGAAGGGGAAGGAGAACAGTGAGGGGAGAGGGGCTGAAGAAATAGTATTGGCCTTTCCTAGGGCTGAAATCATATACAGGAGCCTAACATTCCCATTATAAAGATCCTGGTCACTCAGAAAGCTTGAGACCAGGCTGTACCTGCCTATCACAGGAGGACAGTGGAGCAGGACAGCCACAGCTGGACCTTTCAACTTTGCTCATACCTGGTCATCATTCCTAGGAGAAGGGTTACTCTCTTCTAGGCATATTCTGCTGGTCTCCTCCAAAGTCCTATACTACATGCCTGCTCCTTTTCACCATCCTGCACACCTGGGTAGATGGTGGCTTTCTCTCTACCTCTATCATGTATGCAAGCAAGCAAGCAAGCAAGCAAGCAAGTAAGCTCTTTGCTTCTTCTAAGCTGTGCCACCATCCATGTCTTTTCTACTATGCCCAATGCTAGAGTATATGCAAGGGGTGGCTGGTGACAAGATCCCTAAATTATAAAGAGAAATATAGGGCTACAAGTCCTTGCAGAACCTTGGAGGATCTGTGAAGCTACATACTATGTAGTTATCTATTTGATGAAATAATGTATTTTCTATAATAACAAATATTATTTGTGCCCATAGATTTGGTCACTAAGATAATTAATTATATGTCCTCTTTGAATAGAAAACAAAGCAAAATAAAAGTGGCCAGTCCTGGACAGGTATCTTTCTGGGCTTTGCCTTCCACCATTTATCAAGTATCTGTATATCTCATAGCCCACTAATGTTTCCCTTTAGATCAGAAGAAGCCGATTAAATCTCTGAACACGAAATGCTAATGCTAGGGCTCTATAACCATGCATGTGTCAGCAATTCCATCCCAGGCAGCCTTTCTAGGAGGTACTAGTTCCTGAAGGCAAAGAGGACAGCTGTCAGCAAAGGGCAGGCCTGATGAGGCAAATTCCACAACACAACAGCCACAAGAAAAACAAAACCAAGATAAGTGTTGCATATGGAGGCTGTTGCCCCTAAGGTCACTAAACTAGAACATCCTTTGTTTTGCGATTCACCGAGCATGAGCAGACAGTTGTTCATTCTGGAGTCAGAAGGACAGGTGGGTGCTTGGTAGGGGATATCTTCTAGCCAGCCTAGAGTATGAAGCTCCGCCAATAATGACAGAAGTGGTCTCTGGACTGCAAGAGTATGGACTTATTACTTCTCTGCATACCCAGACACCTACCTGCTCCATACCTAGGGAACAAGAGAGCATCAGATCTCTCTTCCAGAGCAGCCTGGTGAACAAACACCACAGATATTCACTAGGGATCTACAGGGCAGGCAGGAAACAGGGTGAGAAACTCCAAGGGATCACGATGGATCGAAACCACTGAAGTGACCTTGTGTGTTCAGAGAGACCTGGCAAGTATAATTTGTAGGGCCCCTACATTCTTATTTCCCTTTTACCAAAGTTCTGGCAGAGATGTTGTAACATATTAATCTTTGTAGTTGAGTGATATGGTTTAAAATACTGCAGGGCTTGGCTGCCATTCCCTCCCCTAGGGTCTCAAAATAACTCCACACAAATCATTTTTGCTAACCACTCACTCAGGCAGCTCATCTCTGCTAGCACACACACATCTTACGTAAGGGAAGAAGCCACCCGGCTTGCTGAAGACAGTGGCACTCCCAGAGAGGCAGCACTGTTTGCTGCCCTCGGCAGAGTTGGGCTTTTAAGGCAGCCACAATATGGTGGTGGTTGAGCCCAAGCTTCCTCAGTGAGAAGATACCCAAGGAGGTTGAGGTGAGAAGACTGCCAGTTCCTAACTGCCTGGTAAATAAATGCAACTCCATTCAGTGACCTCTTACTATAGCAAAAGTCTACTCAGCTGGATTTGGGAAAGCGGTGAGGAGAGGAGCTAACATGGCTTCTCATGAGAACCCACACAGTTCACTACAGAGAATGGGCACAGATCTGAGGAACCCAAAGAAGAAAGCTGGGGGACAGGGTAGTGAGCAGGGGCAGCTGCAGAGCCTCTCACAATACCTATCCACAGGTAGATGAAACAGTATCACTCCCTGGGCCACATCCATCCCGCCCACACCTATAGTATGTGGCTGGCTGAGGGAGAAGCCTGAGTTAATTGGCCTATTTGCTAGATCCCAGCAAGTCAGGTGGTGCCTATAGACTGAGATCATCTGTTCCCTGATCTGCATGAATAGCACCCTCTCCCTGGCATGGTCACTGTGCCCAAGGGCCCAAATGATGATGGTATGGAGTCTGGTGATGGATCTGCACTGGCAGGCCTCCATGTAGGCTTCTGGGCCCCTTTGTCTTGGTAGCCTTGACCAGGGTCCAGTGATAGCTGGATGAAGTTCTAAAGTTCCCATCTTACCCAGTGTCAATTCTAGCCAAGCTTAGGGACTCTGGCAAAAGTCCCCAGAGACTGGGGTTCCTTTAGTTTCCTCAGAACTGTTTTAGGGGACACAGATAGCTTCAAAGCCTTGCCATAAGGGCATGTGTGGCATGCCACATAGGCTGCTTCCTTACCCATTTTTCCTGGTTCTCCCACCCCATGCTCCAGAACTCTGCTTTCTCCTTTCTCCTGACTGTTTCTCAAGAGCTGGAGCTTCATGGTAGTTCACTCTTGGCTACATTATATTTTGTAATCATCTCTGTAATCAAACTTTGTCATCATTGAGCTATCACGGAGGTACAGCTGAGCTTCAAACCTACTATAAACCCAAGGCAATCTAAGAATTGGTAATTCATTTCTGAATGCACCTGTACCTACAAATGTCTATAGGCATCTAAAACACAAGGTTTCAAAACTAACCTTGGGAAACCTCTTATCATTTACAACCCAGAAAATTGATGTCCTTGTTCTCACCCTTTATTACCAAGTGACTGACAAAACCCCACAGATTCAAACACTACTAGGCTACTCCTGAGTCAGCTCTACCCCGTCACTGTCACCCTGCTAACCAGGCTGCCCCAGCTCTTATCCAGTCAATGGCAATCATATCCTAGTCACACACGCTCATGCTGGTTTAGAGCTTCTCACATCTAGTCTCACACTGTAGTCAAAGTGACCAAAAACACACAATTGCAATGAAAAAGGTGAACTCCTTGCTGTATCTGGTAACATGGATGACTCCCACCATCAAAAGCTGGTAAGTGTTTAATGTGATTTCAGTTTTGAAGTTCAAAATAGACAAAACTAAACCATGGTTAAAGAGGTCAGAACATTGGTTCTGTCTGAGAGAAGGGCCACAAGGGAGCATACTAGGACACTAGAAATAATTTTTATTTTCATGGGAGTGTTACTTGGGGGTATGTACACAGAAAAAAATTCTGCATATTTAAGACTTTTGTGCTTTATTACCAATGTGATACCTAAAACGGAATAAAAAATAATATAATGCTTCAGCCATCACTCTGATAAGTTTTCTTATCAATTCCTACCTTAGAAGTCAAGGATGGGTTGGCTGGGGGTAGGGGTGGGAGACTAGCGTTTGTGGACCGAATGAACCTGCATGAAAATCTTTATGTGTGCATCAGTTTCTTGAAGCAAAGATAGAGTGCCTTCTTAGTTCCTAAGAATGGACATGAGGTAAAGTTATTAAGAACTGATCTAATGAGGCACAATCCAAGCATCCTAGCCTGGATGCAGGTCCTTCTGAGACTGTCACACTGTCCCTCTAACAGCAGCCATACTAAACCATTTACCCTTCTGAATAACAATGCTTTTTCATGGCTTTTTATGCCCATTTCTGGTTACCACCTTTTCCTTTTTTTTTTTTTTTTTTTTTTTTTTTTTTTTTAAATCTACCCAGGGAGAAAGCCTTCAACTTTTTAAGATTTGTTAAAGATTAGCAAATAAGCTGAATAGCAAAGAAATAGCTATATAATCAGCCTGCAAAAGAGGCAGGAAGACTGGATGCTGGGAGAAGACTTCAGAAGGAAGGGCTGGGGACATGGCTCAGTGAGTAGGATTGGGTTCACACCCTCAGCACTGACATAAAAGCCATGTATGGCTATATTCTTTGGAATCCCAGTGTTAGAGGTCAAAGAAAGGTAGATGCAACAGCCTTACTAGCAACCCAGTCTATCCAAATTAACAGACCATCTCAAAAGAATGGCAACCCTGGCCTCTACATGCACCTGCACACCCAGGAACAAATGCATAACACCACAAACCAACCAACCAACCAACCAACCAACCAACCAACCAACCAACCAAACCAACCAACCAGATTGCTGAAGGAATGAACTAATCTGCACACTAGAATCCACTGTTCTTGTGATCCTGTAAAAATGTGATGGTAGTCCACTTAGGTGAAGGATTTGAAGGTGAAGAACCTACCTTTGAAATGTAGAACACATGAGATTGTAAACAGAGAAAAGGCAATATAAAGCCAAAGTTAAGATAAAATTGAAAAAGTATAACAACCAATGTTTAACAGTGTTTATGCAAGTTCATTATGAAGGATCTAGAAAGCACATGCACCTGACTATAGTTCCATGATACTTGGAACCTACAGGGTAACTTGAGAAAACAGAAATGCTTAAATTTCTTTCCCAGACTATTAAATAAATAAATTACAGTAAAAGCATCATCACGTATCAACTAAACATTCACAGAATCCCAGAATTTTACACCTGGAAAGAATCTTAAAAATGGCTTAGCCTAAATTCCTTCTTTTAACAGAGGAGGGAACTAGAAATTAGAGTCGTTCAATGACCTACACAAGCTCACATAGAAATCAAGTACAGATTATAAACCCTATCTTTTGACAGGCCGTTGTTTCTGCTGGATCCTGTCAGTTCAAGCTGAATGCACTTCGTCTTATGTAAGTTGTCTGGAGTCCTGATCTATCTTGCAGAATTCTGACTTTGGGTATCTCTTCCTGAATTGAGATAATCTAATAATGTGGACTTCTCAAATTTTTTTTTAGGTATTACAGCTAAGCTCACATGTAATTAAAAGGGTTCCACAGTGCATGAATATACCAGACAGCATATTTAAGAAGAAATTAGCATAAAATGCTACAACACTGTGAATGTTAGCTTCTGTTTGTTGGGCACTGGATCAAGTACTTTTGAAAAACATGTACCTTGGTATTTAATGCTTAGGGCTATTATAATTTGCACATGAGAAAAATAAGGCAAAGATAGGTTAAATAAAGGAGTGGTCCATAAATCGCACCTATTCTGGTTATTCTAAAGCTCATGTTTACGGTGAATGATACTTCATCAACATGTGATACAGCACAGAATTTCCAAAGCTGGGATTCTTAAGAGACCTTAATTATTTTATTCCAACTTTCTCATTCACATTTGATGAAATGGAACCAGGAGTAAACAGAGCATCCTATTATACCACCTGCTTCCTCCTACAGAGCTTGTTTCTGCATGAGTGCTCAAGAGAACACAAAGCAAGTTAGCTGTCTAGCCATACATGAGGATGCTTGAGGAATGTTTATTCTACCATGATAGTCTGGATCCTTGGGCCTTAGTGCATGTGTAGGATGACAAGCACATCATCAATTTACCTCCCCACCAACTAGTTACTAAGTTTCTACTGTGTTACAGCTGTGGAATTTCCAAGGTACCAGGCCCAGTTTTCAAGAACGGAGACAGAATGTGAGCATCGAAGAAGCAGAGAACTGAGTACAGCCCAGCTAGAGGAACATGCTCAAACATAGCCATGTAAAGGGTTTGTGGATGTGTGTAATGTTTCCAATGACAGAAAGACAGTCTAGCATTTGGGATGCAGGACAAAAGTAAGGAAAACTCAGTCTCCCTCTGAGAACTATCAATGTGGCCTTTGGGGTGGAACAATTCTTCCCTGTGGAAGATATCCTGTGAACTGCTGGATGCTTAGCATCTTAGCTGTCCTTGAATGTCACAGAAACACTGGGCGCACCAGTAAATCACTCTCAATTTCTACTGTTTCCTTTGAGAAAGCACAAGAGTAATTCTGTTATTCTCTTGCTTCTCAGCCTTAGGAAGGATCTGGCCTCAGAAAAACATTTGTATCCCATGCATGTTTTTCCTAATACATTTTGTTGTAATTTCACAGACATAAAAATGATTATTTCAACTCTGTATAACCACTATTTAAACACAGCTTTTCAAAATATTACCAGTCAGATTTCATTTTAATTAAAATTGTGAGCTATCTCAGAAACATTATCACAGCATTCCCCTTCCCTCTGAAGATGTCTAATCATCAAACCTAAGCAGAAATTCAAAGGGAACTAAGGGTTAAAAGTGGGCTATTTAATAACCACCCACATCTTACAATAATCTGAGTTCTAACTCTTGTGGAAATGGCTTTAATGTATTACATATGCATATCAAATAACACGGGCCGTTTCTGCTGTTGAGATAACTTCTAAAACAGAATAGAATGGGTTAAAAAGAGATGGAGATATTTGATTGACAGGAGGTCATAATTCACGGGCAGAATACAGAACTTGTCTCAATGGAAGACTGGAATTGAAAAGCTTAAAATATTCCTTTAAAAAAAGAAACGGGGTTGGGGATTTAGCTCAGTGGTAGAGCACTTGCCTAGCAAGCACAAGGCCCTGGGTTCAGTCCTCAGCTCTGGGGGAAAAAAAAAAAGCATTGTTCTGACATCCAAAAAGGACAAATCAAATTGGTCTCCTCCCTCTGTCCCTAAAGAGGAAAGGCAGGAAGTGCTGGAGTAGGAAGTGTGGGTTCCAGCCTTAAGGAAGTTGTATGACCTTGGCCAAGCAACATCTTTACTGAGCCTCCGATACTCGCTTGTTTAGTGGTAACAACAGCATTTCTAAAGGCATCAGAATAAGACCCAAGGGACATGGGGAAATGCCATGGAAAAGAAAGTGTTATTACATGAAATGACCCTCACAGAGAAGAAGTTTTCCTTAAGTTTTAGCTTACTTACTTAATCATGGTCCAAGTCCCTGTCTGAAAATGGCCACACTAGTGATGAACAAGCTCATGACTTCACTAAACTCAAAGCTGCCTCTTGGAAATATTCTGAAGGTTGGTTTCCTGGGAGATGGAGAGTAATCACATTCAAATGTAAAACCAGAACAAACCAAGAAAAAGTAAGTATGGATGGGTACAATACAGTAAGAGAAAACTTGATTCTAAAGAGCAGATACAGGCAAGTAGCGGTAGGGTGATGGACAGGAAGCAGGCCTGATCCAGATCCCAGGATGTGCTCCTGGCTGAGACCTGTGAAGCGTGAAGAGCAGACAGCAGCTGGGAACTCAGGAAGGGAGTGGGTCAAGCTGCAGTTTTTATGCTCCTGGAAACATACAGCAGAGATGACAACAAATGATAGTTACAGGAAAGCAGAAATCACATTCCTTGCTGATTTTCTCCATCATCATTTTGGCAAACCAAGTGTTTTTTTTTTTTTTTTTTTTAACCACCCCCATCCCTGGCAGCATCCCTTGTGCAGGCAGTATCAATGTGACACAGAGTTTTTTCTCTGGAAGCTACAGTAAGGAAATCTGATTCTACTGAAAATGGGAGTGCTATCTCCCTAACCTGGAGATCAGCTTTTTGGCATGCTCTCAAATTTAGACCTCCTAACTTCTCCGACCTACCTGATTTCCAAAAGATATGATGCGCAAGTCAGGGAAAATCTGTGAGGCTGACCAACTGATGCTCTCAATGTTTCCCATGACAGAAGGATTCTGCTAGTCATGGGACACCCCTCATAAGGAAGAACTGCTTCTCTCAAATGTCACCTGGATGTCTTTGGAGAAATCTGTAACTCTAGGCTTAACTTCTCTTCCTCAGTTCCCATCTTCATTGCTCCAAATAGATACCTTGCCTCTGGTTTCCTTAGGCACCTGCACTCATGTGCACACACCTACACACACACACACGCACGCACGCACGCACGCACGCACGCACACACCTGTATGCACTCAAAAATAATAATAAAAAACTTTATTTAAAAAAAAAAGCTGCTTCAATCTCCTTGTTGGGGTCAGAACATTATCTTTTTGTCCTAAGGCTATTTAACAACTTAAGGAAAACAAGCCCAGTAGAGTGCTGTCAAAATAAATGAGAAAGCAGCTGCTGTTTTAACTGGAGGTCAAATACACTTTCCTCCAGTTTTCTAAAGACTCTAAGAGATTACAGTGGTGGTTGAACTGATGTCCAATACAGCTTTCATTCTGAGGTGAGAGGTATCAGTTCAACAATTCAAGCTAAGAACATTTTATGCTAGAGTACAAAATGTAGAGTGGAGACTCCAGTGCAGCGGGTTTTCAACCTGTAGGTCATGACCCTTTAGGCAAACCTCTTTGTATCTCCCAAAATATATATTTAGGATTTGTAACAGTAACCAGTATATGGTTCTGAAGTAGCAATGAAAATAATGTTATGGTTGAGGGTCAGCATAACAGGAGGAACTGTACTAAAGAGTCACAGCATTAGGAAGGTTGAGAACCACAGTTCTAGTGGATGAAGTCCCTGCTTACGCTCCTAACAGCTTGTGACAGAAAGAAGCCCACTTCTTTTCACTGTGTCTATTTCCTCATCTGCAGATGGCTGGATAGACTCCATCAGTTTCACATCAGAGGACTGTCAGGGCTGCCTAAGGAAGAGCAGAATAAACATACTGGGCTAGGTTGTTATGTCCCATACCATGACCCTATCTTCCAGGATCAATATATGGAAAATGGAAAAATGTTAACATAACTCTCTCTCTCACAGACCAATTATGTGTATAAACACACACGAACACAAGTATGAACACACACACACACACCATGAAAGAATCTTTAAAAAAAAATAGAAAATAGAAACATCCTGTTCTGAGTAGGTTTGTCTGCATCAGATGAAGGTTACCCTTTGCCATTTGGTGAAACATGCTCTTCAGTATTTTCTTCATGGAAAGATGCTGTTCTTTGCCAAAGAAGTCTGCAATCAAGGGAAATGCAACGACTCTTTGCGCATGTCAAGAGAAATATACACATATGTACAAAGAGTCTCGTTTCGTTCAGCTTCAACTAAGCTCACGTATTCTTTAGCAAACACTTCTCTGTTTGATTTGTAGTCAGCTTGGTTACCCAGCACTATTTGGGCTTCAAGGCTTAATTTATTTGATTATATTCATTCCTGTTTCCCATCTTCCTTCCAGCACAGCAATTCTAAGTAGTGAGAGAATCTATCATGTTCCCTTATGCAAAGAGTTTTTCAGCTTTATGCCAGCACTCTGGAATTACTTTTTCTTTTTAATAACAGTAAGAAAAGGCACACCTTATGTACACTAATGTAGCTATTGTGTTTTTATCCACTACTGCTATTTTCTATGAGTTATTCAGTTGGCTATTAATACACTACAGGATCAGTTTCTACCCCTCATGTAAAGTGCTAAGACAGGCCAGGCTGGTCAGCTTAGGAAGGATACAGTATGCCAGCTTCTACCTGAGACGGGCAACTTCTGCACCTCATTTGATAAACTACACATCTCTGCTTCCCAGGAGGTCTCCAAGGCCTGCTGAGAGTGACACCGACATTTATGCTGAATTATTTTAGTTGAGAGAATGGGAGAGAAGCTTGTTCCAGGCTAGGCCCTCTTTCTGCTTCCTGTGAAAGCCTGTGAAGATCCTAAAGCTGAAGCATCAGAACAAACAAAGCTGATGACGGCAGGAGAAGGAAACGAGGCTGATGATCTCATCCGGCAGAAGCAGTGTTCAAATCCTGCTGGTTCTGGCTCTAGATGGTGCTTTCTTCCCTCTCTCCTTTCTCAGAAACAAGTGCCTGTCTACTTTTTAACAGTAGCAAACAATCAAGAATTTAATTTATTTGTTTTGCTATCATCTTAGGGTTTCTTCTAGTCCCAAGCTTGCTTCTCATATTGCTCAGAATGAAGCAGTCTAAATCTAGATCCCAGGATCATGCAGCTTCATTTGTAAAGACTATGCAAGTAAATGAAGTAAATGCCACCTGTATTTACTCTATGAAAAAACCTGCTACTAATTATTTAAAAAATATGTTTAGGTAGCAATGTTCTTCACTTATCCAGTTTCAGTTATCAACAGTCCAAATACATTAAATAAAAAATTCCAGAAATAATTCCTAAGTTTTATACAGCATAACAGTTTGGGTAGTGTGCTGAAGCTCAGTACTGTCCATAGTCACTTAGCAGCCATCATGTAGATCAAGTTTGACTGCTGTGGTATCACGGCACTGTGTTCAAGTAGCCCTTATTTACTTAATAATGCCCCCAAAGTGCAAGAACATTGACGTTGGCAAGTTAGATATGCCACAGATGCCGTACAGTGCTTCCTTCAGATGAAGTCATAGTACAATAAGATGTTGAGAGAAAGAAGGGAGGGAGGGTTAGAGAGGCTGGAGTCCACATTCACACCACACTTAGGATAGTACATTGCTTATGTAAATCTATTTTATGATTAGTCACTGCTGCTAATCTCTTATCATACCTGGTTTATAAATTAAACTTTATCCTACATAGTTATGTAAAAAAAAAAAAAAAAAAAAAGGTGAGTATACATAGAGTTTGGTACTCTCTCCAGGTTCATTTATCTACCAAGAGTCTTAGAACATACTTCCTGTGGACAAAGGGAGATCACTCACTGCACTTCAGAGTATTATCTCACTACAGTAACCAACTATCTGGAAAACTATCTAGAAAACATGCTATAAAGTGTCCATAAACACAAGCATGTTTCCATGGTTCAATTAAGGCTTTCTCTCACCAGGAGGACATGAGGTTAACAATCTCAGGGTTTGGGGCTCTACTCTCAAACCAAAGACTTGCCAACTTCACAAGTTCACATGGGATAGAAAGGGCACAACAGACACTGGAGAACTCTCCTCCCAAAGACTAACCTCTCCAGGGGTTCCCTGGCTTCATCTCTGGAGGTCCCAGGGCAGCTGGGGCAAGTACTGAAACTCACGGAGGTTGGGTTTTCCTTTCAGGTTCACTGTTAACATTGCAGCATCTGACATCATCCCTTAAAGACTCTCAGAGCCTAGCTCGAATCTCCCACTAAAGTATCATTCAGAGAAGATCTGAATGTAGATAGATGGAACCTGGTCCATTTGTATTCATAGATTAACAGAGAAGGGCCATGGTGAATACAGGTATCCAGTGTCTGCTGTCTCAGTCTGAATGTCCCAGGCTATAGAACATAACTGAGTTAAAAAAGTCACATAGCCAGACTGACAGGACTTCATGAATACTCATTGTTAATTAATCTCAGCTAGGGCCTTTCTGCTCCTCAACAAAATGTGTACGTCACTCTTTTCTTGATGGCAGTGAGGAAATGCTTTTTTCCCTTTCCTATTACAGAGGAGTGGTTCTTATAGGGCGGCGGCAGTTGGGGGGCAGTGTCAACTTCCAAAGAGCGTTAGAAAGTATGGGGGACTGGGGTCATTTATAGCTGTTGTAACTGATGACTACTGGTAAGTAGGGAGAGGAATGCTCAGGCTCACAATATGAGGAGGGAATCAATCACAGCCTGCTCTAGAAGCTTGAGAAAACAGGTTGCCTATGTCAGTAATAGCAATACTGGCCTAGATGTTGTTCCATGCAAGGAAGACTTGGTGAAAACAGAGGTCTCACTGGCTCCTTTCTATCGTCCCACCCAGTCAGCTCTACAGGACGAATGGGTAACAGCCAAGACAGCAGTCTACTCCATCTCCTTTCCACCGAGGTAAGGGTGGGCGGATGAGTGGAAGGAGCAGAGGACACAAACGGACTAGTAAGAAAGCAAGGAAAGCTATACTTATGACATACTTTCCCGTATTTTCATTCCATGGGGGTCTACACCCATTACCATTAGCAATGAGCACGGACTTCTCATTCAGCAAGTATTAAAGAAGTCTACCTACTATGGGCCAAGCATTTTTCTGTGTTCATCAGAACTTAGTTCAAACGAGTATTTGCTTTTCTTGCCTACTGTGTTAGATGGTGACAGAACTGGAGGTGAGGAGGGTGATTAAAGCATGACAAGGTACTGAGGGCTGTTCTGCAACTCTAAAGAGGGTTAGAGGAGACTTGATGGAAAAGGTTGCATCTGACCAAAATGGGAGAACTTAGTTATTCAGGGGAAAGTGTGCAAAGGTCCCAATTCAGGAATACAGTAGAGTGAGAGGAACAGAAGATGAGGCAAGAGATGAAACACAGGGAGGGGTAGGCAGGCCAGAGTAAGAACCTGCTCATACTATGCCTGGAATGGAGAGCCACTGTGAGCATGGTATTCTGGAATGAGTAAATATATAAACAGCTATGTATGTGGGCAGAAAAATAACTGCAATAGAGTGTGTGGGGAAAACGCCTAAGTGGCATCCCCAGGATCCATGCAGATCTGTCAGGACACACTGCAGAGGGCTATTGACACCAGATCTCTAGCAATGGTTTATTCCACTGTTCAGAGTGAAGACACAGCACACAGCAATGTCTGGGAAAGCTCTGCCAAAGAACTGCCCCACCTTCTCCTGAACTCGTGGGCTGTTGCTATTACCATCACTACCATCCTAGGTTGGTGTTCAATTAGCCAATTTAACAACAGCAACAAAAAGCCCCACAGAAATGCAGCTTCCAATGGCATATTCATTTTTATTAACTGGCTAATTGAACACTGCCTAAGAACTGTACTAAGGGTGGTAATGTGTGAACATACCAGCATGCTGCATGCTCTCTCTCACCATCTCTTACTTTTAGCTCTCATTTCAGGCCACATTTCCCACGTATGTGGCGAATCCAGGGGCAGATAAGTCACTGGCTCTACTCTATCCTCATACCTAATGCCTCCCACATGATGTCTGGAGGTTTACTCTTCTGCAGCTTGCCCTTATTTTTACATTCTGCAGAGGCTCCAGGGAAGGAAGGCGATGGTTGCTGTCAGGGAGAGCTCTACTTGATTTTTTCCAAATGCAGCAGGCAAAGCTCCATAGAGAACAAACAGATACTCTGTGCAGAAGCACAGCTGAAAACCAGGCAAAGCATCAACTGAAGACGAGACTCCATATTATCCAGGGGTGTTCAGATAGCTTCACATACAAGCCTGGACCTCTTTTGGGAACCAGAATCCCAGCCCTACAACATTCTACTATTAATATCCCTGCTACCTGTGTACTCAAATGCAAAGTGTTGGGGTTTACCCTAGTTTTGTGTTTCAGGGCCACCACGCATGGCTATGTATGACTGGGCTGTTTCCTCAGTAAAATAAGAATAAAAGTTAAAATGAAAACAGAATTCTTACATGTATAAAAATATTCATTGCAGAGCATGTAAAAGCATTAGTGAACACTGAGTACCTGCTGAAGTAATTCAGAAGAGTTTCATAATAAACTGTTGGGCTGAAAAGACCATGTGACTAGACAGAAATGAGGCTTTTAGTAGATAAATTGAAACTTGAATCTAGATAGATCTTTTATTTTTGTTCTTTCAAGGGATTCTACTGTGGTGGTTTAGAAGAGAATGGCCACCATAGGCTCATATATCTGAATGCTTGGTCCCCAGTGATGGAACTAGTTAGGAAGGATTAGAAGGTGTGGCTTTGTTGGAGGAGGTGTGTCACTGCGGGTAGGCTTTGAGGTTTCGAAAGACTCCTGAGATTCCCAGTGTCCCCCCCCCCCCCCCTCTGTTGTGGATCAAGATGTGAGCTCTTAGAGGAGAGGACTCTCAAGCCCAATGCTTCCCAGAATGCTTGCTAAAAGGCATAACTAGAGGCCATGCTATCAGTTGCTGTTCTGAACCAACATGATGGCAGAACAAGAAGAGGGAGTGACATTTATTTATTAAAGACATTCTCTCAATGCGTTCAACCTGTCTCACCCCTTAGGGTACGTGTTCCTCAGGAAGCCGAGAACTCCTGTAGGAAAAGACACTCTCTACCAGGCTCCAAGGGCTGCTTTGCTGCCTCTACAGGATTTTGAGTGGTTTTCACATTGTCCTTTCTCTGTTCCATAGCTTAGAAGCCACAGAGACAACTTAGTAAGATATGTCTGAAGAAAAACTACCTGGGACTTATTTTCTAGGGAAGCTAGGTGTAAAACTACAGGACTGTTGTGATTTCATTCTTGGTTGTTCCGCTCTCACTGAACTTTCAAGAACAGGCTGATAGATGCTAGGTTTCTATAAGGCCTCCCAAAATTTCCCTATTCAGAGAAATGCTCACCATGTCTTAAACCATGCCAGAGACATGGGCTAGAAAGCTGAGGAGAAAAGGATACTAAGTGCATTATACTGTGTGGTAGAATGTGACAGAAACAAGAGAAACTGTACCCCTCTCCCCACCAAAAAAACCATGTACCAACTCTGATGATTACACCACAGTGGTTGAAGCCCAGTGACCAGGACTTGCTCTATGCTTTCCTGGGATTTGTGCTTACCCTTGGAGCTCTGCAGCAGGCCAGCAGTACCTGTTGGCAGACCTAGAAACTGTCCCCAGGACTCTCCTGACCACTCTTTCCACTTGTGTCCCACATGAAGCTCTGGAGACAGCCCATCCTCACCCCGTTCTGTGTTCAGATGCTCATATGTCGACTAATGTGACTTAACAAGCAGCCTCTTGCCTAACACCTGCTCCTACAGAAAGTACTTATCTAGTGTTGCTGATGTTGTCTGACACCTCCTTCTGATATATCATGCCAATACAGCGGGGAAACTGGGGCAATGGGGTACCTAAGTTCTTTATCTCAAGGAGCATGCAGAGTCATGAAGGGGCAGAGGGGGCACAGCGCTAGCAGGGATTACCCCATGTTTCTGTTCAGTTGGCATCCACACTTACAGAACTTGTAGTGAGACACACTATGCAAAAGGTTAAACAGATAGGCCAGTGAAGTGACTCGTGACTGTGAAGCAGGGTTGGAACAAACAGATTCTACAAAATGTACGGATTCCTGAGACTATGCCAGAGTCACATCCAGACAGGGTATCCAAAGGAGAGCCTGCTAGGAACTGCATCTTTTTCCACCCTACTACGTTAAGTTCTAGATAATTTTACTACCAGACTCCACTGTATGTATAGTCATGTGCCCCCATCTCACTATCGCTACCCAGAGCCCCTGGTTAGGAGGTGAACAGGAGGTGAAGTAGTTTCCCACACTGGAAGTCTGGTGCTGAGATGAGTTATGGGTGCACTCTCATCTCTCACTCTCAAGATAAGGTGCAGCTCTCTGTGGGAGATGCAGGCAGATATATATCAGTGCCCTAAGCAACAGAGATAAATGTCATAACTCCAGCCCCTGTCCATAAATACTCAGCGGCGGGAACAACCTTAAACAGCCCACTGTGCCCAGAAGAGGCAGGATTTAGTGGGCTTTGTTACTTGTTCATGTGCTGAAAAAGCGCTTTTAGGAGAGTGTTAAATAGGCACATTACGCAAGCTCATAGACCCAAAATAAATAAGGCATCCTCCTCCTGTGGACACCACCTACACTGAGAGGCTACGCGCAGCGGCAGGGAGAGGAGGAGACGTTACAGAACTGCCAGAGCCTGCTCTTGGGCCAGTGACCTTCAAACTGGTGCCAGTGGGGGTGGTAAGAGGGCAGGGAGGATATTCTCCATCAACATGTCCCTGTGTAGTCCAGGGAGATTCATTGTGAATCAGTAGTATTGGGACAAGAGGACATGCTGCTGCCCTGTACCTCCTAGAGACTGGCAATTTCCAGTGAAAGACTTCTTAGTATAGTGTCCTATACCAAGGTGGATGCTCTCCACCTTTATGATCAGGACAGCTTGGCCTTTTGTACCAAGCTTTGTTCCTAAACAACCAACTGGCTCTTCTTGTCTGATCAATGAAGTTCTCCAGCTCCCTGGAGATGGATATATTAAGTATCAATCATGCATATTATTTTACAATATAATTACTCTGACAATTAATCCACAAGAAATATTGCTCTCTAGATCCTAACTTCTGCCAACACAAACTCTTTAAAGTAGTTACATGGAAGAAGACAGCTTCCACAGGGAGAGAGGCTGCAACATTCAAAGCCAAGGACCTAAGAGAGAAAAGGAGCAGATGGCCTTGCCCAAGTTTCTGTCAATCCTGTTTCAGAGACCTGCAGAGCCATGTCTAACCAGAGAAATGTAATCAAGTAGAAATGGGAGGAGGCACCATCCTACCTTATACTAGCAAAGGCTCCCTGCATCAGAAGGTGTATACTCAGTATTTTGGAGAGGTTTATACATACACAGAGAAGATCTTGAGCATATACCTCATATGACTCCCACTGGTAACTTACTGGAGATGCTGTCCTGTGTAGTCAGCTCTCCAGGTCATTGTATCGTCAACACAAACTTGCTTAAGGGAAGGTGGGAGAAGGGAAGGGCTCTGCTAGGTTCCATCACTCAAGAGTTCTTGCCTAGCCACCCCGACTGTCTTCCAGTCTGTATTACTTGGCCAGTCCATCTTGGCCTATAGAGTGCTTACAGGAAGAGCTGACTTAAAACTGAATTTTTGAAATCTGTGTATTGTTGGTGTTGAGTTTTGGACCCAGGGTCTCACGCATGCTCAGCAGTCACTCTGCTACTGAGCTACACCCCAGCCTAGAGAGTAGCATTATTTTTAAAGCCAATACTATTTCTGAAACCTAAATGTTGCCTATTCCAAATTCATAAATTGCCTCACAAGCATTAACTGATTAAATTAAATGTGTCTTCCCCTCCCCCTTCCTCGTGGTAGTGGCGGAACAGTGAAAAGGCTGAGGGAAGAGTAGCAGCAGCAGAGACCAGAGGAGGAAATGATAACTGCCAAATTGGATAAGCCGTTGCTGAAGAAATGAGAATTAACAAGAGCTGTTTTCCAATAGTTTCCAAGTGAAGTAAAAAGAATCTGCAGATGGATTAGATAAGGAAAAGATTTCATTGCATCAAAAGTACTTTCCATTGGACTTTTCTTTGCTGCCCAATTAGTACCACGACAATACATCAACTAAGGGGTACAGTGGGTGGGAGTGAAGAGATGAAAGGAGTAATCAATGGAAAAGACTGGTTTAGTACACATACAAAAATGTCCAATTCTGGCCAGGGACTCAGTGGTAGAGTGAGTGCCAAGTGTGCACAGGGTCATTATTTTGATTCCCAGAACCTCCCCAAAGTTAACTTCTTATCTACCTCTGTTTTCAACTAAAGAATGAGGGAAGAAAAAAGGGAGGGGGGGGAGCAAGAGTAAATGAAATAAGAGGAAATATGTGAGAGCAGTGGGAGCTGGAGTGGACGCCAGGGACGGAGAGGCACTGGTACAGCACCCCTGCACCCATAAGCACACCTTGGCTGTCAGCAACATCCTTCCCTACCATTCATTTGTTTGCTTTTCTTAACGTGTTCTACAGTCACCCAGCCTAGGAAAAATGGTCAAGAGTCTGTTAATACAGAAAAGATATTTTACAGACATCTACAGAAACAAAAATGTCCCAGCTAATTACTGGCCTCAAAGTATCGGTTATCTGACACTTTCAATTTTGATAAGGAACTTCAGAAAATGAATCCACACTTTTGTAAACTGTCATGTCAAAAAATGAGCTACCAGCACAGAAAGCTACAGCAACCAGCTACCAAATGTAAAAGCTGCTTTCCTCAGTGGCTGACAGATCTGCTGGGGATCTCCAGGGGCTGATAAGGCCATGGGGCAGGGAAAACACCAGAGAGCTAAGAGTTCTTAATGGTCTGCCTAAAGCTGAGTTTCACACAAGTTAGCTTGCTCCTGTTCCCAAGCTGCTCCCATCAATTTGCACCCTGTGAGGCTGCTCTGTGCCCTTCGGAAATCAGTGATGATCCCTATTTATGTTTCGTCTTCTTTCCTGCAGGTAGAACAGTCCCTAGAGACTTAGAAATTCATGTTGGTACCACAAATATAACTTCTGAGCCAAAATACCCAGGAAAGGTTATCCAACAGAAACCAAGACCAAAGCTTGAACCTGTAGGTTAGAACATGCATAACATTTTTGTTTCCTGTTTTCTTTTTGGTTGAGAACTTAGCCTTTATTGGCTGCACTATCTTTCCAGACCTTATCCTCTATTTTCTATTGAAAAAAAAAAAAAATGGTGCCTTCAAAAACTGGTAAAGTAGACACTGTTGTATATGCCTATAATCTGAAAGGCCAGTCAGGCAAATCTTAAGTTCCAGGCCAGCCTGGGCTATGCAGTAAGACCTTCACTTTAAACAACAAAATAGTAGGCAAATTTACACTTACTTTGAACATACTTATAAAGTATTGATTACAAGCCAGGGACTGTTAGGCTTGGAGCAAACACAAGCAACACTCCAGGAATTTAAGGTATGTTGGAAAAGGCCTGCATTAAGAAGTAAACAATGTGTAAATGATAGGAGAACTTTGGGTGCTCAGACATTGGGAAAAGGTTAGTATTTGCTAGGAGTCAGAAGAGTCCACATGAGCTACTTCCTTCAATGTGGTGAAAGGAAATTCTTTAGCCCACAAGCTCAAATGAGACCAGGAAAATAAATACAGGCTCCTTGGCCAGAGGAAGTAGCTTTTTCCTTTTCCAGTGGTACCTGGGGCCATCTGATGACCCTATACTATCTTAGAAGAGCAGGACTCAGGATTATAAAAAGGCCTCCCTCATCTCAGGAAGCCTTTACCCATTTAGTCCCACATTTCCACCCCCCCCCCCCCCCCCCCCCCCCCCCCCGCTTTTAGCCTCCAGGTTCTATTCCAAACAAATTATTTTTATGTTGTAGAAGGAATCCTGCAGCCTTAAGCCCATTCAATGCCCCCACCCCCCTCCCTGGCCACTTTAGACATGTTCTCTCTACATTGCACAGGCCAGCCTTGAACTTATGATCATTCTGCCTCAGCCTCTAGAGTGCTAGGACTATAGATACTGACTCTTGACTCCTCTTTTAATATGGTATGAACATTTACCAAGAGATCTACCTTTATAATGTATGTGGAAACACACAGTATAGTATTGCTAACAATGGGCATGACACTGTGCAGTAGATATGTAGAACTCTATTCACTCTGAATAACTGAAACTCCAGAGCTGCTGAATGCAACTACCCATCACCCTCCTTTAAGCACCTTGGCACTCACCTATGTGTTTGGCTATTTTGTCTAAATATCTGTATAACCATATATACCTCTGGTTTTTCATCTAGCATAATGACATGAAGGTTGGTTTATCTAGCTGTGGTTAATGACGATTCCCCGACCTTTAAAAGTTCACATAACATTTCTTTGCATGTCTCTACTGTGTTTTCTTTATTCAGGTCTTGGCTACCATGAACAACTCTGCAATGGACACACCAATTTTACTTCTTGTGTATACACCCTGAAGTCCCATTGATAGATTATATTACAGTTCTATTTTTGAAGTTTTTGAGGAAACTGATTGATGTGGTAGTGCACACTTGTGACCCCAAGGCAAGAGGACTGCCCCAGCTTGAATGTCAGCTTGGGCTACAAGGTGAGCCTGAGCTAGCAGTGTGAGACCTACTTTTTGAAGACAGGTATCCACAATTTGAGCAATTTCCATCTTGTTTTCCACAGTAGCAGGAGTATTTTACAATTATACCAACAATTTACAAGGGTTCCAATTTCTCCACATCTCTGCTAACATTTACTATCTTTTGTTTCTTAGCTAACATCCACCATCATTGGTCAGATTCTTTAAGAGTCTGTAATCTTCTATACGTTTGAGATCCAATCAGCAGACCATTGCCACACCCAACACTGCCTGCACAACCTTCTGGGTGGTAGGCTTATTGACCTATTCAAGAAGGAAAACTTCTATCACAGCTCAGCATGGGGTGGTCAGAATCACAGACCAGCCCAGAATGCTTTGCAAAGAGCCCCACAGAGTATCCTTTTCTTTAATATGGAAAGGAGGATAAGTGGCAAAGTCCAAACTCAAACTACTGTTAGTAGGTAGACTCATTGTGTGTGTGTGTATGTGTGTGTGTGTGTGTGTGTGTTTCTGTGTCTGTGAATCTAGAAAAAGAAAAGAGGAGCCAGAGAGGGAAGGCTCAATGCTTTCCACTTGAGAGTGATCTGAACCATGAATACTACATTACTGGAAATGTGTCAGGAATGCCCTACTCCTTGACACACTCCTTGACAAGTCTAAGAGGCTTTATTCTGGGGCCTTTCAGGATACCAGAACTCACCGGGAGCCTGTGACCAGTCCCTCCAAGCTTTCACCCCACAATATAAGCCAAGATGTCCTCACTCAGCATTCCATTTGTCTTTCAAGCACAGCAGAGAAAAGAATTAGAGAGAAGGAGGTGGGGATAGTCTGTTTATCTGCTATTCAGCATAAAAGGCAGCCCATTAAATAACAAGGGACAGAAAAACAAAATGATGGAGCACTAAACACAGCTGGCATTAGCGCTGACAAAGGCCGGGAGAAGCACCTTGTCCTCCTTTGGAGGATCTAACCTGCACTTAACCCTGTGCTGGGGCCAGATCCTGACACAGGAGGGAGGCTGAAGGAGGAGAAGGAGCTGGGTACAGAACAAGATGATGTTTAGAAGTGCAGATTACTTCCGAGCTACCTTGTACGAAGTGTTTTTCTAATTCAAGAGTTCACATACAAGCACATGCTATGGATGAGATGCTTTTTTGCCCCCCAAAACAACAACAACCAAAGAAACCCACGCAGATTTTGCCTTGGTTGTTGTTGCTCTGCAATGCTGCTGGGAGGAGTGCCTCTGTTTTAAAGTAACAGTTAAAGCTGTAAATGTGCTTTCTTACTGTGTATGCACATCTCATCTCCATGCAAACATTAAGAGATTAGAACGCACCTACTTTCAACTTGGCTCATTAAAGGCAATCTCCCAGCTAAGTATTGAACTTGAACTGCTTTTAAGTCTGATGCAAATAAAGGTCAAACTGTTTTCCTTCCTTCTTAAGAATTTAGAGGAAACAAACTTGCAGGAGGTGGGAAAGCTGAATGAACAGAGTTTAACACTCTGAGTGACTTAAGAGAGAACAGGGGTTCATTTCCTTGCCAGCTCTCTGTTTTCTCATCCCTGCACTTCAAACCTCTTCACAATTGCATTGCTCCTGTAAAATGAGTCAGGGAATGTGAAAGTTAAGGTTCTCTTGGCAACTGCTAGTCTCACAATGCACGTAGCAGTATTGGCAACTGCTAATTGGGCAATTGGGCTGTTGCTAAAGGTGAACCCTTAATCCTTAATATGCTGGACGTGTGGAGTGGGTCAAACAGCATTGCACAGTTTTACACTTTCTCTCTTAGGTTATGTGTTTTTAAATCTAAGACCTTCCTTAAAGATTAAAGTAAACCAGAACTCAGGAGATCACACACCCTTAATCCCAGCACTCAGAAGCAGGCAGATCTCTGAGTTCAAGGTTTACAGAGAGTTCCTGGACAGCCAGGGTTACACAAAGAAACTGTCTGGGAAAACAAACAAACAAACAAACAACCAAACCAAAACAAACAAACACCCAAACCAAACCAAACAACCACGAAACCCCCAAAACTCAGATGTGAGAAATGTCTGCTTCTTTTTTCCTATCGAAGGGAGCTAGCTCAGTAAGAGCAAATGTTCCACAATCCTCCCCACCTGGTAAAACTCCAGTTTATGCCCACCCATTACAACTTGATGGTCTGCAGCAGCCAACCTCCCTCGCCCTTTGCTTTGAGCCATGTTGTTGTTGTTGTTGTTGTTGTTGTTTTAAAGGGTAGCCCCTGCTGGACTTGAATTCCCGGACATTCACTTGCCTCTGCCTGCTAAGAGCTGAGATTACAGGTGTGCACTACCATAGCCTGGAAAGACTGTGAGGATGGACACCAGCCAGTGGAGGAAACACAGTCACCATGTGCACTGGCATAAAAACCAAGTGAAGTTCTTGTTCAGTGCGCTTGCTAGCTGAGTTTAGTTCATGGCACAGCTTTTTCTCAAAAAAGTGAATTGCCTTGCTTAACTTCTTTCGCTTTGTTTCATAACTGAGATTGCTCTTGGCTTGTTTCTAACACAGATAAAACTGATAGCACAACAACACTGTAATCCTAGCAAGCAAAAAAGTAGGAATATAAGGAGGGTGGGCTGTGGTGGAGAAGGAGCACATTTTGGAGACAGGATCAAAGGATGTACCTAAACAATCAGCTTGCCTCAGAGATGCCCTTAAGAAAATTCAACCCAGCTTCTCAACTTCTTTTGGTGCCAACCCAGAAGCTCACGGTCCTCATCTCGTTAGGGTCTTAATTGCTCTTCTGAGGAATTCGATCGATAACATTAGCATCAGCCCTTGGCTAGCTCACCTTTGAGCTCAGGACACTTTAAAAAACTGAGTTCTGTCATCTAATTAGAGTGTTTATCTGATGAACCAAAGAAAGACACAGGCTGTCTTCTAAACTGTCATCTCCTACTCATACAGATTACATTTATGCCAGGGTGAAAATTTAATCAACTCAATTTACTGATCAGCTGACTTGATTTCAAACTCAAAATGTAAGAGTAAGGAGAACAGTTCATAAGATCATGGCCTTGAAAGAACATCAGCTACTACTTAATATAATCCAAAGTGACACCTTTAGGGCTATATCCTGTACTTAGCAATTTGCCGGGTAGAGCCTACAAAAGTGCAGACAATGAGAACCAGCCACAGGGAAAGGCATGTGTGTGTCTAGCTACCAGCAAGAAGTGGAATCTGTGAGAAACAATCTTCCATTTTCTTATCCAGTGAACTTTCCTTTACAAATATTTCCCATTCATCTCTCACTATTTTGTTCCTTGGAATCAGCTTTCCATCAAGTCTACTACGTGGAACAGCCCCTGCTGCAATGTCAAGGAACATTCCCTGCACCCCAATACGATCAAGGAGGAGTGCTATGGCTTTACCAGTCTGTGGTGTTGAGGATGTGACTAGGAGATAAAGACTGGGCCATGAGGTGGCTCAGCCGGCAAAGGCATCTTCACACAGGCCTGACAACCTGACAAGGTATCATAAGGTGGCAAGAGAGACCTGACCTTCACACCTGTGACATCCCCCCCCCCCCCCCCAGTTAAATCAATGCCCCTGGAGGTAAATGTTAATGGTGGCTTCAATATTTTCTGGTATGAAACCAAGACCATTCTGAGGAATGAGAAAAAAACATAGTAGAAGAAACATAATTGATGAGGAAGATAAATATACATCCAATATGGTATTCATTTCAGTGAAAATTCTGGAAGATGTAGCATGAAGTGGGTTGGAAGGAAATGATGACAAGAGTGTGCAAAGTTGAAAGGAACATCTAAGATCTCTTTAATATTTGTGCCATGAAATTCTAGACAAGGAGTCCAGGGTCCTGGGATACTGGCTGCTATTTGTGCATTTAAAAAAATCATCACTCTGTGTGTGTGTGTGTGTGTGTGTGTGTGTGTGTGTGTGTGTGTGTGTGTGTTTGGAGTGGGGGGGCACACATGCCTAAGTGTGCAAGTGGAGGTCAGACTTGTGCCCCAAGCACTTTCCTGAGCATTTTGCTGGCCTCCAAACATGTGTTTCAGTGGGCACACTGGGAAGCATTGGGCTTGAGATTCCTCTTTCTCTGGTCAGCTATTGCTGTCAGCAGTTTAGAATCTAGATGTGTAAGGTCATCAAGAAATCCAAGTGTTTCTGTAATACTATTAAACAAAAGGCTCCAAACACACCTGCAGGGAAAGGAATCATTTTGTATACTTCTAACCCATTATTACTAGAAATATGGAGATTATAAATCTTCTATCAATCTAGTGGTAGCACAAAATAACTCAGTAAACATGTTGATATCCAGAACATGCACACTCAATCCACAGGCTTCTAGACAAGCTGGTAACTATGTTCTTCATGCATTATTTCCAGATCTCATACCCATGTGAACACCTGGGGCTAACCGAAGTCTCAAACTGCTAGAATATGCACAGTAATAGTGAGACGTATGGACAGAAAAACAAACAAACAAAACAAAAACCCTTTCTTCCCATTTCTTATAGATGTGAGTGACAATCACACCAAAATCTTCTGATTGTACAAACACAGATGGCAACAATACAATAATGAATAAATGAAGAAACTTGGTTCTGCTTTTGTAACTTCTTTTAAAATCATATCAAAATGAAAAGGTACAAGGTTTGTAGGGGAAACATACCTCTGGATGATTTAAAACCATATCATTTGTGTCAGGCAATAACCATCCACCGGGCAAACTGTTGGAATTGCTTAGCAGCAAGGACAGCCCCATTTCTCTCCACACCACTAGTCAAGGCCAACTGTTTAACCCTTTTACTGCCAAACCAGAAAGGAGGGCTTCCTCGAGGTCAGCAGATCAATCCTCAGTCCCTCTAACCTGTTCTTAGCTATCTGCTTAAGTACCACCAGGATCAGGCAAGTTGCTTGGCCTTTTATTAGTAAAGCAGCTGAATAATTTATAACGGTTGCACAGGGCCCATTAGAAGTATCCTGGCAGCAATAACTGGCTTAGGACTTTGCTTACTCAGGGCTAAAGTTTAATTTGTCCATAAACACCCCAGCTCATAAACCCATCCCACAGGTCTGACCTGCTCTTTCCATAGTCACATGTCCTACCCATGCTCTCGTCTTAAGTATGTATGTTCTTACTGGTGTCTCCTCTGACTAAAAACTTATACCTCCATTACTATACTTCTCAAGAGGGGCAGTATCAACTCCTTTCTAAGCTTTTGGTTTATGCCACAAGAAAGGTGCTATTGGGTTGGTTTCTAGCCAGGAAGAGCACAGGCAGATGGAATGAATGAGCAAAGACTGGGAAACCCCCTTGCTGCCTGCAGAGATATAACAGTACTTAAGATAGAAGAATAAGATCTGGGTAACTGTGTTCATTGCCAATATAGGTGATATATTCAAAAGGAAAGCTTACACAGCACGATTAAGCAACACACGTATTCTATGAAAAAACAGAGGCTAATGTACCTGTTCAGGACTAACTTTGGGGCAAACCCCAGCACTATTCTGGTTTTCTTGAGAGACACCCAGTTGGGTCTCTTAGCCACCAGAACTGCTATGGCTTCACCACTCTGTGGGAACACACTGGGGCTAATTTATTTTCTGAATTTTTAAATAATCAAAATGCAACCTCCTCCAAATCATCTCATCTCATCTCATTCATTCATTCAAGTTCAAGCACTATTCTATGCACTGCTATGGTAGATTAAGTAGTGACAGGACAGGCAATCTCTCGGTCATCAAACATCTTACATACTGAAGACAGAGTGACATGAGAAGGTGAAGGCAGGGATTGGAGCCAGGAGTTAGACATGCCCTAACTGAGGTCATTCATGCCTTGGTTGATCTCTAGAAAGATGGCATTATAAAACTAGCTTCAGCATATGCATACATGAATATGCATAAATACATGTGATAAGAAATTAGAGTGGTGGTGCCCTCTAAGAATTTCACTCTTGGGCTATCATCATAAACAAACACACTATCCACTAATGACTTTTGTAAGGACAGACCTCTGCAGGTCTTTGGTCTTACCTCCCAGGCTATTCCAGTGGAGATGGGTGGGTTAAGGTAAGAGCACCAGAGTAATCAAAGCTGAATTCATTTCAAACTCTTTCAGGTGACGTTTATTTCTCCTTCCTCTTGAGGTTTAATTCTTAGCCCTTGGCATTTGTGTTACGTCCTCTGAAATTCCTGCCTCAAGAATCTCAGATCAGGGGATCAAAGAGCTATTCTTAATGTTTCAGTCAGGCCAACTGAAGGAGGGAATGGAGGCAGAGGCAGGCTACTCACTCCAGCATTTAGCGGCCCTCCTCCACAACGGGGCCATTGAGCTGGCGCCACAATAGAGGGCTGAGAATAAAAGGCTGAAGGAAAGCATACAGAGTCCCCTTGCACAGACTCGGTCATTCATCACCAGGCAAGTGCCAATATCTGGGAACAGCAATCTCAATTTCTGCAAATCCTCCAGCCTGCAACAGCTGCTAGTGACTCTAGTGGGCGGCTTTCCTGCTTACTAGAGTTTGCAATACCCAGTCCTGGCCAGGAGCCAAGGAGACATTACTTCGGTAGAGCCATGCTGGCTGCAGAGAGCGGCAACAATGGACTTCACAGCTTATAAAGCAGCTTACAAAGGGCTCCCGTGTATTTCAAAAAGCACTTCAGATAGCTGGTGAGAGAAGCTATCTGCACAAACGCAGTCAAGCAGTTTATTCCTAACCCACTTAATTCAAGGTTTCTGTCAGAAGCCAGGATGTAGTGGAGGCAGGTACAGAGAACCTAGAGGGCTGGATGTCTAGGAGACTGTGGGGACACAGTTAAGCCACATTCCTCCTTCCCCTGCCAGAGAACCAGCTCAGCAAGAGATGGGGAATGACTGGCAACAATCAGCACTTCAACTGGATAGCCAACATAACAGAGATGTTAGGCTACAGGATTCCAGGGCCTGCGCGCTCTCCCTCTCCTCCCTCTCCCTCTCCCCTCTCCTCCCCTCTCCCCTCTCCTCCCCTCTCCCCTCCCCCCCCCCTCTCTCTCGGTTTTATGAGACAAGGTTTCTCTGTGTAGCTTTGGTGCCTGTCTTGGATCTTGCTCCATAGACCAGTTTGGCTTTGAACTCACAGAGATCCACCTGGCTCTGCCTCCCGAGTGCTGGGATTAAAGGTGTGCGCCATGCCCGCCAGGGCTCTTTAAGGACCGTAAGTAGCATTTGTACATGTTACTGTAGGACATGTAGAGTGCTATCTAGTGCCCACTGCCACACCACCCAAGTGCACTGTGAAGGGACACCAGCCAACATGTCTTCTGCCCTGCCTTGTCACCATCCCCTGCTATGTTGGCTATCCTGCAAGGCAGTTTACCTTCCAGAGAACAGCTTCAACAGGAAACAGACCCAGACACCAAAAGAAGCCAAAAACCAAGCACAAAATGCCTGAATCAGAAGTTGTCTTCCCGGGTGGTAAACAATGAATATACCCAAAGGGCCTTTCCACAGAAGACATACAGAGGTATGAAATAATTTCGTATTAATTTTATCATGTTCATCAACTTATTACTTTTATTTATTTTTTCATGTTTTCAGACAAGGCTTCATGTAGTACAGGCTGGCCATTTTTAAACCTGCTATGTAGTCAAGGATGATAGGAATTTCAGATCTCTGTGGTGGTGGTGGTGGTGGTGGTGGTGGTGGTGGTGGTGGTGGTGGTGGTGGTGACTGAATTCAGAGTGTCCTGAATGCTAGGTAAGCACTTATCACTGTCCACTATTAGTTCTTAAAACGGAATTTCATGTGTGTTTTGTTCACAGAAGATGAACTAATGTGAAGGTGTTTGGTAGAAATCAGCCCAGGCTGAATTGTGATATGCAAGTGGAAGGACCCCTCACTTGACTTTGGAGCCCATTTGGTGATCTGACTTCAGGATCTGTCTGTCAGACTGGGTGTGGATCTCTTAGGAAGAATTCTGAATTGGTACAGCCCAGGTAAGATGTTATTATGAGACTAACTAATACAATTAGAAGATATACAGAAGTCTGCATTAAGTATACAAAGCTGAATTTAGGAAAGCAATACAACTCAAATGCCACTGTGTTGAAGAAACAAAAGCTAGCAACCCCAGTCCTTCCTTTTTCTAGACCTATCCTCTGAAGGAATAAATACGATGTGACACTATTTACTGCAACTTCAGACTCACAGCAGGAGGCAGACCCTTACGAAAGGATGCTTAGGGTACTATGTGCCCATGCCATATAACTTCTTTTACTGGTTAGTATATGACATAGTATGTGCAGCACTAACATATATTAAAGGGTCAAGATTTCATTTTATTTTTGAAAATCAGTGCTAGGGACTGAGCTTGCATATACCAGGTAATATACAACCAGAGAATAAATGCCCAGTTTTGGGTCTCAGGTTCTGAGTTAGTGAATTACTTATATGTGGATCACCAGCCTCAAAGGCAGCTCTTTATGTCTGTTTACACAAGAATTAATTAGCAGAATGACTATCAGAGGAGAAAACCCTTTCCAAAGAAGGAAGGGAAATTAGCTTGTATTACCTGCAGAATTTTGACTGCCCACCCAGAATGCACCTCTATTTCAGTACTGAGTTTCTGAACCCCTTGTTATTTTAAACATGTGTAAGTGTGTGTGTGTGTGTGTGTGTGTGTGTGTGTGTGTGTGTGTGTGTGTGTGTTGGTGGTAAAGAACTGATTAACAAAAAGAGGTCCTTGTAAGACAGAAGTCCAAGGAACAAAACCAGATGCTGGATTACAGGAAAGCACAACCTGGGTGCAGACCTACCAGCTAAAGCTGGCTTTTTGCCCTCGTCCAGCAAACCCAGGTTAGGAAGAGCAGGGGAGGTCTGAAAAGGCTCTGGTCACAGGTCTATGGTCTAGAACTGTGTAGTTTTCCTCTGGTTCTTGGGATCAATACGATGAAGTTACCATTTGCCATGAGCAGGAGCTGGGCAAGAGGATTTAGCCACTGAAATCTCTCATCTTGAGGAGCCTTCTGCAGTGTTGGCATTTTTATACTTTAATATGTACTGCAATGAAGTCCAAATGCTAGCCCCTTGAAGGCCTCCACCATTTCCTGTTCTCCCCCTGTGTGCTGAGCAGTATCAGGTATTAGCAAGTAACCACCAACTAGTCCTCTTTTAAAAAGGAGGATGCAAGCACAGAAACAAGCAAGGACAGTATCTGTTACCATTCCTTCCCACCCACTACTCTGGGAAGGAGAAAACTCTTCTCAAATCGAAGCAGGCTGCTTACAAGGAACACCACGTGAACGGGAAAGATGGCCACTCTACGCAATATGCCTATTTTGATACGGAGGGTTGGTTGTTGTTAGCATTTCCCAATCAGTAGCACTCACGAGTAAGTCTAAACTTGGAAAAGAATAAAAAAAAAATTTCCCCATTAAACAATGAAAATCAAGAGTAAAAAGAAATAGCAGTTTTCTGAAAAAGAGACTAAAATATATCAGGGCTCTACAAGAGTTATTTCTGCATTCCCTGCACATACACCATCATTCATGAAGAAGGCAATGGTACAAATATAGCATAAATGTCGTCTGCTCTAGCTTGTAATTTAAAATGCAAATGCTAATGAGTGAACTGGTGTATCAGTGGAGTTAATAACCGCATGCCTAGCACAGGGGCTGCATCCAAAACACACACAGAAAAGAGACAGACACCATGTTCCAATTTAAAAATAAAAACACCCAAATTAACCCTAGAAAAATCACTAGCAGATGTACAAGCTCAGGAAAAAGAGGCACACAAGGGCAGGGAAATGGGGACTTCTCTGATGGTCTGCTGACTGGTAGACTTAAATATCTTTCTCCCCAGTAAAGGTATGCATGAGGGTTCCTAGTGTTTATTCAGGAATTCTATTGTAAAGCACCATTAAAATACACAGAAGGGAAGGCTACAGGGAAGTGAGAAAGTGCCAATGTGAAGTTTTCCCGAAGCCCATTCTAGAAGCCTGTAAGCCATCCCTGCAGGGAACCACAGAAGATGTGTATCTCATTTATGATATCATAGACAAAGGAAAAAGAAACCCTGGCTAAAACTTTCCAAAACTTCTAAGTAATTGAAATAAATGCCAAAAAGCTCTAGTGGTGAATCTCTTTGTGTCTCAGATGGCTTCCACATATGACAGGGACTTCTGTGTCTCATCCTTGCACCTACGAGGCCTGTGTCTGGCACCTCTGTATCAGAATCTGGGAATGCTACTACTGCACTGAGGTAAGGAACAGCTCCCAGGGCCTCCTCAGTGGCCTCACACATGGTGAGTGCTCCCACTTCCAGGAGTGTAAGTCTGTGAGGCCTTCTGCAGGCCAACTGCAGGGATGTTCATGGTGGCCCACACCACAGACAAGTGCACAGCTCCCACTCAGACTGTACAATCTCGTTCAAATCCAGGCCATCAGCTGGAGAAGCCCCAGTAACTTTATGAACGAACTGCAAGGGGAGCAGTGACCTGGGGCAGAAGAGAAGGGAAAAATGAGAAACAGGTTAAGTGGCGTAAAACCTCCTAAAATTGGTTTGAAAAGAAGATGTGAGAGGTAGTTCCCACAGCAACCATGATACATCTTATAGGTAGTATATACTGTTCACCCTGGGACTGCTCACTACAAGACATCACAGCATTTCTCTTAAAAAATATTTATTAATTTTTACATGGATGCTTTGCCTGCCATGTAGGGCTGTGCACCACATGTCTGCCTGGTTCCCGAGGAGGCTAGAAGAGGGTGTCAGATCTCCTGGGACTAGAGTTATAGACAGCTGTGAGCTGCCATGTGGGTGCTGGGAATCAAAGCTGTGTCTTCTGCAAACTGCCCCTAACTGCTGAGCCGTCCTCTCTCCAGCCCCCCCCCCCCCCCCCCAATTTTAAATCACCAAACCACTTTTACTCTCCCTGTCTTGTATCTAGGGTCTGCTTCTACAATCCTTATAGCCAAACAGACTTCTCCATAAGGCTGGGCTAGTGGAGAGCAGCCCAACAGTGAGTGGATGGTGTTACATCACTACTACTAAGTGGCTAATGGAAAATGCCAGCAAGCCGACAAGATGGTATTGAAAAGAAAAGAATAAACAACCCTATGCTGAAATATATTCTGAAAAAGCCACTGAATGGAATGGGCACAACCAGAGATGAGGGCTAGTACTGGATACATGCCAGGAGAGCTATTAGATTTCTGGAAACTTCCTCTTCATCCTTCCCTGCCCTAAGATGATTCAAAATGAGACGCTTTTTAAAGCAGGGAGGAAGGGAGAGGAGCTGAAAAGGAAACCCTCCTGGCTCTGCTTTTGGCTCGCTCTCCAGGCTCTTATTCACCGTGGATAACTGGTTTTGTTTCTAGCCAGGGCCGCCCGTATTGCACCTAAACCAAAACTCTGAGGTGGCAAGCACAAAAAGCACTAGCAGCCTTCTGCAGATTAGAAGTTCAGAGGGAACTGTCTCAGTGACTAGCCAAAGGCATTCCCAGGGCCGCTCCCAGTGGAGGGTTATACAACACCTCCCTTTCTTTGGCACACAGAAACCAAATGAGATGGTGTGGACCAAACACCCTGACTTGGAAGCCACAGAAGCCTGACAAGACCCCACAGAGGGCACCATGATGGTGACTATCTTACCCTCTGCTAAGAAGCCCCTAGCTGACACAGGCTAGCACAGAACTGCCAGAGGGGCCTTGCTGTCTCTCTCATCTCTGGTCACCAGCATCGTACTAAGATAAGCGGGCAGGTCCAATCAAAACAATGAGGAAGATGGAAATCGGAATCCTAAAAATGTTCTAGCTACAAGGCCTGTGGGTGCCTTAAATTATGCTGAACAAATTTTATTTTTACTGATGACTTTATTATGATGGCTTTATACTTTGCCTTAATCAAGAAAATATTTGAAGTGGCTACTGCACAAACCGAAGCCCCTCCTCTCTTACCCTGCAATAGCCCATTATGTCCACAGGCCTGAACTTTTGAGTCCCAGGGCTCACCCCAGATATGGGCATTTCTAATGTTACTAGTCAGGCCTCTCTCTTCTGATTAGACCCACTGAAATACCACACACCAGCAGTCAGCCCCACTGGTCTCTGAATCTAGAGCTTTCAGGTTCCTGAGCAGGTTGGCCTTAGCCCTTTGAGAGTGTCACAATGCCTGCCACTGTCTCAGAACCTCCAAGCGCTCCTCATGTGTTAGAATTTAAGGTACGCTTCTCCCACCTAATGCTTTGCGTTGTTGTTGTTGTTATGGCAATCTTCCTGCCTTAGACTCCTATGTGCTAGGATTACTGATGTGAACCATCAAGCCCAGCTACCTTATCCTGAAAATACTCGTTTCCCTTTATGTCTACACATTCTTTCCTGCTAGAAGGCTACAACTTTATCATGCATTTTTGTGTCCCTAAGATGGTGCCCAGAGGATAGAAAACATTATTAAATAACCATGCCATTGAATGTCTCATAAGTTATAAAAGGCAGTCCATTCTGGGACTGAGTCACAATCTAAGGATGGTAGACAAGCAGCCTAAAATCAGAGGTTTGCTTCTTCACCTGCCTGACCAATGGTGAACCTGCAGAGGCTTCAAGCTGAGGCCAGAGCGCTGACGCTCAATGGCAGGAAAGCCCTAAGAAGGCTGTTGATGCACCAATAGAGAAGAAACGGAAGAGCGATGATAGCTACTGCATCCTTGAAGGAAACTCCTCTTCGGAGAACTGATACAAAGTTGCTCTGCCAAAGAAAAGTTCCACATCTTCTTGGATGCTCAAATGCTACCTCCCCTGGAAGACTTCCCATCACTCAATTACTTGTTCTTTCCTTTGTACTTGTGCTAGGCTGTGAATCTGGTTTGCCATCCTGTATTACTCTCCCCCGATGCCCCTCCACCCCAGTGAAATGTATGCTGAAATCTAACTGGTACAGTGACAGTGTTGGGAGACAGGGACTTAAGGGACGGGTGACTTACCGAAGGAGTGACCCTGTCCGTCCCTCCCAGTTTCTTCTCTTTTATTCACACACTGGCCCTTCAGCTCTTCCACTGTGAGCTGAAGCAGCAGGAGGAAGTCCCTACCAGAAGCAAGCAGCTGCCGGCACCATCAGGATCTTAAACAATCCAGCTTCCAGAACTGAGAGGCAAAACCCACTTCTTTCCTTCATGCTACCCATGCTTAGCTGAGGTACTGCATGGCAGTGACACAGAAGGAACTAAGGCAATTCTTATGGTGTGCTGCTCAGACCTCTGCTGACTCTAACTTCATTCTTCCACGGTTTTATATGGCTGTTTATACCGCAAGATTGAAAGTTATCTGAGGGTATAAACTGTCTTGTTAATTTATGTATCTTCCTTATAATAAACTTGTGAAAACTCTTGGCCTTGTCACAAATGTTCCCCAAACCTGTAGTACTAATTGTTACCTAGAAGTGACCTTTTAGGATGAACTAAGATGAACTTAACTCTAACTTTGCTTCAGGAAAGTCTCTTGTCAAGCTGTCCATTTCCGGTGATGGGTCCCAACTGAAAACACACAGGCAGAGGAGACATCCAAACTGGGAAATCCCAAGAGAAAGAACACCCTACTTCACAAATATCCATTAAGTTGCAATTCAATTAAAGCATCTGAAAGGAATTCATAAGTATCAGCAGACCCTGTAATTGCTTAATTAAGGATAGAAGCCCAGCAAACACAAGCACAGTAACAGCCTGATTCATTAGCACCTCTGTGATAGCAGAATGGGATTTCTCACTTAAACATACATTGGCTTTAATTGTGTAATTTGGTTAGGCCCTGGTAATCAATGGGGATCCACCATTCCTGGGGCCCGGAGATGAGAAGGATACTCCTGTTTACCTTCCCTCCCTTCCGCTCATTACAAGTTTCTGGTCTATTGAAACAAGCAGTTGATGTTCCAATTACAACAGACCAGAGGAGAGACTCGGAAGTGAAGGAAGGAAGGAAAGAAGGAAGGAAATGAAACACCATTCAAAGACATTCAAGGTGAAGGACAGCCACACAGCCACACCTTTTATTCACCATGAACAAACCCACTGTCACTCATTAAAGCACAGAAATCTAGAACCTTATTGCCTCCCTGGTCAGAATGCACCACCAGCGGGGAGAGCTACAATCAGAAAGCGAGACAGAAAGGATAGATGCCAAAGGGCAGGTGAAGAGAAGCCTCATTTTCTAGTCCTGTTTCATGTGCCTAGGTAACTGGTTAATTACAAGTCACCTGCTGTGATCCACATGGAACCCCTGCCAAGTGGCTGCTGCCTTCTAGGCAGTTTGTCCCATGAGTTCTACATAAGGCGAGTGCTATCCTCTCTGGCCCTTCACCCGACTCACCTTGGCTTGTAATTCACCAGACTACATCACCTTCAAGAACATGGAAGGGCAAACAGAGGCGTGTGCGGGTCTCAATCTAGGCTGGCAAAAGATCTCAAATACCTAATTAAGACTCCTTATATTACTTTACCCCGAAGCCTCAAATTACTCTTCTCTTTTAATTCTGGAGGAAGCATTTTGTTTACAGGACACTACCTGCTATGCTCAGTCAGTATGACAATTTCCTGAACTGTGCCCTCAGCGTGGCCCAAAAGGCATTAGGTGATTCACACTGAGAAAACTTCATACAAAGGTCATAGTAGGACACACACTCCATGTTCACAAACTATGAATCAAGAGGCACATGATTTACAAATATATGCTTCAGTCTACCTTAGACAAGATACCAAAATAACGCTTAACACACACGGCGAATGAACACAACCTGAAATCAAAGAGTAAGGGTAGGCTGTTTTTGTTCTAACAGAAGGAGTGTATGGCACTTACTAAATGCTACTGGAGGAAAACTGACGCCTTAAAACAAATACAAGCTGCCAGGGGGTCTCGGCTTCCCACTAACTGAGGGCAGAAGCAGACAGTGATCTGCCTCCAAGACTCCAATGAGTGTGCACAGGAGGCCAAAGCAGCAGCTTTAGGGACCTTGAAGACGCTCAGCTCTGATGGGCTAAGGTCGTCCGATCGCTGACCAAACCTAAGCCAGGTGCTGAAAGGACTAAGGGCAAGAGCTGTCAGGAGGCGCTGACCTGTCAGCTGCAGCTGACTCCCAGCCCCACCTGCTAGCCCATCTGACTAAACAATCACTTCACGTACAGGGGTGCAGGAACCGTGACAGAGAGACCAGCTGGCTCGGGCCAAATGCCACTCCCTATCAAGCTGTGGGGCCGTCTGCACAAAAAAGGCCACATAAAAATGGAAAGTGTCCACCCCACCTTCAAGTACAGAGGGCTCTCCAAAAGGCTGGGACTAATGAGAGCAGCAAGGAGGGGACTGATCTCAACAAATGTCCTGACTTTCCCCTTGAGAATTGCAATGCACATTTTTTTCCTAGTTGCAAATAGAGACAATTTTTGCAGTGTCACTTTATATGGTGTGGAGTGCATGTGGCACCTATCTTTGAGTTCTAGCCTGAGAATAGACAGTTCTACGTAAACAGTTACAACTCAGGTCTCCAGGTCTATGCTATACTCACTCACCTTCACTGTCACAAATGGTCTCTAAGCAGACTCTCACCCCATCCATGTTCTAGCTAACTTACATCTCCCCCAGGTCACTGTGCTCTTCCTTATCCTTCCGCAGTCTCTCATTTTTGGGGATTCTCAACAGGACTCCTCAACATTTTAAACTGCATAGTCCCTAGGATTTTTCTCAACCCTCCCCACCCCCAGAAGCCCTCTTTGGAGAAAGCACCTCATCCAGGTTGGCCTTGATATACAGCAGAGACTGGCATCAAACTCTTGATGATACTGGTTCCATTTACTTAGTACTGTGATTACAGGCTTTCACTACCAGACCCAGCTGCTCCCATCTTGTGTGTATGAAGATTTTATTGAGTTTTACCTAACATTCTATACCTGGTTTAAGAAAAACAATAGCTGTACTTGATAGCTTCCCAACTCTAACACAACACCTTCCTGATTCAAAAGCATGCACCAATTTTAGAAGTACCCACGATGCTGACATCCCTTTTCCACATTACCCAGTCAGCTCTCATTTTTATGCATTATTTTTCATTCTCTGTTAGGTTTTTGAGTAGAGCAATCTCTACCTGGTAAGTTTGCTCCTTTCCAGCAGTCATGGGTATTTCCCAACCATTTGGAATCTGCCTTTGGTTGAAACTCTGATGAAAATATACTGACAAAGGTCACCTGTGACTTTCTGATTGATAAACAGTACAAAATCATTTCAGTTCTGTACACTTGCTCTTTTATGTGAACTCTGACAGTGCTGGCTCCTCAGAGCTCTCTGCTCCCTTAGATACGTGAGGACGATGCTCAGTGGCCTTTTGTTACTTCCTACGCCATATTTTCTCTGCCTGCATATGAATCCTTAGCCTATGTTGGAGTTTCTAGGTTGTTTCCTTCACAAATGGAGTGGAATGAGCCACTCCTAAAGGCGCACAAAGAGCCTAAAGTACTACACATATGCTAAGTACTCCCTGACCTGAGCATCTGCCCAGATTAAAATGAGCTTGAACATTTCTATGGAAACTATAAATATTACACACACAAGGCCAAACTAATTACCCATCCATCTAACCAGTTCCTATCACTGTGTTGGCTTTGACTATGGCCTTCATAATCAACTCTGAGGTTCAAGCCTAGGACACTTGACTTTCTCCACTACACTCACCTTAAACAAAAGTGAAGTCTAGACATTCTCCACTCCCTACCATCTACCTCCTAAATGTCTGTTATATTTCTTAGCATGTATTTGCTGCTGTGTAGTCTTACCTTTCAGGCTGAAAGTTAAGTTAGACAATGTCTTGGAACTATGAGGATCAGGATAATGCCAACTATACAGAGGAATTGGTTGACTCAGAGTCAGGCAGTTAACATGGCTTCCTTCTAAGCAAGGTTTAACAAACAGCATCCCGCAGGAACTCTCTTACCACGCACAAACCTTGAGCTGGCTCCATCGAAGGAGCTGAGTTTAGAAGCCAGTGTTTTTTTCTCTATGGATCTGAGATCGGGTTTCCAGGAAACAATCAGACCTTTTTTATTTTTCACCTTGGACTAAACTCCACACTGCCAAGAGGCTGCTATGGTTTATTGGGTAGAGCAGAGAATGAGCTGAATATATATGTATAAGGTATATAACCCCATAACAAGAATTCACAGTCAAGAAATCTTTCAGCTACAGAAATCTTAAGAAGAGAGCAAAAAAACGACCGCAGGATCAGACTTGTACCACCCTGCAGCTTTCCCTTGACTACAACTGCCATTAGCAGAAACACAAGTTCCCGTCATCCCCCCTCCTCCCCCTTCCCCCGTCAGGTATGGATTTGATGCAAGCCTCCTCTCCACAATTGCCCCTGAGCACAGAGTCACACTTCTCTTGGGCCTTTTAGGAAACCTACAGAGCTGGGTAGCTAAGATCAAACTGGTAGAAGCTTGATGAGGTGCCTTGTCAAGGACAGTCAAGGAGAAGCAGTGAGCTGCATAGTCAGGTGTTCAGGGAGTGGCTTACTGCACATAACTCAGCCCTTTTAGTTGGGGCCTAAGGGAGCCCCTTGTACAGACGAGAAGTTCTCAGTGCCTTCCAGAAAAAAGGGGGCTAAGGGAATCCGGCAGCGGACAGACAGAAAGCAAGGCTCTTGCTTCTCTTCAACCACAGCAAATCTATTCAAGAATTCAACTGAAGTGCTGAGGCAACAGGACAGTAACAGAAAAGGCACCGTGCATCTGGGGAGCACAACGGCGCGTGTCCTTTGTGAGTGGATGAATGTGTGTGAGGGTGGGTGGATGAAATGACAGCCTTCCTTCAAAGACCACGGTTTCTGTAAAGGCTGACTAGAAATAAATATCTTTATTATTTGCCAGCAGTGAAGAAATGAAGCGGTGTAGTCCCTGAATACATAAATGTAAGTTGTTCAAAGAGCACAGTTCACACAGTCTCGGTGGCTGGGGAAACACTGAGCAAGTCAGCAAGGCAGGCTATGAGAGCTGACCGATTAGACAGCATGGGACAGAGGAAGGCTTGCCCAGCATGTCACCCTCAGTCAAGGAGAAATACTGCAGACATTGAAGCCTGTGAAAAGCGGTGTTTCGCTAGGTTTTCCTAAAGGACTGGGATCCTGATGACATTTGAATAAAAAAGAAGCAAGAGGCTTCTCTTGGGGAACTCCAAGGACAGGGCAGCTCAGCTCCTGAGGCCTGCCTACTACTGACATGGCAGGAGCAGATGACCTTAAATAGCTGATGCTAACTATGAGAATTCTAGTATTCATTTTCTATTCCGTCCATCTAAGTAGGATGAGTTAGTTCTGTGCTGTCTTTCAAAGCATGCTCCAAAAGCCCGTGTTTGGTAGGATGGAGGAAGGACAGGAGGGCTTGAGGCTACAGGGAAGGGTCAACTTCCAGGAAGGCCATTCCAAGTCACTTGTGGCACAGACTCACCTGCCAGCAGGAAGGTGATGAGGCAGGTCTCCTTGGGCAAATAGAGCTTGAGGCGAGAGCCACTGAAGACATACTCTACCACGGCTTCAGAACGGCCTGCCCGCTGAAGAAAGGGCAGGAACTGCTTTGCTTTCTGGGTGTCCTGATGGAGAAAAGAAGGAAATAATTATTGGGGAGAGCAGTGGATACAAATACAGGCTCCTTTGTCTTTGGTTTGGGATAAAAAGTCCAGAGGAAACTAAGAAAAAGCTACATAAGAATCTGTAATTTTTGAAGATATGGCACAGATGTGCTACTCATGTGAACTTTTTAGAAGAAATAGTGTCAAACAACAGTTCCCAGAACATTCTCGCTGGCTCAGTGCTTCTCTCTGTATAGTAACTAAGCACTCACTGTCTGTATAGGATAGTGAGTGCTTGGAAACTGAGTCCACTCGTGCTCTGGGGCAGGACGAAGAGTTTGTTTTCTCCTAAGACAAAACTGAGGTCAAAAAAACTAATACTATCCTTTTACGGTGACTAACTAAATCTTTAATTTTCTTTCAAAACAAAACAAAACAGTGGTGTTCAGGCCAAAAGCCACAAGTATTAGTCTATCTTCAACTGTAAACAGGTTGTATAAGACTCCAAACTTCCTGGTTTCTTAACTTGTCCAGAACCTGGCCTTCTCTGCACATCAGTACAACTATTCTTGCTTCACATGCATTTTCAAGAGAGAGAGAGTGTGTGTGTGTGTGTGTGTGTGTGTGTGTGTGTGTGTGTGTGTGTGTGTGTGTCTGGGGATACTCCCCTACCCAGGGAAAGATATAATAATAGGATATATTCCATGAAGACAAAGACTACAACACAAGTAACCACAGAAATAATAATAATAATAAAAAAACCACATAGAACCATCTAGTATTTTTCCAACAGTTTTAATGCATCAACACAAGCCCATGCATTCTGTTCTCAAGAGTATCAAGCATGAACATTTTGAGTCTCAGAGCACTTGACCACAGTGGCGCTAAGGGCTTTCAAATCCTTTCAGTCTCTCAAGCTAATTAAACAGATGATAGAGTAAGCAAGCATCAAAATATCACATCACATATGCTGGGGAATAGTGGCTGGATCTGAGAATTTCCAAGGTTTTCAGCCCAGCCAGCAGAACTACAAACTCCCTCTGAGGACAGCAAGTTCTGCAGACTTTCCTGACTTCTGCCACATAGGCAGTCTGCACTCAGCCAAGCTCTTCCTTTCTGATGCTTCTCCTAGCAACAGAGGTATTGTATCTAAATTAATGTACATACAATAATGAAAATTTAACAAGCCATCAAGTATTACAGACTTTGCACAGCAGCCAAAGGTGCTGCTCTCACTCAGACTCAGCGAGGTAGGCTGTGATGAAAACAATATTTACAGTAATGAGATCCATCCTCCCTTCAAACAGATTCTTAGAGAAAAGGAGAGACAGTCATCCATTCTCAGTCTTCCCAATAGCACAATGGTAAAAAGGTAAGCTAACAATGAGCTGTAGTGGGCTGGAAACTCCCTCGGTGAACACTTAAGTGACACATATTCTACTATACACATACAGCAAGCAAAATACCTTTCTGGCTGAAGTCCAGAACAGTCAAGCAAGACAAATGTTCCAAGGGACAAAAGCACTACCTGATTCAAATCCTTTTGCCATACTAGTCTAAATCTGGGTCATTATTCATGAGCTGAGCCAGTAAGTCAACAACAATTATCAAATTGATTATTGCAAATCATGAGGCAACCCAGTATCACTGAAAAGGTCTTCCTCCAAACCTGGAGTTACCTACATTTTACAGAAATAGACTTTTGCTCATCACTGTCTTTTGACTATATCTGGGAAAGAAAAAAAAAAAAAAAAAAAAGAAGCTCATAGGACTAATACACACAGGTCTTTAATGTTAATACTAACAAGGAAGCTGTGTCCTTTTGCTAAGGCCAAGGAGCAGGGTAAAACATTCTCTGCTTTATCAGGGAGATGCTTATTCAAGAACAATCAAGGGGATTCAAGCGACCTCACTGTTCTCTTTGTAATGAAATCCATAGATGGCCTTGACTCCACTTATGTCTACCAGACTGACTCCAGAAATGACACATGGAAAGATGAGAGAGAGAGGGGGGGGGGGCATGCTACTGATTCTGGCACAGATTAGAAGCAAAAGTCAACAATGAAAATTGAAGGCATGAAACTTTAAAAGCTTACCATGTTTACTTCTAGATGCAAATTTACAAAATAAGACATGGAGTGAGTGCCCATGTTCTTGAGGTAAGGATTCAAAGGCTTAGCGAGGAGATGAATCGGCATGGAACACCCATTAGGAGGAAGAATGGAGACTGCATCCAAGTTGACAGCATTTTAAGAATGAAAGGACTGTATGAAGTCAATTAACCTGACTGTAATAACCAAGAGATGTCAGCTCTTTCGAATCTCACTCACAGCCACAGGACGGTATCTGTCTTTTCTTGTTATGGCAAGCACTTCTCTGCTTAGCATGCTCTTTTTCAATATGAAAATTCTTGAGACCATTTATTTCAGTGACTCAGATAAAAAGAATAGTAAAGAATACTGGTAACTCTCCCTAGGTGATCTAGCCATTAAGTCACCCCCTGATAATTTAGATGTAGAAACTATTTATTTTAGAAATCCAGAGTATATTACAATAAAATGGACTGAATGTGGTTAGGTTAGTTGCCTTTCAGAGAAACTCATGCAAGCATAGAAGTGTTTTGAGTCTCACAACCATTTTTAGGGTTAGTAAGTAAAAGTTAACGAAAAGGTAAACAAGATAAAGTTTGATTATAAGAAATAAAATACAACAGGGACCAGTTTCCAGTCTCCTGTGAGGTTGAAGACACCAACAGATCTTAAAGTACAGAGATGTCACTAACATGACAGTTTTACTCCTTTCCCAATAACACAGAAGCACAGCTCACTCACATTTGGTAATACCAAAGATTTTTGTTCTTAGAAACAGGCATAAAAGGTCTCAGGATAATTCTGAGATGTGTAGTACAGAATGCTCATTGCAACGCATATCAAATACTTCTGCTAAGATGGTTGGCTCTCATTCTCGGGGTTTCTACATGACAGTTTCCTCATAAAGGGCTGGGAGACTACTGTTGTAGCTCCCTGCTACAATACTGGCTAAAGGCTTTGAGGATCCAAGCAGATAAAATAGGTACGGTTCTCTGTTATCTATACCAATATTCTCCTCCACTGGTGTAAAAAAATAAAGCAGCAACTGTATTTCTGGGCAGAAGAATTTCCTCTTTGTTGCACTGGTGGTTTTCCCATTACCTGTGCTTCACAACAAGCCATGCACAAGCATTTTTCTGTCCTCTTAGAAGAGCTAATTTAAGGTTGCATTAGCCACGTTTAACCTGTTATTGTGGATGGCATCTCTTTAAGGAATGTTTCTACCTCCTCAATACACCTTGAAATTGAGAAAGTAATGATGCAACAACTGTGCCCAGGTAACTTCATTTCAAAGCAGTTAATATCTATACCTCAAACTCAGAGCAACAGGAATTAGAATGACCCAAGAAAGGCTGGGCATTCTTTAGAGAGAGTCAAAGGATATAGACACATCTTAATTCTGCCCTCTTCTGGCTCAGGCCCAACCTTTCAAATGTAGAAACATGTATTTACTGTATGTATATGTCACAACATGCATGTGGAGGTCAAAGAATATCTTTCAGGAGATGGGTTCTCTCCTTTCACTATATGGGTTCTGGAGACTGAACTCAGGTCATCAGGCTTGTGGTCAAGTGGCCTTTATCCACTAAGCCACTTCCCCAGCCTTCCACCAGACCTTTCTGTTGATATACAAAATCACTACTAACAGGTGGCCCGCAACTCTTTTGTAAAAAGTACTTTCCTGTACATGGTGGTACATATATGTAATCATAGTACTTTGGAGAAGGAGGCAGTAAGATCAGGAGTCCAGGGTTATCCTTGGCTACATAAGACCCATCTTGCTTGCCCTGGGTACAATCCTCAGGACCATATAAACTGGGAGTGGTGATACATACTGTAATTCATCCCGACATTGAGAAGCTGAGACAGGAAGATCAGAACTTTGAGGTTATTCTTAGCTACTTAATGAGTTGGAGGACAGCCCAGGATAAATCAAACTGCCTTAAAAACCCAGATAAAATCAAACAAAGACCTTCTTGTGACCACAAGTGCCCCCACCTCCCACCCCGCCCTTGTGCGTGTGTCTGGGAATTTGAGATAGGGTTTCCCTGTGTAACAGCCCTGGCTGTACTAAACTCACTTTGTAGACTAGGCTGGGCCTCAAACTCATAGAGATCCGCCTGTCTTTGCCTCAAGTGCTGGGATTAAAGGTGTGGGCCACCATACCTGGCCTACAACTGATTTTTTTTTTTTTTAAAGTAATTTTTGTAGTTACCAAGATTGGAAAGCGACAAAGCTGGTTGGAGGCAGGAGAACTGATAAAGTAGAATCCTAGACCAGGGGCACAGGACAGGGGCCGGGCGGGCAGGACTTAAACAGTCCCAGGTCATCTGTAGCCTAGAAGAATACAACTCACAGAAACGAGAGGTCTATGAAGCTGTTCACGTACACCCAATGTTAGCAAAAGAAATCCTATCATCTTCCCCCCAAAATCCCTATGGTGGACATGAAACATCACAGACTCAAAAGAACATGGGGAAATGGGAAAAGGGTAAGCCTATTAGTTACCAGGTAACCACTCAGGATTATCATGTGCAAGCCTCAAATGAGAACTGATAAGGAAGTTCACCAATGAATTCTCATCACCACAATCACTTTTTCATGAACATCAAAGAATAACCTTGAGGCAAACCAAATCACACACATACGTGAAGCTGTTAATACAAATGTACTCTATCAGCACCCAGGAAGCTCAGTTGTGAAGAGACCACTGTCCCCAAGGAGGCTTCTTGGAGGTATCTGGGGTATTTTCTCTACCTTAGGATGCTTCTTCCGATCTAGAACTGGCTGTCTTACTGGGCTCCATCAAGGCCAACCAATCACAATGCACAGTCAGTGAAACAAGAGGGTAGATACAGATAAGAATGTGGAGGTCAGAACTAATCTCTAAGGACTCTGAAGCAAACGTGTTCTTGCATTTTAAGGACCATTGTGATCATCCACTGCCATAGTCATCTATCTGTGCAGGGCTGTCCAGATGAGGGGATTACTTGTGCAGTGGCACAGAAGACAAATCAGAGACATCCTCTACCAGAAAGGCGAGTGCACCACTCACCACCCACACTCTTCCTCCCTTCCACACGCCTGGTTCTGTGGCCACAAGTGACATTTGAATTCTTGGAATGGGTTTATGAGTCTCTGTGAGGAGCCAACTGTACAGCATAATCTCTTGAAATAAATGGGGCTCTGGTGGGGAGGACACTTGGGAATGCACTCCAGCTCTAATGTTACCACAAAGCACTCAAAACTCTGAAGCCAACCTTTCTGGCTAGTTATTAATATTTCACAGTAAGAGTGCATGAGGGGTTCTGGTATGTGTGTGCAAACTTCATCGAGCTGCACATTTAACAGGAATAAAGAAAACAGGAGTGAGTTGGGGAGAAAAACACGCATAGAACAAAACAGCATTACAACACTTTGTTCTAAAGGTACTGAATCTAGGCCATCAATAATCTCTCATTAAGTGATGTCTGGTTTACATCCTCTCCAATTGTTGGCTTAGCTGGCACATCACATCACCCAGGATTCCCATATGTCGGAGCATAGAAGCAGTGTCTGGGCTTGGGCTCCACCACTGGAACAGGACTTTAGAGGACATCTGTAGATGCACAGGCTACAAGAAGATGCCCAAGCTGCAGAAGTCTGCTCTCTCAAAATTAAAACTTCTATAGCCTCATCTGTTATTGAAGGAACGCAGGCCAATTGGCTAAATTAAATTTCCAAAGGGAATCTGCAAGCTAAGGACAGACAAAAGGCAAGAGAAGCCAGAATGGAGTGCTCACCATTGGATTTAGGAGAAGATAGACACCTTAGTTCCAGCATGGTTTCTCTTCCAAATGAAGGACAAACTAAGTCCTTTGTAACTTTGTAGACACACCCACTTCAGGAGTGCTACAAAGAACAGCTATCTACAAAAGATTCTTTGGTTGACCCTGATGACAATCTATGTCCTTTTTTCTTCCATGTACAATACTGAGGAAAGAAATAAAGACTTGGTGAATGCTAAAAAGATAAGACTCATTTTTGTGTTCAGAATAAAAACACACAAAGTGGTGTGCTGACTGACAATCCTGACAGTCCTGGCCGGCATGCAACATACTATAGAATATGTTCTGGACTTTTAATGAACAGGTAAAATGTGGAGTGGCCTAACAGTTCATCAGCTTGTGATAAAGAACCTGTCTACACCACAACATGAATAGTACTCTGCAGTGGAAATGATTTAAACACAATGGGTATTCTCTTAGTTAGGGTTTCTGTTGCTGCAATGAAACACCATGACCAAAAAGCAAGGAAGTCAGGGTAGGAACTCCAACAGGACCGGAACCTGGAGGCAGGAGCTGATGCAGAGGCTGTGGAAGGGTGCTGCTTACTGGTTTGTTCTCCATGGCTTGCTTAACTTGCTTTTTTTTTTTTCCCTTTTCTTTTTTTTTAAATTTCCCAATCTGCTTTGTTATAGAGCCTAGGACTACCAGGCCAGGTCCCACAATGGGCTGCCCCCCCCCCCCCCATTAACCACTGATTAAGAAAATGTTGTAAAGGCTTGCCTACAGCCCAATCTAATAGAGGCATTTTCTCAATTGAGGATCCCTCCTCTGATGATACTAGCTTGTATCAAACTGACATAAAACTAGCCAGAACAAGTGTGAATCCTAAATATGTAATTTCATAGCACAACATTTCTGCAAAGACTACTGAGGAGGCTGAGAATAGAGCTAGGTTGGTAGAGAACTTGTCTAATACGCATGAGGCCCTGGATTCCATGCCCACGACCACATAAAACTGGTCATGGTTGTGTAGGTCTATTGTGGTATTGTGTTCCCCGAAATATTGTGCACCCTAATAAACTTATCTGGGGTCAGAGACAGAACAACCACAATATTTAACATAGAGGATAGGCAATGGTAGCACACGCCTTTAATCCTAGCATTCCAGAGGCAGAAATCCTTCCGTTCAAGAATACAGCCAAGCATGGTGAATCATGCCTTTAATCGCAGAAAGCGAGCCTTTAATCCCAGGGAGTGACAGCAGAAAGAGAAAGATATATAAGGCGTGAAGACAAGAAACTAGAAGCATTTGGCTGGTTAAGCTTTTAGGCTTCTAGCAGCAGTTCAGCTGAGACCCATTCTGAATGAGGACACAGAAATTTTCAGTCTGAGGAAAGAGAATCAGCTGAGGAACTGGCGAGGTGAGGAAGCTGGGGCTTGTTCTGTCTCTCTGATCTTCCAGCATTCACCCCAATAACTGGCCTCAGGTTTGATTTTATTAATAAGACATTTTAAGATTCCTGCTACAGCCTATAATCCTAGCACTTTTGGCTACACCATGAGCTCAAGTTCAGCCTGGGACACAGGACACTCTTTTTCCAAAAGAAAAAAGTGTATGTATGGGGAACATTTGTCAAAGCTCACAGAATTATATGCTGAAGGTAATATATTTTAGCTGCACATATTTTAAAATTTAAAAGGTAAAAATAACCTGAATATGAAGAATGCACTTCCTTAATATTAAATTCAAGGCAACTTTTACCCTAACCAACTAACTTATCATTAAGTAGGAGAAAAATGACAAGTTTAAAACTAATAGCTCAGTAGTTATTTTTTATACGAATTACTTTAATATAATAAAAAGCTGAATGTATCAAAGTACTTTAAAACTTTTAAGCAAAAAAAAAAAAAAAAAAGGTTTAGATGAGACAGATATTAGGAGAATAGGGATAACAATCTAACCAGGCTTTCCAAAGTTGCATAACAAAGTTTCAACTCTTAGACAATTAAAAGAAAACAGTAGGAGCAAATGTCATCCTTAACAGACCAGAGTGGACATGCTTTGTTCAAATAAGGAACAAAGTTTGAGTCAATCATGGCCTATGCTGTAATCTCAGCAGGTGGGAAGTGGAGGGAAGTAGTTCAAGGCCAGTTTTATCTACCTACATAGGGAGTCTGGGGCCAGCCTGGGCTACATGGAACTTGTCTTAAACAAAACACAAGCAAAAAGGGTTGGCAAAATGGCCCAGAGGGTCAAAAGTGTTTGCTGCCGAGCTGAGCTCAACAGCTGGGACCCACGTGGTATGAAGTTGTCCCCTGACCCTCAAACATTTGCTGTGCTCCACATGAACTTTCTCATACAAACAAATAAATGTAAAAAAAAATTTTTTTAAAGAAACAAAAGGTTTCATTAAGTCCTTATGTCTACCTGGAAACAAAAGCAGTTGATACGACTTAACTTGAATAAAATAGTAATTCTCAAGCAAAAGAAAAATTCTACACAGGCTTGGAGATTGTTCTTTTATTGAATGACTTGCAGCTTCCCAAATTTAACCAGCTGAAATTAAGCTGTGAGAATCATTCAATTTAACCGTTAGAAATGAAGTTATTGCCTTTTAGTGGTAAAATCTGCATTTTATCATCAACTGGAAATATAATGCCTTCAGCTGACTCTACATGTAAGCTAAGGTAGGCTTACACCCAGTTTAACCCTCATTTTTCTAATGAGGATGGAGTGTATAGCCAGTAGAGCAGGGTTAAAGGTACCAAGTCAGGCTGGGCGGTGGCGGCGCACACCTTTAATCCCAGCACTCGGGAGGCAGAGGCAGGCAGATCTTTGTGAGTTCGAGGCCAGCCTGGTCTACAGATCGAGATCCAGGAAAGGTGCAAAGCTACACAGAGAAATCCTGTCTCGAAAAAACAACAACAACAAAAAACCAAAACACCAAAACACCAAAAAAAAAAAAAAAAAAAAAAAAAAAAAAAAGGTACCAAATCAGGTTCTTCCCAAGACCAGCTAACCAATATAGCTAGGGCAAGGGTACAACTCCAATTCATGGAATCCAGAAAAGTCTTCTACACAGACCCATACTTTCTTGCCCTCTGCCCAAATCATCCCAAGCCCTCTTCTTATACCTTTTCCTATTTGTCAGTACTCTTAACTTCTCAACAGAACACTATTATAACTTTTGGTTCAATTAGTTATCATGGTTTTTTTCTTTTTTTTTTTTTTTTTTGGTCCTAAAATTGCACACAAAATAGCTGTCCCTTTGAAGACCCTCCAAAGCTCCTGCTAGCCTCTGCATGGGGGTTTGCCAGCCTTTCAATGAAGATCCTGGACATGCCTTCATGCCCTTCCCTGGATTGTGCTTCCCAGATCCATGCCTTTCACTTTATTGTTCTACTTTCTTTTCCTTAAAAAAACAAAAAATAAAAAACAAATTCTCTTCATATTTCACAGAGAAAATGTCTTACCTCTCTTAGGTCAGGCAAATAAATACAGAACTGCTTTTGTATTTCTATTCAGGAGAAAGACTATCCTATTCAGATAGCCTCCAATCATTAATAAGTCCCTTTCATTATGCAACAGCATAGCAATACATTATACTCTTGATAGTGCTGAATGCTTTAAATATGATGTAAAGAAAAGTTTTTTTTATTATAAAACAATTGTGATTACTCTAAAAATAGGCAGGAGACACAGTAATTTGTTTTCTGGTTTAGAACTATCAATCTATAAGGAAAGAATGTTTAAGGCAGAGCATAATAAACTGGGAGAGACATCTGTCAATTATTTTCTGATTAAATATTCTGCCCAAACATGCAATTTCTTAGTGTAAATGCCTCATTTATCCAAATAAATGTCTAAACTGATGAGGCAATAATGAAGGATGAAATAATGAACATTTATTTACCTATTTATTTATTTGAGACAGGATATCATTATGTTGTCTTTCTGGCCTGAAACTCTTGACCAGGCTGACCTCAAAATCACAGAGATCTGCCTGCCTCTGTCTCTCAGTGCTGAGATTAAAGATGTACTCCACTACACTGGCACAAATAACAAAAGTTTTATGGTGACACCATAATAGTGTCTTCAGAAGTGAAGCATGAGGGTGACCTAAGGACAGTTTATCTACTATACGTGGCACTTAGGAAATGGAATAAAGTGCACCAGCCAGAGGGTATAGGGTATATACACTAAATTAAAAAATAACTTACAGGTGTAAGACATTATATTTCTTTTAAAAGTTTCAGACAGATTTTTATTACTTCCAATGTCTCTATAGGTTAGAGGTAAGAATGTATTATAAAATGAGAAAATGGCTCAACAGATAATTAAAATGAAATGTGCAGAGAAAAGAATGTAAAGAGGGCCTGATGAAGCACATATTTTCATTTCATGGGCAAATCAAGAAGTCAGGGCAAGGAAATTGATGTCATGCAAAAACTCTGCCCTCCTCTAGACAAGAAGACAACTTCAGAAAAGGACAGAGAAAAGAATGTCAGCCAGGAACCTACAACATAAAACTCAGAAAACGTAAAGTAAGTTTCAAATAGCTACTAGATGGGACAAAAGCATTTTCCCTAAAAAGTTTCTCTATGCAGACATTGACTGAATAGAAATAGAATTATAAAAATGGAGGTTTCAACCATACATGAAGTATTCATTGGTCCAATAAAGTTAAGCAAAAGCATTTTTATTATGTTTAATTGGGACTTTTCAAAGTCTGGTGTTTCCAGAGTTAATAAAAATTAGATAGTTACACAATTTGGAAGAGAAAGTTCTAGCTTCTTCAATATGGAGACAAATGTAAATCATAATGGTTGAAACTTATTACCTAAAACAGAAGGTAATATTTTGAATGACACAAAATGTATCAAATTAAAAACTACATATTTTACTCAATAGCTTTCCAGAATAGGAAAATATGCTATTTTTTGGTCTAGCTTTTTACTTTGTGGTATTGTTTAAAAAAATAATTACTGACCACGATTTAAAGGTTGTTAATTATGTATATATGAAAACCCAAATTATCCTTAAATACAACTTCAAGAGGTACACAGCAATTTAAGCCATCTATTAACCTAATAGTGATAAATACTACCTATGTCCTCTTCTAGGAACTGACTGGACAGTCAAGAAAAAACCTGTCAGCAATTAATTCTGTCAGGGGTTTAGTCAAGATTGCCTCCCATTCTAACATCAGTCTTGCCACTCAGTTATTTCCATTGGTATGCAGAAAATTTTATTTATTAATTGTTGGTTTTATTTTCTGAGCAATTGGAGTTCTTTTCAAACAATTGTCAAAATATGAAAAACAAATGGCCATTAAAGATGAAAAAGATGATTAATGTTCTTAACAATCAAGTAAATGCAAATTAAAACTCTCTTGAGAGTCCACCCCACCCTAGTCAGAAGAGTTATCATGAAGAGACAAACAGAGGCTAGTGAAGTGACTCAGTGGGTACAGGCCTGGCTGCTAGGCCCGGGGACCTCAGGTCAATCCCTGGAACCCCCAAGTGGAAGGAGCGAACTTACTTCCACAAGGAGTCGCTCGCACGCACGCACACACAATACTTAAAACCAAACTAAATAACAAAACCCCAAAGCTGATGAGGATACGGGGGAACCCATAATATTGCTGGTGGGAATGTAAATTCTTCCAAATATCATGGAAATTATTATGAAATTTCCCTAAAAAGAAAGAAAATGAAAAGCTAACACTAAAAGCAACATCTGCCTCTGCTACAGCACTCCTGACTCTAACACCCATGTTTACTGCAGCACTATATTCCCAACAGCCTGGCTATGAATCAGGCCAAGTGTCGGGATTGCTTGTGATTCAAAGGCATTTAAGTAGAGGGCTTCTTGGTGCAGATAACATCAAGTTAAGCTGCCCTTCTCCTAGGGAACAAGAGTTTAAAACAGACAGTTAAGGTTTAAAGCCAGAAAGGTAAAATAAACAAACAAGCAAAGCTCACACATTAGCATGATGTCAGAATTAAAATTTTAAAAGGTGTGCCTAGAAGAAAGGATAAAATGTGGTGTGTGTGTGTGTGTGTGTGTGTTGTGCGCGCACTTGAATAAAAAAAGATGTGTGTCTACACATGTGTGTAGATACTGATGGAGGGCAGAAGAGGGCAGGCATCAGATCAGCTGGAGCTGCAGTTACAGGATGTTGTGAACTGTCCCGCATGGGTGCTGGAAACTGAACCTCTACAAGAGCAGTATGAGTTCTAAACCACTGAGCCATTTCTCCAGCCTCCACAAAAGAACGAACTGAACCATAAAGAGTGCCATTATGTCACTTGCAGTGAAAATGATCATCATATTAAGCAAACTAAAACAAACTCTGAAAACAGGTATCACAATGTTTTGCTAGTGACTCTTAGACTTTATACAGACACAAAATGCTAGGTGTGTGTGTGCACACCCATGCATAGCATGAAAGAAGACCGGAGCAAGGAAGGGGCCTAGTGGGTTGGAGGAAAGGGACAAGGGGAAGTGTGAGTGAGGAGTAATAAGGAGTGAACATGGCCAAAGTACATGATATACCTGAAAGACAAATGTCCATTAAACCTATCACTTTGTACAATAGATACCAACCGACAGGAGCTCCTAAGAAAGGATAAAATGCTCAGTCTCTACCCTTGAGAAGAGCTGACAACACTTACAAAGTAAAAGAAATGGAGGAGGGGAGCATAGTCTGGTTAGCAGATGTATTGACAGGATCTTCCTGGCATAGAGGTACAGTTGATTGTTATTTTCCTCCACCCACTTGTAATAGATTTAATTAAAAACAAGGTTTTTCTGTGTAAGGGGAAAAAAGTGTATTCTTATTTACTACTAACATTCAAGATTAATTCAGCTTTGCCCAGATAAACTTACTAATCAGTTAGGTTAGATAATGTCTCTCCAGTTGTGGAGCCATCTGCAATAAATTTGTTCTTTTTTTTTTTTTTTTTTTTTTTTTGGAGCTGAGGATCGAACCCAGGGCCTTACACTTGCCCAATCCCGATAAATTTGTCCTTTATCTTTTGAAAAAAAATTTTTTTTTATGTCAAATAGTTTGTAAAAGGATGTGAAAAACATCATCAGAAGCTGATGTGGAATTTGTTCTATGACTCAAAGGGTTCTAAGCAGAGTACTACCCAGTACAGAGGACAAACTAAGCAGCCCCGTTTCAAAGGAATGGAGGTTTAACAGATAATTACGGTTCTAAGTCAGAAGGTATAAAATAAACATCAGCCTGGTGTGAGAATTTTAAAAATGTGTTCCTAGCAAGGCAGTAGCACGTTGTAAAATGCCTCAAAGTCATGCTCAGCAACAGATTAATAAAGTGTACCCAGGATTCCACGAAGAGGTGGGAACAGTTGACAAGAAGCTTACAAAGCAAGGAAACAAGCCCAGAGCGAAACATCTTTATGGTAGTTATATTGTCAATCTTGCGTACTGGAGGCTTCAAACCCCCTTCCTAAAGCAATATGCAAAGCACGCTCCTAGCTTCACTCTGCAGCTTTACAACTCAAGTAGTGAGGTAAACTGCAGGTGAAAATTGAACTGACCACATGGAAAAATGAATACACCCACCCAAGAGTTAGTTGTGACAGTTATCTGCACGGGTCCTGCACGACACCTTACTTGGTTCTCCTGCCCCAATCTCTGATCAATCAATCACCTATTTCTACTAGTTCCTTCAGTGATATAGATCCCATTTGCCTTTCTATGCTCACTGCCACAACTCTAGTTCCAGCCACTACTCATTTGTCAGGCATCCTGAATAAACTGAGGTCATCAGTATACAGTCCCACAGGACTCTGTTCGAATCCCCGCTCTAATTATATAACCAACTGTATATGTCCATAAAGAATACATCTGGCCGGGCGGTGGTGGTGCACGCCTTTAATCCCAGCACTCGGGAGGCAGAGGCAGGCGGATCTCTGTGAGTTTGAGGCCAGCCTGGGCTACCAAGTGAGTTTCAGGAAAGGTGCAAAAGCTACACAGAGAAACCCTGTCTCGAGAAAAACAAAAACAAAAACAAAAAAACAAAAATCAAAACGAAAAAAAGCTCTTACTAAACACATATGGTTTGATCATTCATTCACTGATTCTACATGAGAAATACATGAAAAACACCAACAAGAAACCCAAGATGGCATATATCCCATGTGAGGAGTGATATAAAACAATGGTGAAGAGCTGGAGGAGAAAGCAGTATGATTTGGAACTTGAAGTGGATTAGGAGTCTGAAACAGAAACACTACAGCTGAACAGCTATGACTCACAGAAGACTTTCTGTGTGCTAGGCAGAATGCTAAGCAATTTAGTAACAATCAACACACAGTATTAACCACTGGTCTCTGCTGAGCTCTTGTTCTGTCAACTGTTCAGAATACTTTGAATGTATTCACTCATTCATTACACCACAATCTAAGAAAGCAAATGCCATCATCACACCCATTTTACAGCTAGGAAAGCTAACAGAAACATTAATAGTTTCCTCAAGGTAACAAAGTACTAAGTAATGGAGTCCTGAGTTGAATCTCAATGATCTGAGACTAGAGCCTATGCTGCTAACACTGACTTTATTCCAGAAGCACACATTCCTGTGGCATCCCTTTACATGCCTGCATATTAAGAGTTACTAACCAGTAGTTAATTCTGAACTTACAGAGCTAGCAGCAGTTTTTGCCAAATAGAACTTCACCCCTTGAATTGCATTATTTGACAAATCAAATCTAAATAAGGCACTGTAAATAAATAAGTGACGCATTCCTGTTAGGGGTTTAGAAGCTAATAAGGAGAATACCAACTTGAAAAATTACCTATTTATCAACATATACAAGATGACAGTAATATGGTTTTGTAAATGCTAAAGACGGGCATGATCAGAGGGCAGGATGGATGCAAAGGGACACAAACAAAAAGCAGTAGAAAGCACGGTCCTAAGGGAGAAGAGACAACATTCAAAAAAGAAAGGTCTACTACAAGTGGGAAAGAGTGAATGCAATTGGGGTGAAAGACACCATGACCACAGCAACTCTTATAAAGGAAAACATTTAACTGGGTGGCTTAGAGTTTCAGAGGTTCAGTCCATTATCATCATGGCTGGACATGGTGATGTGCAGGCAGACATGGTTCTAGAGAAGTAGTTGAGTGTCCTACATCTTACTCAAAGGCAACAGGAAGTAATCTCTCTCACTGGGTGTGGCTTGAGCATAAAAGATCTCAAAGTCTGCCTCCATAGTCACACACTTCCTCCAACAAGACAACACCTATTCCAACAAGGCCACACCTCCTAAAAGTGCCACTCCCTTTGGGGACCATTTTCTTTCAAACCACCACAGCAACCCAAGTCCTTTATCCGAGAACATTCAACTGTGGCTGGGTATGACACAAGGAGGCAAATAGGTCTGACTGTGAGTGAAGCATCCAAGTGCCTTGCAGCAGTGCACAAGAGAACACAGGTCTTTCTCCAAATAAGAAACCTCCTTAACAGCTATGTTATGTCAGACATTCTATAATTTCCTCCTGGGAATATCACTTCCTCAAGAACAGCCACAGAACTACTGGGCATTTCAAAGGTACCCTGATCTCTAATTCAAGAAAAACTGGATGTCAACATTGCAGAGTTTCCAAAATTCTGTGTGACACAGTCTGTAGGGAATATGTTGGAAACATGCTAAATAAAGGCTTAAAATACAAGCAAGCAGAATGTCTGTGTTAGTAAAATGACTTACTTTGAAATGTTTACATAAGCAATAGCCACAGGACAAAATGAGTTCAATCTAGGGCTAAGTATTATGATGATGAAGCAGAGAGTGGCACCAGGGTGGCAAGAACTGCTTGAGGTTTTATCACATCACTGTAGAATGGGATCAGACTAATTGAGTCACACACCTCAACCCAGGAACCAAGAATGTTAGTGAATGCCTTCAGAATACCCTTCCATTTATTTACTTATGCCATATTGGGCTCATTTAACCAATCTGGACTCATGAAATAGAATCACAGAGCAATATGCATGTGTTCAAAGAATGGAAGAAACAGAAGGCAATGAACTAGTGACAGCCGAATCCATGTGTAGAAGAAGTATTTCTCTTTAGAAAGAAATACCACTTGGTTCAGGGAAAATGCCCCTGGACTTGCTCAATTTCTTGCAACTTTCTTTGAACAAAAGAAAGGTTATGGCTTAGTTAACTGAAATAGGATATAGGACCCTGTGCTGGTGATTTTCTTGTCAACTTGACAGAAGCTAGAGCCATCTAGGAAGAAGGGATTCAAATGAAAAAAATTCCTTTATTAGGGACAACAGGCAAGTCTGTGTGGCTTTTTCTTGATTAATGATAGATACTAGGTGCTGGGGTTGGGAATAAGCTCACTGGGGATTGTGCCCACCCATGGACAGGTTGTCCTGGGATGGACGGACACACACACACACACACACACACACACACACACACACACACACACACACACACACTTGATTGAGCCATGAGAACAAGGTAGGAAGCATGGTCTCTGCTTCAGTTCCTGGCTCTAGTTCCTACCTTGAGATCCCTTTGGTATAGACTGTAAGCCCTAAGAGAAACCAAAGCCTTTCTTCCCTAAGTTACTTTTGGTCAAGGTATTACCACAGCAGCAGGAATCAAACTTGGACAGACCTGATACTATGGAGCTCATCCATGTGTACTCCTGGGTACAAAATGAAAGAGCATGGAAAAATTGATTAGCATTGTATTTATTTATTTGTAGCAATTTACGGCACTAACACATTAAGAATACTGAGTACATGGGGATCAAAATGTCGTCCTCGTATGAGGCAACAAACAAGAGCCCTGTCTCTAATGGTGACCACTTCCAGGAAAGTCACCTGATCCAGCAGTTCTTCAGAGCTATTAAGCAGCAGAGCTGGGACACACACAACCAGTGATCAAGATACTGCATCTTGCATTCAATTTCCAGACTTCCTACCCTTGATCCTAACTGCTGCAGTAGCTGGGATTTTTTTTCCCAACAAAAGCTTGTCAACAAGTGCTAGGCACAGTGGGGCCTGTTTATATTCCATCCCTAAGGGTAGAGGCAGGAGGATTCCATGATTCAAGCCAGCCTGGGCTACCAAATGAGACCTTGTCTCAAATATCCAAAGGCCTGAGACCTAGACCGGGGGTAGAATGCTTGGCCCTGCCTAGATCTCCAGACCCCGACCCTGCCAAATCTCTGAGTGAACAAAATGGCAGTCTAAGCAAGGTATATGGGATCAGACCCTTTGCAGATGAAAGAGAGATATTCACTTTGGAGCTTCATTTTAATCCATTTATTAATGAGGAAAAATAGATTCAGAGGAGAGTGAGGAGCAGACATATATAGGTCACTAGGAATGTTGAAGAAAATTTGTTAATTTTTACTTTATGAAAATAAAGAGTAAAAACATCGAATTGGAAACTATTTTTTCTCACAGAGCAGAGTTCAGCTATGTCTCAAAGAACCACGTCTTCAAGAATTATGTGTATCGCTATCAGCCCTTTACGCGCCATATTCTCCCTCTACAAAGGCACAAAACAGACCAGGAAGATCAACAAAGCAAACTCACAGAATCACATCATCCCAGAAGAGCTTGTAAGGGCAGCATCCAGCATTCTATTGGAAGTACACCCAGTAATCTTACTGCTCATTTCAAAGTCTTGAACAAATTTCTCTGATACTCAAAAGTAAATAAAAGCCAGAGCCCATGTCCTAAATTTGGTGCCCTACATTGTACAAAGAACACAAAAGAAATACAACTCAGTCAAAAAAATGTATTAAAACTCTCTAAGATGTACTTAAACACAACCACCACTGACTGTAGTCGACGCTGAAATATAATCCTGGGGAAGCTCTCATGGAAACCATAAATGCTTTCTGATTTACTTAGAAGAGAATGATGTCTTTGCAGTTCTAGGGAACTTAACAAGGGCTAAAAAAAATGAATTAGACATACAGGACTCATGTGGCTCTATAGACCAACCCTCTCTCCTCCCACAAACCAACAGAACAATGTTCTCCACCATGAGTCTGAGGGCAACTGATTAATTCAGACTTTCTGCCACAATTAAGGTCTTCCTGATGACATCCAGAGATGTGGGGCAGGTTCAAAGAAGGGAAATGGAAAGGGAACTGGAAGTAAAGGAGACAAAAAGAAATGAAAAATGATCACGGAAACAAGAAAACAGAAAAGCTATACATGACAGTGCATGCATATAAATCCTAGCTGTCTTCCTGAGGTAGGAAGATGGCAAGGCCAGTCTGGGCTACAGAGTGAACTCCTGTTTCAAAAACAGAATACAACAAAATGCCTCAAACCTTCTCTGCAGCCTGGGAGAGACTGCTAATCTGGCAGTCCCCCTGCCATTAGAGATGTCGAATGCTGCAGAGCTGTGGGGCATGATTTTGCGTGGAGAGAATCCAAGCCAATTAGATGCAACCACAATTGAACTGTTTCAAGAAGAAGAGAATAGAAAGAGCAGTATCGTCTCTTAGGTTAGTAAGAACTGGAGTTGTCAAATGAAGCATAGGTACAAGACAGACAAGAGACTAACATTGCTACTGTTACAGCTTCTGACCAGGTTACCAACCTTGTTTATGGAGCACAACATGCTTGTCCTAGGGAATATGGACTAGACAGTGAGCTAGCTCTTCTTACGTTTGTCCAGGACAGCAAATATACCGCTTAGTAGTATGGCTAGTATGCAAATGTAGCACTCACTCCAGGCAACTCCTCCAGGTCAGGGAAACCCACTAAGAAGCACAGGTCTTGACCTTGGGCCATCTGTACAGTAACTTAGACCACAGCTGGCCCCAAAGACAATTAGGTCACGCAGTGGGACTACGCTAGAGTAAGAGAGGGAAGAGATCTTACAAATAAAGCTCAAAGAATGAGCATTTGTATCATTGTCAGGGCTTATACAGAACAGGAAGGCAGCTGAATGGAATGCTAGAATCCTAGGAGAGGCAGAAGGGGACCAGAGTGAGCATGACTTAACAGAGCCCCGATTAGGCTTGCTCCTTGATTGGGTTTACCAAGGAACTTCTCGCCCTCTATCTCTTTCCACGGTCAAAAGTAGTGGGGTTTTTTTGTTGTTGTTTTTTTGTTTTGTTTTGTTTTGTTTTTTATGTATTTATTTGTGTGTGCCACTGTGTGAGTGTGTCAGCTGGAGAACATCTGACAGGAGTCAGTTCTCTCTTTCTCCCGTGTGGATTCCAGGGATCAAGGTCAGGTCATCAGATATGGCAGGAAGTGTCCTGCTGAGCTATCTTGTTGGCCCTCTTTTTAATGTTTTTCAGCCAAAAAGAATACATATTTATTTCCTACTCTTCCATCAAGACTCAGCTCCATATGGAGCTGGGGAAAGGTAACACCCACAAGGCATCCCAAGTCTATTACAGAAAGGAAGACAGTTTGGGATATCTCAGGAAAAGAAAAGCAGTGCTGTGTTCAAGACAACCAGGAAAGGAAGGAAGAGCCTCCCAATAACACCCATATCATCTACCTACCCGCCTACTTCAACAGAGGACTTCTAGTTTTTGATATTTCCAAGTTAAGACCTACTGGTTCACTCCGGAAGCCTTCTTTCTATAGCTCACTTCACTTTAGAAGTAATAAGCCCACGGTCTAATTTCTCAAATCTTGTACCCCCCCTGCCCCCACACCCCAGCTAGCCTTTGTACCACCCCAGACTAAACTCACACACAATTCTATCAGTAATACTACGTGTCTCCAACAGAATCAGCCAGAGAGAGAGATGATCAAAAACAGTATGAAAACTGGGCAAGAAACGGTCACAAGCTGACAGATGTCCAAGAGTGCATAGCAGTTCAGTGAGTGAATAATTGTGAAATTAACAGATGTTTTATCAGCCACATAACATCAGAAGATCCCCATTCTGGCAATACAACACACCTTGCAGTTTATAGAAACATGATCAGACAGGCATAGGCTCCAACCTCTTGTGATCACCAAACAACTGACTAACAGATCAACCAATAATCAAACACACAATCATTAAAACTCCTCCTGCACCAGAACAGAAAGACTAGAAATGGCAGGAGAGGACACGTGACTGGAGAGGGTATGGGCATAGGCCTTTGGACCTCTCTCTGTGCCACCAATCAACAACACATGATCATTAAAACTCCTCAAGCATCAGAACAAAGAGATGACAGGGAGGAACTCACAAATACACACCCGACTCATTATAACTCCTCATGCACAGATGGGAGAGGGAGCATGAAGGCAAAGGAAGCAATGTGTACTCTCAGCGCTGGCTGCCCTCAAGGAGTGGGAAACTTGTGCTCCCTCACTTTGGAATCATAATTGATTTGTCTCATCTACCAGAACAACAGCCATGCACCAGCCCCATTCATTTTATTACCTGTTTTACGCTCTGTATCTACAGGAGACTGTATTTATTGCAGAACAGGCTGTAGCAAAACCAGTAATACACCTAAGATAAGGAACAGCCTTATATTCTACTGACACATAAAGTCCAACTTTTCTACACTAGCAAGGAAAGGAGGAGAGGCAGGATCAAGAAACAACTATACCTACTAATAATGGAAGTGTTGATGTGTGAATGGAACAGTCACCATAGAACTGCCTTTCAAACCAAAAGAGATACAGAACCAGGCTAGCCAAATTTGTGCCTAGATTCACATTAGGGGCATTGTGCCCTGAAAGGAAACCAGACTATAGAAATGTATACAACTGGTACTTATAACAGCCCACTCTCCATACCTGGAAAAAGGAGAAAATACAGAGAAGCTCATCACTTCTTGTTTATGAGAAAGTGTCTCTTTATGTAGCCCTGGTTGGCCTGGACCTCACTATATATAACAGGCTAGCTGAACTCACTGGGATCCTCATACCTCTGCCAGCTTATCAATCATTTTTTTTAGTACCTAAGTTACTGGCCTGGCAGTGAGTACTCTTCCTTGGAGGTCACTCTGAAAATATGTGCAAGAGATGAAGATGGACCAACTTTTACCAACACATGGATAGAGGTCCATCTAGTTGGTATTACACAGGTGATCTGCTTATCTTACAAAAACTCAACCTAATGCTAAACAGCATCTACCATTCATGAACTTAGAACACCCCATGCCAGTGTCTCATTTCCTAAGAGTCTATTAATATCTCATTCTCATGTCTAGGTTCCTACTTCCCACCACACACAGTCAGCCAAGAAGATATTGCTTTTGCTAAGTCTCCATATCACAATATTCTAAAGCATCCTAACCCCTGGTCTTGTGAAATTAAAAATCCAACAGGAGAGGTATGAAGAATGGGCACAAACTTAACTTCTAAAGTGAGATTCAGTAAACTCTGGGTCAAAAACCACAGGCTATTTGCTTTATAATTATGACAGGACATCTTCTGCAGAGCACTTTTCTTGAGTGTCTTTAGGAGACCAAGTGTATACTTCTTCCTATCTTTTTTCTCCAAGGATTATGCATTGTGGTGGGAGGAGAATAGAGGGGAGAGAATAGAGGAAATTATTTTGGCAGCATAGTGCATACACTGTCAGCTCAACAAAATCTTCCATTTATCATGACCGAAAACTAAAAGGGAGAGTCAATCTGGGGAAGTGGAGGGACACAGCTGAAAATTTAAGAGATTAAGAAACTTTTATGAAGCTATTACGTAAGTGTACATCACACAGTCATTCTACAGGGGTGTATTTCCACCAGCAGCATACTACTTGCCCATGACCCTACATGCCTACCTGTCCTCCAGAAAGCAAAATTGCCAGCATGCTCTAGGGAGCAGAAAACCCATACACCTCACTTAAATAACAAGGGCGCCCAACCCACCTGCATACTTAACACTGTGATGGAGGGACGGAGAGGTGAGAAGGGGAAAAGACAACCCTCCTCTATTACACAGGGCACAAAAACTGCAGTCTGAGCTGAATAATCTGTGGTTCAGGCAGACAAGGTCATATCTGACATCTACTTAAATTGAATAGCTTTTCACTTCCAGGCTTCCACCTGCTCAAGCTGTCCCCTTTTATTTATGTGGTCACTGAGGGACATTTAACTGGCATTTATTTTTAAATAACTTAAGAGCAAACCAATTTTTCAATATACGGACAGAAAATAAAATAAAAATGGGTATAGAAAAGAGCCAGAGTTTAAGGGTGAGTCGGTGGGATAGGAGTGATAATGTAATGATGATCAAAGTGAAGGCAAGTTTGTACAAGTGCCACTTATAGCAACGATCACAACTATATGGCCAAGAAACGCCAGAAAACATCAGGGCCAAAGGCATGGAAGAGGAAAAGTCAGCACTGAAGGTTTTCTGATGCTGCCCTCTGAGGGCCTAGGGAAAACACAAGGCAGCATACCTCCACCCCACTCACTTCCTCAGGACTTCACCAACAGTGCAAGTCTGGGCTACTGAAGGCATCTATCCTCAAGCTGTTCTTTTGTTTATTTGGGAGGAGGTTCAGCTCATACTAGTGTGATTTACTGATTTGTCTAAAATGTGTTTTTAGTTTTAATGACACAGTTTCCCAAGCTTTAATTCAGCCCTGGAGAGGTCTTGGAGTGTAAGTTTTACGAAAGCATTTCCATAGGCAGATGGTCCTCACATCAAGGTGCTTCCACTGTGTTGTACAAAACTAGTATTTATAACATGCCTTTCTCTGCAGCTGAACAGTCCCCAATTGCCTTATGATACCAACCTCTTCAGCTAAAGATCAACATTAAGGAAAATATTGTTGAGAATACCACAGCACTTACCCATAGAAATTAATAACATATACAAGAATAACTCACAGGCTAGACCTCAGAGAAGAAAGGCCGAATAGAGTACTGGACGATTCACCCCTGGCAACAATGAGCCTTAGCAGATGCACCCAGACACTAGCTAATGGCTGAAAGGCCATTAGCACAAAGTCTTGACCTCTCAGGATTCTAAGCCACACACATAAAAATGTGTTATCACTGTATCTCACCCCCCTACAAGAGACCATAACTTAGAGACTACTCCTGGCTCACATGAAGTAGACAATCCTGTTGAATCTGCACCTGAGCTAATTGCCTATGTTGAAGGAAAAGCTCACTAGAGTCCCATTGCTTCAAATAGGTATGAGGACACCCACACAAGAGAGATTTGACCAGACACATTTACAATAAGCTACCAAAATGAACAAGAGGAAAGGCTGTGGTCAGGCATCTAAACATGTAAGGAGAAGACAGTACACTCAAGTTCTTCCCAGTGGGACCAGGCTGAGCTCTAGAACAGTTTGCTTATACTGGTATTGCCATCTTGAGGTCCACGGCATATTCCTTGCATGTCTATGCTCTGATTCACTGGTCCTTTCTCCTTTAGCTCCTGGTGCAATATGGTCCTCCTCACCTATGGCACACACCAATGCCCTGCTTAGCCATTAGTGAGCAGTGTGAAAAGAATATGTTGGGTACCTTCCCTGGTCATCAGAGTGAAATCAACATCGGCACCACTCACTTCCGCTTGGCTGCTCTCACCTCTTCAAAGAAGATGGCACTACAGCTTTCTCTTCCCCACCTGGATGTAGAGTATGTCTCTGTCTCTCTCATCACTGTTATAGTCCCAGTGCCTACACACTTCCCACACATCGTATTGGGCACTCACTAAGCATCTGTGGGAGAAATCCTCTCAACACACAGGGCACTGCTCAGTCAGAACAGATCTTAAACAGGCATGGGTACGTCTTCACTGCAAAAAGTTGCTAGGACACAGCTCTTTGGGGGTTCGGAAGTATTCATCCCCAGTTCTATACATTGTCTTTATTTATTATCTCTTAGCATAGTCACATGTTCCTCCATTCTTTCCAGCTGACAGGCAAGCTGCAAGAAAGAACTCATTAAAAAGTCACAAGGAATTCCTAGACTTTATCTCATAACCTATACTTGACCTTTTACCATGAAGACTTCTCATTCACAGAATAAAATAGGTTTAAAAAAAACCCAAGAGCTAATTTTACTTCAGTACGACAGGGAAGTATAAAGTATCTTCTAAACTCACAACAGTTAAAATCAGGAGCAACAGCTCAGGTGAAGAAATAGAACGGAGGTTTTAAATCGTCCTTTTCCTTAATGTAAACCAGAGTCACTACACATGCCTTAAAATACACTGGAAAAAGTCACATTTAGGGCCTGAAAAGCACAGAGCTACAGAAAACACGTAAGTGGAGTCCTTAGTGAGTACTAAGCACACAGGCTCTTGGAGGCTCTGAGCTCACAGCTGGATTCAAGGGCACAACTCACCCCAGAAATGTCAGCAACTCGGTGGATGGGCACTTCCTTCTTGCTGTGCAGTCCTTTGCCATTCTTAATAGCTCTGTAAGGGCAGAAGAGAAAAACCCATTAAGATAAGAACCACACTAGGAGAGAGTCTGGGGCAGGGGATGGGGAGAGGAGAGGGGGCTATTGCCATAGGAGGTGCCATTACATAAACCCCGTCTATACTGCTGAGCAGACAGCCTGTGAGGAGCAGTCGCTGACGGGGACAGTGGAAGCTGCTCTTCTCACCAGCCCAGTTACCAGCCCTTGCTGCCAGTTTCAGCTAGCTGTGCCTGGTAATCAGAGAGCTCCCTTACTTGTTTCCAAATTAAAGGCATTATTCTGGGCACAAAGGAAGAATCAATTGGAAGCGCACACTCCTAAGAAGCCCAAGTAAAAATGTTTCAGTGCTTAATCACACAAAACATTTTAAATGCAAAATATGTAGCTAGTGTTCCAATTCTAATGGAAATAAGTTCCTCCCAGGTAAAAAGATAAGTTGCCTGGAATGAAGCAATATTGTACAGAAAAGCCATTTAAGACTGGGGAAAAAATTAGCGAGTGCTATATAACTGATACTAAGCTTTGTTCTGATTAATTGTGGGGTGGAAACAGCAGGATTTCGCAGGGAACTCTGAAATTCACATATCTGACCATGGGTTGGTTGGTACCAACCTCCCACTTCTTAACTACCCAGCACTACTGGGCATGGTTACTGGTGGAACAGGAAAAAGCCACAGTGTGGAGCTGGTTGGGTAAGTCATTAAGCCCTTCCACTACTACAGAAGGCCCACGTGGGTACTGTTAGCTTCAGACCTCCTGCACAGTAAAGGTTCAGGGCTCCCTACTCTAGCCTTTGTAGGGTTTCTGGGTTCTAAAGAAAGCATGGACAAAGTTGCTGGAGCATGACCAGGGTTGTGCATGGACATTTGATTACACTTCCTCCTCCAGTCTGCATTTAAGGGGTGGCACTATCTCTCTACAGAGGTTATTCTCACGGTCACCTCAACAAACTGAATCAAGGAGGACCTGCTCAGCACCACCTAGAATGGCCATGCTTCTCACCTGTAGCTGGTGCTTTGACAGTTCGGTAATCCTCTCCACCATTCCAGGCAATCTGTCACTCACTCAACTGCTTGAAATGCTTTTCAAAAACAACACACTCAAGCTTTTCTTTTGTGTGTGCTGTTTCCAGCAGTGAACAGTTTCTGAGGGAGACTCTTAAGTGGTACAGCTTCCTGTGAGTGAGTGGGACAGCTTCCTGTGAGTGAGTGATACAGCTTCCTGTGAGTGGTACAGCTTCCTGTGAGTGAGTGGGACAGCTTCCTGTGAGCGAGTGGTACAGCTTCCTGTGAGTGAGTGGGACAGCTTCCTGTGAGTGAGTGGTACAGCTTCCTGTGAGTGAGTGGTACAGCTTCCTGTGAGTGAATGGGACAGCTTCCTGTGAGTGAGTGATACAGCTTCCTGTGAGTGGTACAGCTTCCTGTGAGTGGGACAGCTTCCTGTGAGTGAGTGGGACAGCTTCCTGTGAGTGAGTGATACAGCTTCCTGTGAGTGGTACAGCTTCCTGTGAGTGAGTGGGACAGCTTCCTGTGAGTGAGTGGGACAGCTTCCTGTGAGTGAGTGGGACAGCTTCCTGTGAGTGGTACAGCTTCCTGTGAGTGAGTGGTACAGCTTCCTGTGAGTGAGTGGTACAGCTTCCTGTGAATGAGTGATACAGCTTCCTGTGAGTGGTACAGCTTCCTGTGAGTGAGTGATACAGCTTCCTGTAAGTGAGTGGTATAATGCTTGGAAGTTTACATAGGGGGAATTCATTGTGGTGTAGCTATTTTTGCATGGCTCCTGTAAATAACCTCAGTAAGTTCATGGGTTCACCAAGATGGACTTAAGCAACATTCTTTCTGGGGTTTGTGGGTATGTTCCCTATCTGAAGTGAACAGATACCTATTTTAAAAATTACGCTTATGTATTTAACATGTTGGTGTGAGCAATGTGTATGTACACCTTCAGAGGTTAAAGGGCTACTTGGGTAGTAGGTTTTGTTCCTCACACCATGTGGGTCCAGGGGACAGAACCCAGGTAAGTCATCATGTTACAGCAAGGAATAGGATCTACCTCTAGGAGATATGCCCTGTCTCATCCCAAGAAACTGAATTAAGGGAGATCAAGGTCCCAGCTAGGGAACCACCCCTAGAGAGGCAGGTTCACCTTAAGATAAAGTACTTTTTCTTTCCGATATTCCCATCTCCTAGGAGCTGCCAAGGGCTTTGGCAGGGTCTGTTTGCCCTCCTGAGTCCTGACTCAGAGGGACTTAACTATTTCTTCTTTCTTTTGCTTTTGGATGCTGGCCAGAGCCTACATAGGCTTTGGAACTCCTCATTCTTCGGGTTTCTTTATTCTTTTTGTAGAGTTACAATCCCTGCCATTGGGCTGACCTCTTAGGCTTACCTTTTCCACTCACCTCCTCTGGGCAGCTGAAGAATCACAGTTTTCCTATAGTGTGTATTTTGTTTTAAACCCTAGTAAATTGCACTTGTACTTCTGTTTGAGTCTGTTCTTAATTTTTTCATTAAAGAGCCCAAGAACCCAAGAGTGGATATATTATATGGTGGGTCAACTGGAACTCCCCAAGATTTCTCTTACTATTTCTTTCCTTCAGTTAAATCTTTTAATTAGTGGAGAGAACAAACCTGCTGCTACAGACCTAGAAAGGCTCAACCAGGTTTGGTGCAAAACACCTTTACCTGCCATCACACTATTCTACATGCTTCCTTATGCCCCCCACCCCTGGAAGTCATATGAGCCAGTCTATTTTCTACTCTACACTAAGGATAAATACATAATTAGCAGGAAAAAAGATCATACACATTCTCTCATCTGATGTGTTACTCAAAAGAAGGCATTTCAAAGTTCCTTGTGTGCCAAGGTTACTCTTGAGTTAGAATCAATTGCAAATGGATAGGGGTACTTCCCATCACAACTGGTCTGCTACTTTTCAGGATCCTGTTGATGGCCACTGACTAGGACTGAATGTCAAGGATGGATGGCTCCTAGTTCTTAGGATTTGCAACTACCAGAACAAGAAGTATAGACAGAAACCAGTGGCTGGAAATTCCCATTTCCACTACCTCTCTTGTCACCAATAGACTCTCTGGATTTGGCCCCTCGGGAATCAGAATTCAGAAGGCCTGGCAAACTGACTCCCACCTGGACGCACCTCACCCCTACAAGGCAAGACAATGAGGCCTCTGAGCTTTCTGTATGTTCACCAGGGGCACCAGGGGCCTGAATTTGTCCCTTTCCAAGAACCCTCAAAATAAATAAATATGCCTCTGAAAAGGTAAGTTCATGTCAAAAGGCTGCTGAACTGGTAGCATTTCCTGGATTAGAGAACAACTCATGTACATGAAGAAAAACACACCATGTAAATTAGAAAGCCAGGCAAGGGCAGTGAGGCATGGCAAGCTACAATTGTGCTTTCTTTCTGTGGCCCGAGGTCTGGGACTTAACCAAGGTGAAACATGCAGCTACCAAAGGGAAAATAGAAAATGTGGACAACAATGTAGAAGTAACACTGAAAACAAGAGTTCTTTAAAACTAAGTCCTAATATTGTTTTTCTTTAAAAATAAAGCAAACAAGATGTGCTCTGCTTTGTTGCTAAAAGGTGCGAATCAGATACTTGCTTGCATCCAGGCATTCATTTTGAAAAATCCTCAGATACGTTGTTTTATGCTTAAGATATGATGGTTAAATTAGATCAATTTCTAGCATGTTCAAAAGGTAACAATGAAGGTGAACTATAACATCAGGCCTGCTTTCCATTATTTAGAGAATACTACTTTTTGTAATCAAGCCGACACAAGACCATACACACTTACTACACTGTGCTATCCCTGCACAAACAGAAAAAAACCTCAAGCTTAATGTTCCCAGACCAAGATGGTTGTCAATTTCTGTCCGGTGCCAGCTAAACACAATGAATTGAAACTCTTGACAGCATAGCCGGTTCCTAGAAGTTCAAATTATTATTCATATGGATATTTATTTATACTTATATAAAAAGACTAATAATAGAGATATATTATGCATCAATAGAAACAAGAAACTTTCCATGTAGAACAGCATATTCTTTTTATTATTATTATTAATTATTATTAGGATGATGATGATGATGATGATGATGTGTTTTAATTTTATACATCAAGCATGGGTTCCCCTGGCCTCTCCCCTCCCACCCCACCCCCACCTTCCCCCCAGCCCCTCCGCTCCATTCCCATGTCCTCCAGGACTAAGGCAACCCTGGGGATTCATTTAAACCTGGTAGATTCAGTACAGGCAGGTCCTGTCCCCTCCTTCCAGGCTGATCATGTGTCCCTGTGTAAGCCCAAGTTTCCAAACAGCAGGCTCATGCACTAAGGACAGGTCCTGGTCCTACAGGCTGGGTGCCTCCCAAACAGATCAAGCTATTCAGTTGTCTCACTTATCCAGAGGGCCTGATCTAGCTGGGGGCTCCACAGCCGTTGGTTCATAATTCATGTGCTTTCTTTCGATTGGCTCTTTGTCCCTGTGCTTTTTACAATCTTGGATTCAACAATTCACGCTCTTACAGTCCCTCCTCTTTCTTGACAGTTGAACACCTGGAGCTCCACCTGGGGCCTGGCTGAGGAACTCTGTATCCACTTCCATTGGTTATTGGATGAGAGTTCCAAGGCGACTGTTAGGGTGTTTAGTCATCTGATCACCAGACTAGGTCAGATCAGGCTTTCTCTCAACCACTGCCAGCAGTCTACAGAGGATATATCATTGTGGATTTCTGGGGACCTCTCAAGCACTCTGCCTATTCCTGATCTCATGTGGTCTTCATTTATCATGGTCTGTTATTCCTCGTTCTCCCTTTCTGTTCTTGATCCAGTTGGGATCTCCTGCTCCCCTAAGCTTTCTTTCCCTCAAATCTTGCCCTTCATTACTCCCACTGTTGTCCAGGTTGTTCATGGAGATCTCATCCATTTCTCTGTCATTGGGTGATCCCTGTGTCTTTCCTAGGGTCCCGTTTTCTAGGTAGCCTCCCTGGAGTTGTGTAGCAGTCTAGTCATCTTTGTTTTACATCTAGTATCCTCCTATGAGTATGAGTACATACCATAATTGTCCTTCTGAGTCTGGGTTACCTCACTCAGGATGATTTTTTCTAGATCCATTCCTTTGCCTGCAAACCTCATGATGTCACTGTTTTTCTCTGCTGAGTAGTACTCCATTGTGTATATGTACCATATTTTCTTTATCCGTTCCTCAGTTGAAGGGCATCTTGGTTGTTTCCAGGTTCTGGCTATTACAAACAATGCTGACATAAACATAGCTGAGCAAATGCCCTTGTGGTATGATTGAGCATTCCTTGGGTATATGCCCAAGAGTGCTACAGCTGGGTCTTGGGTAAGATGGATTCCCAATATTCTAAGGAAGCTCCATATTGATTTCCAAAGTGGCTGTACAAGCTTGCATTTCCACCAGCAGTGGAGGAGAGTTCCCCTTGCTCCACATCCTCTCCAGCATAAGCTGTCTTCTGTGTTTTTGATCTTAGCCACTCTGACAGGTATAAGGTGGTATCTCAGAGTTGTTTTTATTTGCATTTCCTGGGTAATTAGGGATGTTGAGCAATTCCTTAAATGTCTTTCAGCCATTTGAACTTCCTCTGTGGAGAATTCTCTGTTTAGTTCTATAGCCCATTTCTTAATTGGACTGTTGGGTATTTTGATGTCTAATTTCTTGAGTTCTTTATATATTCTGGATATCAGCCCTCTGTCAGATGTGGGGTTGGTGAAGACCTTTTCCCATTCTGTAGGCTGTCACTTTGTCTTGTTGACCGTGTCCTTTGCTCTACAAAAGCTTCTCAGTTTCAACAGGTCTCATTGATTGATTGTTTCTCTCAGTGTCCGTGCTACTGATGTTATATTTAGAAAGTGATCTCTGGTGCCAATGCGTTCAAGAGTACTTCCTACTATCTCTTCTATCAGGTTCAGAGTAACAGGATTTATGTTCAGCTCTTTGATCTACTTGGACTTAAGTTTTGTGCATGGTGACAGATATGGATCTATTTGCAGCCTTCTACACATTGACATCCAGTTATGCCAGCACCATTTGTTGAAGATGCTTTGTTTTTTCCATTGTACATTTTTGACTTCTTTGTCAAAAATTATATGTTCATAGGTGTGCGGGTTAATGTCAGGGTCTTCAATTCGATTCCATTGGTCCACATGTTGGTTTTTATGCCAGTACCAAGCTGGTTTTATTACAGTAGCTCTATAGTAGAGCTTGAGGTCGGTGATTGTGATGCCTCCAGAGGTTGTTTTATTGTACAGGATTCTTTTGGCTATCCTGGGTTTTTTGTTTTTCCATATGAATTTGAGTATTATTCTTTCCAGATCTGTGAAGAATTGTGTTGGTAATTTGATGGGGAGTGTGTTGAATCTGTAGATTGCTTTTGGTAAGATCGCCATTTTTACTATGTTAATCCTGACTATCCATGAGCATGGGAGATCTTTCCATTTCCTGACATCTTCTTCAATTTCTTTTTTCAGGGACTTAAAGTTCTTGTCATATAGGTCCTTCACATGCTTAGTTAGAGTAACCCTAAGGTATTTTATATCATTTGTGGCTATTGTAAAGGGTGATGCATCTCTGATTTCCTTCTCAGCCTGTTTGTCTATTGTATATAAGAGGGCTACTGATTTTTTGGAGTTGATCTTGTATCCTGCTATGTTGCTGAAGGTGTTTACAAGCTGTATCAGTACCTTGGTTGAATTTTTGGGGTCACTCATGTATACTACCATGTCATCTGCAAATAGGGAGAGCTTGACTTCTTCCTTTCCAATTTGTATCCCCTTAATCTCCTTATGTTGTCTTATTGCTCTGGCTAGAACTTCAAGTACTATATTGAATAAGTCTGGGGAAAGGGAACAGCCTTGCCTTGTTCCTGATTTTAGTGGTATTGCTTTGAGTTTCTCTCCATTTAATTTGATATTGGCTGTTGGCTTGCTATAGATTGCGTTTATTATGTTCAGGTATATTCCCTGTATGCCTGATCGCTCCAAGGCCTTGATCATGAAGGGTTGTTGGATTTTGTCAAATGCCTTTTCTGCATTTAGTGAGATGATCATGTGGTTTTTTTCTTTGAGTTTGTTTACATGGTGTATTACATTGACAGACTTTCGTCTGTTGAACCACCCTTGCATCCCTGGGATGAAGCCTACTTGATCATGGTGGATAATTGTTTTGATGTGTTCTTGGAGTCTGTTTGCCAGATTTTTATTGAGTATTTTTGCATCAATGTTCATGAGGGAGATTGGTCTGTAGTTCTCTTTCTTTGTTGCATCTTTGTTTGGTTTAGGAATCAGGGTAATTGTAGCCTAATTAAAGGAGTTTGGTAATATGCCTCCTTCTTCTATTGTGTAGAACAATTTAAAGAGTATTGGTATTAAGTCTTCTTTGAAGATCTGGTAGAATTCTGCACTGAAACCATCTGGTCCAGGGATTTTTTTTTGGTTGGGAGACTTTTAATGACTGATTCTATTTCCTTAGGGGTTACTGGACTATTTAAATGGTTTATCTGGTCTTGATTTAACTTAGGTATGTGGTACCTATCCAGAAAATTATCCATTTCTTTTAGATTTTCCAGTTTTGTGGAGTAGAGGTTTTTGAAGTATGACCTGATGATTCTCTGGATTTCCTCATTGTCTGTTGTTATGTCCCCCTTTTCATTTCTGATTTTGTTAATTTGGATGCTCTCTCTGTGTCTTTTGGTTAGTTTGGATAAGGGTTTGTCTATCTTGTTGATCTTCTCAAAGAATTAACTCTTTGTTTCATTAATCCTTTATATTGTTCTCTTTATTTCTATTTTATTGATTTCAGCTCTCAATTTGATAATTTTCTGGCGTCTGTTCCTCCTGGGAGACTTTGCTTCTTCCTGTTCAAGGGCTTTCAGGTGTGCTGTCAAGTCACTAGCGTGAGATTTCTCCAGCTTCTTTATGTGGGCATTTAGTGCTATGAGTTTCCCTCTTAGCACTGCTTTCATAGTGTCCCATAAGTTTGGGTATGTGGTGTATTCATTTTCATTGATCTCTAGGAAGTCTTTAATTTCTTTCTTTATTTCTTCCTTAACCCATTGGTGATTCAGTTGAGCATTATTCAGTTTCCATGAGATTGTAGGATTTCGGTAGTTTTTTCTGTTGTTGAAATCTAACTTTAAACCATGGTGTTCTGATAGAACACAGGAGGTTATTCCAATTGTTTTGTATCTGTTGAGATTTGCTTTGTGGCCAAGTATATGGTTGATTTTAGAGAAGGATTTCCATTGGGGTGCTGAGAAGAAGGTATATTCTTTTTTGTTTGGGTGAAATGTTCTGTAGATATCGATTAAGTCCATTTGAGACATAACATCAGTTAAGTCCATTATGTCTCAGAACAGCATATTCTAAGTAAGATCTCTGTTTAATCTATGATGCTGGTATAAACTGGGCCACCATGACAACACCCCATTCAGAAACAAACAAACAAATGGAAACCATAACAAGCACACACTCACTTAAAAACCTCTAACAACCCTGACATTGCTCCTTGTGTTAGTTCTTAACAATGAGAAGGAAACTGATAGTTCACAGGGGTTAATTAGCTATTCAGGTATTACTACCCAATAGGCACATGGGACTCAAGACACAAAGCAAGAGAGATTTGTAAGAAATGAATACAAGGACTCACTTTGAGTTTCATTTGCTGAGCAGAGTTATTTTGGTTCTTGTTCACTTACTTCTGCAAAATTGACCCATGAGCCAACTCTAGCAAATTCCCTTCGCCTATCATAGGGTTGGTGATACAGAGGGGACATGTGGTAGAATAAGAAATTGGGGGAACTGGTCTGGGTTAGGGGCAAACCTACATTCTTTGCAAAGCAGTAAATATCCTTATTTCAGGTCTTTAAGGACACACAGCAGGACCAACTATACACATTGTATATATGAGATCAAGAAGAGCCAGGCTCTGCTGCGAGCCAGGTGTACCACCCTAATGTCACTGCTCAGCATTGCTCTCCCTGGTCAACTCAGACAACCCTTGTTCTGGGGCAGAGCTCCAAGAATACTGTGTACTCCATACTAGTAGTTGAGTAAGAGGTATATGTGCATCCATAGATACCTGAGTGACACAACACAATGCCAACATCCTCACATGGCCTTGTCCTGCAGACCACAAGAATGGTCTTTCACTAGGCAATAGATGAAACTCTTGACTTCTCAACATCTTTCTCTGTCTCTGCTTAATAGCTATAGCCCTGCAAAGGAAGGCTGGGATTGAGATGAGCCAGGAGAAGGGAAACAGTAGGGCAGAACAGCCTGTTCCTCTCAGAAGCTTCATTCTCTGAGAGGCAGCGGTTCAAAGCCAGAAAAGCCAGCAGTGTCAAGAATGGATAAAGCTGCCACTGGCCAGGAAGAGCTGGTATGTAGCCAGATACAAGAAAGGGAGGGTTGGGGCAGAAGGGGATGAAAACAGCTTTCTAGGTTTCTCCCTGGCCCAGTAAGACAGTTTGGTGCTACAGTGTAGAAGATAATCTCCATCCGTGTCACTAGAATAGTCTGTGTCTAAGAGTAAGATATGGACTCACACACATTAGAGCTACCACTCCAAGGTAAAACCAAGCACTTTGCAAAAACAGCTGAGAGCTGTGACACCATCCACAGTGCCTGGGCACACCAGAAACAGGACCTCACTCACCTTCAGTGCACAGGAACGAAGTCTACTCTTAGGGTCTGTGATCTCTAGCATATAAAATGTCTAGGGATGAGTTCCCACAAGGCAGAAGTTGGTACTGCAGAATGAATCCAAACTGGGCCAACCAATAGGCCCATTCTATGGTAATTACTGTATTATCAATTCAGGGATGGCAGGTTGTTATTATATTTTTACAACTTACAAATTTTTCAATAAATTTAAAGTATTTATTGAAATCATAAAATGGTTGCCGCACAGTGAGTTCTTACCATATGTGCACAAGAGCTTCAGCAAGGGCACTAGAGATATCCATCAGTCGCCTGAGGGACAGGAAATTACTTATAATTATTTCTATGAATTTTCCTAGAGAGTAGTAGCCTTTTGTAGGTTTGTGAGGAACTGCTTTCATATGGAAAAAGATCTAAGGCAATACTATAATGGAAAGTAAAAATGGTATATGATAGAAAGGATAAATCGCAGGGAGATGATGGACAAGAAAGGACACTGTGCCAGAGGTCAGGAATCTTGAAGAGGACTCAGCATCCACATTTTCCCTTGAACTATGTATTTCTGGTCCTCGGGTAACAAGAGGCCTCTCAGTTCTCCTTGTCTTAGCTGCTACAAGCAGCACTTTCTTCCTTCTTCACAGTGCTCACTCTGTCCTTTAGTAACCCTCTGGGTTCAGGGACCAGCCCAAGATAACTACATAGATATTTAAAATAAATTCATCAGCCATTCTTGATGATGGATATTAACTTGGATTCCATATTGCATACTACCATCATGACCTCTATTTCATCATTTTACTCCTCTGCTTAGATCCCAGAAAGGCCTAGAGGAAACTGAATGGAAATTCTTTTTTTATTATTAATTACAGCAGTGCAACCAAACCCAGGACCTCATGTATACTGGCAAGTGACGTATCCCAACCTAATGTACCCTTAACATCAAGGAGAAATTTTTAATCTCACGATTTACGTTCATAGGCACCTACCATGTAGTCCCAATTATATCTGTCTATAATTTCCAAACCACAGCCTTTAACCCAATTAAGTCCATTTTCATCTCATCTGACCTTCCAGGTTCTTCATCATAAAATGAAGAGTAGTCATATACTTGGGAGCTAAGGAGATGGCTCAGTGGCTAAGACCATTTATTGCTCTTGAAGGAAATTAGAGTTCAGTTTCCAGCACTCAAGTCAAGTGGCTCTAAACAACCTATAACTCTAGCTCTAGGGGATCCAACAACCTCTTCTGGCCTCTGAAGGCAACCCATGCATGTGTGCATACATAGACACAGATATAAAAATCAATAAAAAAATAACAGTTGTCAATTATCTGCAGCCAATCTTAAAAACAGATGTCATAGCTAAGTGAGATGTCTCATGCCTATAATGCTAGCACATGGGAGGAGGCAGCAGGAGATTTAGGAGTTCAAGGCCATCCTTGGCTATGTGGTAAGTTTGAGGCCAGCCTAGGCTACATAAACATATGCTATAAATAATAACAACAAAATAACAAACAAACAAAACCCTTATAGTGGGTGGCTATTTGAGCCATGCCCCAAAGCATCAACCTTAGTGAGGTAGCAGGTAACTGAATAAATTCCTTTGATCATTAAGCAGGCTCCATGATTGCTAGCAATATAATCCCATTAAACCCTTGTTTAAAAAAAGAAAAAAGCTGCTATATCAGATATTCTTAAGCTAAAACTAGGTTTAGGGGTGAGGTAGTTTCTACTGAGACTGTAGTAAAACTGTGTGTGTGTGTGTAACCGATAAGTTTAGTATGGAGCTGTAATTGTCAACAAACAAATTTGCATTGCTTCCTGTTCTAGTCTTCCTTCCTGCAGCTAAACTGCAGGCCCTTTGAGGGTTACTTAGGATAATGTCCTTAATATTTGTTATAGCACTTAACACAGATCTGCCCTTTCATTATTACAGAAACACAAGTTAAAGTGTGCCTAGTAAAGCTGAGCAAATAAATGCTTTTAGTTTGTTTTTTGTTTCTCTGTGTAATCCTTGCTGTTCTGGAACTTGCTCTATAGACCATACTGGCCTCGAACTCAGAGAGATCCTCTTATCTCTGCCTCCCATGTGCTGAAATTAAAGGTGTGCCCCACCACAGCCTGGCAATAAATGTCTTTGTAGAATGTTGAAAACACTTCGAATTACAGACATGGACAGTGCTAAAGTAACTGAAGGGCAGCTACTTGAGGCTTGCTGGCTCCCCTGGGTGTAATGTCCTGACCCAAGCTCTAGGGTAGAGTACTCTCTCCCCCTCACACCCCAGGGCACTGGATGAGCAGAAGTCTGCACAGCAGGGAGGGGGCACAGAACTCAGACCACTGTAAACAGCAAACAGACTGATCTGATTGTGACGATGAATAACTCAGAAGAAGTAAAAATAATGTCAACTTAAAGGTTACAAATCAGAACAAGAGAACAAAAAGCACTAACCCTCCAACACCTCTCACTGCTTGGGGCCACAGTGATGAAATATGGTGCTTCAGCATGAACTAAACACAGATTTCTGAAATGTAGTCACAATAAACAATCCCTTTGGTCTTTCTGCTGGTTCCTGGGTCATGTGATTCAAAAATGAGGCAGAGCAGAGAATGGTGCAGAATGGCAGGTGTGTGTTTTTGGGGGTGGGGAAAAGAACCACTAAGATTATGCAGCTGCATTTTCAACAAAAATGAGTATTACCAATAAGATAGACAGAAAAGATGGAGAGCACACAGACTGGAAATGAGGAAATTGAGTCCTACGGTCTAGAGAGGTGGGCAGACTAATGAGTCAGTAGAGATTATGAGGCAGTGAAGCAAATAACAAAGAACTCCAGGTCATCCTCTCATCTAAAACTAATATAAGAGAGAAATGAAGGCACATGCTTTTGTGTCTGCAGAGAGAGGAAAGAGGGAGAGGAGGGATTATGAGCTCACAGCAGAGGGAGGGGTGTGCAGGTGCTGAAGATAAGCAAATGCTACTGGTCTCAGATTAGGATCAAAGGAGTATTAGTGCTAGGTAGAAATAAATGGTCATCAGGAATCAAAAAGGTTCAGAAAGCAGATTACTTAAAATTGCCTCAGTGACACTGCTTTATAGTTTTTGCTGTCCTGATTACAAAGTCCATCATAAAAAATAGGAAACAATGATTCATGACTCTATTGTAATGTCTGAGTGCTAATACACATATATCTTCCTATTTTCTACTTAAATAAATGGTACCACTGTGGATAAAGTTTTGTGGGCTCATAATTTTCTTCCATAACAAATGGCTAAATGAACTCTTCCCTATGTCATTGATTTCTTTACTTCATTTTTAATGGTTCTACAGTAAATCCATCTCATGGATCCATGGTTCATCATTTAATCAATCCTCTATTGCTAGATATTTCCACGAATAGATTATATTCATTATTATAAATAATGCCACAATGAAGAACTTATTCCTAAGATAAATTCAGAGGCATGGAACCACTGCTATGGCACAGAGTCAGGAAGAAGTGATGTATCTTTTGTACCTCCCTTCCCCAGAGGAAACCAGACAGAACACACTGGCTTCTATGGACATTGGTGGGGAGTAAGTAATCTTAGATTCAAGTGATTCTTAAATGCAGCTCACTCCTCAAATGTATCTTTGCATTTATCACAATAAACTTGATAAAGTATGTGGCTTAACAGACGTAAGGCAGTTACAGAAGTTTTTACATTACTTTAAAAAAATTACGTCTACTTATTTATTATTCAGGGTGACTGAAAGATAGTTCTGTCCTTTTTCCACTATGTAGTCCAGCAGTATCTTTACCCAGTGAGCCATCTCACTAGTCCAGTTTTAGAAAAATGTAATGTGTCTTTTGACTTGAGTGAAAAGCAACACATCCTTAGCACAGGTTTTAGAAAATGCTTTCCCAATGTAAGCTATGCAGACTTGAACCTGCTGGCATTCTCTGGGGTTTTAGCTCTCTGAAACTGATGCAAAAGCAGGAGGAATGGGAAGTAATCCTTCTCAATTTCTGGGTCCAAAGCAGGAGGAGAACAGAGGCAGCTTAAGATAAAACAGAAATGCACGAGGGAGGTTACTAGAAATTGAGATGCAAAGAAGCAGGCAAATGAAAGAAAGCTATGAAGTGGATTCACAAGCAGCTGTAAAATACTGTGCCTTGATGGATCAGTGTTTAATTATCCAAATTATCAGCCTTCTAAGAGATTTTCAAGGGTTATAACCATGTAGGCTAAGGATATACCTAATACAATATCAGCTCTCAGAAGTACTATGCCACCTAGCATTGTGGAGGAGCCGAACCAAGCAAGCACTCCCGACTACTCTACTTTAGTCAATAGGGCTGGGGGCTGCTCAGAAGCAACAGGACTAAGGAGCCAGAAGCTGCATACGAAGGAGACCAGCGTCAAGAAGAAGAAAAGAGAGTCAAGCATGCAGAGAAATTTAAGCTCATCTGCTCCCTGCCTTGTTCTCTTTGGTTATGATTGCTAAAGTAATGAAGATTAAATCTGCCATAAAAGGTCACATAATGGGATTTGCTTTACAGTGGTGAGGAATTGTTAACAGCTGTGTTCCTCAATCGGTTATCACTTCACTGTTACAGTTTATTTCAGATGAAAATTGTATTCACCATATGACGATGATCTTCAAAAGTGTCAATGTTCTCTGGAAGGACCAAGAAGTCCGCTAAGAGGACAAGAAGGGAGACAATGGACAAGCTGCTCTGAAGAGAGCAGCTGCATGTGCTGAAAGAATGGCGACCATGGTCAGATGGTCCGGAACAGTGTCCTCCAAAGGACTACAAGCAGCAGACTAATGACTGCAGGAAATCTTACGTAAGACTTGCTCATTAGTAGCTTAGTATCTGACCAGGACTGGCAGAACTCTCCACAAACCTGGCACCCGGGGGAGCAAACAAAGTGAAGGGGCTCCAACTTAGCCCCTGCCCCTCAGTCACCAGGGAGCTCTCTGAGCTTACATCAGAACCAGGGGAGGGGAAGGAAGAGAAGAGGATGAAGGGAGTGTACAGATCCTCTTAATATCCTAAAGGAGAAAACTCATTGGAAATGGAGGCATTATACAGCTCTCCAGAAGTGGCCATTTGTGCTGCCTTAAATGCAGATTGATTACTGCTATTTGGATGTTGAGTGCATCATCTTTTCTGAAGAAAGGGAAAAAGCTAAATTTCCCCACATTCAGCTGTGTCTTCAAATCACTTCCCCACACCAGCTCTTTTAATGCATTTTCCTGTTATCAAATCCACTTGCAATAGCTGATCTACCCTACTCCCCAACAGTGAACCCCCTCCCCCAAGTCCCCACCATGTGCTGAAGCCAATTAGCAACCTCATGACTGTAACACCAAACTGCAATCCAAAAATAGGGCATGGGGGTGGGGGGTGTAGACCTCTAGAGTTAAAAAGAAAGGAAGCCAGAAGACTGTTTCAAAGAAGTCCATTCTCCCTTCTCGGTGTTGGTTTCCAACCTGCTCTGGTATGAGGTAATACAGCTGGCGGAAGAGGCCAGATAAGTATTTCTCTACCTCTGCTTTCTATGATGCTCAAGCGAAAAGCCAGAAGTACCCTGGTGTTACAGGAACTGGTGAATGATCAGGGAAGAGAAAAGCTTCAGGTAAAAGCTGTTTTTAACACTGTTCAGTAGTTCCTGGTTTATTTAAAGAGAATTTTCACTTGTTGAGGTTATTAGATTCAAAGTGAGAAATCTTGGTTTATTTAAAGCTGGACCATTAAACTATGGAGAATGTAAGAACAGAGGCTGAACAGAAAAGATGGATTTTAAAGAGATTTCTCATGGGAAAATTTAACAGAAATTAAGAGATGGGATAGAAAAAGATGTAAGGCAAGCATTGTTAATAATAATACATAGGGCAAAAAAGGAAGGGCTAAGAAAATAGGTGAGAATGGAAAAGAAACAGGAAAAATAGCAATATCTAGAGATACTACTCAAATTACGTAATGCCCATCCTTCTGAGATTACACGCTTTGTAAAGGGTTGGATCTATTCTCTCTTTTGTTCGCCACTATTTTCTCAATGCCTGTGACCTAGAATATACTTAGAGGAGAAAAAGAGACTATAGAGGAGAAATGAATACAAAACCATCACATGCAAGACAAAGCAAAGAAGAACAACTCTTCCTGACAGCAAGATCTGTTTTCCTGGAGTTTGGATTAACTTATGCCATCTATATCTTGGGATAGAACCTAGCAGTTCTAACATCCCAAAATACACAAATATTTGCAGAGAATACACATTCAATTTCCACAGTAATTTTCTTATGGGCTGCTGCTTTTTCAGCTTAAGATCTTTAACAACTGGAAATACTTCATACAAGTACATTGACTTGTTTTGTTTACTCAAGTCATGTTTACACTGCTGTCTATTTAATGTTTTGCGTGTGTGTGTGTGTGTGTGTGTGTGTGTGTGTGTGTGTGTGTGTAGGGGATCAGAGGACAACTCTCAGGAGTTTCCCTTTTCACTCTGTTGAGGCAGGGTGTTTCCTATTCTATGTTGCATAGCTGCATACTGCAGGCGGAATGCCCATAGGCTTTTGGGTGACTCTCCAGTTTCTATCTTCTATCTCAGCATGAGTGCTAGGGTTGCAAATGTCTCTGTTACATCAGTCTTTTAAAATGTGGGTATTTAATCCAGGTCTTCAAGCTTGCTCAGCCAGAGTTTTTTTTTTATTCCTCTGAGCCATCTTGCTGGCTCCACTTTGTCTTGGTTTTGTGGTGCTGAGTATTGACTTTGGATCCTGTGCATACGAGAAATGGGCTCTACCATTGAGCTACACCCTTATCCCCCAAAGGTGTATTCTATTCTGTTCCTAAAACCAGTAAGCGAAGGACAGTACAACTGAAGATACAGCATGGAGGACTTCACCTTTTTTATTCCTTTTGTTTTTAGAGGCATGAATTTTTCCTACTTCTTGAAAGTTTCTAGAAAACTTCCTTCTGAGTAAGAACACCAGGGGAGCAGCTCTGACTGAGCAGATGTAGAACAAGGGCATTTCTCTCCCAGTGGTCCTGAAAAGACTTCAAGAGACTTACAATATGCATTCACTAAGTGATGGCTATCAATGCAAGGCTACTGGGAAGACCACCAGGAGTCACCTGATGAGAGCTGCATCTCTCCTAATAATGCCCACTGAAATTGGATTAGCAAAGGAAGTCATCAAGCACACAACCTTTGATCAGACACTGATAGCAATGTTAGTACAGTTTCCTGCAGTTTCAGGTAGAGAAGCCTACAACGGGAAGTACTGCCAATCATACTGAAAAAAGCAAGAGGATGATGCCTGTGGGGTTTGGAGCCTGGAGAGACAGAACTCAGCAAGGCAGGAGCACTTGTTTTTTGTTGTTCTAAAGAGAGAGTTTGCTCAGTCAGAAAAATGAGTTCTTGAGGGAGCCACACAGAGTAGAGAGAAAGGCAGGTTTATTCTTGCCTCTTAGAAACTAAGGACAGTGCCAGGTTCCCAAGCTTGCAGTGTGCCATGACGAGATGGAATATACATGAAAAGATATGGGAAGGCCTGTCACCCTAACTTCGTCTCATATGTCCAAAATGAATCTCAACTCATTTCAATCTGTTCACATGCTAAATTGCTCAGTACAATTGTTTTTCCACAGTCAAGCTGGGGCATCGATTTCTTTTCTGGATATATACATCTGACCTTGAAATCACAAAATCTGAGATAAAAAAGTACCTTAAGTGATTAAAGCCCCAACTTCTGTTTTTCTGCAATTAGTTACAGACTCTAATAGATTCCAGAAATCATTAAAATACTAGGTTGTAAGCTATACATGACAGTACATGCCTTTAACCCCAGCATTTGAGAGATACTACATAGTAGGACTGTCTTCTTTTGTTGTCATTGCTTTGTTTGTTTTGTGAGATAGGGTCTTACTATGAAGACCAGGGTGGCTTTGAACTTCCATTCCTCCTGCTTAAGACATTCAACTCCTAGGCCTACAGGCACATTACTGTTTAGAATATTATAGTTCTAAAGAAAGAGCTGGTTAGCTACAGGACAGAGAACACACATTGATGTTATTCCCCAATTGTACAGACCCAAAGAAAGCATGGCACCAGCCAGGCTTTGATCTGACTCCAGGCGTTACCAGCTGGTCTTAAATGTGAATAACATGTTCATTAAAAGCCCACATGGAGCCGGGCGGTGGTGGCGCATGCCTTTAATTCTAGCACTCGGGAGGCAGAGCCAGGCAGATAGATCTCTGTGAGTTCAAGGCCAGCCTGGTCTCCAAAGCGAGTTCCGGGAAAGGCGCAAAGCTACACGGAGAAACCCTGTCTCGAAAAACCAAAAAAAAAAAAAAAAAAAAAAAAAGCCCACATGGAAAGGTAGGTATAGTGGTCCATGCCTGTAACCCCAGCACTCTACAGATGGAAATAGGCAAACTTCCACACCTGGCCACACTCGGCGAGTCTGAAGCCAGGCTATGCTGCAAGATCAACAAGAAAAGCCTACAGTAAAGGTGTCACAGTAAAGGGATGAAAATCTCATGTTGGCCTTTGCAAAATCAAACTGGATGTGTTACAACAAATAGAGGGGATGGAATATGAGATATTTTTATAGCACTGTCAGGAGAAATACTTTGGGGCAGGGGCTTGCTTGGAAATACTTCAAAAGGAGGTAACAGGTACTTCCATCAGGAGTCAGAAGCTCTGGCTAAAGTTAAAGAACCCCTGTCCAGACCAGCACAGAAAACCAACGTGGGGGTTAAACATTAGAACCATCCAGACAACAACTGATTATGAGTTGCTCCCTAGGGGTCCATGTGATGCCTCAAAAAGGGAAACAAATCCAGGTGTGTCTCGGTGAACCATGGGTCAAGTGGACGTAATTATTTTTGTCAAGAATTCCAAGGACAAGCAACTTGGAGCTGTCAAACTCTGGGACAAAAATCAAGGGCTTCTCAATAGAGCCCAGGAGAGAAACAAGGCCTGAGAGTATCCCATGAAATGCCAAAACCTTATCTTTCGTGGACACAAGGTGATGAGGGAGGAGGTGGCTGATGACAGACACCTGAGCTAGAAAGGAAGGCTCCCTTTGGGGAATTAACAGGCTTATTTATTCTTTAAACAAAGAGATGTGGCTTCCTTTAGATGGGCCAGGCATTTGAGACATAATGAGGGTTGCCCATAAGCAGACAAGCAGCTGAATAAAGGCTGCTCAAAGGGTCAGCAAGCAGAAGAGAGAGCAAAGGAGAGCTTGTTTCAAGCCAGCAAGTTGATACACTGGAACACAACTGGCTGACTAACTGCACAGTGGTGTCCATCCTTCCTCTTCTTCTCACCTGAACACCCAGCCAGTGAGTGCCTAAGTATCACCCCTTGAGCTCCTATCAGAAGACAGCCTGAGAAGGGCTGGTAGATCATAAGCACTTGCAGAGGAAGAGTAGGAGCTGCAGAGAGAGCCAGGAGAAAGCTCATCAACTCCTAGGCAGGCAGCTGTACTGACCTGAGAAGTCAGAGAAGTTAACAGGCTGCCCTTTTCCCAAAGCTTACAATGTTTCTCTAAAAGGATTACTGGCCAAGCAGCACACTGGAAAGCAAAGTCAAGGGAAGAGCACGCTGTGCCACTGCCGATCCCACCAGCGATAACCTCAGAAGAGCAGATAACCAAGGTCAGGGGCTAGGAAATCTGTGGCCATCGACACCACTGTGCGAAGAAACTAATGAAAATGAAAGCCTTGTACAAACTGAAGAGCTTCCGAGTGGATGGCTGACAGGGATGCAGCAGATGTTGCTGATTTGGCCTTTGCTAAAGTGTTAGATACAGTAGCTCAAGTCATTTTCCTTGGGAAATTAACTCAAACTGGCTTGGTTCAGAACACAATCACTGAAGATTAAAAAGTGGCTGAAGGAATGATAAACAAAAGACAGTCCACGTTGGGAGAGACTTGAGGTCAACCCCAAAACCTTTCTTGTTGAGGGGTTCTATTCATGGCCTAGCAAAGGAGTAAACAACTCACTAATGAGATCTGCAGAGGACTCTAAGCTGGGAGGTAGAGAAACCTAATCGACAGGGCACCAAATCACACAGCAGAGTTCAACTGCAAACATGAAGCTAATCCATCTAGGGAAAAAGAGCCCTAAGCTTGGATAGTATTCAATAGACAGGCAGGAGGCAGGACAGAAGCAGCATGTACAAAGAGCTCTGACAAGCTGTGAGTTAGTAACAGAGGCAAAGATGGGGACATAGAGAAGGCGTCATGGGGGAGGAAGGGTGAACTGAAGGCAAGCTAAAATAAAACAGTGTCAGCAGATAGGTGATTTGGGACAGAGACAGGCTTGATTGTTTGGAAAACAAGTCCACTCTACACGAGAAATCTTTCTGAATGACTACAAACCTACCATCATGACCTAGCAGGAATCCTGGTCTTCCTTTACTCTCCTTTTTTACCTGGCTGGGGATTAGCATCTAGGAGATGGCCTTGGGCCATCATCCTAAGGATCACTGACAATGGTGCTCCAAAGGAAAACCCATTCCAGCTCATCTTGGTTTTTCCTCCTAATCCTTTATAGGGCCTGTAATGCCTTCAGGCAATGCCTCCCGGCTTTGGGGAAGTGGTTAATTTCTCTCCATTTACTCAACCAGCAACTGTGCAAGGACCTAGAAGCCAATTTTTCCACCATCAGACTGAAAGTAACGGCTCAACACAATTATCCCTAGGTAGCTCACTGCTTTAGCAAGCAAGCATCTTGTTACATTACTTCAGCACAAAATCTGCACTAAAGAGGCTTGTTTTCTTCTTAAAACCCAAATCTTCCAAAATTTCCTTATATATGTCTACTCATTAAACCACACTCAAACAATCCTCACACTGTGGCTATTTCTAACAGTGTAATAAGAGCTGACTCCAGTTTCCCTTTCCTAAGCTCCTTTGCAGATTAGTTCCATGCCCACCTGCCTGTTAGAATTAGGCATTCACTTGCAGCACAGTGAACTCAGACCTAAAAATATGGTCATATATCCCACCATTATGTTTGGTGGTTCTTACACTGTAAATGCCTCACTTGCTCTTCAAGTTGCTATCAGATCAGAATGGCCAAGCTGCCCATTGGCCCACCCCATGAATTCTACCCGTTCGGTGAAGGTCTGTTTCCTGAAGGGGCTAGCCTGTATAGTATTAAGAAAAGTGTATCCACACTTCTATCATGGTGTTTTCGAGCCCACTATATTCGTATACTTCAGGAGGGGAGAGATGCCCACCTATCTCTGAGAAACACCCATTATGAATCTATACCACATTATTATTGTATTACTATTATTTGAGACAGAGTCTATGTATAGCCAAAGCTGGCCTGGAATTTGCTGTGAAGCCAAGGCTGGAACTCAAGATTTTCTTGCCTTAGCCTACCTCGTTATAGGCACAGGAAGCCTTATTTTATTATTTTTTCTCCAAGACAGGGCTTCTCTGTGTAGCTTTTGCGCCTTTCCTGGAACTCACTTGGTAGCCCAGGCTGGCCTCGAACTCACAGAGATCCGCCTGGCTCTGCCTACCGAGTGCTGGGATTAAAGGCATGTGTCACCAACACCCGGCGGAAGCCTTATTTTTAATGGTTACTAATAAGCATCATACTAAATATATGAAACAATTCATTTTTAGGCTGGATAATTGAGAAATGCCTACAAGAAAGTTACAACAGGCTGACAGGCTGACTTCTCCACTGGCATTCTGTGTGACACTCACTCTATCAGGATATGACATAGCATTAGAGGTAAATGAAGGGTATGAAGGCAATGTTCTAGGCCAAAGAGCAAGAGAAATGATCTCAATGACAAGGTGTGAAACCAAAATTAGGTAATATGTGCCCAACTCAAGCCTTCTCTAATGCAATGCACAATCTCACAATGACCATACTTTTTAACTAATAGGTCCTGGAGGCCATGGAAGAACTGTTGAGTGTGGTAAAGCCATGCAATCACTCTGATACAATGGAGATATTTTGTGGAGTCTACACAGATTGCTGAGATATGCACATCAGTTCAGCAGAAAAAGTTCAGTTCTTGCTGCTTCCCAAGAAGTTTGAAAACCATGGAACTACCAGCTCCATCATCTGAAGTCTCTCTGAATAGGAGTCTTGTGGCATGTCAATGGCAAGAAACCCAGCTGAGCACTACACTTCTCCTCAGGGGTAACCAGCCACAGGGATGAAGGACAAAAGGAAAATGTCACAGGGCTTCTCAAATGCTCTCTTGCCAGCTGTCAGAGGGGTTTGAAACCAAAACTCATTTCCTAATAAATGTTTTCATTTCCTCTGTACACGACAAAAGGTCTAGAGGTGATAAATGGGAGAGGCGAGAAGGGGAGAGAGAGGAAGGCAGGGGAAGCCTCTGAAGGAAAACACAGAGCCAAATGCATTGCACACGTAAGCTGGGAATGGTGATGATCATCATGCATGATTATCAGACATGAGGTACTCACTCACATCCAGGCTTCCTTCTTTTATAATGTCAACCGAGGGTGGCCACATTCTATATGCTACTGACTGGGGAGGAGAGTCATAGAGGCCTAAGTTTAATCAAAGCTTTAAACAAGCTTTCTTGTTTTCCACTGGCAAAAACTGGACTACAGAAATGATTTAAGCTCTAGCTGTATATGATTTCCAATCGTTCAGAGACACAAGAGTGACACAGAAAAAAGTGCTGCTATGGGTCTCAATAGGTCTAGTAACTTACCTGGCCTCTGCGGCCAGCAGCTCATCATAGTGTGAGGATCTCTGGTCATCATCCTGCCGGTATCTGATCACTGTGGCTAGGCCTTTGCTGACAAGAGCCTCAGCAATGTTTCTGCAACAGAAAAGAGAGGTCAGTGAACACATGGGACTCAGTGAACAGAAACAGTAGGGGCACCTGGAGGTCACAAGGCATTCTGGCAGAAGGAGGGAGAGACTGAGCATGTTAAGACTAGTGTGCTGTTAAGCTGGAATCCAAATAGAACGGAACAAAGATCCTCCAGCTCAGCATTTTTCCCGTTAGTAGCATCAGATCTACATCAATCCAAATATAAAACCAGCAGAAACTATCTGTAAGAAGCCCACATTAGGCTGGGCTATTTACAGAATGTTAAAAACAAGCCACTACCCTGAAGAAAATCTGCTCTAAACTATCAAGCACACAAGACAAAAAATGAGCACATCCAAGCACGACCTACATTTCTCAGTCTGCTTCTCAGCCCATAGGAAAAGCTAGAAGATGCCTAGTTGTACTTCCATAGTGTTGCAAACACTGGCGGAATAAGACAGTCAACACGCTTCTCTTCTCACAGCTCCCAACAGTAGATCTTCCACCTTCAGGAGGCTTGGAGAAGAGCCAGGAATAAACTGGGCCGAGGGAAAGGCAGAACATAGGCCTTCTGGTAGAAGAAAGCCAGACAAAGGGAGGAGCAGGAATGAAAGAGGGCGAAGACCCGAGGGAACAAAGTTTGCAACAACACTCCAACTGATGACAGACCTCAGATGAGAGTCCATCTTCAAGTAATTCTCACACACACACACTGTGCCCACTACAGAAGGAGACACACCCTCAATTGTGTCCAACCACTATCCTGAGAATGATGCACAGAGACCGGCACTCAAATGGCCAATGAAGCTCTTTCGCATGGTTTCTCCCCAACCTGGAAAGAGAACTTTGATATGAAGAGCCAACTGCAAGAATACAAACCAAACAAACAAACAAGATTTTAAAAAGACTTAACAATATCAAATGTTGGAAAGTAAGAGACATGGTATTATTGAAGGAGAGTGGTGGTTATGTCTTTCTTTGTACCTGTCATAATTCCACCAAAGGCCCCATTCACACCATCTGGTTCGCTGCCCTTTAGGGAGAGGGTACAGTAAGCAATAGGCTACTGTGCCATATGCTATGATTTAGTACTGCTTGAAAATGTAGTTTAACTCTTAACACACTGGTGATCCTCAGAAAGTGATACATAGCTTGGGGACGCTGGCAGCTCAACAGAGCAGTATCTGTGCATGTTTAAACTACGTAAGGATTCTATTCATCTAGACCTAGGAGAACAGACTTTGCAAAGAAGCAGCACATGATATGACGGTAAAGTAAGGAAAGAAAGATGCTGTGGCTGGTTCTGTTCTCATTATATGCACCTCTGCTGCCTGTTTATCTACAGCCAGCATGATATTAATATCTCCAAACCACCATGGAATTAGCACTTCTTAAAATCCACTCCCACAAAGAGGCTGCTCTGCTGGCCACCCCATCTCCTGAGTCACTGCATAAGCATGCTGGCAAATGCTGTCATTATCACAGAGTTGTGTTTGGCAGCACAGAGAAAGCAACAGCCCCAAATCAGCAGATGTAGACATTGATTCATGGTAAGGAATTTAACTACGTTGGTCACCAAGGGGCCCTACAAGGGCAGTAAAGTGGCTACACCCACCAAAGAGCCATCAAGCTAGAAGGCTAAGAAGTGGCTTGAAGACAGTTCCACTTTTGACAGGTTATAGTGTCTTGGTGATTTTAAATGCCAAGAGAGTAAAGAAATGTTTGTTACTGCATCCTGAGTTACTGAGCACTGACATTTTACAGTCGATGCATGAGGTCTAGAGGACAAAGCTGGAATGGCAGAGCAAACAAGGAAATTTTCATAACAACAGGCTTCGATGTAAAAGTCTGGAGACTATGAAGCAAAACACTGCAAATGACTAATGATCCAGTCCTATTAATGCACTCAAATTAATTCCCAGAATTACTGAATACCTGCCAGGCCAACAGAGACCATGGATAGGTACAACCCTTCCCTACTTATCATCCTTGCCCTCCTCATCCATCCGCAAATGTTTGCAAACCAATTGAAGCCTGCCACACGACTTCCAGAGGCATTAGATTCCCAATTTGTTCCAACCCTGCCCACTACTTTCCTTCCTCCTCCCCCTAAAGCTCAGCAGCTCTTAGCTTCTTTTCCTAATTACGGATTTTCCCTGAAGGAACAGTTGCCAGTGCTCAGCAACAGAAGAGTAAAAACACAGGAGATAATAACAATCTCATTACTGAGTATTTACTACATTCCAGGCATGTTAGAGTCACATGCATTTCTTCTTGGTGATAAAGCATCATATTATAACAGTGCAACTATTAACTCACTGTCTGTCTGCCCTGACAGACAATGTGCTCTGAGTGTGCAGGGCTCCTGGCTATCTTGCTTTATACCCCACTTCCCAGCACAGCCCTGTGTACAAGGTGGAGAAGGTATACATATACATATGTTTTGTGGAATTAGCTTGTTTAGAATAAAAAGAAATTTTTAAAGTGGAAAAATTACAGCAAGTTAGTTTGTTTTAAAACATCCAGAAAATTGAGATACTTGTTAAAGCATAAGAAAATCTCCTAGTCATTCTGTAAATACAGTGCTGGAATTCTAAAAGGATTTCCTTAGCCAAATTTGGCTAGCACAGGGAAAAGGGGAGGGACGACAAGTTTTATAGGCTTTCTCCACTTTTTCCGTCTCTTTTCCATTATTCGAGACCACAATTGGAAAAAAAGAATGGGAGAGAGCACAAACAGAATCAGACTAGACATAGTCCTTGACTGTTCAGTTTATTTCTTCCAGCTGCTAACAAAATGCCGGAAGATTTTCTCCCGTCAAAAGATAGCTTAGAACCTAACATGAGTGCATTAATCAGGTGCCCAAGTAAATAAAAAGAAAACATTAAGCCATATTCTGTGACATTATATCATTTTCTTGAGCATGTCAGTAATTCCACCACAATTATAAGTCAGGCACAATGGCTAATTCACAATCAGCATATAAAAAGAGATCTAACCCAACCTTGGCTGTCTAACATTACATCATCTCTCTCTGTATTGGCTAGAAAGAGAATTAATGCTGGGATTGAAATGCTTTTCCAAACGAAAGGAGACATAAACAGCGCTATCAAACATGAATTGTTGGCATAATGCAGAATCAGGTGTTCACAGAAACACATGGCATGGGGTCACAAGCAGGCTTTGATCTTCTTTTTCATCTCCATCACCCACTCCTTTCCACACTACAAGCAGATTATAGGAAGCCTAACCTCCCCTCAGAAGACAGTTTCAAACCATCAGTTCCTACAGTCTGCAAATGTGGACAAAGTCTACATTAAGCCCATGAAAGAAAATTAAGAACTTAAAAAGTGAAATTTTAACTACAGGAAGCTCTAAGCATTTAAACGTATTTTTGATTACCTTTCCCATTGCCTCCCTAAACCTCAATATTGAAAGTAACAGAAAAAAATACATTAATGAGTAAGATAATTGTCTACAATTGCTTGGATTGCTTCACAATATATGTGCATAATTTCTTTTTTAAAAATAATTTATTTATTTTTACTTTATAAAAATTGGTGTTTTGCCTGCAAGTATGTCTGTATGTGGGAATCAGGTCCCCTGGAACAGGTGTTACAGACAGTTGTGAGCTGCCATGTGAGTGCTGGGAATTGAACCTGGGTCCTCTGGAAGAGCTACCAGTGCTCTTAACCGCTGAGCCATCTTTCCAGCCCCTGTGTATAATTTCTTAAGCCCATAGAGCTCTAGAAAAGTTGTGCATACTACACGAAGAAGATATACTTCTCTCTGAACCAATTGAAAGCAAGGCCTGATTTGTTTTGCTCTCATCTCCTAATACTTGAGTGTGTAAATCCTATAAATCATGTCATTTTTCCCACATTCACAAGAAAACAAAATTAAGATATTAATAGATACATCACTACCATGTAACCACAAATCAACTATTCTAACGGAATACTTAGAAAAGAAAGAACCTACAGTATTAGTTCATGAGTACACATGGGAGACAGAGTTGAAGATCACCAGTAGATGCCCATAAGTAAAGACAGCACTGAAGCTAAGCAGCTTCCTCTAAGCTAGTCCTCTGTAGGCATGGTTACACATGTGTGGAATCCATCCACCTTCTGGATAAAAATACTGACAAAAACAAAAAGTTGTGTTTATTACTTAACATGTAATGACATTTTCTTCATCATTACTCTCTAAACAGTACACCTTAACAACCACTTAGCAGTATTTATACTAGATTAATAACAGTATAAGTAGACTGGGGAAGTAAAGTATATAGCAGGATATGTATAAGCTATATGCAAATACTATGATGTTTTATATATAGGACTTGGCTCAGGATTTTGGTGTGGTTGGGGGAGGTGTGACCTATCCTACAGCCAATCATCCACAAACATCAAGGAACAACTGTACAGTTAGGGTATGCTTGTATCTTTCAATCCCCTCCCCTCACTTATACATATTTACCCATGACAAAACTTAATTTGTAAATTAGGTACAATAGGAGATATGGTAATAATAAAACAATGATTAAAAAGATACTGTAATAAAAGCTACATAAGGGGCTGGAGAGATGGCTCAATGGTTAAGAGTACTGGCTGCTCTTCCAGAGGACCTGGGTTCAATTCCCAGTACCCACAAGGCAGCTCACAACTCTAGTTCCAGGAGATCTGACACCCGCACACCAATACACATAAAATAAAAATAAATAAATTATATTTTTAAAAGTTACATGAATGGGTGTCTCAAAATGCTCCTTTATGTTTTCACTTGTTTTACTTTAAAAGGAGAACTTATAACTTCAAGCCTTTGGGAGACTGAGACAGAAGACTGCCCAGTTTGAAACCAGCCTGGTCTACAGTATGAGATCATCTCAAAAGACGCATGTTGCAGCGTTTCTTCCACATATCTGAATCACTGGTATCATTGCTATTGTGGTTTGCAGGACCCAATAAGTCAAAATAATAATTACTTGAAGGTAAACACATGGCATTATCACAACATTCAACTAAAAAAATCAAGATGCCTACTAAATGGCAAATGGGGGACAACACACACAGTGAGCATAGAATGTACATGGGGGCAGCACATACACTGTACATAGAATGTACATGGGATCAGCACACACACAGTGTGCATATAATGTATGTGGGGGCAGCACACCGTGTGCATAGAATGTACACGGGGGCAGCACGCAGTATGCATAGAATGTACACGGGCCAGCACACAGTGTGCATAGAATGTATATGGTCCAGCACACATAGTGTGCATAGAATGTACACGGGGGCAGCACATACACTGTGCATAGAATGTATACAGGGGCAGCACACACAGTGTGCATAGAGTGTACACGGGGGCAGCACACAGTGTGCATAGAATGCGCATGGTCCAACACACACAGTGTGCATAGAATATACATGGGAGCAGCACATACACTGTGCATAGAATGTACATGGGGAGCAGCACACACTGTGCATAGAATGTACATGGGGGCAGCACACAGTGTGCATAGAATGTACTTGGGGGCAGCACACACAGTGTGCATAGAATATACATGGGAGCAGCAATACACTGTGCACAGAATGTATATGGGGGACAACATACAGTGTGCATAGAATGTACACGGGATCAGCACACACAGTGTGCATCGAATGTACATGGGGGCAGCATATGCAATATACATGGACAGGTCAGAGACAACTCCTATTGTGAGCAGCGTGGCGCAGGATGGTGAGGTTTCATTGACTCAGAACAGTGCCTGATCTAAACTTACAAATGATTACTTCTGAATTCTGGACTGTGGTTGACCATGAGTAGTGGATACCATAGATAAAGAGGGGTGTTGTAATTCAGATTCAGGTGCTTGGTTAAGGTTCTGTATCTCTTTAAAATGGAACCACCTCTGTCTTTTCTTTGACAACATGGAGTTGAGTTTTGTTTTGTTTTGTTTTGTAGACAGTCTCTCTGCATATTCCTTGGCTGGCCCAGAACTCATAGAGATCTGCTTGCCTCTTTGTTCTCAAGAGCTGACATTAAAGGCATGTGCCACCAAGCCTAGTAGAATCAGCATTTTTGAAAGCTGATAGGACAGGTGTTTTGTTTTGTCTGTTCCTTTGTAATGAGACAAGTCATGTAAGTAACACACTGGTAATGGTATATTTGATAACTTGGTTAGAATAGAATCTGCCAGGCATCTCTACTGTAAAGTTACTCTTCCTCTCTGTATTAATAGGCAGTTTGTGAAGAAGCACTGTGAACTATATAATTTTATCCCTTATTACTCCCAAGTTATTCACTGATTTAGCTCTCTTCGTGTCAACTCATAGGATCTCATCTTACATAGTTATAAGCTGCCACTATTGTTCTTTGTTTTGGTATTAAAATATTCCCAATATGGAAATAAGGACACACTGGCTCCAGGGTCCTTTGGACAGGTCCCCTATCAGTGTTTGAGCATTTCCTTTCTTCTAGCATGACATGGTTCAGGCTTATCTTATATATCTTCCCTGGCTCTGGGGTTCACATGCATCTAAGGAGCCTACATTTACAATTTGTATTTATTTCCACATAAATTTATTGAAAACCATACGTGGTAGTCATGAAAACAACATGGCTCTTAGATCTCTGACTACAGAAAGCATAACTGACAACCTAACTGCTGTGCTCTGAAATCCATCACTCCCCCCCCCCCCCAACCCTTTTTAGCCCAGGCTATGTTTCCCATCAGTCAATAACAGCCCAGCAGGGACATTAAGGCAGCCCCACTACTGCGAGACCTGGGTCTCCTCTGACACTTAATTTGGACTTGAGGACTGTCTTAGTCAGCTAGAACAGAATGCCTAAGACTGGATGATTTACAAAGAGAAGACAGTTATTTGGCTCCCGGTCCCGGAAGCTAGGAAGCCTAAAACCATGGTGCTTGTGTCTCCATCAGAATACAGTGGTCAGTGAGCATTAAAGAATCCACTCTGGTGATAACTAACCTGTTCCTGGAAAACTAAGAAATCTATTCACCATGGCTCTGCTCTTAGGATTCAGTCACCTCTTATTAGGTCCTACTTAGCAACACTGTTGTGTGGGGAAATAGATTCCCAACAAGTAAATTTAGAAGGATACATTCAAACCACTGCAAAGATTCACTATCAGATTTGAGAAAGTTCTCCTTAGAACTGCCCCACAGTTTAGACTCTCAGTATCCAGCCTTCTTCCTTTCCCTCCATTTTCCATAGAAGGCTTTGATCTGGACTGTAGTATGGACTTCCTTACAGGATACATCCTCCTGAACCGAACCATGCTTGGATCACTGCTGTCTCCTCCTCCTGAGTTGCTGGCTAGGCACTAAGGCTTTGGCTCTGAGCCACCATCCTACATGGAAGTGTGCACATGGCACACACTCTGGCCTTGTGCAAATGCTATAACCTCCTACTGGGCCTTAATACTTCAAGTCAGGCTATCACCTGAGCAGGTATGCCTCCCCTGAGCTCTAAGTGCCTTCAGATGAAATTGTTTCCATTTCTCTACAAACACCAACCACCACTAACTTTTCAGAGTCAAATTATGAAAAGACAGGGAGTTTCTCAAGAATGTTCCTACCTCATGAGTTAAGTGATTAAGCATGATGCATTTACCAATCTGGTTATTATCACAGTCAAAGCTACTGCATATTAAACAGGGAGAATAGAGAGAAGACCTTCCCTATATGCATACATATACTTTTTTCACTCACACCTTGTGAGACTTCCATTATTTAGTGCCTAGAAGTAGAACTAACTGAAATACTTAACGTGATAAATAGAACCTGAGTTAAATGGATAAAAATCTTACGAGTGGGCAGGGGAATAATAGCTTACACCTCTGTGGGCCCACCCTTTTCACTCTCCATCTGAAGAGGAGATAATAGATAACTCAGTGCTCCAGGCTCCAAGATTTTTATTTATTCTTATATATTTTCCACTTAAAAACCACCTGCATTTTATCAGTCACTGTGGTGTCCATGAAGATTACAAAAGGAGAATATTTTCCTTAAGGCAAACACATGTGGGCGCATATGTAGAATAAAGCAAACCTACAAAGAAATGCTTTTGTAATATATTTTAGTAAAACTTAAGGAAAGGACTAAATGGTAATTAAAAGTTCAATATATGCAACACAGTCACCTGTCTATGGGAAGACACATAGCTCAAGTGGATGTATATGTATACATTTATACACTTGTCATACAACTTTACAATAATTTTAAGACTTGATGGTCAAATTTCATGCACAACATGCTTGTACATTGTGAGACATGAAGCATACAGCTTAGGCTTTTGTCACCTATAATCCCCAAAGGGTACAACAGCATACTGCTGGAAAATTGCTCCTACTACTTTTTTGGCACACTGGCTATACTTTTGCTGCAGGTGCAGGCATTCTCGCAAGTGCTGAGTTAGAGGTCCCCAGAAATCCAAAGATTTTGGACATACAAACGGCTGGTCTCACTTCTTTCTCATCAGCTGTTCAGACAAATGTGATGCTGGAGCTGATCTACACACCAGAATCTACAGAGTGCTTATGTCAGTCTTTGCAACTCCGCTGAGGAGCAAGGAAGCAGAGGTCCAATGAGAAGACTCAATGCAGAGACAGATTAGACGAGCCTTCAGAACACTCTGTACTCATCATGGAGATAGGTGGGCTTTCTGCCCCTCCTCTTGAGGCACTAACAAGAGCCACTTAAGGCTGGCAGTGGGGTATTCAGGCCACCGGGGCAGGGAGGTCACGGCAGCAGGAGCATGCAGCAGCAGGTCACACTGCATCCCAGAGTCAAGATGCACAGAGAAAGGAATGCTGATGCTCAGCCCGCTTTCCCTTTTTAGTCCACCCTGCCTCATGCCATGGTGCTGCCCACATTCCGTATAGGTCTTTCTCGCTCTGTTAAACCTTTCTGGAAACATCTTCATAGACACAGCCATCCTAAATCCCAGAAAGTTGGCAATAATGATTAACTCTGACACTATTCCAAAGCCTAATGGCTTACAGTTCCTCAAACAAGGCTCCATAAAGATGTGCTCACACTAAGACCTCTAGCATTCATATTATTAGAGGCAGGAGCCCAGCACTTTTAGGCCGGTGACAGAGTTGGCTTCTCTAAGCCAAGTTGAAAAAAAAAATGTCTATAAAGGGTTAGAGCAAAATTCAGAATAAGACAGACTGAGAAACAATGGGCAATGAAGAAAAATCTTATAGAATACTTTCCAACCAGATGTCAAAAAAGGAAAAACACTATACAGTAAGAGATAGCTTTTAAAAGCTAATAGCATCATCTTTCCAAGAACTCAAGTTGGATGTTTCCATAACAATGCCTTTGGTCTCCTAGTTTCCGCTGGCTGAATGGGTAGCCCTACCTTTTTCCTACCCAGACAGCCAGGAAAAACTTCTCACATAACCAAGCAACATGTGCAGACAGGATGTTTTGTTTCAGAAGCATCAATAATTGGAAGTATCTGAGGTGGTACATATCTTTTGTAGATTTTCTAAATTTTCTCCTTCCATCTTACCTTTTTTTAAATCAACTTCCCCCTAAAACTTACATAGTTCTAAAATTGATTCAAATTGATTTTTAATTTTTTTTTATTTAATAAGTGTCATCATCAGGATAGTCAGAGAGATCTTGACAGTGGTTAGAGACTCTCAGGATTCACAACACAAACTGAAAACTAAAGGGAAGATTCAAATAATTCTCATCCCTAGTCAGCTTTAGTAATGAGGGCGAAGTGAGAGGGAATCATAGACTGTTAAGGACTGAATTCAGGTGCAGTGAGGCTTGGAGCAAAGCATCATCACCAGAGATTCTGAGTGCCCGGTGCCTGTCTTCAACAACCTACCAGTTCAGCTGTGACAGTATGAGTTAGTACAGTATGTGTTAGTACAGCTAACAAAGAGCCCAATCTCAAATACCCTGGCACACGAACAAGCTGGTATAGTTAGACCCTGGGCCTACTAGCCCAGCTAATTAAACACAGTATTTAGGCGACTGGGGCAACTCTAAGTTTGAGACGAGCAGGGCCTACAGAGTGAGATCTTGCCCTCACGGCCATGGGCTATCTATACATTGTAACCTAGAAATTCAATTCCATTATTATGGCCAGGTGTGGTGATGCATGCCTGTCATACCAGCACTCAGGAGACAGAGGCAGGAATGGACCAAGAAGTTCCAGGCCAGCCAGAGCTACTCATTGAGAGTCCATCTCCAGAAGTGAAATAACCAACAAAGAAAAAGAAAAACTCTTGGGAACAACGACTATGTATGTGTACTAATAGATTAAAAAAAAAAAAAAAACCACAACACTTTTCCTCATGGTGGGAGGGGGAGGGGGAGGACTGCTAGTGCACGTCCAAACCAACAAAACACCTGGGAAAGTTATACAATGGTAAGTCTGGAATGCAAGCTGTAATAAGCTAACATCGATCTTCAAACAGCTGGTGTTTTCTCTGAACTTTCTTTAATCACCATAGTAAAAGGAAGAAGAGATCACAGGGCAGGGACTGAAAACTATGAAGACTGATAAGATGGGCTCAGTCAGACTTTAGGAACGCAACAGATGCACAGTTAGAAACCAAAGGCTACCCATAAACAGGACTGGTGGAAATGCTTTGTGAATGAAGGTAGCAAGTGAAAGGAAAGATGGAAAAGAGGAGAAAAAGAAAAAAAACTCTGCTGTGAATACTGCTGCCTTGCAGATAGGTAAACCAATGAATTGCTACAGCACATATCCACTGAAATTATTAATCACTTAATAATGATTAAACTTAAAAACTAGGCTTACATTTGAGCAGTAGTCAATGCCCCAGCCTCTGAGTCCACGCTCCACTGAGTTCCGATAGCATCCTTCAGACTGGGAAGAAAAGGAATAAAACCAAAGGGATCTAGGTCCCAGCTTTTAAAACTCGAGGGATAAAGAGATGCTTCTTCACAGTCACCCTGCCAAACAGTTAACTTTACATGCTAACATAGCTGAGAACCACACTTCCTACCTTTTCCTTTCATGTTCTACCTACCACGATGTGCATACTTAATTTGCTCTCCTGAAAGAACAACTGAAGGAGAAAATAAGATAAAAAACTATGGCTGTGAGCCGTAATTAAACACCTAAGCCCACTTCATACATCTGGCTAGTGGAGAGTATAGTTCTGAAAATAGGGGCTAAACTGGTTGAGCAAAAGAGCGGAAGAAGCATAACATCAAACAGTCCTGCTCAGTAAACAGACAATTTTCTTCTGCCCCCAGGATTTCTGCAGCGCCGTAATCTTATTGCCACCTCTTATTTGATAGTCTCATTTATTCGGCAATATCGTGGTTATGACTTTATGAGACAAGTAAAACTAGTTTTCTACTCATTGTGCCAGTTCCTCTCCAAATACCAGGACACTTCCAAGTTGGCCAAACACCTGAGCAAATGAGGACGATGACAAATGTGGCTCAAGTATGAGGAGGCTATTACATCAGTAGTGATAAGACAACACCAACCTTCAAACAGTTAGCATTTCCCCAACCATTTCTAACCATCACAGTTAAGAAAAAAGATGAAGGAATAACAGAGCATGGGCTTGTCTGACTCTTTCCTATGACAGAGAAAACAGGAGAGTGACCACCCAAGGTCATCCTATGAGAGAAATGGGCTTCTTTCATTGAAGACAAGTAGGTGCCTTGTACAGGAGCAAAAAATACTAGATGATAAGTACATGTATATGCCTATGCATGGGTATGTGCATGTGACTGTGGGTGCCTGGAGCTAGAATTATAGGTGGTTGTGGGCCACCTGAAGTAGGTTCTGGAAAAAGAATTGGGTTCCTCTAGAAGAATAGCAGATGCTCTTAACTGCTGAGCCATCTCACCAGTCCCTAAATCCAGTTTAAAAAAAAAAAAAAAAGTAAATGGTCTAGCAAACACGTGCTTCCAACCCAGCCAAATTGGTCTACTCATTGCTAAATATTCCATGCATTCACATTTCCAACTATTTGCAGGACATGTGAATTTGTGTGATTCATCATCACGTAAAACTCAGCATTTCAAAAATAAAACGCACTTTCCTAGATTAAAAACTTTGCTGAATTGTACCAAATCACCGCCTCCTTCCAACTGCAGGGCCAGTATACAGGCAGTCACATAGGCCTGCCATTGCTCTGATTCCAGGAGAAAAATCTCAGGACTCAAACTTCCATGCTTTCTTTCTCTTTTTCTCTTCAGCCCAGGTGAGATCTCCACTGTCTCTTTTATGGTCAAACGCATCCCCTACCTGGTTTTGTTGCAGTGCTGAACAATCCTTAACACTGCCAGCTCAACTGTTTCAAAGCATGTAGATGATAAGTAATCCTCATTCTCAAACTCACCACAACCACCACCATCAAACACGTTCTTGGAAAGTTTCAATGTAGAGACAAGATGAACTTCCTATATCTAAAATGATGTTGGAGAAGGGCAAGAGGGTATGAACTCAACTGGGGGGATGGGGAGAAGAAACAGGAAAGGTGAAGAGGAGAGGGATAGAGGAGAGAATAAGGGATTGGGGAAGGCTAGGAGACTGATCGTTACTGAGTCCTAGTCTAAATACTTTACAGTTGTCATCTCATTTGATTGCCACACAATTCTGAGGACACAGGTAGAAGACACAAAGTAGAAACTTGTGGCACCTCTATGAGCAATAGAGTCATGTATACCTAAGAGGCTGCAAGCAGAAAGGCAGCATTTTAGTCTGACAAAGACCTTGCCAAGCACCCCATCCCAAATCTATGAATGTCTGATGACACAACTTAACTTATATTCACTGAAAGATTGTTGTAGCAATAGGGGCTACTGTGGGGGTTACCATAGGACTGTCATTTTAACACACAATAGCTTACTTAATATTTTATCAATACTGAGGCAGACATATCTTTAGTTTCCCCAAAGAGTGAATCCTTTCAAACTTGCAGCATCCTACTGTAAGAGGCAGAGCTGCAACCAGAAGCCATGTTTTCCAATTCTAAATCTTGTGTCTTCTCACTAAACAGTGCCACCCACGACAGCAAGAGACTATTATACTACAGTGTGGCCTTCACTGGTCTCTCTAGCCCTTCTCCAGGAAGCCCCTTCCATCTTTCTGTGTTGACTCCTGCAGTGCACTTCTGGGCTACTCCCAGGCCTGGCACCCAGTCTTGTGGCCTGTGATGGCATGCACATTTAGCACTTATTGTCATTGTTATGAATTATTGTCTTCCTTTCTGTACACATCTTGTTGGATCACCTAGATTATATTCCCTACTGGTCTATGATAAGTCACACACTTAGTAGGCACTCAATAAATATTTATTGGCTAGCAGATTGATTTCACTCACTAAGTTCCCAGGGGGTTCTGTAGGCTGTCAGATGAAAACAAAGTAATAACTGACTGAGTCATAGAATTTTTGAGCAAAAAGAGTCCACAGAGATAAACTAATCCAAATGCTTCCATATAGAGACGAAGACAGATCCAGAGACAAAATCAGAAAACTTGTAAACGAGCTGTTTAAGGGAAAAACAGAGACAGACACCATCACGATGGGCATCTGAGTCTCAAACCATTTCCCTTTATTATACTGCAGTCCTTTAAAAATTCTATGAAATGGGAATAAATATAATGTGCATGTGAATTAACTAAGATACTCTTAATGCATTAAAAATATATCAGCACATTAAAAACAATCTATTTACATCAGATTATAAATTTGACCACTCTAATACTAATAAGCTTGCTAAAATACACATTAGACATTTAATTACAATAATTTGCCTGCCAACTGGAGATGCAGGGGACCTATTTGAGGGATGAATAATTTGAAAATGACCGATAACTTCTCTTTTCCCCTCAATACATATTCCAACACAAAGCAGAAACATTTGTTGGAAGCACAGCAATGTTTCCTTCTTCTCTTACTTTCTCTGCTCCTCTATCCATTGAGAAAAAGTATTTCACAATAGATCAACTGTCAACTCTGGGAGTGCACCTTAGTGACAGAACATGTGTTCAAGAGGCATAAGGAATTGGAACTTCTTTAAAGACAAAGAAGGAAAAAAATGCAGTGTGATGAGCAAAGGCCATTATCTCAGGTACTTGTTGTTACTCAAAAGGCTCATGCAGGAAAACAAAAAGTTCCTAGCCTGCCTGAGCAAATTAGTGAGTTTCTTTTTCAAAATAGGTTAAAAAGGTGTGTGTGTGGGGGGGGGGGGGGGCTGGAGATATAGCTCATCAGTGGTGCTTCTCTCATTCAATCCTCAGTACCGTGTTCTCAACCTCTGGGTCAAAACCCCTCTGGAGGTTAATCAACCCTTTCACATGAGTCACCTAAGACCACCAGGAAACATAGACATTTATATTACGATTCATAACAGTTATAAAATTTACAGTTAAGAAGTAGAAACAAAAATAATTTTATGGTTGGGAGTCAACACACATAAGGAAGTTAAGGAAGTGTACAAAGGAGTTGCAGCATCAGGAAAGTTAAGAACCACTGCCTTAGTACAACTAAGTAACTAAATAGCATGACCTTTCCCCTAACATGACACAAGGGAGCTCAGGCCCAGGATGAGAGGCAGGTGACATCTGCAAGGTACAGCAGCTTTCACTGCTCCAATAGATCACCCAATTTCTGCTGCAGTGGGGGATCTAGTGCAGGTAGCTGGACAGCACTTAATCTTTAGCCTTCTTGGAGTATAGGGAAGAATTCTAGTGTTCCTCTGTCACCTCCGGATTCTTCGCGGTGTGCTCTCCATCGAAACATGTAAAACTCTCTGCAGGTCCTTAACCATCCTGTAACCACTGTTCTAGCCACTCAGCTAAGTAAAAAGCCAATGGAAAAAGAGCAACGAAGGGAAGATGGCTTTGAGGACACTACTCTGGGTAAAGAATCTAAGTGCAGCGCAGCCATATCCATGACCAACACAAAGGGGACTGTTTTAAAGTGAAAATTCAGGCAAAGGGTCAATTACAGGAGTTTATAAGAAGGAAAGAATAGGGTAAATGTGACGAAGGTCTGCTGATGGCAAGTTTATAAACAAAAATTATGCCCCAACTACACTCAACACTCTTAATGGATGAACAAATCACAAGCTGCACACCCCTTACTAGTTAAAACAATTCTATAGCTGTGGGCACCAAAAACTTATTAGATTGCAGCTTTGCTTATTTCATTTGTTTTCTAAAGCCTTGCGAGAAACCAACCTTTTCAAAGACATTTTACAATGTTGCAGACTGTTTTGCTTCGAAAGGGCAGTCTAATACAAATACACTAAGAGAGAGAACACTGGGAAACAGATGCATGCAGTTAAACAGAGCATTCTGGGTTCTGATTCCATTAAGCTTGTGCCAGTTTCCACACCCCTAAGATGAGAAAGTGTATCCAAATGCCTAAGAACACTGTCTAGACCACATACTATGATCCTTGATGCTTTTAAAAACATGAACTAGGATTTACCGAGTACACATTCAATGCACATTGTCAATCTTGCAATATTTGGTGATAATACCCAACACTAACCAGACTGTGTGTCACTTCAACAGTATTTAACATAACATAGGGTTTCTACACTTAGGTTGTGGAATATCACGCAAACACTAAGAATTCCTTCTAGGTCTATCATTAGAGGCTCTGTGGGTCCTATCTGCTGTGCTGGTAAAAGGTGGGAGGTTACAAGGCTTGACAAAGTTATCAGAAAATGTTGATTACCCCCCCCCCAGTTTTAATATCCCCCTCTTGCTAAGCTATAATATATGACCCAAACACTCTGTAGCACAATAAAGAGGAGAAAGAATGAGCAAGTGGGAAAGTGAATAGTGTAGTATTTCTCACTAGGAAAACAGATACCCAAACTCTAGGATTCCTTCCTGGCTAGCTCATTTTTACTTCGGCTAAGTGCTTTTTTTCGTCAACAATTGACCAAGCTCATTAGCAACAACGTGTTCAAGGAATGGATGCAAGAAGGGAGATCTGACTTAAATAGAACTAACATTCAACAGCAATTGCCTGTATTTTCATGTAGCAGCCCTGTGTACTGTGCAAACTAGGATGCTTACTCATATCTCAGCACCGAATATGCTGAAAATCAAACTCATCTTCACATTTACACAGCTTGACAGGCAGTTTTTGCCCTATTAATTTATATTGAAAAATGTAAATAGTAACAACATGTGACTAAAGCCATCATATGATGCTTTTTAAGTGATGATTACGAGCCTGACAGAATATTAAGGACCACAGGAGATACTAGAAGAAGGAAAACGTCATCTATATAGCCAGGAAAAGTCAGTTTCCTGCTAAATAGTTCTAAGCAGTCCAACCTGCATCCTTACATTTGGCTAAACTGAGATGAAGACATTAAAAAAACATTGAGTGACAAGTCTGGACTAGAATTTAGGTCTTAGATCATAAAATTACAGGTATAGTTTAGAAAAAGCCAATAGGAATAAACACTATTGCCATATGAATTAGATGCAATTCAAGAACATATCTTAAATGAAAAAAACAGCTCTATTAGAAGATGATATATATGATCTCATTTACATAAAAATCTTTAAAAAAAGTATAGAGAGAAAAAACAAAAGAATGAAGGGAGGGGAAAGGTTCAATGTCAACATAGGGAGATCTTTAGGATGACTGGGTAATTTTCCACCTTGCTTTCATTGTATGTGAACTGACACATGATAAATGGCACCAAAATATCAAACTAAGTGTATAATATCAATGTCCAACTCCTAGTTTTCAGACTGTCCTATAATCCTATGACATACAGCCACTGGCTGAAATGGATGAAGGGCACAATCCATGTGTGGCTACTGTTTTCAATACTTGTGTCCATCTATAATTACTCCAAAAACGTCAATGGGATTTAAACTTAACAAACAGGAAAAAAGCACTGAAAGTCAAAAGTCCGTTCAAATAATTTCAATGGCCTATAAAATGTAATTTTCTTCCTTCCCTATCTCAGGAATACAATCTTTCTCCACTCTAACCTTGCCCCCCAACTCCAACCCTAAGTCTGCCTTTGCTGTGCAGGCCTCCATGCACCCCAACTCATCTGCCTCTGGTGTGTGTGTGTTCACTTTGCTTCCCTATTATTTCCTGCTTCATTGCCACTGGCCAAGTCATCTTGTCACTGAGACTTCTCTGGACAGCCTCCTGAAAACTTCACCTTACCAATCTCAGCACACTTCTTTTTACCTCTTCTTAGTTTTATTTTTCTCTACTGTACTTTTTAGCATCAACATGATTTCATTATTTCTTCACTTGCTTTCCCATTGGAAATATTGTCAGCTTAAAGAAGAAGAAGATGTCTCTGAACTACATTCACTGCTTTATTTCCAGTGCCAGGGGATGATGAGCCTGGCAACATCATGTACTAAGTAATCCACTGAATCAAGAAAAGAAAAAAAAAATCAAAACAAAGCTAAAAAGTAAAGTGATGCCTATGTTATATGCTTGTGGTATATAAGAAAATGGTCCACTTTGGGGATGACATATAAATGAAGTTGTAATTCACTCACATTAGGAACTGAAACTTCTCATTTCAATTCTAGCCTTAATTAGAGAATCCCAAGAAAAGGTGCTTACCTTTTTAGTCATATTCTGCTATGCTATCACACCAAGGAGACCAACCTGAAAGACCTCTAGGGTCCCAGACAAGACTAAAGTTCTAAATGATGCCACAAAAGGCAAAGTCTGTCCTCATTTCAGGGAAAACTTAGCTGAGTCTAGGAATAATGAGATAAGCCATGGGGAACCATGGAAAGTATCTGCGCATATATTAACTAAAAAGACTCTGCAGAGTAAAATATGCACTATGTAATCAGAAAAACATGAGTATTTGTGATTGAGTGTTATCAGGGCTATGAACCTCATCGTAAGCAAGCACAGGGTGGTGAGAGTGTGAAGAAAACGGCCCATTCTGAGTTCGGTTTGGCAGAGTATCCAGGCAAAGTTTTTTTTCTTAGCAATGTCCTGAGTGATGAGCAAGTACCAGGTAGGTGGAAGGCATACTCCAGACAGACAGGGCATACTAATGTAAGACTAGTGAGTCCTTGTTTGTTTTGTTTTCTTGCCCAGAAATGATGGATGAGAACAGGGAAATGATAAATATAAACATGAAGAGATAGACATGGGCCAGATCGCAGATTTGTATAATCCCAAGGGCTGAGGAATGATGAATGAAGACATTGAAGCAGGGAGATAACAATCAGATTTGCTACAGAAAGAAAATGATAACAGTCCAGTAGAAAATGGATCAAGGTAGAACAAAAGCAGAAACCAAGAGGTCAGTCTACACTGCTATGTTGTTTCACGCAGATGGGGAGAAAGAAGATGGAGTGACTGGAGCTCACCAGGCAGCAGGCGGGTACAGGAAGTAAGCAAGGAGGAGACAGGTGGACTGTGTCTGAGCTGCACCATATGGAAATGAGGTTCACAGTAAGGCAGAAGATGAAGAGGACACCTCAGTCGGTGATCGAATGGTGGCCCACCAGTAGGAAGGAGGTTATCTGAGGAAGGGCAGGCCTCTTGAAGCTTGTTTGTAACCACAGGCTTCAGTACCTAAAGGATGATGTCAGTCTGCAGCTGTGCACGTTAATGGAAAGTGGAATACAAAGACTTAGAGACATGGATAATGAATCGGCAGCTTCTACAGGAAACAGACAGGATGAAGATTCAGCAGTGATGGGTTGACGTAAGAGAGGAATGAGAATAAAAGTCTAGAAAGAAAGCCTGAGCAGAGTTATCAAAGCTGCAGGAAGAACTGAACTCCAGAAATGTAGCCTCCCAAAACTAAGAATTTTTCTTTTTCAAAGAGATAAGGATAGCAAGAGGTCAAATAAAAGTAAGGACTGAGAAATACCCTTGAATGATGTAGAATGGTCAAAGCCAAAGGAACAAATAGTCAAGGGAGAGAGTTAAAATTTCTTTAATTCTTCTAATTAAAGTGACCATTAAGAAGTAAGGAAAGAGACTAAAAGTAGATATAATAGACTAGAGAACCAAAGAACAGTTTTAAACCTTACCCTAAAATAGGATAACTTCAGGAGAGTGAGGCAGAAGATTCTCAGGTTCAAGGTCAGCCTGAGATACATACTGAGCCTGTTTTAGCAAAACCAACAATGAACAAACAAATAAAATAAGACTACTAATGGTATCAAGTCCCCCAAAAGACTACACTCTAGAACACAAATGGTAGAAAACAAAATAGGAAGAAAGAGAATGGATTCTGTCTGAGTGGTAGGCAAGAGGAGATAAGATTAAAAAAAAAAAAAAAAAAAAAAAAAAGGAGGCCAAGTTAGAGACTGAGAAAGCAGGATGTTGAAGACACATTCTTAACAAGCTTGTATTTTCTCCATAAAGCAAGAGTGAGAATGGTTGAGAGTGAAGGAAGATGTGAATGGGTAGAGGGTTTGACGGAAACTATTATGAAAGCCTCAATCAAATAGTGGCTACAGTGAAATAAAAGCATGAAAACAGCATTTACAGGAAATCAACCTACTAGCATTATATAGTTAGAACTAGAAAGGGCTAAAGCCTATGGTACCAAGGGCCTATCTAGAAGACTACTATGTTCATTTAGATTTGATTTGTTAAATGTGCAGAGTAAAGTAGTGACAGAAAAGAACTGGTAACAGAATATCTCATAATAAAAATGGTTTTCCATAAGATCCTTCGGATTAAAACAGCAGGATCCAATGGTTCTTGGATGGAGCCAAAGCTACAAATGGGCAAACTCATAGCTTTTAGACTTCCCTATCTAAAATGCTTTTAACTCAATTTACCAATCTAAATGTTCATAACTCAATCCATTAAATTGGAAAGAGCATGCCTAGCTAAAGCACAGCTGGAACTATTTCTTGCACAAGCAAGCAGTCACTGGTTCTGGCAGCTGTCCACCCACCTAGAGAATGTCTCAGAAATAGCCCTTCTCTAGATGCTTACCTTCTTTCCAAGCTCAACACATCTCTGACTGACAGGAAGAAGGACAGAGGAGAAGACAACCATGAGACCTGTATATAGCCTGGGTGCAGCCCACTGTCTGGGGTGATTTTGGTGGCACATTTGAGGTTGCAACCATTATGAATAAGCATTAGTATTAAGCATGTTGGCCTTTAGAAGTGAACAGTACACACAAATGGAAATGAAAAGCAGGTGTGTGGTGAGCAGAGCAAAGAGAGGTAAGAAGCTGATGATCAGCAGCACACAAAGGCAAGTAGAACTCAGATTTATTGAAATACAGCAGGAAAACCATTTGTAGAGGGAAAATATGTAGGAATAGGACTGCCCCCTTGAAGAATGCAAAGCCAAAGGGTTTAACCATTATTATTATTTGAATCTTGAAGAAAAGGCAGAGGCGTTTCATTTTATCTGCAAAGTTCCTTTCTCAAGATTGACAACAATGTTCTTGGTATTTGTTTGCCATCTTTCTCTGAAGAGAAACTGTAATAACATACTGCTTTGGGACTCACCTAAACACTTCCAGTTTGGGCCTTCTTAACTTAATAAAACAGAGAAAGCCCATCCAGAGGAAAAATGCCTTAAAACTTAGAAAGAGGGCCAAGATCATGTAGATAAGTGAGAAATATTAAGAGACCAAGCTCAGTGCCTGGGTCCTCAGAGGGACAAACTGATCCCACAGTGCCCTTTCTCACTGCATCCCCTGCCTGCCTGCCTGCCTGCCTGCTTCTCTGTTGCTCTGGGCAGTGTCCACAGAGGCTCAAACTGGTCCCATGGTGCTGCCTCTCACTGGATCTCCTGCCTGACTGCTGCTTTGGGTACATGTTCACTTCCTGAACATTGAACACACTAAAGATGACCATTCTTTATCATATTTCCCAGAAATATCACAACAGATTGCCTAATCTCTTATATTTAATAAACACACGTGGTTTTCCACCCACACTTCATCAGAACTGGTCTTCCCACACTGCTAGTGATGGATATGATCTGGAATTGACACCTCCAAACCCTGCAGAAGAATCAAACACTTGGCTAATGAAAACTACCCGTTTGACCCAAGATTAGGAATGAAGCTGTTGTTCCAGATGCATTTGAAAAGGAACATGTTGAAAATAAAGAATAAATTATCTCCACCAGACCAGCAAAACTTATTGTGCAGGGAATTATGAGATCACACCAAAAATCCCAACAGTATACAACAAAGGAAGAAGAAAGTCACTAACAACACAATTGTCAAGTGAAACAAAAAAGGAGAAAGATCCTAGAAAGGAATAAGGAGAATCAAGTGAGCAGTAACAAAGTGACAGATTCTTGTAGGAAGACTCCATGTTTATAGATTCAAGTGTTCTGCATAGAAAGTCTCTGGTGGCAATAACAAAGAATAAAGAAATGGATACACAGAGAAACAAGAACACTTTTGTGAGACCACAGAACAAGGAGAACGGAATCAACAGGAAGAGGGGGCCAGCCTAGAAATGGTTCAAATAAGCCATTTTCTTATAAGCCGAGAGGCTGGTAGGGTCAGGATAAGAAACCATAAGAAAATGTCCTTATACAGAGCAAATCTAGATTTCTTTAAGAAAAAAAAAAAAAATAGGTCAGATATGGCGGCGCACACCTTTAATCCCAGCACTCGGGAGACAGAGGAGGCAGATCTATCAGTTTGAGGCTAGCCTGGGCTACAGAATTCCATAACAGCCAGAGCTACAGATAAACCCCTAACCAAAAAATAAAAAGTCTGGGTGAAGTTTTCTGTTCATCCTGGAATTTCTATATACTATTTATTAATCTATAAGCAAACTTTGAGTTTATTCATGCTATGGCCTGTGTCTGTGACGGAAGAGTATATATCACCATTAGAGACAGTTTTCTTTTAGTTTCTCTACCTACAAAATGATCTACAGGTGTATGATCACATCTCCACAAGCAAGCCCCCAAACAGTGGTTGGTAAATTCACTGCCTGCTTCCATAATCACAGTTTACTGGAACACAGCCATGCCCATGTGTTTGTGTACTGACTATGGCAGAGTTGAGGTGCACCGGAGACCATATGGCTCTCACAGCTGAAAATGTTTCCTATTTGATCCTTTATGGAAAGAGTGTGCCAGCTCCTATCTTACAGCACTGCTCTTTAAACTGACCTTTGAGGTTACTTCCAGAACACTCCTCTTATAATTAGGAGGCCACACCCTAAGACTGACTGTTACCCCAGGGTGGGGAGGGGGAGCACAGGCTTCAAGTGACCTTCACACAGTCCTCTGAAGCAGGCTCGGGTTTATTCATGTATTCAAAGCAACTGAAAAAGTGCTTTGAAAAATAGCAGCCTCTATGAAAACTCTCGGGATAAACGGAACTTCCTCTCTCCTAAATTTTCTAAGGGGAAAAAGAACCTGGCATTTATTCAAGGTACTAAAACTTTGGCCAAAGACACCAAGGTAAATAAGCCTGCACCTCTTTTCCAAAGAACACTCACAGTGCTTCCATTAGGAGGAAAGAGAGCAACCGACACTGTCATCTCGGCTTTTAGCAGCAGCAGGACATCTAGAGAGAAGCTGTGTGGAACATGGGGCTTGCTGTGCAATCCCACCTCCTGAAGCTTCCAGGAGGGAAAAATGAATGGCTATATTTAGATCCTGCCTGGCACATAGGAAGCCTGGTGTGTGGTAGGGATTGCTGTTGTTGCTGCTAATTTTCATTATTATTAACAATGTCTTGGTTGTGTTCTCATGCTGAACTCAAGGTCTGTGGATGGAGCAGGGGCAAAGATGGATGCAGAGTGAACAGTCTTGGAAGTGGCTTCCAACTATAAAATTCTATAAATTAGATGAAAGGAGTTCAAAGGCAGACATCATGGTGCATGTTTTCACAGAGGGCACCTTTCAGAGAGTGAATGAAGAGGCAAGCCTTGACTTCACAAGGCCAAAGAACTGTCCAGGAGATGAAGCTGTCAGAACATATTCTTGTTTCCAATCCGACGGTCCTGGGAAGAGGTCACCCTGAGCTGATAGAGATATCATGGTCACCTCCTAGCAGCAGAGCACGGCCTGGGAGCACACCCATCCATCCGCAGCATAGTCAATCACATATGCCACTGCAGAGGCAAGATTCATTGCTCCGGCAACAGGCCAGTGTTATCCAATATGCATGAAATCAAAGTTTTCATCATTTCCAGTGGTCAAAGGCCAGTGAGTGTTAAATCCCAGAATACTAGGATTAATGAAGGAGTCATTAAAGACCCAGCATTAAATCACTTCTGTAGCCAATGCTGAGAGTGATGTCTGTAATACATTATAAGGCTGATTAAAAAGAAACAAGTTCCAATTTAGAAATGAATTACCTGGTCTTTTTAAAACAGGTTGGAAGCTATCACAGCAATTTTGTTATTATAGGAGGAAGAGACAGTGGGCAAAAGAAGTATGTCAGTAATGGGGACTCATCATCCTAAAATCACTGGGCAAATAACTTCCAAAAGACATAGTAACAGTGGCAGAAGTGTTCTAAAAATTATCCAAATTTTACTTCTGCCTTTGACCTTTGTCATTTGGGAGCTGAGGGTCGCTAACACTGTATGTCCAGGAAACACAGGTTTAGGTTTAGGCCATTTTAGAATAATTAGATTTGGGTATAGATCTGCAATCCCTGCATAATAATGCTATTCTTCACTGTTGGCTTTCAGAGTCACTATGAAGACAGAAACAGAACTTTTACCCAGTGAATAAAACCAAAGTAAGCTGTAGGTAAGGCTGGAAGGGAGGTCTGTAACATGTGCGGACCCTTACAAACCATCTTCAAATCCACACTGGAAACGAAATGGTAGGCATAATCTGTCTATGCATTCCAGTTACCAAATGTCTTGATGGGGAAAAAAGAAATCACAGCCCCACAAAATTCTACCTAGTGTTTTAGGTCCCACTTTAAAGGCAGTTAGTTTGTTATTCTCAGACATGCTCCGGATAAGGTTTTAGAAATACTGCTAATTCAAAGAATTCAAACAAAAACTGGGAATACATTCAGCCCTCTGTATTTGTGGTTTCCACACCTATAAGTCAACCAACTACAGGTCAAAACTACTCCGGAAAAATAAAAAGAATCATGCTTACATACAGACTTCATTCCTTGCCATTATGCCCTCAACAATACGATGTAACAACTACTTACATGGAATCCATTGTATTAGGTATCACACTCAATCCAGAGAAGATCAAGTACATGGGATTATATGTGCAGGCTATATGTAAACACTAACCATGTATGGATCTGGGTGTCTACAGGGGTCTTGAAATCAATCCTCTGTGGATACTGAAGGACAATTGTGCTATGCTTGACAATCCTCTCTGCCAATAGTGAAGAATGAGATTATGTCTCTGCTTGAAAATATACCATGAAGGGCTCTCTAAGGCCAAGTGATCTAATTCTAAAATCTTGTGTTATATCACCATAAATGGTGCTCAAACTATTTAACATCATGACCCCAGATAGTTTGTTCTATCTGTTCTGGGTATGCGGCTAAAAGAACTTTTAACAAATAGGAAGGCATAACAGAAATCAGCCAGGGTTATAAATGGGGTTATATCTAGAAGGGCATCAACATAAAACAGTAAATCTACTCCAGGATATTAGCTGAATTAAAGGCTGCCAAATAATCATGCTTTAGGCATCAAAACACACATTATTAATTTCAGACACATGAGTTTATATCCAAAATAGAAGACGATAAACTATTCTTCACGGCTATTTTACTATTGGCTTAAAATGGACTAAATGGTATTTACTGAGCCTGATACTTGGATAAATGTACTTCAATTTGAAAGGTGTTTATTATTTGGAGATGCAGTTTGGACTAATTATCAACAGTGGCAACAAATAAGGTTAAGACCTATACAACCAAGTTTCTGTTGAAGAGAAAATTTCACAATACTACATCAATCACTAGCCACCAAAATAAGTAAATAAATAAATAAAACTGAATTCAATGAGCAATCAAAACTAGAATTAAAAAAGGAACCTTATAGGTTCAACCAAACTCATTGCACGGAGGCACCATACTACTGTTCTCTCAGGAAAGTGTATTAACTATGTTCCTGGTGGTAGGATAATGGCTATTTAGTGAGGACCCCCCACCTTCCCAAACAAAACAGAACAAAAATAGAAATCACTAGGAGATAACTGTTTGGGAAAGTCTGAGTGCGCTCATAAAAAGGTCAAGCCCCTTGGACAGACTATCTCAGGTAGGATGGTCACTTTATAGCTAAGGGGCAGGCTATGGGTTGGTTATCAAAGACAAATTCATGGCTAGATGCTGAAACCAATGGGGATCGGCTTTGTGGCTGCTGCTTCTCTCACTCCCAAGCAGCTCTTAGCCAGCTGGGAAGAAATGCACTATGGAAGCAGAGTATCAGTAGTGCCATGACATGTCCTGTCCTGAGCTGGAGGCAGATCTAGCCATCATCAGCTCGGCACTACACTGTTCTGCCATCTTGTACTTTCTACACAGAGTTGTAATAGGAGAAATTAATCAAATCACAGCACGTAAGAGAACGACCATCTGTAAGGATTTTCATTCACCTTGCTTCCTACAACTCTGCTGGGGCCTGGTCTGTAAGGACTGAAGACACTGGTCTGGGAGCCTTCTGTTTCCTTATAGGCTTCCTTCCTGCTGAAATCACCATGTAAGGCTTAATGCCACTCTGCTCCAGACCAACAAAGCAAAAACCCATAGGCATGAAATCACTATTTTAAAAGCCCAAGCCTTAGTACTTAATTTTAATTGGGGGCATGTTGCATTGTTTTTTCCAAGTGTCTCACAGGATTTCAAACAAGCTTTATGAAAAGCAGTAGTCAGAATCTTTTTTAAAAATATAATCAATTTCTTAAGAAATGAAAGGCCAAGAATGACTGAGCACAATCTAAGCCTACACACACCCCATCATAAAGTTGCCAGTGTACCTGATCTTCAGAAAGTATAAACTGTGCTTCAGAACCCAAGAAGTATAGGTAGGGAACAGACCAAACATTGTTAATTGTTTCAGAAATAGAAACTCATCCTTAAAGCTTCTATTTAGGTTGTACGAAAGTAGGGAATTAGTTGGGGCAGCAACCAGGGAAATGATCCCTCACTTCTTGCCTCTTCACAACAGAACTTGCCAGCTGCCATACTGCAGCTCCTAGGCAGCTGTGCTGACAAGAACCCCCTCCAAAACATACATATCGCTTAGGGTAGGAGAGGGTGGCTCTCTGCCTCTCTGAAGAACAGGGACAAATAACTCATGGCCATTATGACAAAACCAGGCCTACGTATCTAGTTTATTATTAGCCTGACATTAAACACCACTTAAAAACAAAACAAAACCACCCGCCCACACAAACACATACCCCAAGATGGAAAATTACACAATGGCATCTGGAATGATCTGCTCTGACAGAGAAAGCAGAACCTGCCAGACCTAGTAATGTCCAAAATAGAGATAGGACAATCTCAGAGTCTCTTTCACATTCCTGATGGTTTGTGCAAACACTGGGATGAACTGTGCTTCATTCACAGTAAAAGGATTCAAAACAATAGTTTAGATTCTAGAAGGCTGTCACTCTGTGCAGAGAATATCAAGCCCTGACTAGCTGAAAGTGTAATTCTGTTCTACTGAACCCAATCATTTTTGATAAGATAGAACAAAATTGTTTTGGCACAGGTTGATTCTCAGAGAGGAAGCTCATATTAAGTTTTTGTCTTGTTTGGATGAGGAGGGGAAGGGCAGACTTCTCCACCCTGGCCCATTTCAGTTCATGGCCTCAGCTCAGTCATCTGGCACAAGAACAGGGGGGCATGCCTTTGTTCCCCACAATTTATTAGCACCTGGACCAAATCCAAGGTCTCCTGTATTGAGGCCTAAACTGTGGCAGCTGCTGGCGACTTTCACTTCTATACAAAGTCTAGAAGGTCTGTAATTAAGAGTTCTAGAAATAAGAGCCAATGAAACCTAACTATACATGGAAACAAAAATGTGGGGGAAAGTCAAGAGTTTCCCTAAGAATTGAAAAACAGAATTTTCTGTTTTACTTAATGAGTCATCTTTCTAGTGTAAACGACAATTGAGCCCAAACAAAAGGTTAAGGGCTTTCAAACATCCTATTCTTTCCTTCCCTGGGGGTGGGAGGTGTGGTGGGGGAGGATGACTTGGTTTCTTGCTTTGAAATACAATATGCCACTAAGGTGACTCCTGGTCAACCTAGTTTTGGCCTGCTGTGCTCTATCACTGAGCACTCAGGTCAGGTAACATGTTCATATTACATGAATGTTTTGATGCATTAGTTAGGGAATTATTATCCGTGGTTGAACTCATGTGAATGTGATAAACAATAAAAAAGATGGCATATAAAACATGAAAGAAAACTTGGTGTAAATGAGGACTAGGAAATGGTTAGAAATAGAAGAGGGAGTGGGAGACAGGAGAGAGGAGGTAAGGAAGAAACGTTAAGGTCAACAGTGATTGGCTGGGTGGAGGCTGGTAGACTGAACATTTATAACAGCAGTATGAGGCACACCATTAATATCTCTAACTTACCAACACTAAGCTGAGACCCAAGATTATACAGTCATCTAATAGCAAAATGGAGGGGTTTACTTCATGTCTGTTTACCTCCAAAATCCACTGGGGGATGAGAGGGAACCACAGAACCTTAAGGACCCAAAAGAATTTGTCTTAGACTACATCTAAACATTATGATTCAAGTGCTGAAAATTTTCTGTTCCTGAATTAATTCCCAGAAAAGGAATACCCCCTCCCCCACTAAGTGCCACTACAGGGCCTGGGAGAAATCTCCCCTATACTTTTAACCCTTTTTGAAAATGTCTCTACAATTTCTATTATTTTTTTAAGAGATCACTCAGTATGAACTGCAGTCTCTTAAGCACCATCACAACTGGAGACAGAAAAATCCGTAAAAACTCCATTCCTATTTCCCTTAATACTTTTCAACTGTGACAACCACAGAAATTATAAAGACAAAAAGCTTGAAAATGGTATTTAAAGAACCCAGACACTTTGGTTATTGGTGACCATGTCAAACGTCCCTTCTTCTTATCACATCAAACTGCACTAGCCAAAGAAATAAAGAAGGAGTGCTTGTGGGAGGTCAGAACAGCCAGACTGAGAACCACGTCCACAAGCCGTCCTTTACAGGGCCTTGACAAAATAAGGCAAAGGTCAACAGAGAAACAGAACAGGAAGAGAGCATGACAGCAGCAGCACAGCAGGAAATATGTGCAGATTCTCAACAACGGGAAGCAGAAGGGGTCAGACTGGTAGAGAAATGGTAGCTCCATCACCAAGAAGACGGGAAAGGACCACGTGGAGGAGGCTCCAAGGACACCATCAAACCATCCAGCAGAAACCCCATTCAGAAGAGCCACACAGATGGAGCACTCCCGGAACTCCCTGAAGCCCACAGAATAACTAAGAACAGAAAGATCTGGTCTGACATTGGGCAAAAACTCAATGAATACATTTATGAGCAGGCATGTTATTATAGACATGCCTGCTATCCCATAGTTACATGTGAAATCCCAAAAAATGAGGGCTGTTAATCTCCCACTTAAGGCCCATTGGTCTTTGCAGAATATGGACTTACAGAAAGTGCATTAAAAAAATTACACACAACACTAAGTATCTCCTGGCAGAGGAGTTTTTAGTTCAAGTTATCTTGTTTTGAGCTCCTTCTAGATGAGATGTGAAGAGAGAGAGGTGCTTTGGAAACAGACTATTTTAATCAAAATATAAAAACCAACACAAAATTAGCCTTCAAAATTAGTCCATTGTTTTCACATGAAAGGATTCACCTTCACAGATTTTTCTCCTTACATTTCCAGCTTGCTTCAGAGGCTACTCATAAGACAGAAGAAAGTATAAAGGTTCTAGAAGCCACCAAAGTTCTAAGACCTTATATGAAAAGAAGCCAAAACTGTAGATTCCTCAATTTAGAGCTCCAGACTTGTAAGTCTCTCTTCATTAGTCTACAACTCTCCTTTATAGGTGAGACAGGCATCTTTCATTTTATTTATATATACATACATTCATTCATTCATTCATTCATTTATTATGTACACAGAAGAGGGCGTCAGATCTCTATTATAGATGGTTGTGAGCCACCATGTGGTTGCTGGGAATTGAGCTCAGAACCTCTGGAAGAGCAGTCAGTGCTCTTATCCTCTGAGCCATCTCTCCAGCCCAGTATCTTTCATTTTTAAGTCCTTGAGAATACCCTTTAAACAAATGTGACTTCCAACTCAATACCAAAGCCAGTCTCCAAATTATCAATCAGCAGGTAGTTTGCCTCAAAGAAACATTTTATAGTCGTGCAGACAGTAGGAAATGTAACTTTGGAACAACCAGATAGCTACTGTGGCCTGGACAAAAAGCAGGGCATTAGTCTGAGAGACCTCTGCACAGCACACTGCAGCCAATGTCTGCCCTGTGAAGTACATAAAGCTCCCAACAGAGCCCTGTCAGCCATAACACCTTGATTGAGCTCTGTGACTTCTTGCTCCAGGCCTGATATTCAGGAAGTACCATAGAAAAATGGCTGCCTCTGATGCAGCTGCCCACTTCTTCCTTTCCCATCTGAGATGTCTGGGGAGCCCCACCCACTGTGACAATGAGGTGAACACGATCAACTATTAAGCATCTGCCCTTCTCCATAAATATAAGGCAAAGCACGCAAAGTACTCAGGGACTTGAGAAAGAAAGGGGAAAATAAAGAAAACATTCAATCACAGAGGAAGCAGACACCTCTGATAACACAGGTGTTCACTCTTTCAAATAGTATCCAGAGATAATAAAAAGATGGTTTACAAACTAGAAAGATGGTATTATAATGGTACATTGAAATAGAAATTAAAGTAAGTGCTAAAATAAAACAAAATAAAGTGAGCTACATTAATAGAAGTGTGTGCAAATTTTGTGAAGGTGGGAAATCCGTCTCATTTACCAATATAGTTATGATGCCCAACACAGTGCACAGAATGTAACTGGCACTCTATAAATACATGAAGAATAAGCTAATGGGTAACTAAATGGATAAACAAGTACAATGCATGAATAAGCAGAAAAGTGAAAGTAAGTCAACTACGTGTGATTGGCTGGCCAAACAAGTTACCTGGAAGATTTAGTTGAAGGCATCTCTTCCAATATCAAAGGAAACTGTAAAGAAAGCTCTTTAGAGACACAGCCATCGCAAAAGGTTAAATACTAGTAAAATTCACACAAGTAAAGGAGAGAGTCAAACAGGGAAAAAATAATCCTAGATATAAGTTAAAAAGAAAGCCTAGAATCCAAGTGTGGTGATGCACACGCATATTTCTAGCACTTAGGAAGCCAAGGAAGGTGGATTGTGAGTTCGAGGTCAGACATAGCAGGCCGCTGTCTCAAAAATCTTTTAAAAATTAATGTTCACATTTAAAAGGCTCAATAAATATGTGGGGGGGGGGGATATACCTAACAACAATTTTATAGCGTTTCAGAAAAACAAAGTTAAATAAAATATTGTAAAACTTCAGGAACAGGGTGGGAAGAAAAAGCTACATTTACAGAAATGGAAATTGAATTTCTCATAAACATGGATAAAACAATAAATATAATTATTTCAAGGTTCACAAAAGATGAAAAAATTGGTTATTTTGAAGGCAGAATAATCAAGAGTACAGCCCAAACCAAGACAGTTCTAGATATATAGGGATTCAAAAAAAATTGCTTCTCACACGGGAGGGGAAAAGGGATTCTCCCCCTCCCCCAATGAGATGAAAGATAACAGTACAGAGAGAACAAGGAGGTGAATTGTGGCTTAGCACGAAGCAGAGAAAAGAAGAGGTGAGAAGAAGCCAATGCACACCTCTTAGAAGACAGAGACACAGACCTCTCTTCCACAGGCTTACTCACTACTGTCACAGTTTTGGTCTAATATAATTCTAATGTCTAATACAATTCTATATTATAAGTGCTCTGGGGATGGAATTAAACTTTTAGGATGAGTTTACAGACAAAGTATAGAAGACAATTATAGTGACAGAAGAGAAATGAATTAAATGTTACAGATCCTGATCACCTGGGGTGAGTGTTTAAAAGAAGTTTGAGTCTGCCATTTTCCTTAACTTTCAGAATGGAGAGCACGTCAATGTCATGGTGACCAGAAACAGACTAACTGAACGTTAGAAGCCGGCTGTTTACAGTTATTATCGAGGACCCATCAGGTGAAAGCTCCTGAGAGCACCTGAGCTAGCTACCCGGTGAAACAAGGGTAACTGAATGGAATCCCCAGAGTTTTCACCCCGAATGACCTGAGGAAAAGAAGAGGCAGATTTCAGTGAGTGGCAAGGGAATGTTTCATTTAGTTGTTGACCTATCTAGTGGTTATAGGCAGAATTAGTTCTCGTATTGAATTCACCCTATTTCCAAGAGGTAAGGTAAGGTCTCTGCAGAAGTCTGGGCAAAACTGGAACAGAAATTAACCCTTTTATGCCCCAAATAAATAACACCACTTCTGTTTCTTGAAGTAAAAACCTCATAAATATGGCAAAGCTAGTGACTGTCCATGAGAAAAGCAGGTGGTGTATGCCTGAAACCTTATACTTAGGCTGAGGCAGAAGAGTCAAGAACTCAAGATCATCCTCCACTACACAGTAAGCTTGAGGTCAGCCTGGGCCATGGGTAACCTTTTTCAGAACAATAGAGAAAAGAAGAATGGAGGGGAGTAGTGAAGAGTGAGCAGAGAGATGGCTCAGCAGTTATAAGCTCCCACTGATCTTACCAAAGACCTGAGCTGAGTTCCTGACAATCACATCTGGCAGCTCCAGTAACTCTACCTCTAAGGGATCCAACAGGCTCCCCAGGACTCCACAAGCACCTATACTCACAAGTGCACATATTCCACCCCCCAACACATATTCATATAATTAGAAATAAAACAAAATCTTAAGGGGCTAAAAAGATGGCTGAGTGGTTAAGGCTGCTCTGTCAAAAGATCTGGGTTGGATTCTTGGACACCTATACGGTGCATAACCATCTGTACAATACTTCTAGGGGATCTGATGCCCTCTTCTAGCTTCCACAGGTACCAGGCTCACAAGTGGTGCAAGACATACAAGCAGGCAAAATACCCATACACATAAAATTAAATAACATTAAGTCTCATGGTTCTTAGGAGACATCAGCCTCAACCCCTCTCTTGCTGGGCCTGTATTTATCAATATTCCAAGACAGTCTTCCTGAGAAGGAACTTCCTGGCCTAAGGCAAAGCCTCAATGTCTCTCAGGCTCTCCAGGGTCTGCTCTGGGAAAAAGAAAAAGAGAGCTCTAAATCAGCTCAGGAAATATTCAAGTCCCCATAGCCAGGCAGTCTACTCAACTGCTACTGTAAAAAGAAAAAATAGGGAAAGAGAAAGCTCTCACATAATTTGTGCATCCACGGGTGCCATTATAAAGAGCCACACTGAGGCTCCATAAAGCAATAATGGCTATCAAGCAATCAGAAACCAGGAGCTTTAAAGAAGCAAGGCTTGGCAGTGTGAGGTTTTCATAGACAGCTACAAAATATTTGAACAAAAGAGACAGATTTGTCTGAAACTCAAAACTATTTTCCAGACTCCAGTCCTGAACTTGTTCAACTGTCATGTTCTTGTGGTGCCTTATGGGATGCGTCTCTCTAAATGATTGCTATCCTTGAGCTATCAGAGGACAGAGTCAAAGACTTTCCCAAGCATTGTTAACCATTGCAGACACAGACCAAACCAATGTACGCCTTTCTTTTACTTAAAGTGAAGACTGTATAAATTACGTAGCCCATGCCTCCCAGAAAATAACCTAAGCATCTCTTTTAAATGCAGGTAGGGTTAGGTGGGGCTTAGTCAGAAAACAAAACTTTAAGAAGCTCCTTTCTTTCCAGTTGTAGCTTGAAAGTGAAATACTACTGCTATGTTTTAGGAATTGAAAACCAAGGGGAGACTGGCTGACAGAGAAAGCTTCAAAGCCATGGAACTTGAGTCAGAAAAGCTGAAGACTATATGATACTTACTCTTATTGTGACTGGGGGTGGGGGATGGAGAGAACTAACTAGGATTTGAAAAGCATTATTCTAGCAGAGTGAGACAAGACTTAGCCCAAGGTTTTAGTGGAACAGCTGGAACAAAAGTACCCCTGAAAATCAAAACCGAAGAAAGGCAAAAGTCAGCCTTTTGGGTTTCAAAAGTCTGTGTCATATGACTATAGGAAAGAGAAGCTCTATCTGTGAAGAATCCAGAAAAATAGAAGGGAGTTTGCAAAGATGGGGCTGAGTCCGCTAGATGACACTCGTGGAGCAAAGAGGTCACTTTAGAAGTCCTAAACCCATAGAACTTGGACAGTTCCTCAGGAGGCAAGGCCCTACACTCATAAAGTATCAAGATGAGTAGCAGAGGCTATAAAGGGATGGAGAAGGGCAATGCACAAATGCAGATGAAAACACAGAGCAAAACTACTCCAAAAACCAAATCGTCTTTCTCAAAAAGTAAGCTTGTAAGAGAGATGTAAACCAGCATCTTCCCACTATTTGTTGTCCTTACTCCATTTCTGAGCCATTCTTTACCTGCCTAACACACGGGCCCGTCCACCATTCCCTGCCATTGTGAAATACGCCATATATTGAGAAACAATGGGAAACGGCTTGGCTGACAACTGTATCTTGATATACAGCTGTTTTCAGGGGTAAAGTTGGGGAGATGGGGTGATGGAGTGTATAACTGTGTGAAGCTTGACTCCAGCTTTATTTTCAGGTGACTTTTAATAATATGAACAACTTTTATTTTAATACCATATACAGAGAAAATATGAGCTATGAGTTAATAGATTTTATGGATTTGCCAAATTGGAGCTCAAAGTAATTGAGAAGTCCAGCACAGGGAAAGGTCACCCCAGAAAAATCTCACTTTTCAAGAAAGCACTGGCAAGAAGGAAAGAATGAGATTTTAATCACTGCAGCTAATTACATAGAAGACTAAATCACAAGAAGAGTTATTTAAGTGTCTTAAATACAATAAAAAGTAATTAACAGGAAGCGCCATCTTGACAGCTTCATGTCACAAACGAGGCCTAAAAAGATCAGCTAATTCCCAACCCTGGAGCCAGAGAATGAGAAAGACTCAAGGTTTGATCTTTTTTATTTTTTATTTAAACTGTTTTGATTAACAGATAACAGCTCTTGCCAACTCCACAGTGAAGTTAATCAAGAAAAAACTTTTAATCTATTGGAGGAATGATGAGCCCTGTTTGCATCGATTCCCTAGAAGACAAGACATAGGAAGCTGAAGCCCGGGGCAACAGCAAGGGCCTGGGACTGACTCCCTCCCATACATCAAGGGAAAACCATAAGGCTTCCACTTACCCCTACTGAGAACACAGACAATTCACACATTTTGCATGTGTGGTACATCTAAAAGATTCCTTTGAAACAGCCTTTTGCAAGAAACCATCTCTTCTGCCTCGTTCTTCCTGTTCCCCTGGAATCACCAACTTCAAAGGAGCTCTGCTACTCAGGAGTCTGCACAACAGGAGAGCCCTGAGGTGTGGGGCAGGCCTGGACATACAGGCATGGACACATCTCTCCTGCACTGCACACTAGTCTGCCTTCCAGAGAGGAAGTGCTCACTACAGACTGCCCTTAACCTTCCTGTAACATACCCACACAGCCCGTGACCACAGCAAGTGAAGGGCAGGTGCTTGAGAGAGAGGCAGAGGGTCACTCTCATCAACCTGGAAACTCACTGAATCTGTTCAGTCATTTGCTTTGTTTCCAAGTCAAGTTTTTCCTGGGTGTGCTTGCTGTTTTAATTATGTACTTCTTTAAATATCACATTAAGCAGTGAAATATAAGCACGAGGAATATGTTCATGAAAACCCACATGCCTTACAAGTTGAACAGAGAGGAATGACTTTAAAACGGCTGCAAACCATGTGAGCCAGACAACCGCAGCAGAAAGCGGCTGAGGAAAATTCAAAATTATAAGGTTCTGCAGTTAGTACCTTAAGCCCGCATTTCAGACAATAAGTTGCACTGTTCACTAGGACAGCAGGTAAGTGACCTGCGTTTCTCATGTACTAGAGATCTAAAAGTATCGGTCAGTGGGTACAGGTGCTGCTCAAGCCTGACCACCTGTTTGACTCCTGAACCTACTAACTCCCTCAAGTGTCCTCTGACTCCCACACGGGCCCTGTGGCAGTCTCCTGCCCTTCAAGTCACCTATCTGTATAAACAAACGTAAGAAAACCCTCTTTTCTACACAATGGTTTTAAATAATAAGCATTAAACCAAAGGGGTCTGAATACAAATTATTTCTGAATATGAGTTAAATCTTTGAATTTCCTTATTAATAACTCATTCATCTACAATATTATTTTAGTTCTGTTTTTTCTTCTTCTTCTTTTTTTTTTTTTTTTTAACTAAAGAAAGTTCAGGACTGAAAGGAGATAGGTAAAAACAAACCAACTTCAGAGGGAACAGAGAAAGCAAGTCTGGAGGTCCACTTGCTAGGGATTCTACCTTTAACACCAAGCTTCCAAAACAAGTAAATAAAGAAAACTCTCAGCTACTGTCCTGATTAGACAGAAACAAACCCAAAGCAGGTAGTGGGATGGTTTAGCTTAAAAGCCTACCTGGGCAAGTTTCGTGACCTGAATTTGATCCCCAGAATCCCCAATGAAGGAGAACAGGCTCCTGAAAAACACAGACACACAGACACACAGACACACACACACACACACACACACACACACACACAAACAAAACTGTAGCCATCCAGGGAATGAAACATTCCAGCACTTCTGGGTACGCTTCCTAAAGGGATGTGAATAGCATTACAGTTTAACAACAAATCAGTCAACAAATTTCCTGTACTATCTGGCTGCTGGCTGCTGGAGCTTTGACAGGAATAGAGAAGACAAAGCTCCCTCATGCCAGGGTGATAACAGTCTAGGGAATGATGGCTTCAACAGTATCAGTAGTAACCTCTAATGTCAAGACTATGTCAGGTCTCTCCTTTCAAGATAAACCAAGTACAGAGTATATAAGAAACTCAAAGAACTCAATGCCCAAAAAGCATTGAACTTCAAAACAGGCAAATCATTGGAACAGATATTTCTCAAAAGAAGGCATGCATACAAATAACCACATTAGAACAGAGTCATCACCACTAATGATCAGGCAAGCCTCTGTTACAGGTTAATAAAAAAGCTGTAACCCAAAGAGACAATGAGATACCATCTCTACCCAATCATAATAGTCATGATCAGAACAGTAACAAGTCACAAGGGGTACAACTGGAGAAAGGGGACCTTGAGGGCTATTTTTGGAGTCTAAACAGCACAGCCATTATAGAAATACTAGGAAGTATCTCTCATTCTTCCTAGTGAATCCACATCTGGTGGACTATTAAATAAAAACCTGAACAGGCTGAAGGAGTGATAAAATAAACTTGAACCTGAAGGTCTAAGTCACAGGGCATCACAACTCTTTCGATAATGTGAAAATACATTAAAGTTAGCTGTCCCAGATTATCCTAAAAATTTAAGAATTCCAAAAAGCCAGTCCCCGAATATCTGATTTTAGGCAGTGTAAATTTATTTTTAAATATACTTTGGTGGTATGTAAGTGAGATAATCCAGTCTGATGAAGTGTTAAACGTTGGTGGAGGCCATCTGCCAAAAATAAAGATGTACGTCTGAACAGACATGGAACTGTTTCCTCAGGAATTAGAGAGCAGAAGCAGCAATCTATGGAGATGACTGTTTTTTCCAGTCACAATTTTAATACAGGGAAATAGTAACTTCCAGCATTTTCCAATATGGAACTGTACACTCAGCTTGAAAGAATTGGTGATAAATTGATAATGTTATAAGATAGTTAGATAGAATGATGACCAAAACATGACCTAGTTTTTCACATTTTGAAATATTATCTGATCTGTCAGAAGCTGGCTTCTTATAAAGTCTATGAAAGTAGTGACATCAAATGCCTATATTGGGATTGTCCCACAAAAATGAAACCTACAATTGCTGTGTGAACATTAGCAACATTAATAAACACAGGAGCGGGAACTGCCTAAAAATAGTCCTTTCCATATGCAAAAGCAAGAATGAGGGAAAGAGGCTTCTGCCTGACAAGAGAGTTCTAGAAGCTACACAGTGAAACATCTTTATCCTCTTCGGGCTGTTGCTGTAACTTAGATGCAATTCTCATACAGGGCTTTACTGTACATTCAATAAGGCAATCCCTGTTTTGATGAAAGCTCCATTCTTTGTTTCCCCTTAAAAGAAAAAAAAAATACCAGTTTGGTAACAAACAGCACTTAAGACTGTTAAGGAGAGAAGGAAACAATGACCATGCTGGTATATTTTAGGCAAAGTAAAAACTGCTGCTGGGGACTGACTGATTGTTTTAATATTTATTGTGAGAGCATGGCCCAGCATGCTTCCTCCCTCCCCTGGTAGATACCTCTCTTGAAAGACTCTGCTCATCAGCCAGGCTACCCAGGGACCTAGGGACCTTGGAATGCAGCTGGGGCATAGGCAGTACATTATCTCTATACAAAGAAAATGTCCAGTTAGCCTCTCTCTCCTTTCTAAAATTCACCTTTCTAAACAAACATACAGAAGCTCTTAACTAATTTTAGACAGTACCTAGGGACAGCTTCATACTCAATAAATAGCATTATTAATAATAATAATGTACTTCATAGGACCAAGCACACAGAGCCCAATAAATCTTAAATAATAACAATAACGGAAGTATATGATTAGCTAATGAGTGATTATAAAGTACTTTACAAATATAAAGTGCTACACAGGCACATAATTATAATCTGCTGGGTTAAGTGCAAGAGAAAGCAAGGCATTGAGAAAGGGGGGCAAGACTTGACTGCAGCCAAGTATTCAGCTACTTAAAACCACAGCCAAGTCTCTGCCAGTTAGAACACTCACATTCCTCCAATGGTGACAGTGGCACAGGTACGCTCTGAAAAGGCAGGCACCGTTTCTGTAGCTGGGCTGGCTGGTCTAATGTAGTCCACAGTCACATTGACCTGGAAATAAAGAATGAAGGGAGTTAGGTAAGGGAGTTAGGTTTGGAAGTCTATGATAGCTCAATGGCAGCCATGGACACTTGCACAATCAACTCAGGTGGACTTTACTGATCTAAGATTAACTACAACAAAAGCCAACTAATACATAGCAAAAAATAAAAAAATAAAATAAAATCTATAAAAGACAGTACCCAGGATCCACAAAAAGCTTTTGATGCTCAATAGGACAATTTGATTAAGAAATAAATGCCTTAAGACTCAAAAACAACATATAGACAATGAGAAAACACTGGCAGTGATACTCCACTCCAAACGTCACTAGGTAACTGCAATTTTAAGAAGGAAATATGAGCACTCAGCTATCATGTACAAGACTCTGTTCAATCTGCAGCATTGCAAAAGTACCCCTCTACCACACAAATAAGCAGAAATTATATCCAGAAATATCTCCTTGAAATTTACTTGAGAGAGTTAAAGATTTGTCCACATAGAAATCTCTACCTGGACATTAAGAGTACTTCTGTTCACAGCTGACAATAATTAGAGGCAACCATGATGACCTTCTGGAGATAACAGAAACTGGCAAATCCTGATGGTGGACTATTCTTCACTAAAGAAATGAGCTGCCATGCCATGAACAGACACAGAAGAACCTCAAAAGCTTATTATTAAATGTATGAAGACTGTCCATACTGCAGGGTCCCAACTGTCTAATATTCTGGAAAAGACAAAAGTAGGAAGACAGCAAGAAAGATTAGTGCCAGTCAGGGAATAAGTTAGCAGAATTCGAGAGGGTAGAGAGACTTGAGGGCACTGGAACTGTTCTGCCTGCTAGCACAAAGACAGCACATACTCTTAGCCTAAGAAAGTACACTCCCTATGTGTGTGGAGTGATCATCATCATCATCATCATTATCATGATGTCAGTGTTGGTCTGTCAATTTTAGCAAACATCTCTCTCTCTCTAGTGTGGGACACTGTGCATTGGGCAGGGGTGGGGGCACAGAATGCATGCATAAAAGGTCTCTATATATTCTGCCCAATTTTGCTGTAAACCTAAAACCACTCTGAAAGAATAGTTTATTTTTAAAAAAGAAATTAAGAAAAACACTGATAACCCAAAGAAGTCAAATGATTGAACAAAAGATCCACAGAAATTCCACTTGACCGATAAGAGTGGCAGGATTTTTGAGCGACACCAGATGTTAGAACAAAATACTTCTCACACCATTTCTGCATCAAATACCTGTGACTAGATATGTGACTCGCTTCCTCATAAAGACTGCATGTCATTTCAGTGTGGACTTCTCCTGGACCAAGGAAAGAACTATCAAGAAGAACAAGATGGCAATCACAAGGAGTCTTGGATCTGATTTCACAGCATGTCAATCAAAGTGACACTGATAACTAGGTCTAACAACACAGCTGGGATTAGGAAGGTTTGTGGGGTGGAGAATATAAGTACACAAGGAGAGAAGAGACCAGAAGAACCTTTAAGTTTTCAACAAACAAAGGACATGTATTCAAACAGGAAGCTGTAGGAATAAAATGAGAAGTGTACAATAAATAAATGTGGTCATACTGAACAATACTATTCTTTATGAAATGGTTTAATATAAACATGTTTATATGTCACAACCATTATGTGGGATCCATTAGGAAACGTTACAGGTCATATCTGTATGCCTGGTCTGGGCCACAGCCAAGCTTTATATATCTACACTAAAGACAAACCCTGACTCAAACAGCATGAAGCCATTTATTTCTGAGTCCAGAATGCCTTTTCTAAGCACATCTTCAATTCTCACCATCGGCCCAAAGACAGCATACTGTACAGACATCAAGTTCAGCTATATTGCTAGTCAGCACCATTCCAATCCTTTTGCTTTGTCTGTTCTTCACAAATGTTTTAAAAACAAACCAAGGGGAGGCCTCTGGAGATGTTTCAGTTGGTAAAGTGCTCCCCACAAAAACATAAGGGTTTGAGTTCTGTTCCCTGCATCCACAGAAAAAAGAAACAGGCCAACAACACAGGCATGGAAATTCAGCACCTGAGGCAGAGACAAAATGATCCCTGGGGCTGTCTCAGCCAGTCTTCCTAATCAGTGAGCTCCAGTTCAATGAAGAACAGAGGAAGACACCTGATGATGACCTCTATCTGACCTCTAAAAACAACACACACAAACATGAAGACACATACATAAACACACGTACATACATTTTTCAAAAAAACACATAAAAGGTACAGACGTCTTAAAATTTCAACTGTCAAATTACAAACCTGGAGACCCCCAAATAATACTTTTAAATGTGGAGAAAAACTGCCAAACCAAAAAACAGGAGCAATATCAGAGCCCAGGCCCAAAGCTGAAACTAGGTAAGTCTTTCTTCAAGATGACTCAAGGAAGGATGGCCCCTACAAGCAGGCCTCTGCTTTCCAATTTTATAAATGTGAAGAAATGGGCACCAACAGGGGTTAACCCACAGATGCCTGAGAGTTATACTAGTTTCCCTGCAGGCAGCCGAGCTCGTTAATCTAGGGCAAGGGAGGCATGGGAGGGCTGCCCAGAGAGGGCCCCCGGTGACCCAGACTCTAGGGAGAAGTCTCAGGTAAGTTAGTTCACCTGGAACTCTCTAGAAAAGGCCTCCAGCATTCCTGCCAACATTGAGAGGCCAGGAAACTAACAAGAGGATCTGAAGCCATGGCAAAAAGCACACAGGAGCCAAGAATCAGGGAGTGGCCAGCCATGGAATTAAAGTATCTCAGAGCCAGAGGGCATGCAGCTCTCAAACCTCTCCAAGAAGTTTCTTTGTGCACCAGATACCAGTTTAAAGAGAAACTTACAACTGACCCAATTACATGGACACATGAACAAATGACTATGAGGTACTCGGCACAAATGGGAAATCTATCTCAAACCCTTGCCCCACATCTCAGCGACAATCACAGAAGAAGCCGGGGGACTGTAAGAGCCAGAGACCATGAAGCACTGATGCAAACAGTGTCTTCTGGACATGACCGTGTCACTGCAGTCATAAGCTCACAGCGCCTGCAATGGTCTGCTCAAGACCTAAACAAGCCCGAGCCAGTCAATATTCCAGCAAGAGACAGGAAGGGTTTCATTAGCCCTATCAGCTGAGGAGCTACAGGCAGCTGACAGCTTCTGGGGAGGAGAGTCCACTTTCTTTAAGGGTGTGACTCTGGCATGTTGATCATATTGCAGAGGATGGTCCTTACCCAGAAGCATCTGGATTGCAAAACTGAGTTATGAAGAGGGGGAGGTAGGGTGACAGGAATGGATTTAGGAGGAACGGGGAGACAAGAACATGATTTAAATACACTGTATGAAACTCTCAAAGAATTAGTAAAATATGTTTTTAAACACATGGAAACGTAGACATGGCCCAGAATTTTCAATAGCCCATTCAACAAACTCATGTCCCTGATTTCTACTACTAGGATGAAAGGGAAAATCATCATCGCTTAAAAATAAATTAAGTGAATCTGAAAGTTCCCATGTACCTGCCAATGCCAAGCTTCTTCCTCAGCTATTGGCATAGAGATATTACCAGGAACATTTTCTCTAGTTCAGCAGGGTCACAGGGGTAGTTGTGGTTATGGTGGAGTGAACCCCTGTGCTTCCAGGCCAGACGGTCACCCTGAGGTGCCACCCCCAGACTGCCTTCCAAGGGAACCCATGGGGACACACCTCCCACACACATCCTTTAATCTTCAATAACCAAAAGAAATAACAACTACATTCATCTTTCAATTAATTATTTCCTATGTCAAGAGAAAGAGAATTGCAAATGAGTCAGAGATTAAAGAGCTCTTCATGGCGGCAACATTATTAAAGAAAATCTCAGATACAAATGAGGCTCTGAGAATAGCCCACAGCCAAGATACACACCTGCAGGCAACTATGACAAACCAGGAATTAAAGTCAATGTGTAATTAGCATTTATGTCCCTCTCCTGTGGATTCTCAGATCTGTTCCTCCAGATATTCATCACTGACCTGTCAATCACTCTGAAAAGTCGAAATTTAAACAGGTTCAATTAAAATGACTGGAAATCTTAGAAATGTCTGTTTGAATAAATGATGACCTGAATTTTGGGTTTGTGGTAAGTTCATATGAAATGGCCTGAATTAAAGAGAAGAAACTGATTAACATAAAGGTGGTCCTTCCTATGTCAGCAAAGATGCTGATGATAACAAAATGACAAAATGTGAATTACCCATCCACTGAAGATCAGATGGTAGAAAGAAAGACAATGGCAGCCAGATGCTCCAGAAATGTTTGGTTGACATGTGTGTGACATCTTCACATGGACCCGAGAGCACTAGATTGGAGTTTTATAGTATCACTTCACTCTAAAACTGTAAAAGACAGCCTAGCCAAAAATGGCATATTACATCCTAATTTCTTTCATCTTTGTAATTTATACCTTCCTTTGCACAATTAACTGGGACATACAGATTGTAAGCACTAAGAGTGGGATGACCATGACTGTGTTCAGTGAAAGAACTGGCCTATGACTTGGAGTTGAACATGCAGTAAATATTTGTTACATGAATGAATGTATGTAATCAGGAATATTTTCAGGCATAAAATTCTGGAGGACACCTTTGAAATGAAAAGGTTGGGCATTTTAAGGACATTGAAAGGTTGTTGGCAACTCTGCTGTGTCATACAATAAGAACAATGATTTCAACTGTGGACGTAGTGATGGATGCCTGAGGAAAGAAAAACAGTTTAAAATTGTGATGAAACTCCAATGTTTAACAAGAAAAAGTAACTACCACGAGAGACAAAGCAAGCAAAAAGTACATTATAGTATTTCTCATAAAATTTGTTTCTCGAAGCTATTAACAAACACCAAGCAGTCTAAACAATACGTGGCCACTACATTGCAGAATCTTCTTTGAAAACAATTTCAGGGAAACTCTGGAGGAACTCAGATGGTTTCCTAAGTCTGCATCTCTGTCTCTCTTGTAAAGCCTGAAAGCAGGTAATATAATAAAATCACACTGGGCCATACTTAGACTCTGAGCATCTATGGACATTCTTCACATAAGTAGAGACTTAAAAACATCAAGTCACCAAAGAACTTGATAGACGCTAACTTAATGAGGAAATGTGACCTACTTAAGCATTAAAGACGGGGCAAGGAGAAGAGCAATTGCATATCCATAACATTCCCAGGTCATGACTAAAGTTTACTTAATATAAATAGATCTGTTATGTGAAACTATTTTGTGTAAACCACATAATCCCACCTATTAGTCCACTGTATTAGTCCACACAGTGAGTCATAAATTCATAAGAAGCTGCAAAAAATACTCTTCCTTTTAATCAGCTGCTCTGCGCCTGTTCTCATGGCAGAATTTGTGGGTAGTTATGGAAAGCGTCTATGATCCTCTAACACACAGAAATTGGCACCATCTAGGCCTAAATCCAAGTTCCACTGCCCAGAAACAACAGTGAGTAAAACCAGAGAGCTTCAAAAGGCAGGCAAGGAAGCAGTGGAGCAGCCAAGCTCCCAACAACCTCAGAGAGCAGCTCTGTGAACCTGCAAGTGTCACTCAATGTCTCTGGGTCTGACTTGCTCTGCTGGGAAAAAAGCATTAGTATGCATGAGACAGCAGAACAGGCCTGACTCAGTAAGTTTCAGGCAAGCACTTATTTTAAGATAAACAGGTACTGATTTTCTCAGAACAGGGCCTGGCACAGAGTAAGTGCTAAATAAGTATGTATAAGATAAATAAACACACCTACACATACATATGTGCATAAATAATACACATGTTGACTCAAGTCATTAGACTTCTAAAATCATTAGACAGACAGACTCAATTAAATACACTTTTCTCCTTAAGGAGTCACAGCAAACAAGAATGTGTACCTCATACATATTCATCCCAACTTCAAGATAAGTAGGGCTTATTTTAAAGAATGACACACTATTTAGTGTTTATTTAAATGTTTTAAGGATTAATTTTACAGGTACTAGTTATTGGATATTTTATTTACTGAAGATAATTGGAGCAGAATGCTGTGAACCATCTCAATTAGTAGTTAACTGGAGAAATTCTGTGCAGGATGCTTCCTGACTTATTAAATGAGGAAGACAATGGACACCAAAGAAAGACCACGAGTACATTTTCTTTGTACTAATGGGACCTTCCATTCATAATGCTCCTCACTATTTAAATTATGCATCCTTAATCTTTTCCTTGCTAAAAAGTACCTTATGGAATCATTCTGAAAATAGTGATAGACATTTTTTAACAGTTGAAGCAGGTCAGTTACCTATTCATCTAGGAATGGAATAACCTCAAAACAAATTGGTATTGATGACCCTTTCACATAGAATTACAAATGGACCTACATAACTCTCATAAGACACTGTTCAACTTACTGCTTCTAGTCACTATGTGAAGGAAACCTGAGTACAAAATGAGGGCCACCTGTGCATGTCTACATTTTGCTAGTATCAACAGCAATTAAAAAGAAACAGATAAAATTAATCTTATTTATAATACATAATTTACACACTACCATCATATAATATTAAGCTAATATTGAGACGTTTTGTATAAAACCTTCAATATTTGGTATGTTTATATGTACAGCACATCTCCATTTGGACACCCTCAGACACATATGGCAATGGCCCGAGCCACTTGGTACTGTATTCCTAGCCTATTTAAGACTTTCGTAGTACACAGAGATTTATGTGTTTATTTGATCTGAGCTTGTTTATGTGTACCATGTGCATGCAGCACAATTTTGAGGCCAGAGAAGGGCATCAGACACCTTGGAACTGGAGTTACAGGCAGTTGTGAGCTGTCATGTGGATGCTATAATTAAAATTGGGTCTTCCACAAAAGCAGTGAGTGCTCTTAACCTCTGAGCCTTCTCTTCAGCCCACCAGTGCAAGAGTCTTAACCTTGCTCCTGTTATATGATCCCGCTTCTTGGTTCTAATTTTCTCCCTTTATTTTTCCCTGTGAACTTTTAATATCTTCTGTTTTTACAAGTCCTTGTGAATATTCAAAAAACAAGTATGAAAAAATATGGTATTAAAAAAAAATCAAAAAATAATGTTTATCCCTTGTTTTTATTTAAAAATATTATCTGACTAGACTAGAGAAATACATCACATACTTCTGTAATTCGAAAAGCCATTTCTGGTGTCTGAATATATTTGTATAAGAAATGGGGAGGGGTTCTTCTAGTCTTTTAAGTATAAAATATAATCTGCTCAACATTTTTGTTTGTTTGTTTTCCCCTATTCCTGGTTGTTTTCAGTGGACTGGGAGTCAAATTAGGGCTTTAGCATGCCAAGCAAGTGCCTGTAAGCCACGCCCAACTCTGGTCCATAGCTTCATGCAGGTGGTTTTCAATGGTGTTTGTTCTAAGACAGGTGGTGACTGGATGGTGGCCAGTGCCTGTGTTAGTTAACAATGACACCTTGACTCTGGGTGCTATTGAAAAGAAAACAAGCAAAAGTTTTTAACAATTAAAGCTTTCATCCACCATTTTTGTGTATTGAGGTCTCTTAAGATAGCCTTTACAACAAGCATTCATAAAAATGTACACATTCTGTTGCTTCATCTACACTGCAACATATTGAAGGACATAAACCAGTGCTCCTGGGCTACCTCTGCAATCCAGCCTAAATGTATTCTGGAATAGCCCCTTCCAAATCACGGTAATTAGGTCTTGAGGCTGTTTGTTTGTTCTCGTGTATTTGTGCTGCTCTCCCATCTACAGTCGCCCTTTCCACCTCCCTCACACTGATCTATTTTAACCACATTTCATTTTCATCAATGGAATGGTAACCTACACTGCTTTCAAACCTTTCAAAGCCCAGACCCACCTTTCTTACTTGATTCTTTCCTAACAGATGAGTCTCCTACTTCTCCTATCCCAACCCAAGCACACAAACAACACAACCTAGATGAGCAGACGCTTTAATCCGCTTTGACAGAAAAGGTAAACTATAGCATACAAAAGGCCCCGGGAGACATTAAGAGTCCCTACCAGACATTAAGCATTCGATTAAGTGGCTATCATTGCTGGTTGATAAACCTTCAGCTTGGTAAATATTTAACTAGACACACACACAAACTCGAAATTCAAAAATATATGGTGAAACATTTTACGTAAGGGGCCATGTGAGATTGGCAAAAATTTTTTGAAGTAGCAATAGCTAATCTGACAGCAAAATATAAAATGAAAATAACCTGAAAACACAATATACCATTAATCATACAAGCAAATAAAACCATATAAAAACAAATGAGGAAATATGGCTTTGAAAATTGAAAATTACTTTAATTAAATTTGATGGGGATTAAAAAAAATTGAGATCACCATTTGAAAATATCTTCTCAGATGTCAGCATTTTCATTAAGCTTCTTGACTCTTTTTTCTTCTAAAGGATTTATCTGTTTTTATTCTATTTGCATTGGTGTTTTGTCTGCATGTATGTCTGTGTGGGGTGTCAGATCCCTTACAAAAGGGGTTATAGACAGTTGTGAGCTGCCATGTGGGTGCTGGGAATTGAACCCAGTCATCTGGAAGACCAGCCAATGCTCTCAACTGCTGAGCCATCTTTCCAGACTCAAACTTGTTTCTTAAATCTTTATAATCCCACACATATAATCAAGGAGTTTAACTGGCATTTGTCCATTGTCTCATTATTATGTCACTGTCATATCTCAAACCCAACACTTTCAAAACCAAACCACTTGTCTCTAAAGAAAAACTCAAAGGCACTACCAAAACTATCCCCTGTGCTCCCTGGTACATTCCAGCTTATTCTTTATCACAACTACAGCTTCTCATTGCTTCCCTGGGGACAGAACTTGAGGATGGGGTATTTCTTTCCCCTCTTCTATACAGTGTCAATCAAAGCCATCTGTGTCCAAAATTGCCAAGGTCATCTGCAGTCAGGGGAAATTAAATCACAATGTCTAGAAGTCTCCCTGAAGGAGTTCCAGCCATATAAGCAGAACAAAAAACATGGAGATGCTTATGCCTTTGCCTTTGTGGAAAATAAATACAATGTCACCCAGTCTTTAAAACAGTAGCAGGTAATAAAGTGAAGAGAAGATGCTTAGTGGGGAGTATGCAGAAAGGAGATGTGCTTAATGGCTTGTAAGGATTATAGGGAGGAGAAGAGGAGAAGGAGGAGGGTGTATTACTAAGGAATGTACAAAAGTAAAAGGTTATGTTACATGTGTTAATAAAGATAGTCTATGAAGATTTGCAATGTCCTCCACTCACTATGAAGAAAACTTGGGAAACCCAAGCAATAAATGAATAATGAAAGTATTCACCCAGCCAACAGTGCCACTAGCATCCCATTGCTGTGGGAGCAAGGCATGCTGAGCCAAGCCAGACCACTGGAAAAGCTATTCCCTATCACCACAGGACAGAACACACACTCCCTTTTCTACAGTATGCTCATGAGCTGGCACTGAGAAACCATTCTGACTAGGGATAATGCATTCAAGGGAGTTAACTAAAGGCCAATGTTAAAATGGTGAATTGGCCTCATAGAGCTGTGTTGTGACCTTAGAGGAGAATTGTGTAGAAAGATGTAATCATTCTTTAGGATTTGTTTGGAACAAAATACAGCCCAATAATAGATCACTTTGTATTAACAGATCATTTTGCATCTTAATTATTCTTAGTTTTGTGGCTAAGTAAGCATTTCAAAATAACTGACCTTTCTGGGGACCAAACCCAGGACTGTAAGAATACTAAGCAAGCACTACTCTACCACTGAACTACAAAATATTCACTCTAGGAATTTCTTTATATAGACAAATGAACCTTCTAATCCCCCAGCCCTCACGATCCTATTCTTGAGTTAATGAAATACATGAAGAATAATATTGTTTAGGTTCCTCAAAAAGATAGTTTTACCATCTGATCCATCAATTCACTCCTGGGTATACATTTTTTAAAATGTAAAATAGGGTCTTAACAAAAAATCTGAACGCAGCAATAATTAGCCACAGTAACCAAAATGTGGAAAGGAGAAGTGTCCATCAATGGACGAATTGATGAACTCTATGTGACACATAAGAACAGCATTCAGGCTCAAAGGAAGGAAACTCTGGATGCGTGATGACATAGAGGTACTGTGAAGGCTTCATGGTAAGTAAAAACAAACGTCACATAAAAGACACACAAAAAGGGACAGTGAGTGTCACCATCTAAGTGAGGTGCCAAGAGCACTTAAATTCAAGACGGCCAAAAATACAGTGATGGCAGGGGCTGGAGGGAGGGATATCTAATGATACAGTTTCAGTTTCCCAACATGAGAAAGTTCTGGAAATGGATGATGGTCTGCAGGGCACAACACTGTAAGATACACTGAAAATTATTCTGAAGATAAAGACTATGGTGTGCATTTTAAGACCACTGGATTCAACTATCCACAATTACCATGGGTCAGCAACAGTTTAGCAGCAGCTAAGGTGGCAGAGGCCAGGCAAATCTAAGCTCAAGCCTGACAAACTCCTGAATTTCTTGCTTGCATCAAGGAGGCAGTTCTATCATATTCCCAGGGAAAGAGGTGGTTCTCAAAGGCAAGTGATTATTAGAAATCATGTTTAATAACTGCAATAAATAGAGATCAAAGGTACTATTTACATAGTACAACACTATCTACTTTTCCTGGGTTATAAAACTGCCTTTGTCTGTTTTTTCACTTTCTGAAAAGAAGAGCCAAACCTTTCCTGATACATACTGCACATGGAGGTTCTGAGGAGTTCACCTAAATGGATCATTATTTCCACGAGACACCTGGAGAACTAAATTGATCAATTCCTCTAGGAGGAATGGCCTCACTCCCACCCCCTGAGATCTGTCACTTTTATTTTGAGAATTTTTTGGCACTGTATTATAATTTCCTCATTTCTACCTACTTCTTCAGCTACTGGATTTAGTAATTTCCATTTGTACATTGTCTAATAAACTTACGCTTTCATGTGACTCTCCAAGTAGTATTTGCCACTGCTACCAGCAAATATTACATCTTTGGTGGTCCTGTCAGCAAGTCGGGGAACATTCAACATAGGAGGTCCTTTGGCTGAGCAACTCTATTTCCGAAAACTCATTCTACCAAACGCTCGTGAAAAAGCCAGGTCCCTTTTGTACTGATGTGGCTTAACATGAACCTGAAACTACATGCTGAGCCCAAGAAATTCAAGTTGGTAGAGCCACAAGCTGTCTTTCAGCAACGTATTACTAGCACTTCAATGAGACGGTGAAGCTGCTGAAAGCAAGGGAGGCATATACAGTCTGTGAAGGGAAAATGTTCAAATAAAATGTCACTGCTCAGTGACACAGAAATGACTCCATTTGACAGAGCAAAGGTAAGAGACGCACAGGATCTGGAGGAGCAAAGTAAGAGATGCACAGGATCTGGAGAAGCAAAGTAAGAGATGCACAGGATCTGGAGGAGCAAAGTAAGAAATGTGCAGGATCTGGAGGAGCAAAAGTAAGAGATGCACAAGATCTGGAGGAGCAAAGTAAGAGATGCACAGGATCTGGAGGAGCAAAGTAAGAGATGCACAAGATCTGGAGGAGCAAAAGTAAGAAATGCACAGGATCTGGAGGAGCAAAAGTGAGAGACGCGCAGGATCTAGAGGAGCATAATTGGCACAGAAGAGTTATTTCTTTAGTTGCAGTTAATGGATTTTTTATTTCTGTTGGAAGGAAAAAAATTAAGGAGAAAACAAGATAAATGTTTGCAAAAATTAATAGCAGGATAATCTGAAATATACATATAACAAAAATATCTACCTTCAATAGCAAAACCAATGCTCACAATCGGAATCTTCAGTGTTGAATATCTATTTCATTCCCACAATTCTCACATTGAGGCCATGGTCACTGCTCAGCAGTATCTGCCAGTAGCAAGAATTATACAGGACAGACTAAGCAGTTAGAAGGATATGATCAGAAGGGCTTCCGGGTGCCCAGTGGTGTGCTGTTGCCATGGCAGGTGGGCATCACTGTCTGCAAATGAACTGCCAATCTCACTGTGAGCTGATAATGATCCTGCCACCACCACCTGGCTACCATATGTTTTCCCTACTTGTGACATAACAAGGAACTGCATTTTGGCATGCTGATCACTGACAGTCTGATACTACTGTTGATGTGTGTTGTACCTCACTGCAGCCCTTCAGAGGTAGACAGGAGTGGAAGAGAACACAAGATATGGCTGGCCCCACTGCTCATTCACCATGACACGGTGGCATTCTGTGTCAGAGTGGCCTGCTGCTCTTCCTTTAGCTCTAAGATTGAGGGTTCTAGGGTTGTAGGGCTCTGCCCCATCTCTACTCAGCCCAAGTGAGTCTGCTCCCCACTAGGAGGGAAAAAAGAAACTCACTTTTCCCACCATAAACCAAATATCTTCTGTCTCCTTAAATTATCATAATACAGACAATGAGGACAGGAACCATGCCAAAGGGGTTTTTTCTTTACTGTGATGTAATACAGAAGTAAGCATAGGGTGAGGCATCAGAAGTCATAAAATGCAAGCTGATAGAATACTGCTCCAGAGAAGGACATAATGTGGCCAGATATTACAATAGGGGAAAATGTGGTTGTGTGTCAGTAAGCTGGCCCAAAATGTGCTCCTTTAATTAGAACTGTATACAACAGAGATTCTAAAAACACAAAGCTCATTATTATTATATGAGCCAACAAACTAGTAAGTACGTCCTCAAAAAAGATTTTCAGTAGTTTAGGTGACAGACAGTGTCACATAACAGAGTAGTAGAACTGGCTATGCATGCTACCAAAGCCCTTTTATGTCTACTGATAAGAACGAAAGGAAAACATTCCATGAATTTGGACGTCACTGATTCTAAGTGAGGAGACCCTGCCCACATTCAACAGCTTGCTTATACCTTTTCATAGCACTGTTAAACATAATGAAAATTGCCAGCTAGCATTAGCACCAAGAACCACCAAGTTCTTCTTCAGTAATTACTCCACCTAACAGGCAGATTTACGTTTAAATTTAAATTAAATTCATAACATTTTAGAAACATAAAATTCACCATTTTAAAATCTTAAATATGGGGTTGGAGAGATAGCTCAGCAGTTAGGAGCACTGACTGCTCTTCCAGAGGATCCGGGATCAATACCCAGCATCCACATGGTATCTTAAAACTGTCTGTAACTTCAGGGTCCAATATCCTCACATAGACATACATGCAGGCAAAACACCACTGCACATAAAAAGAAACAAATTTAAAAAATAAAAATGAATTCCTAAGAATATTTATGATACTTTACAACCATGGCCATTACCTAATTCTAATATACATTCATCAAACTGGAAAGCAGCCCTGTACACATTAAGAAACCACTCTCCAACTGCATCTTCCCCTGGCCCTTGGCAACCACCAACAGTAACCAACCTAGTTACTGTTCCTATGGATTTCACTGTTCTGAATATCTCACCAAAAAAATCCCCACATACTTTGAAGTTTTCTGCCTCTTTTTTTCAATCAGGACAGTATTTATAAGTTATAATTACACTGTACACTGAGACTTTGGTGCTTCCGAAGGTACATGGTATGATGTATGTACTTCTGAGACTGCACCATAAGAAAAAATATGCTAAGAACCACTTCACTAGTAAGAACATATGACAACACTGTTTTAAACACTATGAGAATCAGTAGAGAGCAACTGATGGCCTACATAGAAGAGCTACCTGTAATGAACAAGAACTAAGCCATCAGAATCAAGTCATATAAATAATGCAATCTCCTAATTTGCCAACTTCACATAACCTCGACCAAATCTACTAAAGTGGGGTGGGGGGAGCTTAATGGCACTCTCTAAATCAGTGGTTCTCAACCTGTCCATCTTGGGATCACATATCAGATATCCTTCATATCTGGAATTTATATTACAATTTATAGCAGTAGCAAAATTACAGTTATGAAGTAGCAACAAAAACAACCTTGTGTGTTAGGGTCTCAGCATCAGAAAGGTTGAGAACCACTGCTCTAAATAATATCAATCACTTCAGAAGGAAGGTAACCTTCTCCACAATGGTTATTTGCATAACATAAACTAGACAGACACTGTATACAGTATGTAACTTCATGTGGGTAATTGGAAAGACTGCACCCATAGGTTTCTTCATCACTCTGCACACACTCCCACTGAACCAGTGGAGTAAGGTTTCAGGAACTCATTCTCTACCTTGGTCTTCTAGAAAGACCCCCTGTCAAAAGAGCACGGGATCTTGCCCAGATCTGTTACCTGAGGTCGTCTCTATTGATGCTCCTCTTCCGCCCTTACTACTAGGAGTTCAGGGTGGGAAGACTAAGACTACAGCACAGTAGTCAAGGGATAAAGAGAAATGGCCGACAACTCTACTGAGATGGTTCACATGGGAACGAGTTTGAGTTCTTTTAAAAGCTGCTACAGCTAGGAAAAAATGGCTTACTGGGAAAGAGCAATGGCTCTTCTATTAGAGGACCCAGGTTTGATTCCCAGCACCACGTGGCAGCTGACAGCCATCTATAACTCCAGCCCCAGGGGACTGGTGCTCTTTTCTGGCATACATGGACACTAGGCACACACCCGGTACAGATATACACATAGACAAAGTACCCATACACATACAATAAACCACTTTCGAAGCTGTTAGTTTAGCGTGTGTGTTTGTAAACTCTAAGGTGTGTATATGCAAGACAGTATAGCTTTTGGAAGGAAGGAAGTACTTTTTCTACCATGTAGGTCCTGAGGGTTAAGTTCAGGTCGTCAGGCTTAGCAGCAAGCACCTTTCCCTTCTGAGTCATCTTGCCCATCCTATTCTTGAGATAGTACAAAAGTCTGTGTCAGAAAAGGTTTTGTAGGAGCTACGTCACTGTCTTATGAACAAGTAAGTTTTGAGCTATACACTTATTATCCTGGTGTCAAAACATCAAGTAAAGTGCTAAGGACGGTATTATTTTCCCGACTTACTTGTTTTATTTTATGAGTATGAGTATTTTCCCTGTATGTTTGTATTTGTATGACAAGCCAGAAGAGGGTGTTGAATCCTCTGGAACTGGAGTTATAGGTGGTTATGAACCACCATGTGGGTGCAGGGAACTGAAGCCAGGTCCTCTACAAGAGCAGCAAGTACTCTTATCCACTGAGCCATCTCTTCAGGCACCTAGTGATGGTATTTAATAATATTCCACCACTATAGCACTGCCACAGAATCTGAGCAACTCTATGGAAAAGAACCAAGCCAAAACTCCCAGCAGCTACAGAAAGTAGTGAGGAAATGCCCAATCAACAGGAAAACGCATCCAAAAACAATAACCAAGACCACACAAAAATACTAATGTCCCAAGAAAGTGTGGCTTCCAACTACACACAAGAGCTTACTACAATCACTGCCTAAGACCTTCATGTAAAACACTTTAGAGAGACATATCTAAAGCCCAGACAATTAAAGCGTACATAGAGTATAACTAGGACGTTCAGGAAACAGGAGTGAAACTTGCTGTTAGAAAAAGAACAAGCAAGCTGGGTGGCGGTGGCGCACACCTTTAATCCCAGCACTCGGGAGGCAGAGGCAGGTGGATCTCTGTGAGTTCGAGGCCAGCCTGGGCAACAGAGTGAGATCCAGGAAAGGCTTGAAAGCTACACAGAGAAACCCTGTCTCGAAAAACCAAAAAAATAAAAACAAACAAATGAAAAAACAAAACAGGTAAAGAACAAGCAAAATGCTAACTCAATACATTTACTTAGGAAATGAAACAGAACAGTAAGGTAAATAAATTTTTTTAAATGACTGGATTTTAGATAAATTATCTGCTAAAATATATAAAAGAAGACGATTATATACTGCCTCTTAATTTTCTTCATAAAAGACAAACCAAGATGCAAAGGCATAGTTAAGACTGAATAAAAATTATGTAGTTATAAAGAGAATCTGCATAATGAGTGATTACAGATGACAGGAGGTCATAAATTGAAATGTTGCATAAAATCTAATGACATGAATATTATTTAGTGACATCAGCTATAATTCCAGTGAATTTAATATTCAATGTTAACTTTGAAACTGAAAGGTCTAGAAAAACATCTTATGGTCAAAGGAATTGTAGGCTTGATCGGACACTGTAACCTGGAACAAATGATGGCTAAAAGCATCAACTGGTATATGTCTAATAACTTCCAAACCAGAAGAGTCAAAGAGCCACACAGAATAATGCTGCGATGTGAGGTAACGATGCATCTGTTAAGTAGGGCCTTATGCTCCTTTTTGTTTTATTGTTATGCTTCTTTTGTGTATTGGGTGAAATTTCTTTAGCTACTTAAAGATAATTGGACTGGAAAATAGTAGGAAACCACATTAATAATAGCAATAAAAACAGTAATAGCTATTAATGATTTGGAAAGTTACACAATTAACTTGGATATGATGGAAAGGGGGGGTCTTCTGCAATACAAGAGATACAAAAAATTTAAATGACCAAGACTATAAATTTTTATGAACAAAACAAAAAACATGTATGGTAAAAGGCATTAGCTGATTAATATTCAATTACATGAAAATTCCATTATTGTTTATTCCAATTCTTAATTTGTTAACTGTACTTTTAAGGAATAAACATAAATGAGTGGTCTATTTTATTTTTTATTTTATTTTTTTTAGAGAATGGTCTATTTTATATGGGAAGGAAAGCAATCACAGTTATTACCTAAAGCAGGTTCACACTCCTACAGGGGGAGAAATGGATTCAAGAAAGCTTCTCCAAATGTAAACATCTATTAAATAAAAATTATGGCTAGATTTCTAGATATCAGACTAAATCAACTCTGAATTATGAAAATAAGAATCTATAGTAAAGAGAAAAGTATTAGTAGCATTTCAATAACTTAAGTCTGTTATTTGTCTGAATAGTGTTATAGTCTAATAGGGTGGCTCAATCTTCCAAGTCTGAATCACTGTAGAAGCTATCTTTATGATGAAGGGAACAGGGTCTAAAGTTGGAGGGCAGTACTCACTTGCCTCTTAGATGTGAAGCCCCAGGTTCAATCCCTACGCCAAACAAATAAACCAACGAAACAAACCCAGAAAGAGGTAAGAGGCATTAAAATCCCCAATCCCTGTTACTGACTCTGGCTTTTTCTCAAACTAAGCACCCTACAGCTATATCTCTTGTCTACAGAAAAGCAATTCAAACATTAGAATTGTTTAATTAAAATAAAAGGGAATATTCGGTTGCTATGCTGTTTTAAATAATGGAGGCTAAGAAATTAAGCATAAAACAGGTCAAATAAATTTAAGATAAAAATTAGTAAAACTGAAGTTTCGAATGAATGAACGAAAACGCTAAGAACCATAAAAGCGTGACTTTTCATGTGAGATAAAATTCACAGGATTCAGAGGAGAGCAAGGTAAAATGTCTGTGCCCTCCACTTCCCCCTTTACACCCTCCCAGCTCTACAAATCATAGAGGTCTCTGATATACAATATGGCCTGTTCGTTAAAACTTAAAATAAGCAGGGCGGTGGTGGTGCACGCCTTTAATCGCAGCACTCAGGAGGCAGAGACAGGTGGATCTTTGTGAGTTCGAGGCCAGCCTGGGCTACAGAGTGAGTTCCAGGAAAGGCACAAAACTACACAGAGAAACCCTGTCTCGAAAAACCAAAAAAAAAAACCAAAAACAACAACAAACAAACAAACAAAAAAAACTACATAGAGAAACCCTCTCAAAAAACCAAAAAGTAAAAATAAAAATAAAAATTTAAATTAAAATCATACAAAATAAACTAAGATGAACATATACTGATTAAACAAATCAGAATAAAATTACAAAGGCATTAAAATATTTAATATTTCATTTAAGCATGTGGGAAGGCACAGATACTAATGTAAATTGGAAGGTCACAGAGATTGATTCATATATAAACAAGTCTAAGTAAATTCCCCCAAATATTGTTATTTGAATTACACAGGCTCTTTTTCCCTCTTACCCTTGCCAACTATAACCTATGTATTACAGCTGGGAGACTAAATGTCCTGGTTATAATTCTCCAAAATGCTTGTGCTCAACAAGTCAACTTTATTTAGTGCCTTTTACTTCCTATTTTCTTATTTTGTACCTGAAAAACTACTGTAGTTCTACATAACATTTCCCCCAAAACTGACCCAAATTTGGCAAATACAAACTACCTGCAACCTAAGTCAATGTTCTTCTCAATGTAAGATCAAGATATATGCATAGCTTCCCAGACTTAAGAATTAAGGGAATAAGATAGAACTACCCAAAATGACAGCCCTATTGCCCAAGCAGCTTTCAAAGGTGTATCAAAGTTAGGCATAGTGGAATACTCTTGGAAATTCCAGCTCTGTGGAGGCAAAGACAGGCAGATGCCTGGAGCTTGCTAGCTAGTCAATTTAGCCCAATCTGTGAGCCTCAGGTCCTGATGAGAGACCACCACAAAAACAAGGTGTCGGACTGCTATGGAGGAATGACATCCAGTGGACCTCTGTCCTTCACACAGTGGTACAGCCATGTACATGTGTACAAGATGGGGAGAGAGAATGAACATGCATAAAGAAACCTTTATTGTGCAATCTGCAAAGACTTTAAGTTTAGCATCTAGAATATTGCCTTTACCAAAGAAATGGATCCTTATAACATAAAATGTTAGAGCAATGAAACTGTATAAATCAGAATTTAATTCTGGGTATAATGTTAAAGTGAATCTTAAACCTAAATTGGTTTGGTCTTCAACGAAAAAACTTATGGATTCAGCTAGCCACAAAGAAATCCTCAGAGCTGGTGTTAAACCCATGTTCTTTCTCTAATGAATAAGGAGAGAGATTTCATCTACGTCATGGAATTTAGCTTAGATTCATACAAAGCAAAATAAGACTTCAATGCTTTCTTGAAAATGAGACACTGGCTGTGTATAAAGAACTGGGAAGGAAAAATAATTTTTCTGAACTGGCAGATAATTTTCCTGAGATAAATAAAATGATATTGCTGCTAGAAGTAGACATTTTATTTCAATTAAATATTTTGGTAAATACATACTTACTATTATTATTTTTTTTTTTTCAGAGCTGAGGATTGAAGCCAGGGCCTTGTGCTTGCTAGGCAAGCACTCTACCACTGAGCTAAATCCCCAACCCATACATACTTAATTTTTAAGGCGACACCATGGGGGAAAGGAGAACATACTAATACAGCGCTGTTTTTTCCTAGCCAGTCTGCCTTAAACAGACTACAAACATGTTTAAATAAAGCAGCATTTCTACTCCATTTTGTCTTTCAGCATACTCTGTATTTAATACCAGAGTAAATTCTTCACTGCTTAACTGCTGACTATAAAGTCATCACACAGTAATATCAACCATAACAAATTTCTCATTCAAAGCCTCAAGATACTTTAAGCAAAATATGCTGCCTGCGTGATCATAAGAAATTGACTTCATAATATTACTTCAAATTTTGTCAATACCTGAATTCATCAATGACAGCTCAATTAACGGTGCTGCTTTTAAAAGAAAACATGTTAAAGTGGGAGAGTGAGGGAGTCGAGGTGTGGGGGTACTCTTTAGAAATGCTGGATCCATTCAGGGGGCTAACCGGAAGGGCATATAGCATCTCTCCCTTACTGATGACTAGATGGTTAGGTTCAGTCTATGGGAACTCCGTAAGTTTGAGCTTAACTGAAGACTTGCAGAAAAATTTCTTGTATAAAAACAACTGGTAGGGGTATGTTTTGCCCTTTCTTCAGCTACAGTCCTCAGATGTCCTGCCAGTTCCTATGGGAACTCTGGAACCCTTTCAAGCTGTGGAACATGCCAGCAAACTCAGGAAGCAGGCAGTGGGATGTAAAAATTCTCTCGCATTCTACCTTCCCATTCCACTCACTCTAGGACCCAGGAGACCCTCCCTAGTCAGGGCTCCTGGGCAGCCAAAGCCTTCCTGAAGGATAATAGCCAACTTCAGTCTAACATTGTAGGTTATCTCCCGCGTAACTACTCAATGTAGCTTTCTCTCCCCATTGTTCACTTTTACATGCACACACCCTGCTCATTTTATTTGTCATATTACATACTGCTCTCTGTTCTTAATTTTCCTAAGCCCTGACTCAGAAGTTTGCTGATATCGATCGAGCAGCTGAAATGCGCCGAGCATAGCACTAAGTGCTTAACATATATTATGTCATTTAATGCTCTTGACAGCCCAGGTTAGGTAATGCTGCCCCAGGGATTCAAACTCATGTCTGTGGTTCAAAGCCCACCCACCAAACCACTACAAACAGCCAGCAAGAGGATATTGATTAAACATTCACTTGGTATTAAATGATAAAAGTACCTTGTGTAGAAGACTACTTAACAACACAGGGAAATCATCATGTTGAAGGTTACAAAGCAGTAAGTATCATGTAATTACCAGCTAAAATGAAAATTATGCTAATAGCCACATGAATAAAAAAGACTGGGCTGATGTAGACTCAAGTGTTAGCAGATGCTACCCCTGAGAGGACAGCTTTTCTTTTATCCTTTCCTCTTGTTTTCATAAAAAAAAAAAAAAAAAAAAAATTATACAATCAACAATTGTTTTGAGATTGATGAAGTAGGACATGACCAAACAGAACACAATATTATAAGCAAAGATAGAGTGGACAAAATCACTAGTGTCAGTGGAATTTATAATTGCATTTTCAAGTATAAAAATTGTACCCATAGAATTAGAATGGAATTTTATAGGGCAGCAGCACTTTTCCTGAACTGTGAAGATCAAATAGGCTAAGATGTGAGTGTCTGTGTGTACGTGGAAATGAAACCCAAATGCAAAGAAACTACTCTGGGGTATATGGTCCCCACATTGGACTGTATTTATGGTGCTAGCAAATGCGCAAGAGGTGGGAACTTAGCTCATCCTCCCACAAACAAGCTTCTCTATGGAGGCTTATGGCATGCCAAGGGAGATGCTCAAGGAAATGACGACAATGGCTGCTTCTGGGGACATGTGCTGGGCTAGAGGAGGCCCGAGGCACAGATCAGAGTGTGCAAGGTCTTTCCGTCAACTCTTTATCACTACCTGAATTTTCAAGTAAGTGCGACTCAAAATAATTATAAAGACAACACAACATGAGGACTACAATATTATGGTGTTTCTCGTGTTAAAAAAAAAAAAAACAACTCTCTAATCTGTTTTAGTCTGTCTGTCTGTCTGTCTGTCTGTCTCTCTCTCTCTTTCTCTGTGTGTGTGTGTGTGTGTGTGTGTGTGTGTGTGTGTAAGGTAATCTTATCTCCAAATTGGCTTTCTTGCCAATGACTTCAGGGTGATTGTTTCAAGTAAATAAAACAACAAAATCCACTGACTTGTCTTAATTTGAGTTTGAAAATCTTTAGGGACAAAAAGAAATACTGCTTTATCCATTTACGTGCTTTCTACCCATCTATTTTCCCCCCACATGTCTATTTTTAAAATGTAAAGAATAATTTATATTATATAAAACAACATGTAAAAATTCTCTGCCTGTTAAAAAATAAATTTTTATAAAAAGTCCTATAAAGAAAAGTATCTTTATTTGGCTACAAAAAATCCTATCAATGTAAAAAACAAAAACAACAACAAAAATCTTTGCAAGAGAAAGAAAGAAAGAATACAGGAAACCAGAGAAAACAACCTGCCCTTTTGGCCAGAAAAGGGATGGCTCTGTACAGGGCTGAGGACACACAGCCAAGAAGGGAACCATCGGAGCCGGATGAGAATTGTAGACTGTGGGTCATGCAAGGGAAACACACTGCACATATAATCTGAAGCAAGTCATGGGTCATCTGAACAGTTATGTCCAAGCACCCAACATGGTATTTCTGCTTGAGACAATAACAAAGTGATACCTTAATTAGAGTACACACAAGGTCACAGGTACCCTCGCATGATGTGGCCAACCAGAAGTCCTCATGGGGTTGAAGGCAAACTAAAAGGATGGCTGACACAACTATTCTTTGTTCATATTTCTTCTCTCCCATAAAGAATAGTAAATTTCAAGCCAGGAGATGATGGCGCACGCCTTTAATCCCAGCACTCGGGAGGCAGAGGCAGGTGGATCTCTGTGAGTTTGAGGCCAGCCTGGGCTACAGAGTGAGTTCTAGGAAAGGTGTAAAGCTACACAAAGAAACAAACAAACAAACAAAGAGAAGTAAATTTCAATTAAGGCATAGTTTTAAAGATATCACAATATATCACAATATTATCTCTCTAGCCTAGAAAATTCTATGGGTTCATCCAAGAGGCTTCAAGCCTAAACAGAAACTGGAACCATTAGGCAAACTAAGAGGAACTTCGGAGAGAGATCACAGTTTTGTCAACTTTGGTAGAAAAAGAAGCTTCAAGCTTCTGGGAGGAAGAACAAGAAACAAGGGGGGAAATGCCACTCATCAAGTCACTGTTTTCTTCCTAAGGCCCAGAAGGTCCCAGGGATCCGTTACAGCAGCATTAAGGCAGTCAGAGTGCACACACTGGAAATGAAAGGTCAGCTTGGACTTTGACATCCAAGGTCTAAGAACTGCTGAGGAAAAGATGAAAAGTGGGAAAAAAGGGGGAGAAAGGAGGGGAAGGAAGGAGCAGAGTAAGAGAATAAAATAAGGTCACAAGACAGAAAGAAAAAGCTTATGTTTATGAAGTAGGGCATAATTGCCACTATCAATATGTCTTTCATTCTCTAAATGATGAGAGACATTATACATCTATCTAGACTCAGCGATTTTGCTGCCATTTTCTCCTTGGAAATCTATAGCTAAAAACTACCCAATCAGAAAAACTGAAGAGCAGCAACATGACTCATCCTGTCTTTCATCTTCAACAACGCTGCCATGCTGTGGAGTTCACACTGTGTGCTGCTTTTCTTCACCCTCCTGCCAGCAAGCAAACTCCACCACTGCAGAGACTGGAGAACAGTGTGAACGAGCACCTGGCCAAAGTCACGGAGTCAATCATCTGGATGGATCATGACTTCTAGAGCCATATTTCAAAATTCAGCCAACTGATGAATTGAGGGACACCAATAACAGACCTCAGATGTGAGAAAAGGATTTGGACACACAGATCTGGGAAGGGAGAAAAGAGGACATTCCTCTAATAAACAGGCTAAAATTCTAACTATAACCATTTAAAAACTTCAGACATGGGATATGATCATGGGCAGAGGTTGGGGGAAAATGGAATTCAATATCAGCATTCAGGAATAGGGTGGGGATTAGGAAATAACAGATAATTAAAGCTGGACTAGGGGTGTAGCACAATGATATAACACTCACTAGCCTAACATGTGAGGTCCAGGTTTACTCCTAGGCTGTGGGTAGGGGTAGGCAAAATCATTTCATAGAACTCATAGGTTTGAAAGATGGCATCATCAGCAGACCTATAACATTCAGGATTCTGGGACAGCACAAAGACTCACCCATGGGGTCATGGGGCTCAGGAAGTGAGTGGCACATATCCTTTCACATTAGGTATTTATATTCACTGATCTTTTAAATAAAACAAATCTCTGATGACAAAAAAATTAAACTTTCAGAACTGCAAATTAATCAAGCAGATCAATCATCACGAAACAGGGCAACAAATCATCAAGACAGTGTTTATGAATAGCACCTTGGTGTAAGCTAATCCTTCCTTTTGGAGATGGGATGAGAATGAGAAGGAGCGGGGAGAAGAGAGGGAGAAGAGAGAAAGAAGAGAGAGGAGAGAGGAGATGGGGTGGGGGTGAGTTAACTTTGGTCCAGGGCTCTGGCAATGGAGAAGTAGAAACAGTGTCCAGCAACGGAAACCTACCTGAGCCCTCAGGATGACCCTCTCCAGAGACACTCTAGGAAAACAATACATTTGTTAGACTCTGATTAGAAATACCTGGACAATTAACTGGACCTTTAATAAGATCATATTTTTAGAAGACAAAGCAAGATTCCTTTGAATTTTACAAATTAAAGATGCCATCCTCATCTACATAGCAAAATCAAGGTCAAAGAAACTTAAATGAAAAAGGAAAAAAAATGAAGCAATGAATTCTTCCCAAGTGCAAAAATCCCTTCTTTTCCCACCCCCAAGGTCACAGAAATGCCCTCTCTGCATTTTACTGTAGCTGAGAACAGTGTGGACAACCAAGTTGGTCTGCAGTAGCCGTGCTAGCTTCCATTTCCACCCTGAGCAGCCATCAGCTTAGACTCCCTCCCTGTACTACAACCATGGAGGAGCTGAAGCGATCAACACGCCATGGACATTTTACAAATGAAGAACAGGCCACCGTGAACACATAAACCATGCACACCAAATGTTTCTTCTACGCTGTAGAAACAGAGTCTATAAAGACAAAGAATCTCCCACCTCTCTGGCTGCGCATGGTACCCTACCCCCAAACAAGCTCACATCCATGCTAATCAGAGCCCAGGTTACTTTCAGTTCTTGAACCAAGGATGCTATGATGTCTTCTCTCATTCCTTTCTCCCTTTCTGCTATCCTTTTAATAAAGGTAAGTTAGAGGGGTGGACATCTGGCCTTGAAGAGTAACATGGATTTTTAACTAGACATTCCTTCTCAGGACCCTCAGGGTAGGAGGGGCTCGGCGCAGAAACAAACAGGCAAACAGGCACATGGCATAGTATAGAAGTGGCCAACTGGAGCAGGTCACTCATTTATTATTTCCAATTTGTGTGGACTATAATGAGAGAATAGGAACATTATGACCCCAGCATGGGCCAGCAAGGCATGTCAGAGTCTACTGAACTTGCGTCACTTAGAGCAATCAAATAATACAGGGGAATTCAAGCCAAAAAAATTTTCCTTATCACCTACTAGCTTAGCAAATCCTTCTGTCATTTGTAGGGGGAACAAATTAAAAATTAAACCCAGTCTCAGTTCTGAAGAAAAAAGACAAGACTAACCCAGATCACCACTGAGCAGTGACTGCTTTGACTGTCTCATGTCAAGGGGACAGGGGACTGACTACATTAAGTGTCAGACATCTTGCAACCCATCCGATGGAGGGCTAAGGTAATAATTTAAATGCATAAATAGAAACCACTAGAAAGCATATTTATTCTGCCCTTGGTTTGTGGTGCAGTCAGTCATCACCACGCCTACGATATCTGTGAAGCAGAGCACAAAGTTCATAAGCATCAGGAAATACAAAGCATCTGGCAAGAAAGCCACTGCCCAACTTAAACTGTGTGTCCCCTTGCTGAGATGCTCCTGCTCTTTCTAAGACATCCTCAGACCAGGACTTCTCCCTCGGGGAGAACCCTAACTGATTCTCTGCATCAGGCAGATGCTGATCCTGTGGTGGAGGGGAAGGTGGACAGGTCTGGAAACCACAACTGCTAACTGAGCACAGACTACCACAGGGGATGAGGAGCACCAGAACGAGGACAGGATCAAACAGAACACCAAATGTGGAGGCATGAAACCGCGAAAGGGCCGTGCACGCCGCTCACGGTCAGAAGGCCTTGGAGACACGTTACAAAAAGAGTAGTGAAGGGAACGAAACTAGAAATGGAAACAGACTCGTTTAAAATTATGGTAATGTATAAACTGCTCCTTTCTGGGGCTTTTATGTTCACCTAGAGAGTTAGATGCTTTGGGGCCGGCAATCAGGTATCAGCAGAGTGGGTGGCACATCTGGACTGTGCACAGAGAAAGCAACTGTGACAGAGGATGAAAGATGGCACACACGAGCAGTTGCAGGAAAATGACTTGAGGCAGGGCTGCAATAATTAAAATGAGAGATTAGGAACACACAGACGAAGAGCTGCTCCCTGGAAAATCCAGGAGAAGGAGGCTAAGGAAAGCAGAATCCAGGGAATCCATTGACTGAGAAGCTGGGTAACGACCAGGAAACTGCTGATATTCAGGGACACAGGATGATAGTAACATTAAGAAAGATCAATAACCTAGTCAGGGCTATTTACAAGTAGGAAAAAACAACACATCGTATGGAATCTATGAGCTGTATTTGGACATAATAAGTGCCACCTGTCTACTAGAATGGGTACTCGAGGTATACAGCAGGCAGCAGCTGGAAACAGAGCCTACAAGCAAACTAAGGAGGAAAGAGTGTAAACAGTGCTAAGTCAGTCAGCAGTGTGTGTGGCCACCCAGGGCCACAGTACGTAAGGTCACCCAGCAGGAAAGACCTCTCCGATCTGTGACAGATAAATATTAATGTGAACTGTGCACATCCCAGTTATCAAATACTGCCAGGGGACACTTTTCTGTTATCTTACCAGTTATTCAAATTGATCCTCATTCAATTTCACACATGTTGATGTCATCTTATCCCAGTTAGACTATAAGCAACTTTTAAGAGATACTGCATTTATTTTTATTTCAACTCTAAGAAGGAATGCAGCAACAGTGTTGGCCTCTTTTAAAAAATGCTGCTTTTAACTGGCTAAGTGAGTATCCATGACCAAGGGTGACAAGGCCCACAAACTGAAGAATGACCCCACCATTTATTATTTTCAGAGCACTACATTCTCATCAGTCATCCTGGCTCATTCCAGACCATCTGTTAAGCCAGAAGAGGTGAGAAGGCTCCAGAAAGACAGACAGACACCTTGACAAAGAGGCAGATCAAAGACAAAACTCTGAGATTCTAGTGGCCACAAAAGAAAAAGCTAGAGTACACAAAATATTGATACAGTTACAAACAAGAATGATTTCCCCCAGGGTATGTCTTATTTCAAAATGCTGCTAATGATGGAGGAGGGCAGACCTGTGACTAAGATGGTCACAAGACAATGTAGCCTTCTGTAGCGGACACCAGCACACATCCTTCAAGAGAGACACCTACAGTCTGAGGGTGAGCCTACTGATAAAACTGGAAATTCCTATCAATTGCTCTACAATTGGCCCCTGGCCTGGAGGAAGGCCAGCCTTACTATCTAGGAGGAGTAATCACAAAGTACAGACACAAAATAAGGGAATAAACCATGCCAGTAGAGGACCAGACTCAACTCCTTGAGTTATGGTGCTAAACAATCTCACTCCTGAAATAAAAATCAAGAAACCAGACACCAGCCAACAAGGAGATGACCAGGTACTTCTCTGTCTTAGTTTCCAGAGCTACTGTAATGGGGCACCATAAACAGGCAGGCTGAGAACAAAAGAAACGTACTCCCTCAGTATTCTGGAAACTTCAAGTTGAAATCAAGGCATAAGCAGTCATTATGCCCCACTCCCCCTAAAAGCCCCACAGAAGTATCCTTTCTTGGATCACCCAAGCTTCTAGAACCTCTGAGTAATCACTGCCCTCCCCTGTCTCACAGCTGAATCACTGCACTCTCTACCTCCATCACCATACAGCTGCCTCCTTCCTATGACCTTACCTTCCTATGCAGAAACCCATTTAATCCAGTATGATTTCATTTAAAGTTATCTGCAAAGATGCTATCTTTCACCAGAGCACATTCTAAGACTGTAAACAGATGGGAATTCTGCATGGAAGGGATACTGATCAACTCACTATGCATAATCATGAAAATATCATACAGTAGGCTTCATCAGTAAAGTGATTTTGATCTCAGGGCCTCAATACCCACATGAAAAGGTGATCGCAGTAGTGTGCATCTGTAATCTTAGTGCTGCTCAGATGGAGACAAAGATCCATGGGGGCCAGCCAACTTATCTCTATGGGCAAGTTCCAGGTTCAGGTTAGAGTCTAGGTTTCTAAAATAACGAAGAAGTAACTGAGCAATAATACTTGCCCTCTAGTTGAGTCTGGTCCTCTACTGGCATGGTTTATTCCCTTATTTTGTGTCTGTACTTTGTGATTACTCCATGGACACAGACACAGACACAGACACACACGGGGGGGGGGCGGGGGGGGGACCGGAGGGAAAATCACAAATCAGAAAGACTTGTCTAAGCTGGCTATGTGCATGGAATATAATGGCTGCATTTTAGGAACTCCTGAATGTGTCAGAGAAAAGATACCATATGAATAAAAGTAAACAAGGCGACTCTAGCTAGTAATGAAATAATTTGTTTCAGCAAGGAGCAAAAAGCACTGTTCAGATTTTAAACACATTTAAGCAAAGAGCTCTTTATTTGTTAATGGGGGGGGGGGGGAGTTTCAAGACAGGTTTCTCCATGTAGCTCTGGGTGTCCTGGAACTCATTTTGTAGAACAGGCTGGCCTTGAACTCAGAGATTCCCCTGCCTATGCCTTCCGAGTGCTGGGATTGAGAACTCTTTTTTTTTTTTAAGTGTACAAATGTATAATTGAATTTATATAGAGGTATCTCTAAAGTACAACTTTTATGACATAGCTAAGGAATCAACAGAATTTCATCCTCAAAACGTTAAGAGACACTTTTACATCCCATCTTCCAATACATGTACAGATTATTAATACTGTACAGCCACCTCAATGGCAGGAGCACAAACAAAAGAGGCTTTAGAAACTCAGTGTTCCAAAAGATGAAGCTCACCACCTCTGAATGTTTTTTTTTGGCAATGTGGGCTTTTTCCCTTTGTAATTAATAAACATATCTGTTATCCCTGCATAGACCCCTATAGGCAGATGAAACTGTAGGCAGGAAACAACAGAGAAAAGATGAGTTGGGCTTCTTCCCCCAAATGCACATCTACTGAGTCCTGCCTTACACCCTTCCATAGCACAAGATGTTCTGCTCCCCATCTTTGAACTTGAGCTCCAAAGAAGCTACTCTCTGTAAACCAGAGGTATAAGAAGTTGGAAGATCTGCAATTCAGCACATTTTCTAGGATTTTTGGCACATAACAGTTATTTTTAAAGTGGGGAGGGGGGAGCCTGTCCTTTCCCTACCTCCAAGCACAGCTGAGCTGATTCAGCACAAATCTCCCCCTAAAATAAAATTTCAGTTTGCAGAAAATAAGTGTGGAAAGTTCCAGCTCCAAGGACAACATCCCAGAAACCTAACATTAAAGACTGAAAGAGGACGGTTTAAGACAAAACCACTCCAAACCATGTTACAAAGGTAAGAACTTCCACCAGAAAACTGTGAGCAGCTAGGGAATCTAAAGAAGTAAGTCTTTAATAATAAGCAAAGTAGTACGAAAGTCAGAGAGAGATGACAGCACCTTGAGGATTCTCATCGATAATAAATCATTTCCCACAGGTGAGGAAGCACACAGAAATTTCCAGGAATGCAGTTGAAAATTCTAGTTTCTTAATTTAACTTAGAGACGCTTTTGAAAAGGCTATTACAATATGTATCATACAAGTAACAAACTACACCAAAGAGCTGTATATTCAGCCCAAACACTAATGGTCCCCAAAGCGCAGAGGTACTTAGCACATTCTGCAACAAAGAAAGAAACAAGAACTCTCTGTCACAAGGGACACTTGGGTGGCAGAAGAACGCCACCTTGCTGAGCTTCCACAAATAGACAACTCCATGGTCATTTTTGTTAGTCGTCACTGAACAAGGGACAAGCAGGATCACTGTTGAAACCAAAGGGTGAAGAAGATCCACAATAGACCTTGGTGTGCAATGGATGCTGGCCTAACCTCATCATACCCAATAGGGGTCCCCTGCTAGATATCTAAAGCTAGAAGTCATCCAGAGCACCTCTTCATCTGCTGAGTATCTCCAGTCACTTGCTCAAAAATTTACAGCCATATTGATGGTAACAGCTGGCATTGGAAGGCAAGGACCAGATTCACCGTATAAAGCTGACAATTTAAATCACAGTGCATTCACAACCTTAGGGACTGTTTGGTCATTAATGTAAAGGACTTTTCCATAGTGTGGATGAATCAAATTAATATGAAGTGAAATATGTAGAGATGAAAAAAGAAATATTTTTAAAACTCAAACTAAAATACACCAGAGGTAGTTAAGAACAAGAATTCCCACCCTGCTGGCAATCTGCTTCATATTCAGCACAGCTGACTGGCTAACGCTCTCAACAGCCAGCCAGCCAGCTTTAAATGAGCAGTTAACTAAGAGGCCCAACCTGGTCGCCAGCCAGAGGGGCTGAGGTCCTCTCCTCAGGAAGGCTTTCTACCCTTGAGGAGCTCATCCAGGCTGAATGAAAAATAGCCCTGCCTAAGATTGTGACTTCTGGTACTTTCAGAGATATGTTTCTGTTTAGGGGAATAAACTAACCTCCCAAAAGTCACTCACTTCCCTGACTGGGGCAGGGATGGGGAATAGTCGGGGAGTAGGGGTGAGCAGAACCTACCCCTCCTTACTGTCAGATATGCAGTAGCTACAGCTATGCCAAAGGATTAGGGAGAAAGAGAAATAAAGATTTACCACCACCTCAGCCACGTTGCTCTTCCCTTGCCTGTGTAAGGTAGAGAAAAGCATGCAATATAATTGTGCTCTATGTAGAATAAAACACCCCCTAACAGGGACATCTCAAAGACAACCTCTAGAGAGCTGTAGGCACTCAGAAGGCAGATTCCTCCTCAAAGCTCTAGACTAGGACAAGGCTAATGTCCTTCTTCAACTTCTTGTAGCACATAAAAGGCATGCTATACACAGAAATTGACACTACCCCTAAATTATTGTAGCCTTACTGACATTTGAGACAGTATACACATGGGAAAGCAGAGCCTTCTAGTTTGGTCTTTAATTCAATATAACAAGTGAAAGCATATGGGTAAAGTATTCAGTTTCTGTGGTTTTCAGGTCTTTTACCTGTGAAAATGAGACTATTTGATACTTTAAGGTGTAGGTAAAAATCAAAGATGAAAACATACTCTTAAGAATTCAGTGCCTACTATGAGAAGAAACTTCAATGGCTGTAAAGGGCTAAAATCAATGACTGAATGGGTGGTATAAACCTTGAAGTCCAGCACTTCAGAGGTGGATATACATGGATCTCTATGAGTTCAAGAAGAGCATGTCTAAATAGCTAGTTCCAGGCCAGTCAGGGCTACATAGTAAGACTTTTTCTCAAAACAAACAAACAAACAAAACCATAACATTAAACAAACAAGCAAAAATCAGAGGCCGTACATTATATGCTTTTGAAGAGTGGAAGTCACACAAAATAGTCCGCAAATGACAACAGTGACACAGCTCATAGAACCTGCCTCGATATCCTAACTCTTCATCCAGCAGGAAGAAAGTTACCAACAGTTAGGCTGCCAGCCTCGCTCACAGCAGCACACTGCCCAGAGCACAGATACCCATTTCTAGATTTATCTGGGGTTACTGAATAAAGAAAGCCAATTTGGGCCAAGCACATTTGGCTGATTCAAATTAATCAATTGAGTTTAACTTCAACCCCCCCCCATATGTTCTTATCTTCTTATTTTGGGTACAAACTCATCTCTATAACTTGAACCCAGTGACTCTGAAGTTAACTGACTCAGTAAAACTTAACCGAGCACCTGAACTCTCTACTGGACACAGAGATCGAAAGCCCTAATGGACATAATAAAATAGCCCTAACAACAGAGGCATCTTTTTACATGTGGTTTTCCAAATACAGTAGTATTGTAAACTGCTATAATGTGTACATGGTAAATTATGGGAAAGCAGGAAACACCAAGAAAGGTTTTCTTAAGTCAAATTTACTTTGTCTCTGAAAGGACAAAATTAGGCAAAAGCACAGCCCAGGGTCCCGTTTATTCGTTTTACATGGAAAAAGAGACAGGAAAAATCAGCAAGAATGGTGCAGGAGGGGCTGTAGAAAGGGCTCAACAGTTAGGAACACTTGCTGTTCTGGGCCAGGAGCCAGGTTCAGTTCCCAGCACCCATGTGGATGCTCACCAATGGCTGCAACTCCAGTTCCAGGGTATCAATCCGATGTCCTCTATAGGTACAAGAATCCACGTGGTTCATATACATAAACGTAGGTAAACACACATGAAATACAAAGAAATCTTAAGACCCGAAAACAAAAAGATGACTGTAGGAGCCCAAGCCAGAGAGCTACAAGAGGAGCAGTAGAGGTGCACTGAAAAGCAGAGAGACCCTTTAGACACATGGGCTGCAGCACTGCATGACTCTACAGGCTCCAAGTGCACAGGTTCATCACCACAGATGACAAACACTTGGTGTCACCTTGCCATTATTTCCTCAGCAGTACAGCATAACACCTATTCATACAACATTTACAGTATACTAAGTACAAGAACCTAGAGATGATTTCAACTACTCTGGGAGGATATGCACAAGTTATATGTGCAAGCACCGCATCACCTAATAAAGAGGAATAGAGTGAGCATTCTGGCATTCAGTGAGGGACAAGAATGAATACCCCATGGCTACCAAAGGGAGGCTGGACATATGGGGATAGTTGGTGAGTATCTGGAATAAGTGCTACAAAAGACTCCTGTGTGGATGGCTTGGTTTCCAACTAATACACGGAGTCACACAGAAGGAATTGGATTGTGACAGTATCCTAAGTATCCAAGCCTTTGCTGGAAGAAATAGTAACTAGTAACTTGTCAAGACACACAACTGTCCCTTGGCAACTATCTTGGCTTCCTGGCTGCCATGAAGTGACAGGATCCTTTGTGACAAGCTCCTTGCCACCATGATGTCTGGTTTCCCATAGGCCCACAGCACTGGAGTAGCTAATCAAAGATGGGACCTCTGAAGAAATGAGTCAAAATATACAATTCTTCCCTATCAATTACTTAAATGAGAAATTGTGTCTCAGTGACAAAGGACTAACAGGCACGAATAGGTCAATTAATTCCCCCGAACCAGGAAAGACCTCGAGTCATGTTTGATACAGGACAATACATCAGTTCTGGATATGACTGATTTGGCATACAACATTTTTTTGGCTTTGGATCCCCAAAATACATGTTTTAGAAGGGTGGATTCTTAAAAGAAACCAACAGTTGAAAACAATCTGGGGGTGAAATAACCCTCAATGAAGGGTTTATAACCCCATAATTCTAAAATGTCTGCATCAATCAAGAAAAAAGAAGGTAATTTTAAGAGCCAAGTTAGTTCACATAACAAATTTCAATGGCATAAAAATGAAACAAAGGTACCAATTAGTTTACAAATGAGTCTCATCCATAGACTTATTAAAAGAAATGAGGTCTCTGGTGCTTGAAAGCCTACAGTGAGCATCTCCCACCAGCCTTGATGCATCCACGAACTCAGGCTTCTTACAGGCATAGCTCCTCCACCATTTTTGACCCTCAATTATTTAAACACGTTCCAACTTTGAACACAATGGTTCCCATGGTGATAGAAATTCTGCAATTAAGGGACAGGAGTTATAGGAATGATTCATATGTCATTTGTAAATACTCTGTGACAAGGGAGAAAATACTGGAACTCGGCATTACTTACTCTGTGAGAAAGCTAAAGGAAACCCCCAATGAAGACCCAGCTTTTCTACTTTGATTGAGATGTGCACTCTCACTTTTTTTTTATATAAGCTATTCTTTATGGATTGGGGGTGGGGGTACACTGACAGGAAGGCAGACATATGCACGGGGGTGAGGGAGCAGGGCAGTAGGGATGGAGGTAGGGAGATAGAGGCAGGCAGGCAGGCAGGCAGGCAGACACACACACACACACACACACACACACAGTAGAGACAGACCGAGAGAGCAGTTTCTGGCCTTAGTAGTGGGCAGATACAATGGCTCCTTTAAGAAGTCACTATCTGTGTAGCCAAAGCCAGAGGATTTGAACCAGACCAATGAGCTCACTGTAATGAACATTTACAAGTAAAGATGTATGGATTAAAGGGTATATGGTGTCCAACTACAGCTTCCTTACTGAGACTTTTGTTTGTTTGTAGTTTTTTCTTTTAAATTTTCTTTTATTTTGAAGGAAAGGTTGCAAGGGCGGAGGGTGGATACGAAGGGATGAGGAGATGAATGGGATCAGGATGCACAGTGTGAAATCCACAAAGAATCAATAAAAAGTTTAAAAAAAAAAAAAAACAAAAACAAGAAGTCACGATCTTAGACATTGAGGATATCATCCTGAGAAGCTTTAAACAAAACAAACAAACAAAAAGCTAAAATTATCACAGCTTCTATGTCATGATGAGCCTCTGAAGAAATCGCAGGAAAACCATTTGCCATGACTATCTGACAGTTGAGATCCTAGTGAGAGGACAGCAGGTGATAAATAGGGAAAGAGGAGGATGAGGTGATTCACACATCTCCCACACCCTTAAACATGCACCCCCTTAGTAAGGATCACACGTTTGTTTGGGGGAAACTAACACCCTGATCCCACAGCTCATCAGTTTCCACACCAACCTGCACAATGAGTTGAAAAGTGGCAAAGTTAATAGAAACAACAAAACCAAAAAAGCAACGTAGTCATGACGCCAGTTGTATACGGATTCATTTCTCCTGACCTGAGAGCCAGAAATCAATCTGAGAAGGCAGGGCAACTCAAGATTCCGAACAAAAATAACTCCTTTTAAGCAAAAACAAAAAACAAAAAACAAAAAACAAAAAAAAAAAAACAAAAAAAAAAAACCTCACATGCTGTGGGATGTTCTGTATGTTAAATGTGTTGCTCTGATTGGTTAAGAATTAAAACACTGATTGGCCAGTAGCCAGGCAGGAAGTATATGCAGGACAAGGAGAGAGGAGAATTCTGGGAAGTGGAAGGCTGAGGCAGAGAGATGCTGCCACCCACCACCATGACAAGTGAGATGTAAGGTACTGGTAAGCCATGAGCCACATGGCAACTTACAGACTAATAGAAATGGGTTAATTTAAGGCATAAGAAGTAGATAACAAGAAGCCTGCTGTGGCCATACAGTTTGTGATCAATATAAGTCTCTGTGTGTTTACTCAGTTGGGGAGTGGTGGGTGAGGGAGATTTGTCCCGACCGTGGGCCAGGCAGGACTGAAGAAAACTTCAGCTACACTCACACCTTCTTGGCATCTGGACTAACATGAAAGACTGTCGCATCGTGTATTCTCACAAAACAGCTCTGGGAAAAGAGAGGCAAATACTACCCCAGTCCACAATGAAGAAAGCAAGACTCCAGAGCATTTATCCTACTAAGGCTGTATGGCCCACATCCAGAGTGAAACCTATGTAAATGGTTTAAATAAATGTGAATGTCCACAGATGAAAGAGAGGCCATCAAAACCAATAAAATATCTTAGCATTTTACCTTCCATCTTAATTCTCCACATTCTAGACATCTCTCAAAAATGCCATTATCACTGACTCTCAGGGAGGAGGCAGAGAAGATGATTTCACCTCCACATCTTCCTTAACCTGTGACAGGCTGCCCTAATCAGCTTTCATGCACACAGGCACACATGTTCCTCACAGTGGCTCCTAATCACCATGTACCATGCTGAACAGCTGCAGAGGTCTGAAGGGAATTGGCAGAAATGTGCAATGATGTGCTAGCCAGCCCCCCTGAGGCAGCTACTGCCCTGCCTGCTCCCAGACGCCAGAGCTCATGGGTGTTGACTGTCATAACTGACAGGCCCAAAAGACAGGCAAGTGGTTTTAGGTGGTGAATCAGGAAAAGTGGTTTGCATCGGGAATGTTCCAGCCCAACAGAGCTGAGATGCATCCAGCTACCTACATGAGAATACAGTATTCATCATTTATACAATGTCACTGTGGGGGACAAAGCTTGGTCTCATCACAAACAGAATTTAATCAAGTCCCTTGCAAAAGAACCAGTAAATGAGGCTGCTCCCACAAAGAAGGCATCTAATTGCTTAAGAATTGACATCGTACCTGACACTTGAGGCCAATCCTTTTACCCTGTGATGGAGGACTTCACAGTGGTCTGACACACAGACATTGAGAGCACAGCCCTTGGTAGCACTCCAGAGCCCTCAGCAGCAGCTGCAATAGACTGTGATCTGTGTGTCCAGGGGTAACTTAAAAAAACTAGTGGGTGCCATAATATATGACAGGCCCTACCACACAAATCAAGTATGTGCTGTCACTTCTGGGTGAGTGTGAACGCTTCCTTCAAAACCCATGGAATTCCTTGGTTGTCTATATGCAGCTGTTTATGAGACAGTGAGTGAGTGATATGACATCAAGTGGGAAAGACAGAGATGTTAGACGTTGCATCAGATAACAGGGAGTCTGGAAACTGAAAGAGACCTAAAGCCATCATTTGCACTACACTTCACGAATGAATATAGCACTCTGTCAAGTTTCATACAATGACAAATGAGCCTATTCTCGGAAGGAACCTGAGGAGATTTAATACTCATTTTAGGGAATCCAGAATTAGTGATTTCAACTTACATCCAACTTCAAAATATTTTGCTATAATTTACCAAGCTACCGAGCATCATATATAATAAACCTATTTAGACAGTTTGTTTATTTAAGATAGGATCCCATGTAATCTAGGCTGACCTTGAACTCTTTTGACTTCTCTGCTTCAACTTCTCAAATGCTAGGACTGCAGGCATGTGCCACCATACTCAGACAAGTGACTATGTTTATAATACATTATTTTGACATTAATTCAAAATCCAGGGATTTCTTTGGCTATGGCAACACATGCTTGTAATCCCAGAACCTGGGAAGTAGAGGCAAGAGCTCAGAGAGGGAGATCTTTTGCTACACTGCATGTTTGAGGCTGTCCTGAAACACACTTGTATCTTGTCTGTGGGTAGGAATGGGTGCATCCATCCTAGGCCAGCTGAGACTCTGAGCTGTATTAAACTGTCAAAACATCATCAGTCTAGGGGAGGGGTAAATAACATTGGTTTAATGGTTAAAACCAGATCAAATCGATATCTATGGCTGGTGTCACCTCAGGGGCCACAGGAATCATTTGAGATGAAATCAGAGGGTCATGCTGAGCTGGCCCACACTTCACTGGCCCTGGGAAAGGTGGCCCTGCCTCTCCCTGGACACTGCAGCAAGAGAGCTGACCTCTGCACTTAGGAGAGATAGCCACATCCTTCACCATAGTAGAGGGAGAACTGATCCTGATGGTATGGGCTTAGGGGGCGCTGGCTCCCCATCACCTGAGTGTGTGCCCCCAGTGGCCAGAATCGACCAGCTCAGCTGCCACCCAGGTCCAGAGCTGGGCCTTGGGGTGGACCACCCTAGCATCTACCCCATCTAGGACCTGCTAGAGCTCTTGAGAAAGGACTGACCTTGTGGAATGATATCCACACAGGATCTCCATGACTCAGGGCAGCTGCAGAAATTCTCAGAGGAGTTCCAGTAAGAATCCAATGATGATGGTGTACCAGAAACCAGAGGCCTTGAACCACACCAGTGACTCATTGCAACGAACATTCGCTAGTAAAGCTGATTGGACGAAGGGGTATACTATGTGACATACCAATCCCAATGCCACCAGGATGAATAAAGAGGTGTTGGAGAGATGGGAAAGATGGAGAAGCAAGGTGGTTTTGTTTGATTCATGTTTTTGTTTGTTCGCTTGCTTGCTTTATTTTATTTTGTTTTGATGTTTTAAATTTTCTTTCAGGGGTGGTGCAGAGGGGAGGATATGGGGGGACTGGGAGGTGAGTGGACTTGAGATGCATCATGTGAAATTCCCAAAGAATCAATAAAGAAATTATGGGTATATATATATATTTGAAGACCAGACCAAATAAGACAATTATGGTATTCTGAAGTACTATAGTATTTGGAAGATATTATAATAAAAAATCAACCCATAATAGGAAATCTCTCTTAAAATCCTAAACTAGAACATGATTCATAGTCCCTTCCTGAGCAATCATCCTATTAATTTTCTTTGTGCATACAGGACACAACTGGTACTAAACTCTGGAATAAGATGTCAGGAAAATAAGGATACATTAAAAAGCTCACTATTAATAATACTCAGAGACTATTACCATAGAAATAATAATATTAGGATAGGCACTCTAGGTCTCCAAGCCCTGGGACTGTAAAGTCAACATACTACCCAGCAAGCATCGGTTTCTGAGAAGTCAGGCAAGTACTTCCCATTAAAGTCCCTACTGTCTCAGTAGCTAGAATAGAGGCTATTGGAAATTTCAAAGGCCAGGTAGCATTCACATACAATGTATTTTCCTACCCATGTTCCTAAAGGAGAATAAGACTTCCTTCTCCTGTAGACATCTTTCCCCCTCAGAAGTAGAAGAAACACAAAAGAAGCAGCAACTTTCCCTCACTCCTAACTTGCATGGCCCCAGACTTATATATAGTGGAGGTGGCTGAAGAGAGGAGCAGAGCCAGCTGAATGCAGCGTGGGGCAATATGCAATTACTGAAACTGGAATTGAGCCTGGAACCTGCCCAGAAAGCACAGACAATCAAACTATGGTCAGGGCCCCAATTTTAAACCTCTCCCAAAGAGTACAACTTCCTGACACACAGACACGCCTCTCTTGATATCAAAGTAATTCCACTTGACTTGGTCGGAGTGTCATCTGCTGCTAAAGGGCCTAGAAAGGACCTGCTTTAAAATGACCACTCCTAAAGCATGAGACTAAGTCCAAACACTTGCAAATGTACACTCATTACTTACCTTCTTCCCAATGAGCTTTTTTCGAAGAAATTCCCGGGCCTCAAACATGTAGGGAATGTCATATAGAGGACGCAGCTTCTTGTTCTTATCCTGCAAGCAAAATAGAATATGCTATTAGGAATTATAAAAATTAACAAAGGCAAGACTTCAACACATAGGAATATATGTGAAACTGATTACCTCCTAGGATCATAAATATTAACTAAATACTAGACATCTTATAACTGGTTACTAAATAGTTGATTGAAATGCTTTGTTGGGAGGAGAATTTCTTTTTCAAGGGGCAGGCTCACATGGAGCAATTGTATTGACCCTGGTTGGAAATAAGCAACACAGAAGACATTCACACACACACTCTCTCTAAATCTAATTTCAAAACTGCTATTAAGTATCTACCAACTACTAACTATATATAAACTAGCTAATATGTTTACATTCTGGACTCAAAAGAAAATTTAACATAGTAATAGCAGAGATCCCAGATACAAAGTAGCAATACAAAGCAGTTTTGAATAAGTACAAAATGATGTGATAAGAATTCAGAGAAATAGAAAGGAGGAAATGATTCAGAAAAGTTTCACTGACATATAGAATTTAATGTATTTGCAGGACAGGGAAAAATAGTGTGAAAATTAGAATTAGAAAAAAACAGAACAAGGAAAGAGACAGAGAGGAATGTATTTCAACATGCACAACTTGGCTCATCACCTTATATGGCCCTACACTCCTCTTCCAAGGTTGCTTTAAACAACCGCCCCTGCAGATAATGAGAACATCTGGATGAAGGTAACAAGAGTAGGAATGTCCAGAACTTCAGAGTTATGAGAACCTTTACAACTGAATTAACAGAATTTGACTGTGACACAGTGAACAGGGGAGAAAAGGGTAGGAATCCAACACTGAGTCCTGATGACAGGGCTAAGAAGTCCACGGCTGCCTGCCTTTGGTAGGGGTGTGGAAACTTGAGGGATGTGCTTAAGAAAGAGACTGTATCCGGTCTAATATGATTACTTCAGTGTCTCTTTCACACGAGGCTTTAAGTTCCATGACAGCAAAGACCCTACACATTTCTTTCTTCCTCTAATTCCTCAGAGCCACATACAGTACCTTTTAGTATATACTCAGATTAAGTAATGCTAGGAGAACATGAATGCATGTATAGATTTAAGGGTCTCCAAGAACCATGTTACATTAAAAAGAAGAAGTACAGAAGGAGGAAAGCAGAAACTGCTTCCTATCACATATGCAAACCAGTGATCTCCATTCTCCATGGCAGGCTAACATGGTCCTGACTTTGCCATCTATTTTGTTTCTGACAAAGTGAGATGACTGTCTTATCTGTGTAATACTTAATTTAAAGAAGGCATTTGTAACTTGTTTTTTCCCCCAAAATAGCTTTCCAGTAAAGAACCTTCATCATTTTAATGCTACATCAAAGCTCATCCTAAAGTCAACATTAAGGAAAAAAGAAAATGAAGTAGGTGTTTCCTCTCAGATGCTAACTGAGCGTTGATGTATTGAACACATAATAAGACATTTCAATTCACTGCCATGGCCAAGAAAATCTCTTATGAGAATGTAAATAATTCTTTCAGTTAGAAGGAATTTTGAGCTTCACATTCATCATCCCATTGTCATCTACTTCTTCTGTAGAATTAAAAAAAAAAAAAAGGATTATCATTCTCAGAAACAGAAGACACATCTTCACAAGAGGATGAGTGTTCAAGCTCAGAACAAGGTCTTGTGGTAAAAGGACCACTATCTATGTTTAGGTATGACCCTAAATGTGAGAATTCTGCAGAACAGAAGAATCAAAGTGGAGATGCTGAGTAGGAGTTACCCAGTCCAAGGAAATGCTGGGTAATTTTTAAAAAAAAATGTATTATGAATAGTTTACAAATGTCCTGGAAGCCAGGTGTAATCAAGGGGCCACAAATTAAGAAGTAGTTGTGCAGAAAAAAATTAACCAACCTCCTAAGTTACAGAAAGCTGAATCTAAAGTTCACATCCATCCCCGGAAGTTAAAAAAGCCATTTTTTAACTTCTCCTGGGGAGAAAAGACACCCCTCCCCAGCCTATCAAGCAGCCTGCAATTTATGAACAGAGGTGCAGGGACCCAGCTTTCACTCATCATCACTCATGCTAGGGTGGGCTTCTCCGTGGTGTGGAACCTTTGAGTCATTCATGCTCCTATAAAGGACTATATACCCTCCTGTAAAACTAGTAAATTCTTTGGTTTGCCAGGATGGACTTTACTGAAGTTATCTCTTTGATCTGACATGAGTAGATATTTGCTGCCAAAATAACATTTAACAAAAAAGTCCTAGAGAGAGTTATCAATGACACTCAATGGCACAGAAGATTGGCTGACATATTTTAGTTACTAGCAATGCACAGGATTCTGTTCTAATTTTGTTTCCTATTGCAGTAAGGAGACTCAAACCAAAGCTTGGCACATGCTAGGAAAGCCCTCTACCACTGAACTCCATCCCAGTTCCAACAGGATTTTCAAATAAAGACAAAAATCAATGGTTATCAGAATCAGTCCCCAGGAATAAAATAGAACCAATGGATTCACACTCACCAAGCAAGAGAGGAAAATCTCTTTACAAAGAGTTGTAGTATGGTTACAAAAGCCTTAGTGAACAAAAATGGTTTAAATTAATTTAACAAAACAATGATGTTTACCTTTAGAGCCTTATGTCATGTCATTAAGGCTGAATTTCCGTGCCTTACCTACATACCCTGAAACTCCACATAGGAATGAGAAAATGACAGATGATTGGAACACTAAAATTAAAAATGGAAAGTATCCCAGTGAAGGCCATAGGACGGTACATACATATGCGTGACAAATTGTTATGTAAACAAGAATTCTATTTTGAAGATACTTTTTGGGGCTGGACTAATACAAAATCCTCTCAAAAGAAGGCAAGTGAGGAAACAGTATGCCAGCAAGCACCCTAATAAAAAACAGGGCAGACTTGGAGTCTGATTATATGCCTCTCATGAAGCCAGGAAAGAACAAACAGCACAAGCAGAAGACAGGTATCATGATCGTGTTACTCTAACCCTTCAGTGCGAGGAGCTGTTGACATCTACAAACATCTTACAAGAGAGATATTAGAAGTCCCTAAGAAGCCACAAAATAAAAGCAATTCCTCCAAATTACCAGGTACATAAAAGCCTTTGAAATCTCTAAGAGGCAATTGAGGTATGGAATGTATTCTGGGGAAACAGGACTGTGGATGAATCTTCCTGCTAAAAGGGACTGTCTAGTTTAGATTCTAATTTACATGGAAATATTTTTTTCAAAATAAAAATAGAAGAGAATGCTTGCTTTATCTAGTGGGTGGATAATACACAAACCAATATGTGCTGTGATCACTATTCCTCCTGAGAACTGACATTGAATGTAGGCCCTGCGATGACTCACATTAGAGATGGAGAGACAACCGCAATCATCTCTCTCCTCCAGCAAGAGGTCCAACACCCACAGCCCAGCACAGGAAGACACATCTGACCTTTAGACAGGAGGCATTTTAGGCCAATAGAAAATAGGAATGTAGCCGGGCGGTGGTGGTGCACACCTTTAATCCCAGCACTCGGGAGGCAGAGCCAGGCGGATCTCTGTGAGTTTGAGGCCAGCCTGGGCTACCAAGTGAGTTCCGGGAAAAGGCGCAAAGCTACACAGAGAAACCCTGTCTCAAAAAACAAAAACAAAAAAGAAAGAAAGAAAAAAGAAAACAGGAAAGTGTGGGGTCAAAGATCTTTTGAAAGGCAAAACAAACCTCCTGTCAAATCCTTGCTTTCGGGCTTTTCCTAGCCTAAAATCTGTAGCCATAAAATATAATGACCTTGAAACAATTCAGTACTTCTTGGGGTTCAACAGTCTGGGGCTGGGACTAAGTAAAAGGTGGGTAAGCTGTTCTAGTAGGACTTTTAAGTTCTCTATCAGAAAGACAGAGCAAAGTAAAAGGCGGAAGCAAAGACTTACTGGGTGATTTTTTAAAACTGCAAGAATTTAAAGGTAGATCCTAAACGGAATGTGAAATGTCAAAGAAAGATAAGAATAAGGATGACTTCGGGATCTGATGAGTAGGGGTCGTCAAATAAGAGCGGGAGACCAGATGGTGTGGACTACAGGAAGGAGTAAGAGCAGGGGCTGAGGTATGGGCCCACAAGCTTCAGCTGCTAAGATCCACATGGAGCTGAGTGGGCAGCTGGATACACAAATGTGGAACTGGAGTGTGTGGAAACTGGTTTAATAGTCTGAAAGCTGTAGAATGTAGAGTGATAACTGTATCCTCAGGAACCTAACACTGAGAGGTAATGAATCTGTACAGGGAGAGAGAAGAACAGCTAAGAAAAGTGATGGACTGATCAACTGTATCAAATATGGCAAAGCTGACCAAGCAAGGTATGGGTATCCAGCTAATAGTGGTCTTGGTAAATTCATGAAAGTAGTTCTTGGTGACAGCAGGAGTAAAAGCCACATTAGGTCTCAGAATGAATATACATGAGAATGTAAAGAATGATAAATTGAGAGAAAGCGAGCAAAGGGAGAAGAATAGGGTGAAGAATTTGGGATTCCAATTTCAGATGAGGGAAATGACAGGCAATGGTCCAGCAGCAAAAAGATGAGTGACATCAGAACAGAGGCAATAACTACTAAAGCAGTGTCCTTAAATACCAATGGGGCAATGGCTTTACACAGAGCAACCTACTGCTGGTCTACACCTGTGCAGATGCAAGTTTCTTTTAGGTGGAGGGACAGGAGATGAGGTGGAACTTTCTTCTCATCAGATCAATCACTCATGGTAAGAAACTGACAAACTGGAAAAAAAACTGGAGGGAGAAGAGGCAAAGACTATATAGAGATACTTCACTAACACCTTGCACAGCCTTGGTGCAGTGGGGAGGGGCTTGGACCTGCCTAGGCTCAGTGTGTCGGGCTCTGCTGACCTCCCATGGGAGACCTCGATTTGGGGGTTGTGGAGATGTAGGGTGGCTTGGGAGGGAGGGCTGGGAGATGGGAGGAGGGAGGAGGAGGGATCTGTGGGTGGTACGTAGAGTAAGTAGAAAATTTCTTAATAAAGAAAATTGGAAAAAAAGAACTCAGAATGGTTAAGTTTATGGAAAAAGAATAATTTCAATAACCAGAGGAACATTACAACCGTCACAATGACAAAAATTCTTAAGGAAAGAATGTGGGAAAGTTGATGGAAATGTCCTTTACCTACTAGTAGAAATGTAAATGTCACTCTGACATGGTATTGCACACTGATGTTTGGCTGACACACCCCTCTATTTAATGAAATGTTACTTACAGCCTAGACCTCAGACCCCATACAGAAGATGAGTATAGTAACGTACACATTAACACTGTACATAGTGTAGTTGTATAATAAAATATAGCAATCAAGCTGAATTAGAACAACAAAACCATGGAATAAACTTGAAAATATTGAGCAGGATAAGGAAGTTGTAGAAACACACACTAAAACCCTATATAAATACAGAATAAACAGACAAAGAGTATTATGTTATTCATAGACCTGCATTAGCAGCAAAGGTATAAACATATACAGATCCGAAACACAGCTAATGGTTACCAATGCAGGATAGAGGGAGAGGAAGCCAAAGGACAGTGGACAAACAGGACTAATGATGATACCCAGGGACTTTCATACATAAATGTGATATGTGATATTAAGAAGCAAATATGAGATAATGTCTAGGCTGAAAACAGAGGCCAGGTGTTTATTACCACTAAACCTAGTTGATCGCCTTCAGCCATTCCTCACCACGTCTTCTCCTTTTATTCCTGTGTGCAGCAGACTAACTGGCTGCTATTCCCCTCACAAAACATGTCTTATATTCTTCTCCTCTATCAAAACAAGGGAAAAAGCCGGTCCAGCACAGATGTGGCTTTCTATGATGCAGAGGGAATATTTAACTTCAAAATATGCTATGAAATAAACAGGGTCAATAAGAAGTTTGACCTTTGCCTTAAAAAATGAAACAAACTATAACATATTAATTAATGTAGCCAAGCAGAATCACACTCCGTGATGATCTTAAAATTGTTGAATTAAAATAAGAACAGACATGATCAGACTTAAATGAATAAAATTTCAAACAGTAAATAATAGACCAGTCTTAGTAGCTCTGCCTCACATGGCTTTTTAATAAACAAAGGCTGCAATTTCCATCTGAATTATAGACTTAAAATAGGAACAGTATCACATGCCCTGGGCATATTTACAATCAAGGACCTTTCAATTCCTTTGGCAGCCAGGAGACAGATCCACAAGGATATCCATTGGTTTGTAGTCCTGAACACACAGAGCAGCACATTTCTATTATTTAAAAAAAAAAAAAAAAAAGTCTGCTAACCCCAAAGCTACAAGGCAGCAGAGGTGACTAAGTTTAAACTCGCAGCCACCTTAGCCAGATGGAGGATACCTAAGTATGTCTACAGGAGTGTCGTGCTCAAACACCTTACCAGGAGTTGTTTCTTAGCTCTATGTGTATTCTTCACTCAAAATACATTTTAAGAATAAGGAAGTCTATTACAGAGACAGATATGGGTAAATACTAAATTTACAATCCAATACAATTTACACATATCCCAAGGAAGAAAGTGAAGGTCTATAGCCACACTTGAAAAGGATGGGAAGTAGAAAAGAAAGAATAACGAATGTGCTTAGTCTCGAAGTCAATGCCATAAAAGATAAGAGAGACCGGGGGGTTGAGAAGCCATGGTGATGATAAATGGTCAGTAAAAATAAACAAGTAGGTTAATAACAATTGGGGGATTCAATACTCCTTGACCTTCTAGAGAGATGACAAATGGTAACACGTAAGTACTGGTGGGAAGCCACAGTTTCCAAATACTCCTCAGTACCAACTAGTCTATGGCTAGAAGTGGAATCTGAGATTCTGTTACAGGGGAAGGCATTTGGCCACACCCAAGCAGACAGGAACAGGCAGACCCTTACTCTTTCCCGAGGGCCAGCCTCACACTAACCATGGTGACAGGAAAAGGGCAGAGGAAGTGGCATTCCCATGAAAACAGTCCCAGTTACAAATGTCTCCTGGCAAACTGCCAGCAGAACAGTTTCACAGAACCAAGAGTGAGTGAGGTAAAGCAAACGAAGGCTGCCTCGTGTCCTTGAAGGGACTGACCCGTTATCTCCAGTGCACAGCATATGATTATATTCCACAGGAACTTGCACAGCCCAAAATTAAAGAACCATTTTCAAGACTATCATGTAAGAAAAAAATCTCCCTCAAGAGACTGCTCTTCTACTCAATTACATAAGCCAACTAAGAGCCTTTTCAGAAGTGCTTGCTATTTATTGCTCAGATGCAGTAAGAACGGGGAGGAAAGAGAACAGACAGTGAGGAGTGGGGAGGGAGGAAAGAACAGGAGCCAACCGTCAACCCCCACCCCGAGACCCTGTCAAGACTTTAAGAATAAATAGCTTGAAGCCTCTAAGGGTCCTAACCACTATTCAAGTAGCAAAACCATACGTGGTCCCTCACCACACTGCAAAAGCTTCTGCAGGAAAAAGGAAGAGTAGAATAAAAGAACAGCACCGCACCTCACAGACCTAAATGCCAAAGGAAGCCAAGATTGCAAGTAAGAAACTGTGCAGTCAACAGAAAGCAGGTCCAGATTCACTGAAGGAAATTCAAAAAGAAGGCGGCCCTGAAACCTGCCCCATCTGTCTTTCCTGCACAGGTGTGGCTTCCCACACGCAACTGGGCAAAAACCTTTCTCCCACCCACAAACACTCTGAGAGGAAAACCCTGCTCTGATGAGAAACACTGGCAGGACCACCTTCTGCAGAGGAGCAAAGGATCCAGGAGAAAATCCAGGATAACCAACAGCGAGGGCATAGGACACTGGAAAAGAACAAGGTTCAAGCCAAAGGTGAAATGAGGGATCTTGAGCTGAAGGTGACATTCCTCAGTCATCTCCTGGCACCAGATGATCAGGAATAAGTAGACCACTTGCTGCCAACCAAATAATGGAAGACTGGCTCCTGACTGAGTCTGGTAGGAGCTGCTGGTCTAAAATTGTCAAAATAATCATCTAGGCCTTTGGGTGGGTTTGCAGTGAAAACTAGGCAAAAAGATAGGTTTTCTAGAAACTAATTCTAAGTTAGTGCTCAGAGTACAGGCTGGAAAATACAAATTCCACAAGAAAATGAAATCTACTTAGCCAAGTTGAGTTTTACAACATCTGACATGGGTGTTAACAAGAGAGCTAATGTCAGGAGACAGAAGAGATAAGGCACTGTTCCAGCACTAATCACTTCCTACATTAGTACCATAATTTAATTACTTCATAGGGGTCTTATCTTACCAGCCACACCCCACAAGGGAAGATCAGTGTGTGTGTGTGGGGGGGGGATCTCTGTGGTTTCTAAAAAGTGCCCAGCATGGGGCCACACTGTTAGAAACTGCCAATGGTGAATAATAAAAAGAGAAAATGGGGAGTATCTCTGGCAACTCAAATGCACTTATTATGATTATGGGAATAAGTGAAACCAATACATCTCCAAGTGGGTTAAAAAAGAAAGACCTTTCACTGCAGCTCCATAACATGGTTAGCAAATGCACTTACATTAGCTGACTAAGAACTACTGGTAATTAACGATCCTATCAGAGCACCTAGACTTGAAATCTCACTGCACAACTGTGAAAAAACACAGCCTGTATTCTTAAGACAGAATGTTACTATGACGTCTAAACTGACCTTGTACTTGTCATCCTCTTGCCTCTGCCTTATGAGACCTGAGAATAGAGACAGGCATGTGCCTCCATACCATGCATGGCTATATCTTTAAGGCAATTGCCTGTTTCTTTACAAGTTAGATACAATGAACTCTATTACTTGCTATCTTTGAAAAAAAGAAAAGCAAAAATCACAATCTGTCAATAGCCAGTGGTTATCATAAAATCAGAAATTCTTACAGAACACAAATTACCATTCAAGGAAAGATAAACCAATAAACTAAAAATACCTCTGCTGTAACAGTTCAACACTTAATACATTAAGTTAAGATTAAAAACAAACAAGTAACTACCTGAGATGAAGTAAAGGAAGAAAAGAAAAAGAAACAAAAACAACAACAAAATTACCCCAAGCCTCACAAATTTGAGATGCATTCTAAACCAAAGCATTTTCTGGGGTGTTTTGGAGTTAAGATGAAGGAGAACTGGAGCTATAGCACAGCGGTGGAGTGTCTGCCTAACAAGCATGAGGCCCTGGGTTCATCCCCAACACCACAGTGAAAGTAAAGGAGCTGAGGCTGCAGCTCAGTGGCAGAACACACTCCTAGCCCATACAGGCTCTGGGCCTGACTTCCAGAGCAGTACCACTAAACGAACAGCAGAGGAGAACAGGAAGCTGCTCAAGACTGGGGGACTCCTTCCCTTGTTGGAGAGGAGTATCAGGCAATGATACGACAGGCATCAAGTTTTCCTAAATGAAACGAACTCATCTGCTGTTCATAGAAACAGATGGAACAGAGGAGAAACAAAAAATAATTAGCATCTCTGAGATGTCTCTTTTCTTTTACCTAGCTAAGAATTCTCTAGATGAACTAGAAACGTGAGTCAGTGTTAAAAGAGGAAACTCCTTCACTGGCAATGACATTAAAAATCCTACCAACAACAAAGCAGAGTTTACAGGCAGAAGGGAAAGGAGTGGGGAAAAGCTCTGTGGATGTAGCTGAGTGGTAGCGCGCATGCCTGGCATACACAAAGCACTGGGTTTGATCCTCAGCACCAGAACGGAAAAGACAAAACAGTAAGTAAATAAATAATAAAAACATAAAAAGTGAAAGCAGAGGCTAACCCAGAGAGAGGCCTTGGAGGTAGAGTATAGGTATATTATGATACAGCAGAAGCAACAGCAGAGGCTAACCCAGAGAGAGGCCTTGGAGGTAGAGTATAGGTATATTATGATACAGCAGAAGCAACATCAAGGACCAGCTATTTCACAACTGGCTCTGCCCCACTGGCACCACTTCCTTTTTACTGAAGGCTCATAATTAACCAGTTGGCCTCAAATCATGTTTTCTAGTAATGGAGAAATCTTCTCCTCCATTTTTTCACCCTTCATACCCATGCTAAAAATGGAGAGCCAGTGCCCTCAGAAGAGACAACGCTGTTAGTTAAAGCACAGGCTACAAGCCAGATGAAACCCATCCAGCAGAGCAATGTGCCACAAGCCCTCCCCCAGTTCTGCAAGAGAAGAAAAGAACTAGAGGGAGAAATACATCTCTTACAATAGGAAACCGATTTTCTCCATGACCAACAGCAAGATGGGGTGCGCCCATCTGGAGGACTGGATCATTCTGCAGAGAAATGCCTCTTTGTGAATATCTTCCTTTCCCCACCATATTAAAAAATAATAATTATTATTAAAGTTTCTTCCTGGAACAACACAGAAGGGAAAATGATGCTGGATATGACACTATTATTTTGCTGGTGCCAGAGGAACCTTGAATTGAGCCAAAGTTCCAGTCAAATTTGTGCAATAAATTCTTGTGCATTTCAAAACAGGAGATTGAATTATGTAAGAACACGGCAGAATGGCCTCCCCTTTAGACACCGACTTTCTGCTTGGCCAGTTGTATCCCTCCACTGTCTAAATTAAGCTGCCATGTCTAGTACCATATATTTAACCAACAAGCCAGCCTACTCTCAGCCATTCCGAGGCACCCATCTAATGTTATGCAATGAAGACCACTTTCCTTTACTATATGGTATACATGGCATTAATCAAAGGGTTCTATCATTTACCGCCCACTACTACAATGGAGAAAAATGGGCAAGTGACGAGAAAAGGGACTATGAAACACACGCACGCATGCATGCACATGGATTCATCACCCAGTTGTCACAAGTTTCAGTACAGATAACACAGCATGTCTTGCCCTAACACATGAAGAAGGGACCTCAACTACAACTCAGTGGAGGTTGTTACTAGATGTCCTTCACCCCATCTCAAACCCATCACACAGCACCTGTTTGGATCCTTTGTTCCCACTGATTGGGCCCAGGAAACAAGCTCACAAATACCCAAAGCCCACAGGACAGCCACTGTGAGTGGAGGAGAGCAAGCGCAAGCAGAAGCTGGCTTCTCACTACACAACCGTTTGCCATTTGCAGATCATGAGACTGGCACCCAGATCAGGCAGAATAATTCTGCATTCCCCAGACCAAGCCATAAAAGAATATGAAATTGGGTCTACTTAAGAATATTTTCATACCAGGTGCTGGTGGCACACGCCTTTAATCCCAGCACCTGTGAGGCAGAGGCAGGCGGATCTCTGTGAGTTCGAGGCCAGTCTGTTCTACAGAGCAAGATCCAGGACAGGCACCAAAGCTACACAGAGAAACCCTGTCTCGGGAGGGAAAAAAAAAAGAGTATTTTCATGTCCATCATGTCCACCATAATCACCTTTGCATCATGACCATACCTTAACTTTTCTTCCTGCTGGTCTCCTAACTTTCACAACACACAGAACCAACACTACTCTAAATCTTTTTTAAATTACTGTAAAGCAAAATGAACTATTTGGTGCCTGCTATGTGACTGGCACATTAACATACTAATTCTGTAAAAATCCCCGCAACAACTAATAGAGCTGGAATTATGACCCTTACTTCTGAGACCTGAGAAAGTTGGTGCCCGATCAGCATCACACGTGTCAGTATAAAAGACTTTATGCCACTGGGTTCATCTGGACCCTTTCAGTATTCCCACAGTCTGTCCCAAATTCCTTATATCCGCATTGTTTAAATAACTCGTGTGGTCTGCTGCCTATCTAGATGTTCTCCGTATAACTGGCAAAGAAAACTGACTAGAGGACTGTAGTAATTCAAGTCTCTCTTGAACCTGGAACCTCACACTGCTAGGCAAGCACTTGACTAGCCCCAGTCTCCAAGGCTCTTGATAAACACATTCCCGAGAGATTACACCCTGTAGCCCCCATGTCTGCCTCCATTGTGCATATGCGCACAAACATCCAACCATGGACCATGGCACATGAAAAGCTTCCATAGTTAAATATGTGATAGCAGAGAAATAAATGCCTGAATGATTTAACAACTGTCAAAGAGTAAAGCAGAGTCTTTCAAGCCAGTATGTATCTAATCTACAGAGCCTGCAAGATAGAAAACTTACACAACAAAGGAACAAGATAACCTATAATTTTTCTCTTCTTGATATGTTGCTGAACACTCTCATGGGCACTGAATCATTTCGTGGTAAAGCCCAACAACAAGGAAGACACATTCATATTCTTGTAAATTACAGTTATGGTAAAGAACAAAACTAAAGTTAGTTTCAACATGCCAATATGGCTACTGTATCACAGCACAGGATGTAAATAAAGGAATGAATGGTGCAGACAGCAAAACTGACTGGGAACCCGATAACAGCAACACAATTCCATTCTCCACGGTCTCTGGTTTGCTCTTCTGTACTCTGTCACGCAATGAACTCTAGAAGCTTCTCTTAAGGCAACTACAAAGGGGACGCAGGGAGCAGAGTTCACTGGTAATCCAGACTGTGGGAGAAAGGAAATGGAAGGTACTATCCACAGAGTTACTTACAAGATGAAAAAGGTCGACAAGTATGCTTCACAAAAATGTGTTATGTACATAACACATTTTTATGTTTTGTCTTTTATCATAGTAAAAAAAAAAGTGAACACATTCAAGATAATATTCCACACTACTCTAATCTGAGAGAAGCATCAGGCATGCGATCAAATTCAATTTCCACAGTAATATTAGAATTTTCAGATATGAATACTGATATTTGGTCGAGTGCTAAAAGAGATTACTCAGCTACAATTTATGAACATAATTGAGCAAGCTGGCCCATTTCTGGCCTCAAAAACTATCTTCAAACTCTTTGCTTCTTGAATAAGCCCTACAAAGCCATCATCTAGTCCCATTTTATGTTACTTATTTAGCTGAGTGTGACTATTATCTCAGTTAAAATCAATTAAATCAACTTATCAATTAAAACATCAAATGTTCTGCAAAAAACATGTTCAAGCCAGGTCTAGTGGTACATGCCTTTAATCCCAACACTTGGGAGACAGAGAAAGGTGGATCTCTGGGTTACATAGTAAAATCTTGTCTTAAACAAACAAACAACAAAATCACGGTCAAATACTCAAGGGCAAAAGCAACATACTGGCTTCTTGATGACATCATTCCCATTTAATCCCCCCCCCTTTTTTTTTAAAGAAAGGAGGAGAGGTTCAGAGAAGTGGAGATCCTGGGGCACACCACTTGACGACAGACAAGAATTTGAACTAACTCCAAGATCAGTAGGCATTGGAGACTACAACATGGCAACTAAAACCCCGTGTGGCCTCTCTAGTAGCTTGGAGTAAGAGAAAGCAGTCATGATCCTTTAGTCCTAGAAGGCAGAGCACACAGTGAGGAGAGAAGGGGACTAACTGTGGACTGGCATGAACCAACTCCTGCTCTCCCGGAGAGCGGGACAAGGTGACCTCCTCACCTGGAAGCTGGGCTCTGCCTCACTATTAGATGACAAGAGTTCTGGGCAGCTCCAGCAAATGTTGCTGAATGTGAGAAAACTACCCAGGGTCACTGCTAATGAGAAAGCCAGAACATCTCGCCACCAAGCTACACAATGTTTACCTAATAAATCATACAGATTTGAACATAACCCAAGATCAGGAGGTTACTATAAAAAAACAAACAAACAAAAAATTCGCGGCCACAACAGCCTAAAAATCTACATCATTACCTCTATGTCCCTAAAAGACACAACACATAAAGGTTTGGCATCAAAATAAGTCAAACGTAAAAGAAAAGGCTATTCTGAAAACGAACGTGTCTTTCTGAATATTTTGATGGCAACACATGACTGCTACTTTGAGGATACTCCTTGTTTTAGCATGTTGCAATTCTTACATCTTTCCGTGAGAAAAAGCACACAGCAGAAATCCCAACCTGAGTGAAACAGACAGCCAACCTCAGTGAGCAGATCCTCAGGAGCAATACAACCAAGTACATGATGATAGAAACCAGCCTATACCCCTGTCTTTCGGGAGCATGCACATTGGGTTTCCTAGAAGGTGACATGCCTTGTGCATCCTGAGGGACTGCCTGCATGCTGATGGTCCCAAATGTCTAGGCTAAATTAAGTATGCAAACCATATTGCTATATAAGATATTTTCTCGGACAGAGTGAAAAGTGTAAAATTCCCTTTAGCTGAAAAATTTTTCAATAATTTATCTCACACTAATTATAAACTCAGATTTAATCAGACAGGGCTAAGCTCAAGTTTATGCGTGTATAATTTATGAATTAAAAAAGGGTTTGCCAATCGATTTGAGTATAACTAAGGGTTATGTTTAAGCTTCTTAACTGAATTAATATATGACACAATTGATAGAACTATAAATTTACCATTAACAGCAAACCACTATAGGCTGCTATTTGGCAGCAATGAAAGACTCTGGCTTATAGATCCAGCACAATGTGGGGGGGGCATGACCACAGAATGGACTGGGGTTAGGAGGAAAGGGGGAGCAAAGCCATCACACAGATTTCCCTAACAAGTGTGAAGTAACCCAGGGTAAATCAATTACATTGTTTAAAAAGTGTATGCATATGCCAGTTACTGGAGACACTGTCTTTGTTCTCAACGGGAGAAAAGGGGAAAGCCTGATATGCAGGCCAAGAACTACAGGGCTGGAAAACACACATGAGGCACTATGAACAGCAGAAGGGTAGCAGGACCCAGATTCTTGAAAAGATGGTAAGCTTCAGAACACGACATTTGAGCTAAGGTTGGAGGACAAATGACCAGTTAGAGATGCACAGGAGGACGGTCTATTTGGGAAATGGGGAATTGAAACTCCATGGGAATGAAAGTTTAGAGAGAAGAGAATTTGAAGGAAGATCTGACAACGGAACCTAAACATTGCAACGTGTCATAATAGGAACCACATAACTCTAACATACCCATATACAAGCAGGAAGGGCTGCTTCAGTCAAATTCTAAGCAGTTGAGTAGTTGGGAAAATGGAGGTATCTACTTTAATTTCATCTTTCAGTAACAACCATTAGTTTAAAAAAGGTGTATTAGAGTTCAGGTGAATGCTAGATTTAGTTTTTAAAGAAGGAAAAAAATCATCTATTGAATGATTAAAAGATAGCAAAAGAGACAGAGAGTTGAGCTAAATTCCATCTTATCAATCCAGAAAGATGTGATCATGAATGATTTACAAATACTCTATGCCCTGGTCTGCTAATTGCAAACTGTATGATCTGGGAACTATGTACTTGTCTTCATCAGGGACTTAAAACTTATTCATCTCTGTAGCCCCTGGCACCTGGTACTGTGTCTAACACATGGTGCACTGCTCAATTAATGTTTGTTGAATAAAATTACTTAATCTCTCTGGACTTCAATTTCTACCTCTGTTAAAAAGAAGAACTGGCTAGATCTAAATGATGTTCCTTCCAGCTCTAAATGCCCATCAGCCTAGGAATGTTACATTAAATGGGTCAATTCCCTATGATTCTTTGCAAATGTGCCATGTTGTACAATTCACATTCAACCAAGGGCATGAGAACATCAAAGCTGTGCCACCAGCCTAGGAGTGAGAGTATGCGCATTCTTGAGCGGCTCCTTTGAGGTGGAAATGTTTCCATTAAATCAGGTCAAAGAAAGGTAGGGCACATCAGAAAATGTGATGAGCAAAGCTTTTTCCACCATCCCTACCCCCAGCATTAATTGTCAGTCTGTCCAGACATGGGCACTACATGGAAATCTTCAAAATGGAATAGAAACTTTTAGAAGTTCATTTTCAAAAATTCAAAGGCAATAAATCCGTAAAAATCTTAGATCTTCTAGGGCCAAGATGTTTAAAAGTTTTAATCCCAGTTGGGAACTCTGGAGGAATGCAAAGGAAAGAGAAGGAAGGAAGAGAAAGGAAAGCCAGTAGAGCATACAAAGCTCCGGGTGGAAAGCAGTGCAACACATCACAGTATCACTAACCACCGAGTAAATAATCAGCTTCTCATTATCATCAAGAATGAAACAGCCTTGGATAAAAAGCAACCGTGTACATACTAGAAAAAGAAGAAACCTGGTTGGTGATCTAGTAACCTCAAACTGTGGCCCCCTGCTCCACCACCAAAGTTAACCAGATTAGGTGAAGAAATCAAGTCAGAAAAGTTGCAGTTATTTTGGGGCAAATTTTCTCTACTTCGAACATCAGTGGCTCCTCAAATCTTTCCAGTACAACCTACAAGATTTAAATTATAAAATAAATTGACCTCATCAAACAGGACTATGAACAAAAGGGAACAGTACCAGCAATTTACTCTACACTAATCTGCCAAAAAATCACAATTACATAGGTTTTAGTAACAATGCTTTTTGCCTGAGATCATTTCTAAACATTAACCGTTCAAATGGCCACATGTTCATAATTGGAGGATTATATTACTCGGTCTTCCCTAGCTTCTACACTAACCAGCAAACATTTAGTTGACCATTATGTCAATCAATTCAAATAGAAATCAAATAGCATTATGTAAAACTTAGTGAAAGAGAAAAGGAAATCACAACAAAATAAAACAATCAAACTCTTCTCATTACACATATACTTTAAAATTTTTCTCTTGGGGTCAGTAAGAAGGCTCAGTGGGTCAAGGTGCTTGCCACTGAGAAATATGACCCCCTGGGTCCACAAAAAGGGGAGAGACCTACACCACAAAGTTGTATTTTGACCTCCACAGTGCATGATGTGACACATAAGCACATGCACACCCATACACAGAATTAATTGTCTACTTGCATAGCTACTATCTTAGAGTTTCTAAAGCATACACTTATGGTGATATATTGTGTCCCCCAATATATTGTGCACCCTAATAAAGCTTACCTGAGAATCAGAGGAAAAAGCCAGCCACTATGTTAAACATAGAAGTCAGGCAATAGTAGCACACGCCTTTAATCCTAGCATTTGAGAGGCAGATATCCATCCAGATCTCTGTGAGTTCAAGGCCACACTGGGAACAGAGCCAGGTATAGTGGCACACACCTTAAATTCCAACACTAGATAATCATAAATGTCTGGAGGTCTCAGACAGACAGACAGACAGACAGGAAGTGACAGAGCAGCGCAGAAGAGGAAGTGCTGTAGTAGCTGGGCAGAGAGAGGAAATAAGATGGCAAAAAAGAAAGGCATATAGGCATGGGTATACAGGAAGTAGGTCTCTTTGGAGGCTGAGGGCTGATAAGGTTGGCTGTGGCTTGTCCTCTTCCTCTGAGCTCTCATTTTAACCCTAATATCTGGCTCCGGGGTTATTTATTAATAAGACTGTTTAGTAATTTGCTCATGCTCACTGACTCTGTAAACTGACTACTGGTATACTCAGATGTAGCGGCAGAATTTCAGGAACTCTATAATAAAGAGCTACACCTTTCCACTTCAGCTGCCACTGCCTTGAAAACATCTCTTTGTAAATTATCATTATTTACTTCATCTAATTTAGCTCTAGTAAGCTAAACTGTTCAAGAGGAGAGAAGATAAAAGAATGAAGCAAACATTAATGGTCTGCTTTTTTTTTCCATTCCATTTTATTAAGAGCTTTATGTGGTGTTCAATAATTACAGATATTATCCCTTCCAACCATACACCAACGCTGTATGGCAGGGCCTTTGAGGAATAAGAAATTGTTCCAAAGGGCAGATGAATGAGAGAATAAAAACGATGAGAAAAGAGTATGCCCAGACATTCCCGCACTGACAGATGGGAAAAATTATAAACAAATTTACATATTTAAACCAACCATAGGCATCTCATTCAGTCAACTCCAAAGGTTATGTATACAGTATCACATCACCTTAATTACTTCACATCTCCTTACAATTGAATTCAAATATTTCATTCTTGCACACACACACACACACACACACACACACACACACACACACAACTAAGAGAAACATAGCAGAGGATCAAAGGAAAACCAAAAACAGATCAAAGGAAAGACATAAGGATAGAGTCCTCAGGGTGAGCTGTTAACCCAAATCCTGGTCTCTGTGGCTTATTTGACTCTTCTGAAAAGCTAACGGTATTACAAATCAGGAGGACACATGATTAACAAAGGGTGGACAAAACTTGTTTCAAATGAGATTTTAAATGAGTCATGCTCAGTAACTCAGACAAGTTCATTTACTTATCTAACTGAACAATTTTATCCAAGAGGCCATTAGGAAGACATTGCATATGCCTAAAATACACAGTGATCAATTTAAAACAAAATTCAAGAGAAAATGATATGCATAAGAAGCAGAGCATGAGCTCCACGTTTATCAAACTTAGCCCTCAATTTTCAAGTTTGTGTGTGGTAAGTAAGACCCTGCCTGGATCATTAGGTACAATCAGGAAGTTAAACCTAAGAAAAAGGGAAAACAGAAACAAAAACCTGCTATCAATAAAACATATAAAACTGCTATGGCTCTGTGCCTGATGCCAGGGAAGCAACCTGAAAAATGTCCCTCATAGTTTTTAGAAGTCTTTCCTAATGCAAGTAGATATGAAGGTAGAAGCTAAAATTGTTTTATTTTCTTCTGTGCATGCTTAAGCAAAATGGCATGGGAAGGTCTGAGACTAAATAAACAGGCAGCATAGCAGGGGTTACTAAGGAAGCTACATCTGCAATCTCAATACAACTTAAATTCAATGATCTGTGCCAAGAGTCAGATAACAGAAAAATTTAAGTATCCAATATATATTGTCCTTAAACACTATCCTGTCAGCCACCATTAAATACCATTTTGCTACCTTGTAAATTTGATATTTCATATCTAGGGAGTGTACAATGAATAACTGTAAGAAAAAATTCAAGGTTTTAGACACACATCTAAGGTTTTGAGAATAAACATTAAGAATGAATTCAATAGCAAGAATGCTAACTAAATTTCATGACTATCGAACTTCTAGTAATTATAGTCACCCAGAAAGACACTGAACTGTTAAATTACTATAAGGGCAAAAGGCTTAAATGGCTCAACTCCCTAGAGGCTATCACAGGTAATATTTCTTAAAGAGTGTCATCTCACAATTAATGAACTTGTTGTACAAGCATCTCCTTTCTTGAGTAGAATGCATCAGATGTCACAAAAATGAATCAATATTACTTCTGTCTTTGTATAATCAGACTCAGCTCATGACGGAAATGGTCATTAAACAATCTTGGAAGCGGCTGCATGTCCGCCCTTGCTCACTGCAGTGTTCATCTTCCAATTCATTTCTGCTCAGATATCCTTTTCTCCCTCCCACTGGTGATCTGAAGGCCTGCCTTGCTTTCACACACATCAATCCCTGATTGTTAAGTTTCTTTAGGCCTTACTGCTGTCAAGGTAATCATGGCTTTCTCTAAAACTTATTCTCGTTCTATACACTCTCTCTTTCAATAAATCAAACCTTAGATATTGCTTTCCCTGTTCATTAACTTACTCAAAATCCCATTTTCTGTCCATCTCAATACTGATTAGAGTTCAGGAAAACACATGCCAATGAACTTGGGACTGACAAGGTGATGTCCTCCCCAGTAGTCACAAAATGAAAAAAATGGAGAACCACGTGCTGAGTCCGGACTACTGAATTACTCCAGATTGAAAGACAGTCCATCATCTGAAATTATGCCTTTTGAGAAGAGTTCTTCATTCTCTTATGGAATCATGTCAGATGTAAGGAACAGAGACACGCTTCTCTTGAGCTTTCAGACCTGAATATGAGCTTGTTTTCCTGAGGGAGGAAAAGGAGGCAGCAGGAGGGTTCAGGGAAAATGGGCAAAGGGTAACTCTGGGAGACAGTCAGGGGACCAATCACAAAGAACCCAGATTTGCTTGCTAGCCAGAGATGCTAGCCATTGTGGAATGAGGGGGAAACTTTTGGGAAGAAAGGTGACACAATGTAAAGTTTACAAAGACCAAGTGAGCAGCTAGAGGATGAGAGATTGAAAAGAATAGCATTTCAAACAGGGAATCAAAAAGCTATGCAGTTAGACAGGAGATGAAAGCTTCCCCAGTTTGTGGGGGGCGGGGGGTGGAGTGGGTTCTGGTACAATATTCAACAGCTTAGCTATGCTGTCTATGTCTACCTATATAAAGTGATTATCTCCACCCCACCAGAGCTGAGGACTGAACCCAGGGCCTTGCACTTGCTAGGCAAGCGATCTACCACTAAGCTAAATCCTCAGCCCATAAAGTGATTATTATACAAACATGATCTAGGTGCAGAAGTCCACCAAAGTGGGTTGTGTTCTGTTCACTATGTTTGTTTTTAAATGTACAAATATTTCTACCTATCACCCATAGGCCACCTATAGCATCACGGGACACAGAAATGAAGATAGCAGGTGCATCACTATGAGATAAAGAGAGATCCTCATCTTTATGCACACTAAGTCTAATTTTTATGATACATTTTTGGATTAGAGTCTTCAAAGCATAGCATATGACGAGCTGGGTAAAGAAGATATCCAATAAATACTTGATAACTAACCACTCGTGAAATGTCGCAAGAGGCAAATGAGCCAGGATAAATGCAGCAAATACAGCCACTACAGGAACCATGGGAATGGGTGAGTGTGCTTGGCCTACAACTTCCTTTGCTTTCTGCAACCTCAATCATCAGTGTGGTAAGTGCACCAGCCTTTCTCACAAGCACCGGTCTATAAAATCTAAAAGTGGAAGGAAATCCATTTTCCCATGACATCAAATGACCGTGGCAGCAAGAAGCTGCTGCTAGTCTCTTAATACAATGTTCATCAGGGAAGAATGAGAATCACAGTGTTCTGCTACTGTCACCAGACCAATCACCAAGGAGAGGTAGCCTGTTCCTCATGAGTAAAACATATCCACATCTTATAAGGCTAAAAAAATTAAGAGGGCTGAAGAAAAAAGAATCAGGATAATGCAGAGTTTAGGTAACAGCTGTCAGACATCACTTCTGTAACAGTAGGCACATCTGGTTCAGTGTCTGCTGGGAACAGCACCACAGTTCTGCATATCCAAGTCACAAAAGGTGCAATACTGGAATGTGACTCACCCACACCTCCTCAGGTGAAGCTATAACCACCCTTAAACAAGAGTAAAGCCAGAATTATTTTCCTTACTTGCTCTTAGTGTCATCTTACCATTATTCCCCATATTCCTGCATTATCTTTGTTGAATTAAAGAAATCATTGGTCGGCTACATTGCTGCTTCAATTTTCTTTCTTTCCTACCTAGAAAACTGGGGAGCAAGATAATGCTTTACCCACTGGTTCCTTCTCTTTGGCATTCCCATATAAAGCAAATGTATAGCAGATGGCAAAACCTCAGTCCAGACCACTAAATGTCCACCATCACTGACACTCAAGATAGCCAAGGCTCCAGTGTGCACAATCACAGAGGTTCCAAGTGTGCTTTAGCTACTTCCTCTCCCTTCCACATAACTTTAAAGACCTAATAGGCTGATTGAATCATGACTCTCTTGCCAAATTAAAAATCATTACTCTGTACAGTAGCCAATTAAATTCTATTTTCAGCAAACTAACAACCCCATATCTGCCCCATAGGACTGTAACCTATGACAGAATGAGGTTTAAGTAGAAAAATAAACTCCCAGGGCTGCTTGAGGCACCACAAGCTCAAAGGAATTAAACCCCATCTGAAGAGCAGAATCATATTGGCATTCCTGGTGAGAATGCAGGATCCGAGCATGGCTTCTTCACACTGCCTTGTGCAATGAATCACAGAGACCACTGCTCTGATGAAGACTCTACTAAAACAGCTTCACCTTCCTCCCTGAGAATAAGCAGACCTCAGCTGCGGCTGTACTGGACAACAAAGGGGTCAGCACTACAATTCATTTTTTCTTAGGAGAGGTGGTCAAGAAACAAGGGGCTGAGGATACAGCCTGGTGGTAAAGTTACTGTCTGGGATATGAGAGGCCCTAGGTTTGATCCCCAGTACCCTCCCTCCAACACACACACACACACACACACACACACACACACACACACACACACACACACACAAATTAAAAAGGTAAATAAGATGCTGTACTAAGAGCTGTTACTGAGGCTGCAGATAAGAAGGGCAATCTAGAGGAAAGTCAAAACACTGCAGCTTGACTGTGAGGACACGTAACCAGGAACTGGCCACCTCTTGATTACATGCCACACAACTTAGGCTAAACTGTTGTGGGAACTGATCTGAAGAGAGAATTGGGACCAGGTTCTGAAAAGAGCTACTTGATTTCTGTATCTTGGGTTCCCCTCTGTGAAATGATTATTGTGAATAACTCAGGTATTGTTCCTGTGTATTCCTAAGATTAATGATCCAAGCATGCTTTGGGGCAGTTGTTGCTATTTCGAGGATTCATTATGACTACTTTTGCTTTGGTTTATTAACAAGAGAAGGGAAGCCACACCAGACACAATCAATCAATCAAATTTGCTTTAAACTTATAAAGGAACGTCAATGACCATAGCAATAAACCGGTTCTATTTTTCTTGAATCCAGTAGTTCAATTTTATCAGTTGATATAATGGATATATTTTAAAAACAAAACAAAACAAAACAAAACAAAAAAAAACGAAAGCAGGCAAGGTAACTGCCATTAGTATAAACAGCTTTAGCAAGAAGTACTTCATAAACTTATAATCAGTGTATAGAAATATTAAGAGTAATGCATTATTTTTATAGTGAACTTACCTGGTCTCAACATTTTATGAACTAAAAGACCCACAGACTCACAACACCCATGGGTTATATGGGAACTTGAAAGTCTTTTCAAATTTCCTCCAGGTTCCTACCATCCCATTAATCAATCAGCATTTGCCTAAACCTCTTCAAGGAAAGGATGACAGCATCCTCCTGTGGATACTCACTCTCACTGGACACCTTTCCTTAGACAGTTGTATTTGTTTTGTTTTTGTTTTTTCCCACATTGAGCAGAAACAGGATTCTGTGTGTCTGATCCAAGTTTTGCTATCTGGTGTCCTGTGGGAAAATCCCTCATGTTTCTCACTGACTAGGCAGTGCAAGTGTCTCTGCAATGCAGCCTAACAAGGAAGTCAAAACTTGAGTTTTCTACAGCTCAGGAGGATTCTAAATGCTGCCAGAATCATGAAGAGCTCACTTTTCAGCCACAGGACACCTCAGGCAGCTAGATTCCCAGTGTGTTGTGAAACCATTCTTCAGGAACTTGGCTGCCTGTTGCTCTGGTCTTCTCAATGACCCAACTGGATAGAATGGAATCTAAAATGAAGGATTTGGTCTTCTCATTGTCTAATTTGTCAGTTACACCACTGAAACAATCCTTGCGAAAGAGATAAGACAGACTAATGGTGTCATTATGATTAGTGAGCTAAACTGCAGACAGAGGACGAAGGGACAGGCTTTCATTATGCCAGGAAGAAAAATTACAGTGGAAGATATCTTTGAAGAAGTCATGATTTCAGGTCCAAATTTGAGATGTCAAAGAAAACAGCAATACAACAATGCTGAAATCATTCCTATTGGGATTATTTCTGGAGAAGTTAGCCTCATGGGGCTTTACATGGCCACTATAACATCAGGAATCTGGACACATGGACTTTAAGAGTTACTGACAATGTTGATAACTTATTATCTGATGCAGGTACCCAGCCCACTGTTTCCTTTCAGACTACCACCCTATTTACCACAAAATCCTTTGGTTGCTTTACATGTTAGTTCAATTTTCCAACCAAAACTATCATGTCTACTCGGTGTAATATGAAAGTAATTACGAGACAGATTAAAAAAAGACAAACCTAAACTGCTACAAAATATTTCAGCCCATTTAGAGGGAATTTTCAAGTAACAAACAGTTCTTAAACTTGCTATTGCCTCAAGGCAGGGAAGACCTCCCCCTCCACTCTATAAAGCACCTGTTTATGGCCTGCAAGGAATCATTCTACGCACCAGAGATACAAAAATGAATCAAACATGAATCCTTCCTTCAAAGAAGCTAAAAATCTGGCAATGGAGATGAGCCATACACTACAATGTGCGGGGGGAAATGTGGAACATAAAAGAAGATGTGGATCAAGTCTGGAGGCAGCTCAGCAGGAGAGGCTGCTTCTAACATGAGGCGTCTTTAGACGCTTCATGGAGATGGTGCTACCTGCTGAATGCAGAAGAGTGGGAACACTAAACACAGCAGCAAAGAGAGCAGTCCAGCGGGGACAGAGGAGGGAAGCAAAGGGAAAGAAGGCATGACGTATACATGGAGAGTAATCTGACTTGGGAAACCGTGCTGTTTTATTCAAAGAGTAAATTGCTGCTACTTTGGACAGGTGAAATCTTCAGTAGCCATGACTGTCCCATTTATCCTGTTGGACCCTACCCACTAAGTGTTTCCAGTGACACATATATAAAGTGTCTCCCTCCACGCATCTCAAACTTCTTATGAACCACTGGAAAAGCCACGCATACATAAAGGACATGGAAGAAATGGTATATGAAAGCAGAGACCGTTACACTGGCCTATATGAGGCTGCCCTTTTTGCTATGAAATGGGAAGCTTTTTTAAAAGTTTAGCATATAATGAGTAGCAAAATCAAGTGTATTTCTGAAAGAGTAATTTTGAAGTCATATATATAACTAGATGAGAGAAAGAAATAACTAGAAATAAAGAGCCATTCAGAGGTATTTATGATGGTAGAAGAAAGATGAATTAGGACTAGAAATGTTCAAAAGGTGTTCTGTTCACACTGCCCTAACCAATTTTAAATGGCTCCAACAACCAAGAACCCCTAGCTTTCACAACATATTCTAGTGTAACATGTCACTACCACTCATGTGAGAGAAAGGAGAAATTTCTTCATGTGCTGCAACAAATTCCCTGCCACCACTGAGAAGCTGAACTATGGGTTTCTGCATAGGAAATTTTTTATGCAAGTAGGTACCAAGTCTTATTACACACAGACTAAGTAGTAAGCAAATTATTTAAGATATTAGCATAACAAATCAAATTAAAATGACACTTGAGAATAGGCCATTCAAAATGAAAGTCAAGAATACTAGGATAAATCTTTCAATGGGAAGAGAACAAAATTATCAGACCTAAGGAAAGAAGCCAGCAGCTCTCAGGCAGGTGAGCTGCATACATAGTAAATGAAAAGCTAAAACCTGTAGGTAAGCACCTTAGGGATCCAAAGTGAGCTACTCAAGAGTCACTAAATAAGCTTGAGAGACAATAAGTATTGAGCTATATATATTATGTATGAATGCACAGCATGTGCAGGAACTATGTGAAATCCATTCAATATTCAGATTAAGAATGACAGTACCACCATTTTATAGACAAAAGAAAGTAGAGTACAGAGAAGTTAGATTGGTCATTACTAAGCCACACAAAGACTTCAAGGCCAGGTCAGTCTGATTTAAAAACTGCCGTTTCTACAGGGTGACTCTGAAATTACTACATGAGGATCGCAAAGCAAGCCATTATGTAGAAGACATAGGAAGGTAGGGTTAGCAAAGGGAAGGTGAGTGTGAGCCAGTAGACACAAGAGGAGGATAAGGAAAAACCAATACTAAGTTCTGAGAGCTGCCAGCATGGGCAAATGTGACCATGAAGAAAGAAGAAAAAGCCTTTGGGCTATCTTCCAAATAAAGTAAAGCAGAGACACAGACCAAGGAAAAGAGATAAAAAGAAAAATAGTAACTTTCATGAACTTTTAAAGATTTACTATAAATCTTCTATACTAAAAGAAAAAACCGCTATGCAGCAGCATTAAGAGAAAATCTCCAAGTAGGTTGTTTCTTTTGGAGTTGACAATCCACTGCACTTCCGCCCGTGGATCTTCACTTTCAAATCAACCCTGTCACATCCTATCTAAATTCTGGAACAGCAGCTAGTGCCACCCTTCACCCATTGCTGACTCGGCCTTCACTCCACGAATGAGCAGCCAGGCCTCCTCTACCTACCATGGCTAGTGGAAGTCAGAGGAAGAAAACAGTGGGAAGCAGCCACAACTGTGACTTTCCTCCTAGCAGGCTGGTCACTGGGTGACTTCCTAACCCAACAGTTACAAAATCCACTCTGTGAAAACAGGGGAAAGGGGCCCTAATGACTGAAAACCAGGTGAGTGCACAGCAGACAGGAGAAATGTGTCATCATGCTGTGGGTGACAACAAGAGTAAAGAAGAATGTGCCTTCCCTGAGCCCACAGATCCCAAAGGGTAAAAGGCCACGATGTTCTGAAAACTAACTGGTCCCTGAGCAGAAATTTCTGTTCTGAGTCAGAGTTAAACGGCACTGAGCTGGAGTAGTCATAAGCCCTAGGTACGAAGAAGGAATATGACCCCAACGTCTTCATCTTCATTCTGATGGCTGGCCATTACCATTATCTCAAGCCTTAGGTTATAAGAAATGCCCAGTTTCAAACCACCCAGCACTCAGATGTCTGAATGGCATAGCAACTGGAACTTGCACCACCCCGACCCCAATTTCCCCTTTATTCACAATGAGTGGATTTTGTAACTGTTGGGTTAGGAAGTTATCCAGTAACCCAGCCTACTTGGAGGAAAGTCACAGTTGTGGCTGCTTCCCACTGTTACCTCACCCTTCCCCACTCCGGTCCACCTCCCCAGAGAGTGGAAAAATCAGGTGGACCACCAGTAAACCAAGCTCTCATTTGGCACACGGATGGGGTTTAGACAGACAATGACATTAGACAGCTCCCTGTAATTTCTTTGCAACATCCATATGTATGCATACCAGCCACTCACCCATTTTACATAATTATTAAATATAATTTGCTATTAAATATAGTCCATCCATACATTAGTCCTAAGAAGCCCTTGTAAAGTTTTATTTTATCCAGAAAACTGCTGTGATGTAAGACTTTAACAAGCACATTGACTTTCTACTTGAAAGCTTTACCACCCCCTACACATTTACCAGCTTCTTAAAACAAAAACTGGGAAAACATAGAAAGAAGAAAGTATAAGTAAAAATAAACTATTTGCAATGGATAATCAACTCAGCAGGTCCTTTCACTGGAATACTTTGCTTAAGTATCCTATGCTTAAGGTCAACTCAAACAAATGAATTGCTCAGGCTCGATCGGGTTCTACTCTAGAAGCAATAACAGGGCAGAAGAGATGGAGAGTTCATGCCAGGTATTTAACAAACAGCTTTAAAAAGAAGAACTGGGCTGGAGCAACATGGGATGCCAATCATTACTTAAAATAAGAGGTAGCTTCTGAAAGGAACAGTGATTATTCCAGAGCACTGCAAAAGACTTCTATGTCCAAGACTTAAGTATTGAACAAATAAACAAACAGATAGGGTAGAGAAAGCAAGATTAAAGAGAATGAAACCCAGCTGTAGGAAGACAATAAACTGATGACACGAAATGGTAATAATAAAACCATGTTTAAGAATAGAAAAATAAAAATAGTTCAGCAAACATGAATATTTTCTAGAATCAAATATTCAGATACAGAAAATTAAGACATCATCTAAAAGCCACACACAAAAGATGACAAAAATATGCAGCCAATAAGATAAATCTTGTCCTCTTATCAAGGAAACTTCTCTCTGCAACAGACCACTACAGAAAACCAAACCAATCAAAATGCAGAGCTGTGGAGTCCAGTCCCCATTGACAAATCTACAATGTAACTCCCACACACAAACTGCTCAGGATCATTGCAGAAGAGAGGACAAGAGACTGTCAGAGCCAGAAGAACAGAGAGGTTTCGGTGAGACTGTTTCTCCTAGGAGGAATGGCAGAAGCTACAGCCACGAAGTCTCACCAATGACTGCCCAAGCATTAGTCCAACAAGGACAACAGGCATGCTAAAGCGGACAGGGGAAAGACCATGAGGCCTCAATGCCTACAGAACAGCAGGCAACTCAGAAATGCTGAGAGTGGGAGAAATATTCTTCCCCGGGGAAGAGCACACCAACTGGTTATCTAATACCTAATGATCAATCCTGAAAACATACATACAAATGACATTCTACAGTCTGAGCGTGTGTTTATGTATTAAGAACACACACACACACACACACACACACACACACACACACACACAATTCTAAATGGCATGGGAGGAGTACATCTCTAAAGGTATTAAGAAAACTTAAAAGTAAGACTAATTAGGACATTAACATAAAAGAAATATAGGTCAAAGTACAAAAACTAAAAGTGCAGTTATTTAATTCAAGTATAGGATTTGGTTCTAGCCAACAAGGGCTTCTTGCCTAAAGAGTGGGAGAGGAGACACTCAAACTGCTTTTCAGAACTCTGGATAACACAGCAAAGAAGTGATCCTGACAGACAGCAAAACAAGTGGAGCCTGCTCTGTCTTATAGGGACAGCAAACAAAGGCCTCTGCTCCTGTCTTATGAGACTTCCTAGCAGGATAAATGTAGTCTGGAGAGGCAGAGGTAGTCAAGAGTTCAGGGCAGACCACCAGGCTGACGAGGTCAGCAAAGAAAGAGAGCCACAATTTGATGAGCATCACTTGAGCAGAGTACTGAGCAGCAGAGGAGTGTGCAGAAAATCAAGGTAAGGCTAAGGAAAGGACTGTTAGAAACAATTAGAAGGAAAGGTGCCAACACATTCCTATGATCAAGTCACTCTCCTAGAAGATATTTATACAAGTTAAGAAATATGTGTTCATACAAATGCTTATACACAAATGTTCATAGCATTTAAATATAAATTTTAAAAAAAAGGCTGGAAGCAAACCACCTAAACCATCATCAAATGAAGGGATGAACAAACCATGACCATGGCACTGCCACACAATGGAATACTATTTAACAGTAAAGAGAAATACTTATGGACACTCATCACAATATGGGAGCTAGGGAAACCCAATTTAAAATAAAAGTACATTTGTCTAATTCCACTCATATAAAATTACAGCAGATGCAAACTGATGCATGGGAGCAAAAAGCAGATGAGTGGCTGGCAGCTGTGGAAAAGGGACACGGGGAAGATACAAAAGGGCACATGGTCACTGTCTTGTCTACAGTTATGGCTTCAGGTTATATACAGTTCCTGGAGTTTTACAAAGTATGCATTTAAACATGCATAGTTTTCTTACAACACCAATAAATCTCAATACAACTCTTTTTAAAAGTCCATGATGCGGGGCTGGGGAAGCAGCTCAGTGGGTATGTATGCTTGCTGTATAAGCAAGAGGCCCTGAGTTCAAATCCCCAGCATGCACATAAAGGCTGGTGTAGCCTCTTGAATGCACCTGTAACCTTAATCCCTGTGACGGTGGAAACTGGAGAACTGCTGGGGCTGACAGTCTCCCGGCCATGCTCTGCGTTTATTCATAGACCTTGTCTTACAGGAATAAGGAGCAAAGTGGGACACTCAACATCCTGCTCTGGCCTTCAAGTGCGCTCTCTCTCTCTCTCTCTCTCTCTCTCTCTCTCTCTCTCTCTCTCTCTCTCTCTTTCTCTCCCTCCCACCCTCCCTCCCTCCCTCCCTCCCTGCTCCATGATGCACAAACAACTTGAAAATCAGAAATAAAGCAACATGTATATAATGGCCAAAATCAGATTCGGAGAGATCTATGTAAATAGTTGACGTCTTTTAGAGTTAAAGCTTGACACCCATAAGTAATAATGGAATCTAAGAGGTCATTCTTATTTACTGGAAACAAACTGTGAAATGCGACCAAACGGTACGAAATGAAAATGTCTTTTAAAGACAGTACAATTCCTCGATGCTGACCTGTGTTCTCTGCTTACCACTCCCAATCAATGGTTTCCTGGCACCAATGAATGTGATCACACTAGGAAGAGCAAGATGCTTGAAAGACAGTCAGCTTCTGAGAAGAGCTGTGTGAGGAAGTCCAGGTGAAACGTGACAGGAAGCCTTCCTTATGCAGAGAAGGGCAGCAACGCTGGGAGTTGGCCTCTCAAACACATTCTGGAAACAGTCATTTCTTATGATCACTTGCAAATTTTTGAAGAAAGATAAAATAAAATAAAATGGACACCCCTACCATATGTGCTGTTCACTTAAAAGCGCTGTATGTTTCAGTTTGTTATAAATGTTGTTTAAAAGGGAAAGTCACTCTTAATCACAAAATGTAACTGTAAAATGGGAGAACTGCCAAAACAAGCTGGGTGGCTTCAAAGGACAGGAACTTATTCCTTCAGAGTTCAAAGCCCCCAGGAGAGCAGGACAGACAAGATCCTGCTTGCTCTACAATCTCGGGGCACTCTTCCAGTTCAGGTCTGCAGGCTGGTGGCAAACCTTGGTGCCCCACCTTCTATCACCCTGACTTCTGCCTCTGGCTCTCCTCCCTCTACATCTGGTCCTCCTCTGTTCTCAGAGGGCACCAGGCACTGCACATGTGACGACCACGGCAATGGACGGGTGCTGCCACATTAACAGGATTCTAAAGAGCCTCTAGGAAGGGACATGACAGGACTCACATTAGAGTCTCCTTAAAGAGACAGCAACAAGGAAGAATGAAAGTTCAGTTAATGTGGCAAGAAGCAATGGAACTACTAAATGCACAATGGTGGCTGTGTCATGTGAAATTAAGACACTTCAAAATGGCTGACAAAACGCAAAAGTACTCATGCCCACATGTTCAACAACTACACAATAAATAAAAGGTAAAATAATTTTCCTTAAATTTGAAGTTATAATTACAACAAACATCCCTGATCCTTATTTCATCCTAACTCCTTCATGTTAATAAGAACTTTGATTTTCAAAGACATTGCTTGAATTTTCAAGGATATGACACTATTTGTGTAACCAGGAGGGGAAAAGTTAGGTTGTTTTGTTTTGTTTTGTTTTGTTTTAAATGAGAAGTGATTTGCTTTTAAGGGACGTTTGAGTCTTAGGATTTTAAAACATTATTTTAATGGTCTGCACCATCATGTGCATGTGTATACTCATTTGTAGACAACACTGTGGTGACTGCGCCCTGCATCAAGGGCACAGATTACAGGACAGATGGAAGTTTCTTTACCCAGTGTTTGTACCAATCACATAATCCAGCATGACCTGAAAATTGAACTTCTCTGGACTACCAAATGGGATAAGTATCATAATTAAACAGTGAAATCAAGACAAACACAAAAAATTCATGTCTGGTTTATATGAATTTTGCCAGAGTTTTGCAGGTGGAATTCATGACTGATTTGTAAGACTGAAACTGGGAATTTCTATGTCTATTTCCTGGAAATAAAAATAAAAAACACAGAGCTATACATGGTAGTAGATGGTATACAAGAGGCCGAGGCAGAAGGATCCCACATTAGCAGCCAGGAGCCAAGAACTGGAGATGGTGACTGGTCATCTATCCTATACAAAGTCTCTACTGGAGGAAGAGTTTCATGTTTCATAATTTTTATTTTATTTGTCTGTTTTTTCAGTTGAGATAAGATCTCATGTAACCCAGGCTGGCCTGGAACTCCTGATCCTCCTGCCTCTATCACCAGAGTGCTAAGATTACAGGCATGCATCACCATGCCCAGATATACACAGCTAGAGACTAAATCCAGGGTTTTGTACCTGCTAGACAAGCACGCTTGAGAACTGAGCAACAGCCTCAAGCATACTATAAGTGTTAAAAGGACCCTTTAATGATCTGCTTTACATTAAACACTATAGTGACACCATGAGAAATTAGGGTAATATTTTGATTTTTCTGGGATGTGAAGAAAAATATACTTTCTTAGACAGAGATCTGGCAAAAACAAACAAAAAACACATTAGATCTAATATATTCATTTCTTCCAACCTTAAAAAGTACCATGTTTAAGAGAAAAGATCATAGACATCACACCTGTTTTAAAATAACCATACCTACGGGGCTGGAGAGATGGCTCAGGTTAAGAGCACTGACTTCTCTTCCAGAGGTCCTGAGTTCAATTCCCAGCAACCACATGGTGGCTCACAACCATCTGTAACAAGATCTGGTACCCTCTTCTGGCCTACAGTCATATATGCTATATACATAATAAATAAATTTTTTTTTAAAAAAAGAATAAAAGAAAAAAATAATCATAGCTAAAAAAAGAGTCACTTTAGAACTGAGGGAACAAAGCTCTTTATCTACTATAGAGGGTTTTCCAGCCCAAGAAAACAGTAAATGATAAGGAAATATGAAACCTCTGTTCACATGCAGAAGATTCATTCAGCTGAGGTCTTAAATCTAATTTTGACTAGTGAGAAAAGACATATACACTCAAGAGTCTCCTCTAGGCCCAAGTCTCTAAGATTCAAGGGCATAGACAATGCTCTTTTCTTTATCTTGGTGAAGGTAAACAGCATTAAATCTAAATGAGTTTTCACTGAAATAGATGCTCCACTCCCATCCTGCAATGGCTCTCTGTGTTGATTATATTTATGAAGACTGCTCCCAATGAGGTGTCACATGAATTATCTGCTGGGAGAGCAAAGAGTAACAGTGAACAGTAAGCAGCATGTGTTTTTAAACTGGAAGGCCAGGCTGGACCCAAAGAACTCAGGTGTTCCAAATCAGCTGAATCATCTAAAGTCTGTGGAGATAGAGATGAGACTGGGGCTTAAACCAGGTAATGATGCATGATAGAGCTATCACATTTAAGCAAATGAGAGAGTCTACTTACTTAAAAACACATCACTATTTCATATGCCACTATCTATTATGAAGTTTAATTGGGGGAGGAAGTGAAGAGTACTTTTTAAGAACTAAGTAAGTGTCGTATATCACCAATAAAGTCAAGATGGCAGGTTATGTTTCATAAATACAAAGCTCTACTTTTCATCCATCATAGCTGAAAAATCTTACTGGAAAAAGCTATTTAGACTTGTTGCTATCCTTTACACTCCTGTAAGATTCTCATTAAGTTAGATCAATCTATCTGTAAGTAGAACTCAAAGAGGTAAGGGTATAATGTAGCAATAAAGTGGAAGAACATGAATACACAAGACACATGACAAGGCCTCTGCTTGCCTAAACACCACCCATCCACATCACTTTCACCAACACAGAGATTTAAAAACTTAACTTGGATCCCTTAAGACACCCATAGTATGTGTACACTAAGAATTAGCCTGTGGCCCCCAAGCTGACCATGTTCTTTGCATCAGCTCATGGTGAATAATGATCAGAAGGCAACACAGAAACACACAGCCCCCAGCTCTGTTTGATGTATGATCCTGTGACAACATGATTAGCAAGAACCATTTCTCTTATACCAAAATACTAGGTCCAGATGTCATCCTGGTGCCTGGAAAAGATGCTGCGTGGTGACAGCTGTTAGATGCCCCCATGTTAAATAGTTGCATTCTGCCCAGACACATGTTTTGACCATCAGATATCAGCGTACTCATATAACATTACCCCCAAAGAACTCTGCCCACCAAAATTAAAAATTAACATCCTCTCTTGCTTTTTTGGTTCGCTTAAGTCACAGTAAATAAGGGGCAGTTTTGCAGAAAGATGATAAAGGAAATAATGCATTTTATGTAATTAAGCAATAAGCATACAGAAGCAATTAAGTGTATAGCATGAAATAGCAATAAGCATTCAGCACAACACAAATTACTCAACCCATTCATTTCCCTACACTTTTTTAATTGAAAGAACTGGTGACCCAGATAAAGCACTGAATGGAAAGTCAAGCAAATTCCAACAGTAATATGTAGTGGTTGCAAGCACATTATTTTGGCCAGGCCTTGGGTCTATTCCCAAGGGTTCTACTCACCAGCAATTTACCTTTGTGTGCGTATCTTAGAGTAGACAGGCCTCAGTTTCCTAACATCTTAAAATCAATGTAACAAAGGCTCAACCTTAAGGGGCTTTGACATCTTAGTGATCAGACAGACAGCACAGGTAAAGCTCGTGGCACAAAGCCTGGCGCAGGGTAAACTTGGAGGATGTTATATGCTTATCAGTACCAGCACAGCATCACCAAGACAGGCAATCTCCTTCAAACACCTCTGTTGCTCTGAGTTCTTTCTTCTCTTCACAGCACCGTCATCTACCATGCAATGCTAATCTGTATTTTATCCTGATGTACCCACCCACCATCCCCATCTACCCTCAGAAACATCTTTGTAGCCTCCTGGTAAGTTGCATGACACTGAAAAATATTTGAGTTCCTATAGAGGTGCTAAAGAAATACCTGATCACTGAATGAGTGAAGCATGAATGAACCTAATTACCAGCCTAAGACCTTTTGGGAGCTGGTATTCACTGCCTGCCACACTGCACACTGAAGGAGAACGGCACAAAGAGGAAAGATAGGTGGCAGCCAGGTCTCCAAGCAGTTCTACTTCCTTCCATTCAGAAGGATGCTGCTATACAAACACTTCAACCCAAAGGAGACAGTAATGCGCTTTGGAGGAATGCTGCCAGCCTGACCCATAAATATCCTTATCAGGAGGAGTAAAAAACTATTTAATTCATTACAGGCTGAGAGTTTAAAAAGCAAGAGAGGATTGAGCAGTGCACACTCCAGTAGTGGGCTACAAAAGGGCACAGCTGCAGTTAATATAGCTGCCTCTGTAATGGAAAAAAAGAATAAAGAGGAGAGGGCCAGACTCTCATTCTCCTCTGTTGGTTCTTGTTCTCTCTCTCTCTCTCTCTCTCTCTCTCTCTCTCTCTCTCTCTCTCTCTCTCTCGTTCTCTCCCCCCCCCCACCGCTCCCCGTCCCCCTCTCCCCACAGGAAATTCTGTATTTGATCTACAAACACAGGAATACCCAGAACTTTAAAATAAGATTTTACCAACATAATTTAAGAAAAAGAAAAGGCATATTGTAAAGAGTCATTCAGGCACAGGGAATAACCAGACCTGAGCCAGTAAGAGACAACAGCTAGTTTATACCTAACAGAAGAGATACCAGGTAAGGACTGCCAGGAAAAGAAGTAACTGGAATTAATTGTGCTAAAGACACCAAATCCCCTAAATGCAGCCATAATTCAATACAGCAGGTAGTACAAGTCAAACATGTTGCCATTCTGCCCCTGACCCGTGAGCAAGCCATCCCAGCCTGGGCATTGGGCTAGTCACCGCCCTGAGGAAGCAGAGTGGAGCTATAGTCCTGCACTTCTAAAGGGTAAGAAACAACGAAAGCGCTCTGTGTCTTGACCACTCTAACTCTACATCAGTAGCTGACATATTTCCACTCAGGGAATCAAGGAGAGTCCTCTATCCTCAGTCCAACTTCTAATACCTCCGTGAATCATGAAGTAGTTACCTCTCCAGGGATAAATCATTATAAACTTCAGAGAGTACCAAAGACAAAGGATCATCAGACTTACGTTTTAACTTCTTGGTGTATAATTCACTCTCTCGGGTAGGAAGATGGCAAGAGGGATGGAGAGTGGTGGAATTTAAATTATTACTGGCTGGCTATCCCCTTCACAATCCTACTCAAAAGAGAAGGAATTTGACTGCACACTGTTCCTGACCCCATGTAATGTACCTAACCATCCTGAAGCAAACAGTTTGAACAAAGCTGGCACTAAACAGATTTCAGCTGGGAGGGAGAGGAGGATGCTATATACAATCTTTATCATGTGTTCTGATCTTAACCTTGACCACCAAGAAAGGCCAAGTTCTACTATAATTCCATCATTCTGACATCTGTTTGTTTGTTTATTGTGTGTGTGCATGCATGCAGGGGGTATGTACAAACCATGACACACATGGGCAGAGGTCAGAGCACAATTTTAGGAGTTGATTCTTCCCTTCCTGGTTGGTGGGACAGGTGCTTTCCTGCTTCTGCTGTTTACTCATTTTCTATCTCTGGCTTCCCTTCTCACAGTAGAGGTGCTGGGGTCACAAATGCATGCTTCCAGGGTCTTTAACATGGCTTCCAGGGACAAACCTTGTTTGTCAGGTTTGCTCAGCAAGTGCTTTTACCCATTGAGCTGTCTCCCTGGCCCATTCTAACATTTAAAGAACAAGTTACAAGTGAGGCTGTAGTTAGGAATTAACTGAGCCTTAGCAGTTAAAAGAGTGCACATATACTGGTCTTGTGAAGGATAGGAATTAGATTCCAGCATCCATTTCTGACAGCTCACACCTCCCACGACTTCAGCTCCAGGGGATATCCATGCCTCTGAATTCCACGGTACTTGCATTCATGTGACTGTACCCCCAATACACACACACACACACACACACACACACACACACACACACACACACTTAAAAATAAATCTTTTTTAAAAGCCACAACTCCCTCTATGTGATGAGGTACAAAGAATATGAACACTAACATACATTTGAAACCAGAAAGGGGGGGGGGGGGGCCACAAGGCACGGACTCACAAAAAACAAGACAAGCACAGAAAACAATCCTCAATAATCCCACAGAGATGGCTATACTCATTAGGCCGTATGACAAGGGATGATGAGCCTATAAAACAAAGCAGGCTTGGTAACCATTCTAACCATAACCACAACTGTCCTTACTGCCTCTGTAATCACTTGTAAATCTTTCCTAGTAGACAGGCAGGCTGGCTCATAAGTTTGTTAGAAGGGAAAGTAGAAAATCCTTTGAGAATAAACAGTGAACAAGACAGAAAAATAGTGAGAAGCCAGACTTTGATTAAAGTCAGAGAACATAAACATTGACTCTAATAAGAAAAGATGGAAGGTGACAAGCTGTTAATGAGGTGCTGCTGTGAGTTAGCCATGCAGCCCATCCCTGACAACTGTTCTAGCCCAGTACATAGCCCAGATTACGTGGGTTGAGGAGACAGAGAGTATTCAACGTTCCAGCTTCCTTTACCAGAAAGGCTTCTACTAACATGCAGCTGTTCCCTGGGGCTGCCAGGTCTCTATGGAAAGGGGCTGAACATACTAAATACTCCTCAAATTGAATTTCAGATGGGGCCTCAGCTGCATTAATTCTCTGGGTTATTCTGCACCTACTACTTACACGCGCAAATCAATGCTCCTAGGCCTATTACAAGGAGCCGGTTTTGAAGGCAATTCCAAACGTAAACATCAAGCCATAGTATGTTTAGCTTTACTCAGACCAAGGATGCACCTAGATTTCAAAGTTAAAGAAAATAAGTCTTCACTCCTGTTGATTCTGTACAATGAGAGAAAAGGGAAAGGGATGGCACTGAGGACTTTATATGACACCGTCATCCAGAAATGATGCTCTTCAAGTCCCCAGCATTGATCACTGAAGATAACAAAGAGCCGCTACAATCATTATTAGAACCAAAGAGTTATTAGAAGCTCATTAACAGAGTCCAATTACAGACAGAAAGTCAAGCTATTTTAGTTGAGCATTCATACCAATGGAAAAAATAGAGCCTTCTTAATCACTTTCATTATCAAAACAGACTCCCTGCTGGAGCCTTTTAATTGGAAGTCTACCATTTTAAAGACATTTGCATTTTATCAAACTCCATTGACAGGACTAATAGAAACAGCATAGCTCCTAGCTTCACATCTTCCAACTATGTGAAGGCAGCTGTTGTGGTGATCCACTGAAACAAAAAAAAGATGACCAGGATAGGAAGCTGGGCGCCCAGCACGCAAGCATCTGGCTGGAATCTCACCATACTGTGAAGCAGTCTCTCTGCTTACCATTATTTCTACTATGTTAAAGACGGGAGGGAGCAAGAGAAGAGAGCAGCAGCAACCAAGCCTATGTTGGGCATAACATGTCCTAGAGATAAAGGGAAGTCACCTACTAATAAATGAGCAGTAATAAAATTAGAACAGTGCAGAAGAGTATGTAACCATGAATGGTTTTGCATGCTATATTTTGCACCCTAGACACACATCCCTCCCCTCTCATCTTTCTTTCACACACTCTATCTAAACATGCCAGTGCAACAGTGTTGTTGCCATGAGCTCTATTTTGTTATTTATAGAGGCTATAAAAGTACACAGCACTTTACAAACCATAGAACACAGGCACTAGAGCCTGGAGGAACTCAGCCTAAATTAGACAGGGACAGAATGGTAGGGAAACAGGAAAATATTTAGTTGCACCAAATTCATGGCAAGAGCAATTCTAGGAGACAGCAAAAACAAGACTATCATATAGTGTGTAAAAGAGAATTCAAACAAACCACAATCAACCTATTTGTAATATAAACCCTCACTTTCTGGTATCATCTGAGTCCAATAAGGATGCTTTGTAATACAGTATGCAGCACTGCATCATTCATCAAGAACACACTTGGAAGCTGTGAGTCTACCTTCAAGCAGGGTTCTAGTGGGCCTGTTATCTGGTGAAAGCCTGCCCTTTGCTCCCAAGGTGGTGCCATGTTGGCACATCTTCCACAAAGGAGGGACTCTGTTGCCCTCACATGGTGGGAGAGCACAGAACTGGCTAAAGGGGGAACAAACTTCTTTTATTACAGGGATCAATCCACTCCAGTCTGGTGACCTAAAATCCTCCCTGAAGTACATGGGGGATTAAGTTTTCAGCACATACATTTTGGGGGAAACATTCAGATCACACCAGGCATTAAACATACATTACACTTATCTGTCCATATGATGCAAGTTCATCTGAGGGAAATTATAATATGAATGCTAAATAAACATCCCAATGCTTATAGATGAAGAAAGGAGGAAAGAAAAATGGGTGGAGATATGATCTTTTATAATAGGTATGGAGGAGTTGTAAACCTACTAACTATATTATTCTACCCACACAAGTACCAGGCCCACAATACTCATCAGTTCGGGGAGTCACCACATCCTTTATCCTCCTTGATAAATGAAAGCCTTCATCTTCTAAAACTCCTACAAAGGAAGGATTTCCAAGAGTCACAGAGAACTAAAAGAAACACTCCCCAGGCCTCAGCAGCAAAATCTTTAATTGAAGGATTTAACGCTTGTTCCTTAATTCAGTGCTGTCTGCACTTGCCAGAGACTGAGAAAAATGAATAGACAGATGTTGTTAGTATTGAGTTTTACCAATTACAAAGAACCTAATGTTGCCACAATTTCATGGTGTATTATTATTGCCATGTGGCATAGAGCTTGAGGGACTTTCTCAAACACACAGGACATGTCTAAGGTTAACAGAATACCAAATACAAATACTTGCTTGATGACCTCTGTTCTAACCAGTCACAAGCAGTCAGGCTGACTTTTTAAAATAAAAAAAAATTTAAAAATTTTAAAAAAAGATCAGTAGTTGAACATTAAGTAGAAATTCAAAATATTCTGGTAGTTCCTCAATCTCTGAGCTTACTGTCAATGAGCAAGCAGAATCCTTCTGATGCTACTCTCTAGGGTCAAACCACTAGAGTCCAATGGCAACATTAGTAGTTGATGTTGAAAGTAACCACCTGCCGGGCAGTAGTGTCCCAAGCATTTAATCCCAGCACTAGGGAGGTGGAGGCTGGCAGATCTCTGTGAGTTCGAGGCCAGCCTGGTCTGCAGAGTGAGTTCCAGGGCAGGCACCAAAACTATAGAGAAACCCTGTATCGAAAAACAACACACACACACACACACACACACACACACACACACACAAACACACACACAGAGAGAGAGAGAGAGAGAGAGAGAGAGAGAGAGAGAGAACTCAACTGATCCTGATAGTCCTCTCATAAATTTCACTTCAGTTTCTCAGAAAGTATGTTGTCAATTCACTGCCCCCCCCAAAAAAAGAAAGAAAGAAAAGAAAGAAAACCCACTTTAATCTCCTCTCATTCATCAAGAGTGACACTAACCCCCTTCTCCATCCAAAGGGGAACCATATGCAATAGTTCAGGCTGATTTCCCCCGAAATTTTAGCTTCGACTGCCTGGTTTCTGAGCCCTCAGCAATGGGAGTAATTTACCTCAATCGAATTCACCAATCACTGTTGCAATTTAGCTAAGACATTTCCCAAGGGCCTATTAGAAAAGGTTCCAATTTGAAAAACTCACATCTGATCCTACAAACCAGTCCTGGAAACATCATTTGAAACTAACTTACAAATTATTTTTCTCTAATCACAAATTCTTTAGTTTAAAACATAAATGAAAACAAGAAATAAGAAAATAGGATTTCTGAAAATTGACTCAACAAAAAGCTCAAATGTACTAACATCCAAAGGAATTTTGATAGTAATCACACTCTGCTTTATGTGTGCCAGGACTTGGACTCAGCTTGCTTTGGTTACTCTATGCTCTGCACTCAGCAATCTGAAGGTGGTGAGCGGAGCCAGGAGACTAGTAGTGGCATTTGCAACACGCACCAGCTGAGACCAGGTCCATGGAGTCCCTCCAGAATCAGGGCCAAGAGAAGACAAACTGCATTATTAAGATGCTTCCACACTTGCATGCACACTACCAAAGAAAAGACAGAAGTACACACTATGTAGGAATAATGGGCAGAAGGAAGCAGACAGCTCTTTTGGTAAAGGAAACAAAAGAATTTCTAAAAAATTATGAATAGGTAAAAAGTCAGCAACCTTAAGATCACCTCTGTGACAGTGATAATGTTGGGTTTAGAACTGCATGCTAGTCTATGTGCTACCCACAGATAACTACATCATGATCTCAAATCAGATTTAATAGACCATGGCAATGTAGCAGTAGGTCTCAGTTTACACTTCTCTGGAATAATGCTGTTTTTCAAACAGAATAGAGAACAGTATATTTGTCACTGCCTAAAATAATAGTGCCACAAAAAATAAGGTGGTTAATAGAATGTTATCCATTTTGGATTCTCACCCAAAAGTTTAATAAAAAAGAACATTTGTTAGCAAGTGTCAATAAATCAATGAAAAATCAGTTACTATTAACAGAAATAACTGGAAAAAAGAATCATGCTTAATTTGACTGAATTACTTGATATACATCATTTTTGGACTCAAAGCATACATGCAGCTATTTTACAGCAAGGGAATTATCCTAGATTAAAAATGAGAGCATTACATTACTTTGTACCATTATTTTTACCAGGTTTGCCACCTGGAATTATTTAGAACTCAGCCTGAACCTAAAGGGTAGCAGAGTTACAAACGCTCAGTAAAATGCTCCTGTTGGATTGGAAACAGGGCCCAGGCAGCAAGGACCAGAACAAAGAACAAGAGCTCTTGTTCTTTGACGCAGGAAGGCTGAGAGTTCAGAGATTTCTTACATTCCCTACATCTCTGTGGAACTGGGGCACATTCCCAGTTTCAGGTGGTATTTTTATGTGAGTTTCAACTTCAGGTGACCAAAATGCATAGGATGGCAAGACACCTGGTCCTTTTTAAGTGACAGCACTGACTACAGTCCACAGCCACGCCACTTTTCCGTGCAAGCTTTCCACAAGGCAGACAGCCTGTTCAACATGCTTATCACTTGGGAGACGCCGCTGAAAAAGAGTCAGTTCAGAAACTGCAACCAGATTCCTGGTCCTCTCTTCTTCCCCGACTCCAACCAGTAATACACCCAAAGCCAAAATTCCTTCCAATCCAATAACTAACATAATACATCAGAAGAGAGACTACAGAGGCAGACCAGAGAACACAAAGCTATACTAGGTCATGTTAAAAGCAGGTTCGCACCCCTCAAAATGTGTTACTATCTCATTTTTTTTCTGATAATGGTTACTTTTCATTCACATACAAAAAAATTACTTATGCTAGGATGCCATGGATTCATTTATTTTAGTGGCTATTTTTAAACTTCTCAAATGTCTACTACATAAGTATCAACTGTTACAATTAACCCATAGTTACTTCTAACTTACAATGAGGTTCTCAACTAAAAAGTTTGAGAAACACTTTTTCCAGAAACTCAAAGAGAAGCATAATGCACAGTTCCTGTCGGAGAAGCCTCGTCAGCTTCTTATGTAAGGTACTCTTACACAGACACCTCTCATAAAAGTCCCCAGAAGCCTGGTTCTCATTTCACTCAACTCTCAGCCAAGCACAGTTGCTTCACTCTGCCCTAGAACAGGATCCGGTCCGTCCTGCCATATGCTTACGAGTAAGTAGATAAGGCTTATAACTTTAATTAGAATAATTATAAAGTTGATATAAAATTAGAATATTTATTCTATATAATTCAAAATATATACTTAAGACTTCTGCACTTCACTAACAATTTGAACAATTTAAAAAGCTTTTACAAGCATCAACCATCTCAAGTTGACTTAATTATTGCCCTATGTCTGCCTATCTGGCCTGTTTCCATATCACACGGGAGACTGTGTGATAGGGAATATTGTTAGGGACATGGCTTTGCTCTTCTTTTAAATCCTGTCACTACAAGAAGACTACCTGACAAAGACTGTACATTAGTGATTAAGCCACTTTTACCACTTGGGCCCCCACAGTAAAGGACATGAACCAATTGCATATACAATATGCATGCACGTGTGTGGATGTATGCTCGTCCATGTGTAGGTGTACAAGATATAAGAGTACACTTATTTTTTTCAACAGTGTCTCTTACTGAACCTGAAGCTTGTCATTAGAACTATCCTGGCTGTCCAGCAAGCCCCCCATGATTGGCCTGTCTCCAATCACTCAGCACTGAGGTTAAAGAGGCATGCCACACCGCCTGGCTTTTATGTGGGTGCTAGAGTCTGAACTTACTTGGGTCTCAGTCACTTCAGATATAGTCTAGACCAAAGTCACTTTGATAGGGCAAGATGTCCACCATGCTTGCTGAACTTAAAGACTGAACTATGTTCCTCCAAAACTCATGTTGAATTCCTAACCCCAAGGGATATCTCAGACTATACTATCTCTAGAAGCAGGGCTTTAGCATTGGGGGTGGATGAGGAAGAGGTCCTTACAGTAGGCCCTAATGACTGGTGTCCTAATTAATGTGGACATCAGGGACAATGAGAACTTCTGAAAAACATTGACAGACATGAAATCAAGCCTGCTGTGGCTTTTACCTGTAACCACAAACCAAACCAAACCACAAACCAAACCAAGTAGAAGGGAAGGGATCTAGATCAATCTCCAGCCATTATATTACAAGAATAATTATAAAGATTTCTAAGTATCTCTACCACAGATTTACAATTTAATCAATTAACTTCAGGCGGACATTTCTTGAGAGTCCCTACCTAAAATAGTCAGTAATTTGAAAAACAAATTATCAAGGTAAAAACCGTTGGAGAATACTATTAACAATCCAAACAGCTATACAGAAGACATGCCTTTAAAGAAAAAAATGAAGACAGGGTAATGTGAAAAGACGAAGGCTTTGAACAAATACGAGCAAAGACCTGCAGGGCATGAAACTAATTTTAACAGCTTTCAAAGAAAGATGGTAGTTAAAAATGAAACCAAGCCAGGCAGTGTTGGCGCTCACCTTTAATTCCAGCACTTGGGAGGCAGAGGCAGATGGATCCCAGCCTGGTCTACAAAGTGAGTTCCAGGACAGCAAGAACTAAACAGAGATACCCTGTCTTTAAAAAAGAAAGAAAGAGAGGGTGGGAGGGAGGGAGGGAGGAAAGGATAGGAAAGGATAGGAAAGGAAAAAGGAAAGGAAAAAGGAAAGGAAAAAGGAAAGGAAAAAGGAAAGGAAAAAGGAAAGGAAAAAGGAAAGGAAAGGAAAGGAAAGGAAAGGAAAGGAAAGGAAAGGGAAAAGGAAAAAAGGAAAGGAGAAAGGAAAGGGGAAAGGAAAGGAAAGGAAAGAGGGAGGGAGGGAGGGAGGGAGGGAGGGAACCAAATGACTGATGAGACCAGGTAAAATGACTTCTAGAAAATCATGGGAAAGGGTAATGAATGAGACAAGAAAGCTAAGAACGTAACTGCATGGTTTTTTTAAGTCTCAAAAATCTCCTATCTTGGGCATGTTTTTCTATGTGTTTCACTGTCCTCCCATTGTCAACAAACAGAGCAGGTAAAATACACCTCTATATACTAGATAGAGTGCTGACCAGGGCTTTCTCATCTGGAGATTATAAGAAAAACCCACGGGAGTATAGCTGACAAAATGATGGCCATGGACTGCCTTAGACTTAACCCCTTGGGTCTAGGGGTTAACTTGACAGAAGTCACATATAGAGTTTCTAAAAGTGTTGTGTGCCTCAGTCCTCACACAACAGAGACACTTGTTCCAGATTCAGGAATGACGAACTTAGTTCAAGTCCATGGAGCTGAACTGTAATTAGATGCAAGCAAAATATTCAAAGATTCTCAGCATGCTAATCTTGTATCTGATGGCCAAAATGCTAGAGCTAGGTGGCCTAGAAAACCATATGGAGATGTGACGAGAATTGTGCTTCCCAGAAGCCCTAGTTAAGGTATATATGGAGCACAACACATCACTATTTTTAAACCTTGCTATGCTGTTTAAACATTCCCTATAATTATATTATGCTATAAACTGAGACTGAGAATTTACAAATTTGATAAGCACACAGTTTGCAATTACAATATAGATTCTAGTTCAAGTCCACATCCTCACAATACCAGAAGTCAATACTTATATGGACACATAGTCAGACCTCAATAAAGAGCTAAACACACTTAAAGAACTGCTACTTGACACACAAGAAATGTCAGTAAGAAGAGTTGACAAGACTGGGTCTGTATCTCAATTAGTGGAGTACTTGCCTAGCATGCACAAACCCTTAGGTTCAATTCCCAGCACCACATTAAACCTACTGTGGTCATATGTGCCTGTAAACACTATTCCCTATAAAACTAGGAAGTGGAGAAAGATCAGAAGTTCAAGGCCAACTGCAGCTACACAGAAAAGCTAGCCTGGGATATATGAGCCAAGTAAGTCTTTGCCAAGGAACTTCCTCTAATAATAGCAAAAGCAGGATGGCAAGGGCAAACACACAGGGAGAGAAGCCTTTTGGGACTCTTCCCAAGTTATCTATTGACCAACTAAATTAATTTTCCTGTTACCACTGAGGCAGATAATGATTACTCTAGACAAAAGTAGGAAAGTTCACAACTGAATGGTATTAAGTTCAAACAAAATACCACACCCTTAACTGGCTGTGAGCAAGCAATCAGATTAGATAGCAAACCACAAAAGAAAGGGTTGGGAGAGTCCGAAGTATTCCCTCATTTAGCCTTATTTCCTAAGTAAGAATCATGGACAGTCACCATTGTAGTATCAATTTACAAATTCAAACACAGATTTAAGCTTAATATCCTCTCAGTGTCTAAGACCGAGATGTGAAGCTGGTTTCAGGCACAACTAGCTCGACCTTTATCCTACATGTCCAACTTGAAGTCCTGTGGCTGCATGCAATCCATGCAGATAAGAACAGTAATAAATGCAGCCAACACAAAACTGTAAGCTTACTTAAAACAATGTGACGTTTTTCTCTATGTGTGACTGTTTTATAATTCCATTACAGTTCTCAAGCACTAACTTCATAGATGATATCATTTCTTCATGTCAAAATGACATATCTGCTATTTTATCTCTTTTCAAATAATAAATAAGTAGTGATTAGTAAGACAAATAAATGATTAATGAATCAAATCCAAATCATAAGTGGACTAAGATGGCATTTCTAGCCACAGCCCAAGTTGCTAAAAAAGGCACACAAAGAGCACAGCCTGTCAAGTGTCAGAAATTCAAGAAGAGCAGACAAGGAGAGGACAGGAATGTAGGGACCCATGTATGTTCAACAAGAGTTTCTGCTTGAGGGGGAAGGGTAATTATTGGATACTGTTGGGTACCAGGGGACAAGCTGTGAGCAGAAATGAAAGAATTGGTTACATACAGAGGAAATTACCAAATCAGTAAATAAGAGAAAAGAAGGAGGGCCGCTCGTTGTTGGAGAGAGATGAACCCTATGGTGTTAGACTAAAATAAAAGGTATTGATGTAAATAAATGGTGTACAATTCTTAAAATACAGCTACAAAAATAAACGTGTGTGTGTGTGTGTGTGTGTGTGTGTGAGAGAGAGAGAGAGAGAGAGAGAGAGAGAGAGAGAGAGAGAGAGATAGTTCAGAGTGGATATGCACGGTGTGTGTGGGTGGATGAGTGTGTGTGTTTTAGAGTGGTTATTGAGGGAGGGAGGGTGTGTGTGTGTGTGTGTGTGTGTGTGTGTGTGTGTGTGTGTGTTCATATATTTATCCTCTAGTTCTGATTAACTGACAGGGTCTGAAAGCAACAGTCCAGCACTCCAGCAATAAGGAACACACCTAAAGCCCAGATCTTAATTTTAAATGTGATTTTCAACTAAAAAGAGGGACAGGTCTTGGAGAAACGTTAGCTCAAGAGCTGAGATAGAGCTGGTTTGATTAAGTTTCATTTCAGAACTATGAGGTTAATGATTGGGACAGACACAGGAGTCAGCTTAAAAGGTATATCACTGGCTAAAGCAAGGTAGTCTGAGCACCAAAACAAGATACTATTGATGTATTATTCACTGGATAAAGCATAAAAACATGGCTCTATATTGAAATAATTTAAAGAGAATTTACATAATTTCAATGTCTCCCACACAAGTATTAATTGCAAAAAAAAAAATTCTTTTACAGAGAGAAAACCTGACAGATATCATCTTACATAACAAATTACTCTTTGTTCATTAAAAAGGTTCTATATACTGTCTAACAATTAATATGTGCTTATTAACTTAAAAACCTGAAAGCAACAACCCCCCTTTAAGACTGCTTGTTCCAAGTTCTCACCAATAGATTACATATCAATTGAAATGCACCCACCAGATTTTACTATAAAAATCGACATGAAAACCACAAGATCTAATAATAACGCATGCTGAAAACAAGACTTCAACAACGCTGTTATATGTTATCAGAAATTTATCAATAAGAATTAGAGAAAGTAATCCTACTTTGTATATACAATCTGTTAAATTTATAATTAAACCAAATGTCTTGATATACTATCAATCTCTAATGTATCACAGGTAGTGCACAATAGACAGAATAAGAATGTAAATTCTATAAGGATGGGACTATTACTTCTTTTATAGCTGACTTTCTAGGGAGCACTTTACACATAGTAAATACTTACATCAGTATTGTGCAGGACAGGTCCCAACTGTGAATGAAATAAGGACATGAAGTACCAACATTCCATCAAACCATGCTTCTCCATAGGACGTCTTTGTGAGCTTCATTTCCTTATTTGTCAAATAGAGACAGGAGCACTGCTTACCAACAATGCTGTTTGATGACTTAGATATGCGTTTTTTAATGTTTTGGGCTTGCACAGCAAGGTCTCAGTGGCTGGTAAGCAAGTCCCACTTCTAGCATGAGAAAAGTAAATTAGGGGTTCTACAGGGAAATGCAGAATTCACCTCGAGTCAGAAAAGCTGCACTAACGATTCCACATTGCCTCATACCCAGGTCCCAGCATGGCAGGAGCACTAATGGGGGATGCTTTTCAAAAATAAAAAGAAATGAAATTATTTTTCTCCCTTAAAACAAAATGAAACAAAGACATAGGAAATATTTCCAGAACCATTTAAGAAAACTGATAATAACTAGACATGGTTGAATGTGCTCTAATCTCAGGCAGAGGCAGGATAATTACTTCAAGTTCGAGGCCAGCCTATCTGCATAGCAAGTTCCAGCCCAGCCAGGGCTATCTATCGAGGCCCTGTGTCAAAAGCCAAGAGTCACTCAAGAGAGTAAAAGGGCAAACCATAGAATAGGAAATGATGTTCATAATACACAAATCCAACTTAAAGAGCCACATTCAAAAAATACATAGAACTCCAACCAATACAAAAAAGATGAGCAGTTCAATTTTTAAAATCAAATCAGCTTGAAAACACATGTTTCCCACTCTGTTCCCGTTCCAGCTAGAACCTCCCATTGAAAGAGCTACCATGATAAATGAAGGCACTGTGGGAATAGGGAGAAGCAGAGTGCCTGGGAGGTTCCCAGGAATCCACAAAAATGACTCAACCATAAACTATTGGCAATGGTCAAGAGGGTGTCTGAGCTGACCTACTCTGGTGATTGGGTGGCTGAATACCCTAACTGTCATCACAGAACCCTCTTCCAGTGACTGATGGAAGCAGATGCAAAGATCTACCGCCAGTTCCCAGGCTGAGCTCTAGGAGTCCAATTGATGAGAGAGAGGAGGGATTCTATGAGCAAGAGATATCAAGACCATGATTGGAAAAAGTACAGAGACAACTAGCCAAACCAATGGAAACACATGAACTGTAGACCAGTAGCTGAGGAACCCCAATGGTACTGGACTATGCCCTCTGGATGAGTGAAACAGTTGTTTAGCTTGAACTGTTTAGGGGGGCCCCGTGTAGTGGGATCAGGACCTGTCCCTAGTGCATGAGCGGGCTTTTGGGAGCCTGGTGTCTATGGTGAAACACTTTGTGCAGCCTTGGTTCAGGGAGGAGGGGCTTGGACCTGCCTCAACTGAATGTACCAGGCTCTGCTGACTCCCCAGGGGAAACCTTTCCTTGGAGAGGGTGGGAAACGGGGGTGGGTTGTGGGGGAAGGCTGGAGGGGCGTAGGAGGAGGGAGGACAGGGGAATCTGTGGTTGGTTTGTAAAATGAATAGAAAAAATCTCTTAATTTAAAAGAAAAAGGAGGAAAAAATTTTAGACACAGAAAAAAAAAGAATAAATATATAAATAAATTTTAAAAAAAGAAAACACATGGTTCATAAGAGACACCTAAATATACAATAGCATTGTAGACAGTTGCTCAACACACTGGTCATCAAGGGATACAAACTGAAAACAAAATATTCCTAGAAAGAGATCAGAATAACAAACATTAAAGCCACAAAGTTGATAAATGACAAACTTTTCAAGCTTTCAAACTGGGAAAGTATTTAGCAGTGTCAACTAAACCAAATACTTCTTACCCAATGATCCGAAAATCCTGACAGAAAAGAATTTAAACTATACTCAAGAATGTTGATTAGCAGTTCAGCCACAACAGACGCACTAGCCCTACTCTGGAAATCACCTAAATGGCCATGAATAAGAGCATGGATAACCAAGCCACAGTGTATACAATCGAATACTACACAGGAAAACCACTGATACAAATAAGAGCATGTACAAATCTCAGATGCTGTACTGTGTGAAAAACAGTCAGAAACAAGGTGCCTATTGTATGATTCTACTTAATGAAGTTCAAGAAATAGGCACAACCAAGAGAAGATGATGTAGGTCACACGCTGACTCAAACGTGAAAAATACTGCCTAGGAAGGGGCACATAGGAATGTTCTGGGACCCTAAAAGTACTGTACATCTTGATTTGGATGGTAAATATTCCAGTGTATATACAACTATAAATTCATTGAACTTAATGTTGTTTTACCTTACCCCATGACTAGATGTTGATCTCAATACAAAAGTAATTTTTTTTAAAAAAAAAAAGGCTTTTTGAAAGTAGCAAAGATAGGCAGAGCAATACCATTTACATTTAAATGAAGAATAACTTTTATTAGTACTGGGAATAGAATTGGAAATTACTTTAAATTTGTACTGCTCTGCAAATATATTATTATCCCTGGCAGCAGCTAGCAATTCTGCCTCTTAAGACACACAGAAACTGTACCTCTAATTTGTTTGGGGGCAGGTGTACAATTGGAGGGAGCCCTCATTGTACAGTGTCACGGACTCCAGCAGAGGACAAGGATTCCCAGGGACTGGCTGGCACAGAGGCTGGTGGAATGAAGGACCTCAGGGGGTGCGGAAGGTACAGCAAGAAGCAGAGGCAAAGGGGAGTGGGAAGCTGAGATGCTTTGTGCTCAGCTTCTGGGTGAGAAGAATGAGTAACTTTCTACTTTCTGGGGGTCTTAAATTAGCCAACATGCACTTACAGCACTCACCTGCCGTAGTCCCCTCCTTCTCTGTCCCATACACTTTGAAAATCACACAGATCAGATCGGAGGAGTCTAAACCAATCCTAATGCAGATTCTTAAGGGTGATACAGGCAAAGAGAAAAGGATGGTTAATGTGCAGCAACACCATCACTGACTGGGTGAAAAGTGTGCATATTATGACCCCCCAGATAAAAGATAGAGAATGCTGACACTACTGCCTTAGGCACTGGCTGCCAAAGATTTACTTTAATAAAAGAACAAAACACTGTTTTGTTTTTTTAATGCAAGAGCCTTATATTCTTGATTACCTGCCACTTTAATTGGGCACAGTTTACATCCCATATCCCAAAGGAATGCCTGTTGGTTAAATTTCAAAGTAGCGAGAGCAGGCTACATTGTTGCACTCCCTAGCCAATGTCCCCAAAGGAGAAGCCGTGGAAATTGAGCCTTTCTTGCTGAAATTATCTCAACATCTGTCTAACCTTACAGTGTGTACTGACTCCTTGGGGCTTATCTGGGTTCTCTCTCCCAGAGAGCACCTCTCTCAGGTTCCAGCATTACATTATAGAGAATTCACAGGTTACCTCTTTCTTCTTCAACCTAAACTAGCCACATTTCTCTTGGATGATAAATTGGTTTCATAAGCATAGTTAATCAATTCTAGTCAACAACCCAAGATTCAACTACCTCAAATTGTCAAGTTCACATTTAAAAATGAGAGAATTTGAAATTAAAATACTACAGATCAAAGGCCACATACTGGAAATAAATCCTTCTCCCCAGAGGCCTCAGCACTCTCAACTAAACACCAAACTCTAGACACACTGAAGACAAAACTCTAATTGTAATTGGTTTATAAAAACCATAAGTTTATCTACTGCCCACTGGCATTTATCAACTCTAACACTTCAAAAGCTGATATTACAGCTCATTTTATTTGAGCTCCATAAATCCCCAGACATTCTTAAGTATTTTTCAATTCAAATCCAACTGAATTTCATTTCATTGAAGACAAATGGAAACACTAAACATGGTTTAAAAAAATTAATAGACTGTTTCCATTACCAGGCCCAGACTACAAGTATTTGTGGAGTAGCACACTCTTGTATTTGTGGATAATATTCCTACATTCATATAGCACTGCAATCCCATTAGCAGCAGGCTTAAATTAATAAAATTGTTTGTCTTGTCAGCTTCTGTTACACGTTGTACAAACTTGTTAGATAATCAGCAGAGGCATGACAATTCATTATCCTACAGGGAACCGCTCTGAAACCAGCAGCTTCCGCTTTCAAATGGAGCTACCACGTCAAATTAGACTATCATTTGCAGTCAGTTGCTGCACATTTTGAAGGGTGCAAATACAGCAATGCTGCATGCACCCTGCTGCTCTTCAGCAGCAGAAATTTCACTCCCAGATGCAAAGGCCCCAGTGGCTGCTCAGCATCAGCAGAACCATATTTGAGAAGTCTCCAAGCAAGACAGGTTCTACTGTTAAAGTCAGCACCTTGGTTGGCCAACAGGAAAAGACACGATCAGATTTTACACTGGATTTTGGCATAAGCACTCACATCACACCACAAAATGCCATTCTTCCAACACAGAGAAATGGAAAAGAGGAGGAATAAGCTTTTCCTGGACTGAATTGCCTTTTAGCCCGTCTTCAGTCAGATGCCTCCCCGCAGTACAGATGCCTCCAGATGCACAGGGGTAGGAATATTTAGTTGCCACAACTGACTCTGAAGGAACAAGACACTATTCTCTTCTTGGTCTCTGCTACCCAACAGGCAAGCAGTGACACAGGGAATTAAGTTAGCATGAATCTACTGAGCTATTTCAAGCCGAAGGAAGTAGATGTCAGTTACAACAGATAATTCTTGGCATCATTTACCCAAAATACACATTGGTGACAGGTGGAAAACATTTCTCTGAGTTCCAGAGGTCACCCCCTACAATGTGGCTCCAAAGTGAAGCACACCTTTACAAATTTTAACAAGCTGATACACACAAAGGCATTCATCTAAGTATGTAAAAACAAACAAAACCCCAAATAAATAAATACATTAAGCTTTGGAACTTTGAGAATGCTAATGAGTACAGTAGACACAGCTTGAATAATATATCCCTTTAGTTTCTGTATGCTATGAATACTGGCCCACCAAATCAGTGAACCTTTGGCAAGGCAAAAACAATTTTAACTTTTCTATCCTCTTGAAGGCATGTGGATTCCATGTTCAGGGCAGAATAAACTTGGTAACCGTCCAGTCTGTGGCATTGTTTCAAAATACTGTCTGTACTTCTCTGGGACGAGTTAACAACTTTCCACTACACTGTCAAGCTTGGCCATGTGGCTCCTGCACTGGTATATGAGAGTATGCAGCAAAATCAGGATGATCATGCTCTTCTTACCTCCTTCTCCACCACACCTCCTTCTCCTTAGTACTATGATATTGGTAAAACAATCTGACAGCCTGGATCTCAACATGAACATGAGCTGGGCACAACACAACCACAGCCTACCTGTGATGAATACAGGAGTGAGAAGCCACTGGCTTCTGTTATTACAGCACAATTTCCCACAATAAAAGCTATAAGAGATTTGGTTCCAGTAAGGGCACTAATGCTATAGTAAATAGCAGCAAAACATCCCATGAGAGAGGCAAAAAGTGCTTCTGAAGCATAGTGGCCCACTTAAAGAGAGGAAATATATTCTACTCTTGATGGTCCTCTGAATCTGAGCCCTATTCATACTCAAGAAGATAATAGAGGGACTGGAGAGATGGCCCAGCAGGTAAAGCTCTTGCTGTCAAACCTTTCTGACCTAAGTTCAACACCCACACCCACAAGGTAAAAGGGAAACTGACCTTCACGCATGTACCAACTACCATGTGTACACACACACATACTTTTAAATGTAAATTTTAAATTAAATTAATAAAATTATAAAAGAAGCTGAGTGGTGGTGGCGCATGCCTGTAATCCCAGCACTCAGGAGGTAGAAGCAGGTAAGATCTCTGTGAGTTTGAGGCCAGCCTGGTAAAGAAGACAATATATCAACAAAAATCAACAAAGAATACTGTGGCAAATGATATATGATATTTAGTCTAGTATCTGTTTCATCTTTCTGTGCCTCCTGGCTTGCTAGCAGACTTCCAGTTCCAACTCACTTCTAATTGACAGCCCACTTTGTGCAAGACATGAACAAAGGACTAAGTGAGTCCTGGGAGTCTGGAGCACTCTGGAATAAACTAACTTTGGGAAGAGACCCGGTTATCATCTCACTATGATTTAGACAGGTGACGTAGTAACAAAGAAGTAACCATTTCATAATAATCAATTGCTACAAAACTTATTAGCTGGGCAGGGCTCAAGAAACAGGACATAATAAGAGTTGAAATGTTTATTAGTACAAAAATATTACTTGAATATTTAGAAGGCAAGATAAAAGGTTTTTTCGTGAATACAATGAAGAGCAAGAACAAATCCCCAAGACTAACCTGCTTTGGCTTACTTAAAGGGAAGATGACATACCCTCAGGTTTCTCTGAAAATTTCATCAAAAGATTTTTTAGAAACGAGATGGCATAGACGTGCAGGCACTCTAGGGGCTCTCCTGCCCCACCTTTACCCTGGCCCTGTCACTAAACCAGTAAGCACAGAATAAACAAATTTAGTGGAGGGATGAGGAACTGGGGTTTTGTGTTAGATGGCGGAGAGAAGACAGAAGGATTTTTCCCAGTTACAAAAACATGTTAGGGAGGAAAAAAAAAAAACCCTCATTTCAATTCCATTCCAAACACTCCTACAAACGACGTGTGGCTTGGAGTACCCACAGATGCGGGAGCTTCTTCAACACTGCCTCTGCCTTTCAGAGCCAAGCACACTGTTTCCCATTATCATTACATTGTTCAAGTTTTCCAGTCAGATCATCCTGTCCAAAGAAAGCACAGACTACTCCAAAAGAAATGAAACCAGCCTCTTCTACATTAAACTCAGCCGAGCCACTTGACAGGGAATCATTATGCAGAAGCAGCCACTGGAATTTCAGTACTCTGCAGATCTGAAGGGGGACACTATTTGTCCCTAAAAAACCAGGAGTGAGTTAAGATCACTGGGTCAATACCCTGTTTATCTCCATTCTGCCAAAGCACACAAATAGGAGTTCAGGGAACAGCAGCTGATCGATGCTGTGCTGGCAGTCATGAGGGGACACTCCTCAGACAACACAAGAGAGAGGCAGGCATGGCTAGGTCCAGAAGCCTTGTGCCGTCACCTCGCCTGAAGAGTGCGTAACACTTAGCGCTCCAAGCAGACTTTGTTCTGATAGCTTGAAAGAATAAAAAGGATGGTAATTAGAGAAATTACTTTTTCAATTTGAAATTTCAGGTTAAATTTCTCTTTGCACGTGGATACAGTCTTTATTTGGGTTACTAGTGATTTCAGCTGCAAAGCAGAGGTGAGTGGTTATAGAGATGTAACAGCCCTCAGAACTTAATACTGGCCCAATATATACTATTTCGACTTACACGGGAGAGGGGAGTGTGCCTGTCCCTCCTCATCCCTCGCTCTAAATTTCTCTCCTGTTGACACATGGGAAGCAACATAAAAGCCTAGAGCTGACCCCTGGAACAAGAATACAGTAGAGCAGTATGGTGGGCAATGAAGCTGTATGGGTCTCTATAGAAAGGAAAGTGCTCATTTTTATGGGCTGTCTCTCACGCTGGGCACACACAGGTATTTAACAAATGTGTGTTGTTGAATGGCATGTGAAAAAAAGCAAAGTAAATATACAAGGGGCTTACCTTCATGCCTCTTCTTTCCATATCCCCACATACTCATTTTCAACAGAGAAGAGAATGAAAATGACTCATGATTTATAGAGTCCAGAGTGACCAATACAACTCCTGCTGGAAAAACTCTACAGTTCTGTTTGGGAAAACCACATCTTAAATGTTGACAAAAAAGAAAAGCTCAGAATACAGAGGCCGAAATGCTACATCTGACAACATGGCTGGCTTTTCTGGATCTCTGCCAACACCCAGCCCCATCGATCAGATATTCACAGAGCAGCAAGTAGAAAGGAAGGGGAGCAGGCAGGCGCCAGCCTTACACCGGATGCTACTTAGGATTCAGGCAACAGCTGCACACCGGGTAATGCTCCCTGGAGCAGTCAGCTGGGGAGGCACTGCGCCTCATCCTCACTAAGAGCTCTGGCTGCAAAACTGCACACGCTATTTGGACAGCCAATTGCCCATGACTAGGCCAGTGTCCACAGGGTGCTGAGTAACCAGGGAACGCAAGAGGGTCATTTGTTCAGAACAACAATCCTAGAAAACTGCAAGGACTCTGTATTTTTCAAATCCTCCTCTAGCCACAGATTTGCTACAACAGGGTATGGCTCTGAGTCATACCAAACCCCATACTTTTACCTTGCAAACAAAGGAGGACACTGAAGCCAGTCTAGAATGTCACCAAGCCAAATGAAGACAGATTCCCTTCAGCCAATTTTCTTTTTAATTAGTATACAAAACTGCCTTGGAAAGTTTCTGAATTCTAAGCCCTGGCTCAACTCCTATATAAAACCAGGGAAAATACAGAGGGTGGCATAAGAAGCCTACCATGAACAGGACTGACAGAAAGACAGCTTTACTCGCTGACATTTGAAATAAAGTACAGCACTTTAGCAGTGAAAGGCTCCACCCTGCATGGAGGCCCAAATCTGCACACAGCCCTCCAGAGAAGCTACATTCATTTCTTTAGACCCAAGTGTAGCCATTTATAATCAGAAGTCCAGCTCTGCACTTAGGACTTTGAACAAGGGGGAAGAAATGAATGGAGATCAAATGCCAACAACATTTAAAATAGAGTTGTTGGCTTATGATAGATATCTACTTTTCTAGTTTTATTTCAAGAACATCAACAAAGTCCCTAGTATGTCCCACCTCTCCAGGGCTATTGGTAAACCAAAAGCACTCTACCATCTACACAAATAAGATCTCTGTTACCATTATGAACACAGCTCAAAGAAAACTGGCTCAAATGGAGAGGAACTGGGAAAAAATTCTTTTCCTTAGTGTAGAAGAGAATAGTCATTTTTTAAAAAAGAACATTGCCATATGTGGCTCTCTCTGTCCTTTCATTGCTAAGGTTCTCCAGCAGAACAGCTTTAAACTGCAGATCCACAATTTTGAGGTTCAAAAAGCTCTGAAAACTAAAAGATTGTCTTGTAACACACTTAGCAGTAAAACAGAACCTAACCTGAAATCAGTTGTTACAAAACCTGAAGGGATTTGAGTGACTTTAAGTATTTGTCCCATTAATTGTGAATATTCATCTTGCAATAAAGGAAAAAACAAAACAAAACACCAAAGTGTTTAATGACAAGGGTGCTATCCACAACCCAGTGAGGGCAATACAAGGGTAGTATGTAACTAATATACACATATGTACTGCCTAATCTTTCTCTCTGGGGCACACATGGACATGCAGGCATGTCTTTGATTGCTCTTCACCTTCTATGTTGAGGCAGGGTCTCTCATTTGAACCCAGAGCTCACCAGTTTGGCTAATCTAGTGAGCCAGCTTGACCTGAGGATCCCCTTTCTCGACCTCCCAAGTGGATTCTAAGGATCTGAACTCAGGTCCTCACATTTGCACAGCAAGCTCCTCATCCACTAAGCTATTTCCCCAACTTCCCACATACTCTCTCTAAGATCCAATAACTTCCTAACACAACCTAAGAATCCATGACAAGAAATATTGACCTCCACTCCCTTAACCTTCCTCTCACCTCCAGCACAGCTGTGAAACTCTGTGCTCATGGGAACTAGCACACTGAAAGCATTCAAATCTTCTAGCCCAAACTTCAGATCTCTCAGTACTTATTTTATGACCCATCTGCAGCTGGCATAACCTCTAGTGGATTGACAGAAGCTTTTGTTAACCTCAATCAAACATTTTGTTGCCATACAAAACATTATTTTGAGAAACTGCCCTCATTTTTCATCTTCCTTTTTAATTTTTCTATTCAAACTTTATGCCTCCAAATCAACATGCTTGAACCTGCATCTGTGGCTACTCAGTCTACAAAACCAACACTAGCCATTTTTATTCAATGAACTCCTATCCTCCTGGATCAAGATATTAAATCTGTATTGACAATTTTGTGATTCAAAACCTGACCCTGTCTCAAATTTAGAAAATCAACAAACCTTACAGGCTCCCTTTCCATGGTTCTAAACATCATTAATACCACCCAAAACCCTCAATTGCAGAGTGAATGTTCCTGCCATAAAACTGTGATCACATTGAATCCCAACTCAAAAACTTTCAATGATTTTGCAGCCAACAAAACAGAACTAAAATATCTTATCTTTCACATCCTTTCAATTTTAGTGACACTTATCTTCTTTTTTTAAAATTATGTATATATGTGTGTGGAGGAGGGGTACATGAGAATACAAGCCAGAATAGGGTAAAGGATTCCCTGGCACTGTGAGTCGCTCAACATATGAGTGCTAGGAATTGAACTCAGGTCCTCTGCAAGAACAGTACATTCTTGAGCCATCTCTCCAGCCCCTCTGAGCATCTCCTTGAAAGTCAGATGTACATCTGAATCACCATGGAAGGACACTTAGAAAGGTATCCATGACTGCATGTCCTCTTCCCAAGAGGAGATTTTGGGTTAACTGGAAGAGGTGCTAATAGCAGGCCTTTGGCTTGGTTACTGTTGTGTTTCTTTGTTTTTAAATCTCCTCCTAAACTTGAATGGCCACTCAGGGATTATGGGCCAGTGATCCTGTGAAACTTTTTAGTATCAGCATCCCATACATCTCATACCTTTTATTCATCCACCCTCAAGGATGCTCAAGTGCCATTTCTTGAACTAAACTACCATATTCCAACCTACTTTTAAACATTTTCTTCTTCCTCCTAACATCTATAGCAATTTCATGCAGACAGACCAATTCATATCATTTTGCTTATTCTGAAGTTAAGATTGTGATTTCTAATACATATTCCTTTCTGATCTTGAATTTTTTGCTTTTTAAACTTATTGCTCAATAAATTCCTTTACAGAACAAGCAATTTTTCATCTATTTGCACTCTCAGCAGATAGTTAGCTCAGTTCTTAACACACATTTATTCGCTGCCCCGTATCAGAGGGTTAACCAGCTCTTAGCAACCAATTCAGACAAACGACTCCAGCATGTATCTGGCTGGTGTAGTTCTGATCAAAAACACAGAGTGGGCGCATTTGGGAGTGACAGCTCCAAGCATACAAGTTTGGCTCAACCAAAGAAAAGGTACAGAGACCTAGTGTGAGCATACACATTTTGGTCAGGACTATAGAATCAAAAGACAGGCAAGAGTCGAGAGGAAGGCATGAGGGCAGGGACCAGAGAGCATCCCAGGCCCATCTGGAAGAACCACATTCATTTTCCCTCAGTGTCCTAAGACGACCACTGCTGACCTGGGCACTTCTGACCAATGTGTAAGACAGAAAAGACCATGCTATTTACTGACCCAGAGAGATAGGTAAGAAAGGGTGACAATAACCACACACGGACCAATCATCGTTATAAAAAAATGTATTACTCCAACAATGACCAAAACCTATTTTTCTCCCTTGTTTTTTATAATCTGTTCCCATATTGGTCAAATAAAGCCAAGAAAAGTCAGGAAATCTATGTAAGCAATGATACAACATGGTAAAACTGATATGGACAAGCACACAACATAGCCTTAACTAGAGCACTGCTAAAAATTACTGGGTTAATGTGTTCTAAAAAGTTAGTACTTCTCGGAAAACACTGCTGTGGGCCTGTACAAGTGGGACTTGTGTTTACTGCAGTCGTCCATAACACAACTAGACGATGATAATATTCTCAAGTGATCTTGCAGACTACATTCAAAAGTTTGGGATTATCTGACTGTAGTTTCCTTGTGAAACTGTAGCCAAAGAAACCATTTTTACCTAGAGAATCTGTTTTCAAAGAGGCGCCATAATAGACATGCCATCTAGGCTTTGAATAAAAACAATAAAATATGTAAATTTGTATGTTAGTGCAACTGTTGGTGCTCTCTACATGACTGAAAAACACAAACAAAGTTATTTCTAGTCTTTGATTCTCCTCTGGAACAAGGGCAAGAATTGCCATAGGCAATCTTCTAGTTGTAGTCCTCTCTTCAGCTATAAATGCTATTTACACCCACATCCAAGACACAGGATCAAAAGCCCAAGACATTCATTTAAGGATAGGGCTCATCAACACATCTATAAAGTCAAAGGAACTAAATATTTAAACACTTGACAGGTAACACACAAGCACTTTGAAGAAGCTGGCCAACCTGGAAAACTGCCCTGCAAATCATATTTTTCTTTAATTATATGTATTTAACATGGCACCTAAGCAATGGCCTCCATATATGCAATTAAATCATCTGTACAGGTACTGAATGCCAAGACAGTCACATGACATTTATACAATTGTTCCAACTAAGTTAAAAAATGAATAACAAAATTTGAAACATAAAAATATAGGCTAACAAAGAAATACACAATAATTTGCCTCCAGTCATACTGCATATAACTATGCACTGTACTAGATGACTATTCAAAATTGTTAAAACTGAATCCTAACAGCCTTGCCTAGCCACACATGGAACTCCTCAAATACAAGTTCAAAGTAGTCAGTCACCGCTGTGGACTAGAGGAGACCAGAGACTAGGCATCAACAAGGTACAAATAGGCAATTTTGTTCTATGAACGCATCAGTTTTTGACCTAAGACACCACCTACTAAAATGATGAATGCTCACAGGGAGAAAGGAATTAGAAAGAAAAGGCCAGCCACATAAACCAATCTGAAATAGCTCCCAATGAAATAAGGTTCAGAAAACTGGGGAGGAAGGAGAGACTTTTACTCTACCAGCAGGATTCCTATGTTTCCATTCTTGCTTTCCATCTCTCATGCCCTCCTCTGATGAGTCCGTGACATTACAAACAGATTTCTCATTTTAGCATTCATTGGCTCCTGCTATTCGTTCCCATCTCAAAGCATAATTCCTGGAGTTTGAGGTACAAACACTGTTGTTAAAGAAACGAATGCAAGACCACAAGGGCTAGGGCTCAAAAAGCAGTCAAGAAAGAGCTGAAGGAAATCTTTAACCTTGTTTCTGTAAGAGAATTAAATTATGGACTGGCCTGCTTCTGTAAAACACTGACATGGTAAAGTTATACTATTTTTTAAAGGTACTTTTAGAAATTATAACACATGATAATGGCAGACAGAGTCTGTGTTATAAAACCAAGGGGGAAAGGGGACATTCGGGGGATGTTTAATTCTCCACCATGACCATCCCCTTCAGGTGCTCTCCACTGTTTCCTCACAGGTGCTGATAGGTAACATACCATACTCTCACACAGGTGTGCACAGCTCATACTCCTCAGAAAATAAAAGCACTGACTATCCAAAATGCCTTAGAGCTGAATAAGCCGTGCAAAAGGCCAAACAGCAGCCAAAAACCCCTAGGCAGGATAGCACCCCCTCAACCACCACCACCTTTAAGTGGCCTAGACCATGGAAAACTATTACTCAGGCTCAGACTATACAAGGTGTCAGGAGCTTTGGGGGATGCTCTAAGATCTTGAATGCACAGTGGTGAAAAGAAGATAAAATCACTTATGGGTAACTCTGTGGCAGCCCTGCAGAAGAGAGGGAAACATGTATTAATCATAACCGCTTGTCATTTTCCGCTTGTCCTAACAAGATGTCTGCCTCCACGAGTCAGTAACAGCGGGCTAAAGCAGACTACTGGTAGAAGATTCCAGTAGCCAAAGTAGCAGAATTCTGAAAATAAAACATAGCAGCATCCTTAAAGCTGTCTACAGTTAACAACAAAACAAACCCACAAGTCAATAAGGGTCTTTGTTTCCAGCCTTGTCCCAAATCATTACTCAGTGAAGTACCCCTCCCCAAATTCCTTCCTCCTTGCTAAAAGTGCTCAAAAGACTAATAGTATCTTTGTTTGACAGTTTACAGTTGTTGGACTCAATCTTCATGTCAGAAGATTAGGGAAAACAAAAAAAAAAACCAACTGTGTTCTAGGGCCCTGCGATTTGCAAGACGGGACAATGCAACTCAGACAAGAGAGCGAGCAGTCAGCTGCACGTGCATGCATGCTAGAAACTGGCTGCCTGCAGCCCCCAAAGCACTGGGAGCTCCACATGTGTCTTCATGTGCAGGTGTTTCTGTACCACCAAACTTTCTTTCTATTATTCATTTCACATTTCTCCAAAATCATGTACCTTTCCGCAGCACCCATACTTGTGGATTTAGGGCAAGAGGACCAAGATGAAAGATTACCATCTGACAAGGTACTTTAGCAAGAACATTACTTTCCTGAAAACAAAAAATGAAAAAAAGATAACTACATACAGTGATTACTTCAAGAGAAAGCAAAGACACCAGGAGAAAATGAACACAGCAGCACGTAATAATGGCCCCGTTCAAAATGATTCTTGTATAGAACAGACCAGAAGCTGCAGAAATAAGTGCCCAATCATGCAACAATATTTACTTCATACACTGTACCCACAAGGTTATAGAACCTTGGTAGTACACATATATACACAAATGAAAACAGACTAACTTACTTAGCAAGCATTTTATCATGAAACATGATATTTTAAAAGTCACAATGTACATTCACAAAGGGAAGTAACCATAAGCAAATGATGTCTTTAAGTCTACCTGAAAAATGACGAAAACGAATGAAAATGTGGAAGAAATACCAAAGAACAGAAACCTAAATACACTTAGCACACCTTCATTATCTATTAATTATAAATATAGATCTTCCCTAAATCAATGCTAATTGCAAAGGGAATATTCATGATCACTGCTAAATAAACAGATGTTTGACTAAACTTACAACTTAATCATCATCATGAAAGATATATTATAATCTATCATTAAAATCACCACATACAAACTTTATTTTAAAAAGGTTTTTACAGCAACTCTAGGTTCTTCATTAAAGCCAGCATCATTATACATTTTAAAAAATATTTGTGTCTATATGCAATTTATATGCCAGCCACTAAAAGACAGGTGCAAGGATGTGAAATGAAATGAGACTTCAACAACACGTTAAGATTCCTCCACTAAAGCCACTAAGACTGCCTTCGCTAATTTCATTAAGAAAACGACTCAAAACTGAAATATACTTCAGTTGTGGTATAATCCAAGAATGTCAGACAAGAAACAAGCAAATTATACCTATCTAGGGCTAAACCCATAAATCGTAAGGAAACAAGGTAACTTGCAAATTGAAACATTCCTTTAAGGCTTGTCAAAAAAATAAATAAATAAAACAGTCTCAGGAAATTCCTGAAATTTACAAGACTCAGAAGATACCTTTCTCAAGGTCATTTAGACAATGTCTTACAGAAAGAGAAGACTCTGTAAGTCATGGAATTATTCCAAGGGTTGCACCACTGCAAGCTTACCATCAGCTAGCACATTCAGACTTAAGGGAAGCTCCAGTGCATTTTACAGAAGCAGCATCCAGAAAAGACAGGTTATACAGATGACAGTGAGGAAAGAGGAGGCAAGAGAAGAACCAAGAGGGTGCTGACCTTTAAATGGGCTACCAAAAGGTGGGGGCTATTTTCCTAGGAAATCAAGGCATGGCCTTCTTCCTTAGCATCAAAGAAGTGACAGGAAATGCTTGCTGGCATTCAGCAAAATAACAAGAGCTGCCTGAGGAGTGGCCTTCCGAAAACGGCTAGGTAAAAGCAAACATTTCAGGGGAGAAGACTTTGCACATTCTTACATTTAAAGCACAGAAACACACGCAATGACTAACACAGAGTCTGGCTGGCAGAAAATTCAGTTTCGTTCATGGCATCAACCTCTCCGCCAAACTCCACTCTGCTAGTTTTGGAAATGTTCTTACTACACTGGTTACGACAAAAAGGAGGAAATGGGTGAACAAGAGAAACAACCATAATTATCATCATAGTACAAGAGATCAGACAAAGCAAGTTATTTCTCCTTTGAACCAAACACCACTGGGTCCTATCTCTCAGCAGATCATCACATGCTGCCTTGATCAACATGTGCTCAAACTGCTCCTAGTACCTGACTATAAATTTCCGACAAGGGCTTTACTCTGAACACATGTGACTCACTCATCCCCACCTTAGTACAATACACTGTTTAGAGCAGTGGTTCTTACCCTTTCTAATGCTGTGAACCTTTCTTTAATACAGTTCCTCATCTTGTAGTGACTCCCCAACCAGAAAATTATTTGTTGCTATTTCCTAACTGTAATTTTGCTGCTGTTATGAACTATAATGTAAATATCTGATATGCACGATATCTGATATGAAACTCCTGCAAGGACGCACTTTCAAAGGAGTCACAACTCAAAGCTTGAGAACTACTTGTTTAAAGCAAGAACATCCCTAGGGCTCACTGCTGGTACAGCAGCACTTCCACATGAGGAAAAGTCCATCTGTTTGCCACACTCCCTTTACACATCCTAATAGTGGTGCAACATTATGAGACAGAAATTTATAGGATCTTTTAAAGATTAAAGAACAGAGAAAAGAGAAGAGGGGAGGGAGGGAGGGCGGGCAGGCAAACAAGTGTGGTGGCACACATGTCTTCAATCCCAACATTTGGGAGGCATAACAAGGATGATCTCTGTGAGTTCTAGGCCAGTGTGGTCTACATAACAAGTTCCAGGACAGCCAAGATTACAAAGAGAGACTCTGTCTCAAAAACAAAAACAAACGAACAAACAAAAAGGTTAGAGAGATGGCTCAGCGGTTAAGAGCACTGGCTGCTCTCCCAGAGGTCCTGAGTTCAATTCCCAGCAACCACATGGTGGCTCACAACCACCTGTAATGAGGTCTGGTGCTCTCTTCTGGCCTGCAGACATACATGCAGGCAGAACACTGTGTACATACAAATAAATAATTTTTTTAAAAAGAGAAAAAAACAACCCATCCCACAAAAAACAAAAACAAAAACCACTCACTGGAATAATCCCTCGTGTAAGGAGCCCTCCATCTGAGAGATTTTAGAGCAAGACTCACTGAGCTACTATCCCTAGTGACCCTCGGGGAAAGTGGCAGTTCCAGAAGCTCAAAGCTGTTAAAAATGACACTAATTCTGCCCTATGGTGACATGTCGATGGAGAATGAGAAATACCCTTTAATTTGATGCAATTTAAACATCAGCCAAGACAGATCTTGGTGGCACATGCTGTCCTCTGGTTTTAGTGGTTCCACTCCCTCAAGAGCAGAAAGAAGACCTTTCTGAAGTCCTCACAGGGTGACCTGCTGGCTAAGAAAGGTGGTGGGTCTGACAGCTCAGGTTATCAAAAGGGCATTCCAGGTCCCTATCCAAACCAACACAGGGAGTACAGACATTGAGAACAAGTTAACAGCCCAATAATTTCAGGGCATTAGACTTAATATGGAGAAAACTTTCCAAGATTCTAGGGACACACTATGGTGATTAGTAATGGGGCTTTCCAAGAGGTCTGTGTTACCCTAAGATTCATAAGCACACATGCTGTGTTGTTCATTAAAAGCCAAGTTTGGGAAGTGAGGAAATCTACTATGTTCCATTGTAACAATGTCTTTGGCCAACATTCACCTCTAAAAGGCGACTGCTTCAGCTTTGTTCCATGGTTATTAAAAGAGACAACTGAGGGTAATATTAACAAAGGTTGAAGAAGAAAGAGGAAAGGCATGCCAGCAGGCCACCTCCCTCCCCCACTGGGCAGAAATCACTAATAACAGTCACTGTGGTTCAGCAAGCCTAGAGATCTGGTTTAAGCCAGCTCTGTTAGGCTTGTGAGGTGACAGCAATAGAGTTTAAAGCTTCTTGAAAGAGTTTAGTTAACACTTTAAAGATCAAGCATACAAAAAATAAGCAGGTAAAGGACAAAGTGGAAAAGGACCCGTTATGGGGAGGAACTTTGTACAAGATGCATCAAAAAAACAAACAAAAATGAACACAGACACCACTCAACACTCACCTCCTTTTCCTTTGGTTGTGTTTAGCTCTTGTTTCACGGTACTATGAAGCAGGGGCTCAAACCCCAGGCCGTGTGCATGCTAGGCAAGTGTTCTCACACAGCTCTACATCCTCGCCTAGTTTGTATTGCTTGAGAAAGGACAATGGCATAGGAGAAACACCTACTTACATACCCCAGCCACAAGGCAGGTGTTCTCAGAGCTCCCAGACAAGCTCCATAACCAGACGCAGTCTGCTTTTTAAGGAGACTACTGGTCCAAACTATAGAACGGAAAAGAGAAGTCAGGATGATTTCTCTCCTCCTTCCATGGGAGACAGATAATAACTGCTTCATAAGGAAATAGCTTTCCAGAAGGGAAATATTTAAGTTCATCATTGAAGAAATGAGGGGCTATGACATTTTTATTAAAGCGTAAGTGAAAACTCCCCCTCAGTGTAAAAGAATATGACTTCTTCACACAGTTTTTAAGGTGGACTACTAAAGAATATTTATAGCGGTAAGATTTTATTTGGTTAAGATACCAAAATTCTCAATCATGGACCCCCACCCAGAATTATTCCCACCAGGTCTCCAATGACACTAGAGCCATGCCCAAACATGCAAAAAGGATGGGTGTCAGCCACTGCTGTCCATCAGAAGCCTGCTGAGTGCTGGGGGAAACAGGAGAAGAAGAAAGAAAGGGAAAGCCAGCTCAGACCCACCCGTTGAGAATTCTGACTCAGGAGACCTGGGACAGGGGTGCTGCTACGAGCTCCTCAGGTGGTTCTGATGTGCAGCCAAGGGCTTCGGACCTGCACACTGAAGCATCCACACTCAACATGTTTGTTCTGTGTGGCTCAATCATAGTGCTACCCTATAAACCCAGAGCAGGCAATAACCGGTTCTGTTCCTGATTTGCAGTCGAGTTTCTGTATATCACAGCCTCTAATTTAGTGGTGTTGAGATGCTGATGAGTTCAAGGCTTTGTTTTTCATTAGTGTTTTACTGCAAATTATGTGTGCTTTTTATTCCATGATCATGCAAAAACTAAATGCTTAAAAAATACCCAAGCTACCTGCTAAAGAAAGTGGCTTTTCTCCATTCTACAAATGCTCCATGAGGAAGGAAAGAGGCCCCACTGCTACACACAAACACACACTTTGAGGTAGGCAAGTTTCCAAAACAAAAGGCCAGTTATCCTCAGCACAGGAGAGATTACAAGAACCAGTTTTTCTCCAAATTTTAGCACCAGACCTGAGGTGTGTGCATGCAGGCAGAGATTAAAGGCGGCCCCAGCACAGGCTCCCAGGCACAGTCTAGTAAGAGGTGTGGCTGCTTTGTGCTGGCAAATAAGGGAGAACAGCAGCACTGTGCCTATCTTCTAGCTCTCCAGCCCTTTGCTCACCAGTCTTCGGCCACCATGTCCTTAGACTTGGGCCAAAGGAGCCAGTCCCTACTTCCAGAACAATTTCTCAAGAGACCATCTCATCAGCAACTGCCTGAGTTCATGCCCAGACAGAGGTGGGTGCTTTAGAACACCTGGAGCACCCCGGCCAGCAAATTAACCCAGGCGAACCACTCAGACAAGAGGAGCCAGTCCGGTTCAGCATCCGGTTCAGCAGGGCTTTTGTTTCTCCATCTCTTTTGTACTGATCCTGCTGGGTTTTACCCAGCACTCTCCAGGGCACACTGCTCCTGCTGGGCCTTACCCACTAACCTGCCCAACACTCTCAAGGGCCACACTGCTCCTGCTGGGCCTTACCCAGCACTCTCCAGGGCCACACTGCTCCTGCTGGGTCTTACCCACTAACCTGCCCAACACTCTCCAGGGCCACACTGCTCCTGCTGGGCTTTACCCAGCCATCTCCAGGGCCACACTGCTCCTGCTGGGTCTTACCCACTAATCTGCCCAGCACTCTCCAGGGTCACACTGTTCCTGGGTGGGGCATTTAGTTTGGATTTATTTCCATATACCCCGAAGCCAGAAAGTACCAAGCAGGCCCTTGAGGATGCAGGCCAAGGAAGCCAGATGATTATCACAGAAGAAATCATAGCGTCTGTCTGGGCCTCAGAAAGCACCCAGCACCAGGGAGAAGCAAGTTATTAAAAAGGGCAATAAAATAAATAAATCAGCCTTCTGGGTTCACATAAATATTTCCCTAATCGGTAAAAGGGCAGTAAAGGGAATATAGAAAGAGTGCCTAACATTTAATGGGCTTTAGGTAAAATATTGTACTTTCCAAAAGTTACTCAAGTGTGGCGTGGACTCTATGGACTAAAATTACTTTTCCAAGTGACCAAGATACTAATTTCTTCTCCAGAACTACAGAGAAAGGCCCATACAAATGTCAAAATACTACTAAATGATCTCCAGCCCTGAGCTCATCTTCTCTCTTCCTGGAATTGCCAACATGTTAATAGCACAAGGTCCTGTTCTCATCAGAACAGAACCAGAGGAAGCCAATGCAGATCCAAGCTACACACCTGTGCAGAAACTAAAACACTCTGCTTCCTGTGCATGTCATTCCAAAGTCCCGCCCCACTCCTACAGCTTTCTCTCCAGAGCCAATAAGACAAGATGCAAACAAATCAGAGGTGGGGTAGGGGAGGAGCCACACTGGTGTTAACAGTTCTTACCCACTAGCCTCATCTTTCTCTATGTTTATGTGCAGTGACACAACGATCATCTCTGAGGGAAGGAAGGGAGATAAGAAACAGTCCCAAAATGTAGAAACAAACTAGTAAACAGATCCAACAGGCCTCCCCTGCTGCTGCTGGGTTTTCCCAGATAAGGAGATGGGCCCAGGAGAAGAGGCTAAGTAGGTACTGAAGTAACTGCAGTGGTAGGCCTTAGCCAGAAGGGGAAGAGACCGCTCACAGTAAATACTGACTGACCCTTTGAGAAAAGGCACATAAAAATAATCTGAGACAAGAAGGCAAATTTGAATGTGTGAATAGTGTAGAGGGCCTGAGAGTGTCTTCTAATTACAAACACAGGTGGGTCAAGCACAGTGCTACAGTGAGTTCTGGGTGAATTATTCTCAGATGCTCACTATGCTCCCAAGCAGCCAACCAGTAAAAACTGTCACGAGGAAACAAAATGGGGTACAGAGAACCCAGTTTACTTGGGGCTGTGGATACACGGATGACTTTCTGCTTTTGTTATGATGGGAACTGTGGGTCACAGAGCCTTCAACAGTGTGAACCACTGCTTGGAAATCCACATCACTTCTTGAGCTCAAACAAGACTCTGGGCAGTACTCAACATTCCTCAGACACAGGAGGGCTGTGGGGGCACCACTGTTTCATTCCCTCCTCCTTAAGACAGAGGTGAGCTATATTCCTTTAAACTAGCAACTGTGGTTGCAATTACTTTGCTGGTCACAAGTGCTATTATATGTTAATTAAATATAATTGCTTCACATGCCTCTATGTGGGGGCGACTGTTTTATCACAATAGGATACAATTTAATAATCTGCAGTATAATTGTGCAGATTCAAGTGGGCTGAGACACAGCAATGCTGCAGGTGCACACATAAGCAATCCTATTCCAGCATCACTGTTCCCAGCCAGGGCAGCAGAAGAGAGCAAAGAAGCCCAGGAGCAGACTGCCCAGTCTCCTGTATCCTTTACTGCAAAAGCAGCCAGTCTAGCAGCTGAGGGGAGAGGACATTGCTGGCAGCAAAACCCTAGGTCTGGATCCCGGCCTGCTTCCAAACAATACAGACAGATAAGGAATTGTGTGATTAGCGAGTGTACTGCCAGCGGGACTAAACATCAGCTCCTCTGGGAGCACGCATCTGCAGAGCAATGCTGCACAGTGTGCTCCAGAACAATCTGCCAGGGGCCACCTCTGATCTGAATGGACCTGATTCTCAGACTTTCTACTTCAAGGCACATTTTCATTTTAAGTGTAAAGATATAATCATAAAAATTGGAGATAATTTATATCTCCAAAAATAGGCGGCAACTGGTTAAATAAATTATGGTACAGCCATATTATTAAAAACTACATAACCATTAAAAATTCTGTTTTAGAAAATTATTTAAAGGCCAGGGGAAATGTTCTGTTAAAAAACATGAACAGAGATGCCAGGGAAAGGCCATGAGATATTAACAGTGGTGATACTTCCTCTGGGTTGTAAGATTTAAGTAATTTATATTTGCTCCTTTAAAATTTTCCCAAAATCATAAATGAGTATTATACATTTACAACCAGGGACAGATATGAATGTAGAGACTGCAAAGATGAAAGCAGAGGTGTAAGGCTCCCTCCCTCTAAACCTGGTCACCATGTGAAAATAATGATCTGTGCACGCACTCCCGAGCACAGAACCTCTTACAAATGACTAATAACTGAGACTCTGCAAAAGGGAGAAGCCGGTCTCACAGGGTTAGCCTTCCTATTCTGAATGGTGAGGTTACTACCAAACAAACCTCCCATGGGAGACAAGACAATTAAACAGATACAGTGGGTTGGGGCTCACTCAGTGTTACAACATTTGCCTAGAATGCTCAAGGTCCTGTGTTCAATGCCCAGTGCCATTAAAATAAGGGAGAGGGAGGAAGAGGAAGGGAGGAAGGGACCGAGGGAGGATTGGGTTCAACTCCTGTCCAAAGTCAAACACTTAGAAATACAAATTAAGTTTCTTTTATACATCAACTATGCCACCTTCAAAAATTGGTAATAGGAAATACTCTTTGTATAAAAATAAAAAAACAAACAAACAAACAAACAAACAAAAAAAAAAAACCTATATACCTTATTAAAGGTAATCAGTTTCCACTTCTTAAAAAAATTGAAAAACAGAACTATAGAAAGATCCATTTAGCACTGAGGGACAGGGCCACCAACCCACCAAGTCCACATCCATGTTCACGACACATGGGAAGGCAGGTAAAACTTGGCTAACCCACTTCCTAAAGGCTTCCACAGTATCTTGCGGCCTCCTTTTTTCAGATTCCATAAAGAAATACTAACTTCCTCCATAAGGAAGAGAATGTCCTTAGCCCATCCAAATATGCTAGTCTTTCTGACAATTGGAACTCACATCATAAATAAGCAAACTCAAAAGACTTTAGATCACATCTTCAAGAGTTTATTTCACATAAGGCAGTGAATGGCTATCAGCATTTCTCCATCTCTAGCTAGAGCCCAGAGCTGAGCCCTAAACAGACCCGAGCACATCTCCAGTAAGCCCTAACAAGGGATAAGCTTTCCTTCACCTCGATCTTAAAACAATGCCACCCAGAACACTAAGCCCACACCACACACTTTTGTGCACATGATTCAAAAGGTTCTTGACAGTTTGCTGGACTATGGCCTGAACACTGACTTCTCTATATGTGCCACGAAGCACCTGTATTTACTTCCAACTACACAAGGGCTATTTGCACATGCCAGAGCCAAGTCCATTCTTTAATTGTTCCTTCTTCCAGGTTTTACCAAGTCCGGCTGACAGAATAACATGAGAGCAAACCCCAATCATCAGAGTAGTCCTTCATAAACCTTTCTTTTTGCTACCATGAAGTGAAATGGACCTGAAAAAGCACTAGGCACCTAACCATCCGCTCCAATAGTGTGTTATAGACTCCTCCCTAGAAAGCCTTGTTCTCAGACAGACCCTCCTGTCACCTTTCACTGGCACCTTGGGCACATTCTAAGTTACGAGCACCCATGTCTAGTTGGCAGTTGGCTCTTAACCTTGGAAAGATGGTAGTGCTTATATAGGAAACTACTTCTAAATCTGGCTCAAAAAAAGAAAATTGGCACTGTCAGAAACCAAACTCCTGAGAGACAGCTTTGGTAAACCCACTCTTCAACTATACAAGAAACAATCTAGAACAGTGCTTCTTAAGCTGATGTCTAGCAGCTGTGAAAAATGAGCATTCGGGGCCCCAGTCACAGAGATTTTAATATAAGGAGTTCAGTACTGACACCTTAAGAAAAACTGGTCTGGCCTCCTTTCAAAGGGAAAAAGGCTCAGCCAGAGGTCACCGTGAGAACTAAGGGCACATAACTGTGGCAGGGAGAGAAGGGCAGTGGCGGTCGGTCAGTGGCAGACCCTGAATACACACCGCAGCTCTACTGTTCAATCAAAATATATGGCACCAGCAGAGATCCACTTAATCTTTGTCCTCAGAGCAGTCCATGTAAGCCCAGAAGGCTTGCAGCTCATTTGCAGTAAATGGGAAGCAATAATGTTGGGTAGCCATATTTGCAGTGAATCCAACGTTAACAATCAAATGATTTGCCCTTGTAGAACTCTGCATCAGGGGATACCTTAGAAGCATACATATGGGCATCAATTTTCCAGCAGGGAAGGGAACAGAGGTAAAAGAGGCATGGCAAGGTCAAAGAACAGCCAGAAACAGCAGAGTCCCTAATTCAGAACGTGAGGTCAATTCAGGGCCACCAAGATGCTAAAAGATCCCTCAGTATCCATAGATTGGCTCTCCAGGACACACAATATCACAACCGCCCCCCTCTTACATGGGATAAAAAGATAGTGGGGGGGCTTAAGATGCTCAAGCCCCTCTAAAATGGCAGACTAGGCTATTTGTACATTTGTTTGTTTAAGAAATAATGGCAAGCATGTGTGAAGTCCTGGATTTGACTCTTAGAATAAGAAAATCAGTGCATGTTGAATACAGATGCATTTTTTCCCCAAAAAAACCTTTTCCAATGCACAACTGCTTGCATTCAAGGATAAGGAGCCCTCAGTTACAAAAATCCAAGTGTATATATGGGTGGGAGAGTCAACACTGTGTCCTCAGACTGGTATGGCCTGTGTGTCATGTTGCATGTAAAATCGGGTTAGCTCTACTATCACAAGAAGCTTTACATCCTTGAACTGGCCAAGCCAAGCCACAACAATCAAACATAACAGATCCAAGATGGATTTGAGATAGAAGAAGAAAAGGAAAAACAGAAGCATTAGTAACGAGGACTGTGCAGCAGGGAAGAAGAAAGGAGGTATGGTATAATCAGAAGGGAAGGAGCCAGGCAAGATGGTACAGACTATATTCCAGCATCTGAGAGGCCTGAGCAGAGAGATCAGGAGTTCAAGAACCAGCTACACAGCAAGACTTTGCCTCAAAAAGAAAAAGAAAAGAAAAAAAAAAGAACACTAAGACCAAGGAAAACACATCTACATCAAGAAGTGAAACCTGCCAAAGGCCTGCTCCCTCCCAATTGGAGTTTTGAACCCTTACCACTAGTACCAAATAGCAAGTTTGAAGGCTGCCATTAAAACAGCTAACATGAACCGGGTATGGTAGCACACGCCTTTCATCCTGGCACTCAGGAGGTAGAAGTCGGAGGATCTCTATGAGTTTGAGGCCAGTATGGTCTACATAGCAAGTTCCAGGATAGCCAGGGCTACACAATGAGACCCTGTCTCAAAAAAAAAAAAAAAAAAAAAAAAAAAAAACCAACAATAATAACAACAGCTAAAACGAGGACCACTCTGCCTTGCCACACACACTCACTATTTAAAAGGAAGATTCCTGCCTTAAGAAGATGCCTCCTTAAACCCGTATCTAGAAATAACAGCCAGAGACTGTATCAATGAAGACATCAACTGATTTAATTTACAGAAGCAGTACACCAGTCTTGCTTAAATGACACACATATGTAATTTTTAGAATACAAGATTGCAGAGCCAGGCGTGATGGCATACGACTTTAATCCCAGCAATTAGGAGGCAGAGGCAGGTGGTTCTCTGTGAGTTCAAGGCCAGCCTGGTCTATAGAGCGAGTTCCAGGACAAGCTCCAAAGCTATACAGAGAAACCCTGTCTAGGAAAAACATAACAAAACAAACAAAATACAAGACTGTATTAAATAAGCAGTTTAAATGTTGTTGCTCAAGAAAACTAGAGGGCAGTTTTGTTGTAGCCCCTTTCTGAGATAGTGGATTTTTGTTCAAGAAGCTGCTCTTTCTGGCTGAACCCCAGCAAGGCCTGAGAGGCAACCTAACATCACTAAGAATTCCTGACAGGTTCGTGTGGCATTGAGACAGCACCAAGGATCTAAGAGCCACACAAAACATGGAGAGACAGACTGCAAGAAGCCCCTGTGCAAGGCCCACTCGTTGGTACAAGAGCAACAATCTGCCTAGACTGTGTTCACTAGGAGTGACTTTCTCATTCAAATACAAGGTATTATTTCTTATTTTGCATGGGGGAAAAGGCATTTCAGGACAGAGAATAAATAGCAAGTAGACTGGAAAGATCCACACCTGGGACAGGGAAGGTGATCCAATCAAATGGAAAAGAAAGCAATATCCACGCTCACACTTGCAGAGACATCTACAGAACAAACCTTCTGAGAGCAAGGAGGTGAGGAAGAGGAAACAATCAGGACACAACCTCTGAGTCTCCCAGCTCTGGGATGGGGACAAGGAACCAGAGGAGCATCTTCCTGCCTAAGCACATGCAAGCATATTCTTGACACAGAGAGAGAGGCCGGAGCTCTAAACACTGTGGTTCCAGCCCTCAGGACACATTTCTTGCCAGGTGAGGTGGCTAAAAATGAAAGGCTGCAGGGTTTTAACTGCACCGAGATTCACATTTGCCAGGTTCCTTCAGCGGCACCAAAGACTAATCTCTAGTCTCTAGGGTTGGGAAATGGCTTTGCAACTGCCCTCCTCTACCTGCTGGTCTTTATGGTATCTTACCCTGAGGAATAGAAATCTCCCAGAGCCCTGCTATTTCTGGCTCCAGGCAGCCCAGAACTAAGTGTAACTTCACCTGCAAACAAGAATGTCTGAGCTAAAGGAATCAGTTACTCTTTTGAGAGGATTCAAGTATGGAAGGAAGGGGGAGTGAGGCTAAATGCTTTCAGAGAGAGGAGGCGGCGCCCATCGAGCTCTGACAGAAAGGCTCCATGGTGGCTCAAGATGCAGGCAGAACTGGGCAGCTGAGCTGCTGCTGCACACACACTAGAAGGGACGAGCAAAGCACCATGACAGCTTCTATCCCCTAGTAAGAACAAGTGACTAAAAGGAGATGCTTTGAGTGACGTCAAGTCTCCCTCCTCTTAAGGTGCTAACTGGCCTAATAATCTGGACATTCCAACCAGCCAAACCAGCACATAGCACTGTCTGTCAATCTGCCACGCAGAACCCAGTGTGCTCTCTCCCATCGGCTGCAATAAAAGGCAAAGAGGGTCCAATAAGAACAGGACAGCAAGTACAGTCTGCACCCCAACTCATGGGGTCTGGGCCTAAAGCCAAAGCCTGAAGGAGCAGGAGGCTGACAAGGGAGCCCTGGCTAGTCACACACATCAGCAATCCCTTACCAAGCTCCACCTACAGCTCCTGCACACCAGTCATTCTAAAACAAGCCATCCAGCTGGAGAAGCAGATGCTAAGCAGGCTCCATATGAATAAGAACAAGGCTTTCTCCTAATTGCAGCCTACCTTACAAAGGGCAGCCAGACACAGAAAGAGTCCAGCCCTCCTGGTGATTAGGAAAACACCCTTTAGTAGTCAAGTGGCAGCATCACAGTTAAAGGTCAGTGCCCTCTGCCCATCTGCAGCAGCAGATTATGAACACGGAGCTGAGTTGACAACTGAGAATGCAAGCAGACGTTACATAACTGAGTACCAACTATATGCTAGGCAGTTAATCTGCAACCGACTTGAACTACGTGACCCAGAAAATCAAACTGCATAGAGACAGAAGAAAAAGAAGAAAGGGAGTGAGCAAGCAGAAACTAAAAATGATAAGCATCTAATATGTAGATTTTCCAGACTGCACTGACAGAAGTAGCAAACTATGAGGACCAGTGTGTAACCAGAAAGATCATGTGATGCTTCTGCCTAGTCTTACCAAGTGTGCCACGTAGTTAAACAAGGACAAACTGACTCCAAGCAGAGATGTGAGAAAGTAAAGTACACAGAGTTTCTAGAATGTCTTCATAGCTAAACTGAACAGAGGGCCTGTTGGGAAGCAGCCCTTTACCAAGGTGGACATAAACAAGACACTGAGCTGAGCGAAGAAGGCATTCGTACCCCAGACCAGCCGGGCACATAGTAGTGAGTGACTTAAGGACTATAAAATTTGAACACCCTGGAAAATGACTGAAGATTTTCAAAGAAAGGCTAAAATGAAAAGTGACACCAAAAATACGCCTAACCAACGGGTCTGTCATTTGCTAGGGAAAAGAGACGCATCTGTGTCCTTCACTTCCCTTTCTAGTCTCAGCTCTGAAGAGCCTCTGTGCAAACAGTGGGGTGACCCACTTCATCCCTAATCCATCATTCCGCTGGAGGTCCACCTGCGTGTGCGTGTGCGTGTGCATGTGTGTGTGTCTGTCTGTCTGTCTGTCCCTGGAATTATAAACATCTTGTTAATAAAAATAATTCCTCAGAGCCACAAAGTCGATAATATATGAGGAACTTAAATGTTTGGTTTCTACATAGAGCAAAACTCTCCCAGCCCAAAGCTAATTAGCCCACCAAGAATTGAAGCCTACAGCTCTGGCCTGCAAAAATGCAAAGAATTGGATGGCAGCACTAAACTTGCCTTGAATATAAATGTTACATTTTATAAAAAAGTAATTTGTCTAAACACAGTGTAGGTAGTTCTGCAATCAGCACCTCATAAATAAAGAGAGAAAGATGACGGGAAAGCTCTCTAATTGATTTTAAAATTAGTTCCAGCAAAGAAATAATCTGACAACTAACAAGGTCGACAACAGGAAGGGAGGGAAAAACAAAGCATAGCCTTGAGGAAAAGTCCACCTAAAGATGTCAATGAATCCACACACCTGAAAGGAAGGTGTCTGAAAAGGCCTGAGGAAGAGCAGGTGTCAGAAGAGTCAAACAGGGACTGATCTTCACAGACACTAAAGTCCTAACATTAACCCCTGGGGTGGATTGAACCCAGGCTGCACTGGGCTAATGGAATACACATTAAGGAAAAAACAGTACAGGGAGAGGCAGAGCTGGTCACACAGAGGCAGAAACTAGACAGAAACAGAGTGGGGAAAAGAAGGAGCAGCAAAACTCTAAGCCAGGTGTAAACTACCCAGAAAAACAAGCGATGCAATTAGGAGGGAGATGGGAAACAGGAAAGCAGAGACTCCGGGGACTTAAGCCCCAGGCCATGGGCCCCAGCTGAAAAGACCTATCAGAGGCAGTCCAGGGATTAGCGGAGAATTTAGAGTAGGCAAAATGATGCCCCTCAAAAGCAATATATGGAATTAAGTCTTATGCCTCAGCATATGGGATTTAAACATTTGATAATTGGCTACTATATTCATAGTACTCTACAAGATTCTGAAAGAGGAGATAAAGATGAGGAATGCCATGCCTGGCCTCAGCAGCATTGAGACTTCACAGCAGAAAGCAGGCATGCACACTAACAAATACTATGGGACACTGGAAAGCAGGAAAGGCTGTGTGTATGGATTCTTAAGAACGGAAGCAGGACAGGGCGCATTAAGAGGTCAGAGACAGTAAATGACGGTGCCGCCAAGTCCAGAAACAACAGAGAATTACACAGCTCAGTGGTACTGAGAAGCTGGAAGAAACATGAACACACAGCATGGGCAAGATTTAGATAAGCTGAAAATGTAAAACTGTGTGATCGTGATGATTAAAGCAACAGAAAAGAGAGAGATGGACTGAAAGAGGTAAATGTACAAGGTTCAGAGGATTAACCACCAAGACTCACTAGGAGATTGTTAAAATCCTACAAAATATCATCTGAAAGAAAGAGGCAAGGGGATCTCAAGCTCAAGGAATGGAAAGAAACTATATTTGTAAGAGGGAGACAAAAAGCAAATCAAACGCAACAAGACGGGCACATGCTGTCTTTTTTGGTTTAAAATACACTGAGAAAGATCAGTGGAGTGTACATTTTAGGAAACTACTATCTGCCCAGATACCAATGTAAATCACCTTGCCCACCAGTAACCCTCCAGCTGAGCAGCAAATCACAGCAATGTTTTAAGTGATGGCACCTAGATATTAATCTTAGGACATACACATTCTGGAATCTTAAATAGGTGCGCTATCATCTCCTAATAGTAATTTTTTTCAGCCTCCAATAAAGGAGGTTTCAAGTGTTCATCTCAAAAATGCCCAGATCAAACAATTTGGAAACGGGTACAGAATGCCTCTGCCAGCACTCTGACACATTCTATGTCTTTTGATCACACTGCCACGGTCCCCAAAAATCTCTTCATTGGAAACCAGTGAAATGCTACATCCATTTCAAAGAGCTTCTGCTTGTCTCCAAGGTCCTTAACACCAAGCTGCAGTCCCTCTCTAATATGCTATTTGCCTTATGCTCCCAGTTACAAGCCTGCAATCACAGTCAGTGGGTTTATTGGTTTGCCCCTACTTTGCTTGGGAACTCCAGCCCCACAGTTTTCTCTTGGTAGGCATCTTAGTGGTCACATGGTCTGTGTGAGGGTCCAGAGGGACTAATCACCTATCTTTCAGAAGTCAAAACCAGAAGAAATAGTCTGGGAACTACTTGCAATTGTGTCTAAATGGCAAAGCATCCCAGGGTCCTGCACAACAATGGAATTATCAGAACCTGAATCAGCCTTGCCTCTGACAAAAAGCCTTCAAGAATCCCAGGGCATCCTTGATACAAATATCTGCCATTCCTCTCTACCAACTGCCTGTCCAAGAGTTCCAGGTGGTACAAGCCTGAGAAAGTCACCCCAAGTAAAGGCATCAAGGATACAAGGAGATTAGAAAGCCCCTCCAGTGGCCAGGTCTGAATATTTACAGGCCCTGGTGTGAAAGAACCTTTGTGGTGAGTTCACAAGGGGAGGCTCAAAGGCAGGGAACGGAAGTGACTAAACACCAAAAGCAGTGGGCTACCAGCTGGGAAAGCAGCTACCCTTGGATTTGCACACTTGCCCAGAGTCCAGGGGGAAAAAGGGAGAGCCAGCCATGCTGCACAAAGGATCCTGAGAAAAGGTTCTGCAATCAAAAGCAAACTTGATCCACTAAACATGTGGGGGCTGGGCAAAGGATGCACCTGACTTCTGAGGTAAATTTCAGCCCCATCTCTCTGTGCCAACCACAATAGCACTGCAAGCGCAGACTTCATGAGGGAATAAGTCAGCCCCTTCACTGGAAGCCTGGGGCTGTTTCCTTTGTCCTTAACACTCCAAGTGTAACATAAAGCCCAAGGCAGCTCTAGGAGATGGAGCACTAGGCTTTCCAGTTTCCGATCAAAGCCAAGAGCTCCCTAGGAAGCCCTGAGATTGCACAAGGTACTATCTCCTTTCAAGGCAGCAGCTGGAAAAGCCAGAGCCTTTCCCTGAGACTTAGTACTTATTTCTTTATGCAACAACTGGATAAAGCAAGCTCTGCCTTTAGAAAACCCCTGATACCTGTGCAGGTTCAAAAAAGTATCACATGGGAGTTCTAAACAGACTTTCAGCATGAAGGAGCGTCTATCTCCTAAGAGCTGACAATGGATTCCCCTGGAATAATCCAGAAGCAAGACCAAGATCTGCAGGCACAGCCACCTGAATGCTTCTGAGGAAATACTACACACTCTTGCATTTAACCCTCCCATCACACTGTCCACCAACAAACCAAGCTGCCATCAAAACACAGGGCCTGTCTGGGCAATATAGGAAAGGATTGGGGGGAAAGTTGCTCTGATCTGTGTTTTAAGTGTTTCTCCTACCTCCAATTAGAAAATAACCAGAGAGGGGGAAATCCAATTTTTCTATTACCACCACCCTCCTGGCAACTTCTAGCTAGATGTCTCAGCAGATCTGTTTTAGTCGATGTTTAGCTACTAAATATTTCTAGGGAAGGAGGAAGAGAAACAGTGAAGAGAATGTACTCCAGTTTCTTAAAAGGCAACAGCCCCATTGGGTCCTCCTCTGGAGCTCAGAAGGCCACCCCACGGCAGGAACTGCTTCAAGGCCATCTGCCTGCCCATCACAATGCTCACACCCAAGACCTCTCTCCTGGAATCCTCCAGCTCTGCATTTGCATCCTCTCCCATATGGTTCTTTTACTTGGACAGGGCTCATATCATAAGCTACTGGGTTACACCTTTCTTCATTTCAAAGCAACTGACCCTCAAGAAAGTACCTGGTAATTAGACAGAAGGTAATTTCCCAAGTGCATGCCTGAAGGCCCTGTACAAGCCATCCACCACAGACCTTCATCCCAAACAATCCTCAAGCATTCTGGGTTTCTGCAGTCACACGGCCACTCCCCATTCTCCCAAAAATACACCATCTTTTCCTTTGAGATTCTACCAGATCTTATTCTAGCTAGAGCAGGAACATATTCTTGTGTGAGCTGTATCTTACACAAGGGCACCTAGCCAAAGGGACAAAGACAGAACAGGAGCTGAAATTCAGTCTCTACTCTGTGTGCCAAGCACACATACTGACTGGCCTGAGGCTCCCTAGGGAAGTGACATCCTTTTCTAATTGGCACTAAGGTACTAAGGTACCAAATGAGCTAGCACAGGTACTAGCCTCCAATAGATCTACCTGAAATATAGTTTTTATATTTATTCATTTACTGAAACAGGATCTCTCTATGTAGCCCTTACTGTCCTGAAACTCTCTATGCAGACCAGACTGGCCTCAAACTCACAGAAATCCACCTGCCTCTGCCTCCCAGGTGCAGGGATTAAAGGCGTGTGTCCCTATGCCTGCTTCTACCTTGAATACTTGATTAGGCTTCCTGCCTGTCATGGGTACTAACATTGGAAAATAGTAAAGGAAACTGGAAACCTTAAACTTAGGGCATGTCTACTCCCCAGACTTCACACGTCTATATAAATTATAGTACGGCTGGGAACTGGAGACAGGCTTTCTTCCTACACCAATACTGTAAATTTTTGTTAACGTTAGAATAAATGTAGAGGAGAATCTTGAGCTCTTTGTAAGAACTCGGGGGAATTCTTTAAGGAGAAAGGCAAATACTCTGAATCCTGCAGGACCAAGAGGGACTTCTAGAATAACAGCTACAGCTCTCGATTGTCATACCATTCTCCCCTGGGCACACGGTCAATTAAGGCTTATCAAAAGACAAATCCAGAACTACTCCTTATAGATCAATTTTGTACAAATGTAAATTACTTTCATATCTTGTAAAGCAAATCACTGACATTAAGAGTTTGTAAGTCTAAATACATCTTTCTCCTCGGCTTAAAATTCCTCAAGACAAAACCTAAAAAACAACATAAAGTCTTTGACATATGACCCTTAATGACCAAGCCCATTTGTTTTTATACCCTAGCATCTAACTATCTGCTAGTCTATTCATGGTTAAACAAAATAATTTCCAGTTCATCATAAGGCCCTCATTACGTACCCTCAAGCTGTGCTGTCCATACAAGTAGCCACTAGCCTCATGCAACTACATAAACCTTGAATGATGCTACAAAGAACTGAGATGAGGTATAAATGTAAAATATAAACCAGATTTCAAAGACTGGGGGGGAGGAACAACAATCATCTACTTCATTAATGTTTTAGCATTCATTAAATTTGATATAATATTTTGGATATGTTTTAACAAACATATGAAAGCGAATATATTTTAGTTTTTAAGTGTAGCTAACTAAAATTTAAAACAATATGTGTGTGGTTTGCAAGACAGGCCTTCAGTGCCCTTCCTCAAGTGCTTACTTCTCATTTTTGAATACAGTTTCTCAAGGAAACAGCAGAACAGCCATCATCGTGCTCAGGGGGTGCTATATCACTGACCTCTAATAGGATCAATCTTCCAGAGGAATTTAATGAACAAATGACAATCACTCCCTATTTCTCTCAAAGCCATATGTTTCAGACTATTATAACTAAGCCTTACTTAGAACTTTCTTAAAATGGAATAAGATCTCAGGAGTGAACAGAAAGAGAAGAGGGGTGGGGAGCAGAGAAAGAAAGAGATAACTCATTTTGGTAGGAAACAAGAAATGGAATAATCAGAATTCAGCCTAAGCTCCGAAAAAAAAAAAAAAAAAAAAAAACAAGCAAACAAACAAACAAAAAAAAAAATCAACAACTGCCCATCAGCTACTAGGCTAAGAGAAAAGTATCTTTCAGCAGCTGAGGAGCTCCAGGTGAACCTGGAAAAACTTGAGTTCCCAGTAGGTTAGCTCTTTCTTCAGAAAACCTATTATTCCACCTAAACCCAATGCCACCCATCCCCTAAAAACTGCTTAAAATCCAGCCACAGTCTACATTAACATAATGCTTTGGCTAATGATACAGACATAAAAATTAACATTCAAGAATTTCAAAGTTGTGGTTGCTGTGGGAACCTCAATTCCAACTGTAGGGCACAGATGCAGAATCGTGGATGACTCCCAATACTGATCAAACTGGAGATGTATATTTACTCTGTGCAATGAGGCACAGCTACAGTTACTGAGACAACCTCATTTTGGCATTTCTAAGCTTTCATGCATTTAAATTCTCTACCTTACCACAGTACTGTTTACTGCATTAAATTGCCTCCTCTACAAAGAAAAAAGAGAGCAAATGAACTGATTGGCCAGACATTGAAATCATCCATCCTGTATGTGTTTTTTATGCATGAACTGACTCAAAAGACAATCATGATATTTTGATTTTACTCTTAAGGGCTGTCTATAAACTTCCACAAAAATGGAAACAGGGTTTGAAACTCAGCTTGTAAGTACACTACAACATGTGTGTGCACAAAACAATGGAAGAGCAAATTTCATATCTTTAGAACCACAAATGAGGTAAATAAAAAAGTGAATAAACCACAACACTAACTTCAACCATGATGTTTAATTTCTAAAAAGTGCCCTCTGGCACTCACTCTTGCCAAGGGAAGTACCAAGAGCAAGAGTCGTGGCCTTAAAGCAAGACATAAACAAACCCAAGAAAACACTCAACTTCAATCCTCATCCCTACCACATCAAATCTCAGCATGATAGGAAGAAAATCATCATGAAATCTAACCACAAACTACCGACCTACACACTGAAGACCAACTCTTGCTGGAATTTTCATCCAAAGCATCATTTCTTAGAACTTACATACATACTAAAGTCATACAGTCAGGCAAGCATTCATTCAGCCCAAACTTAGCAAATAGTACAAAACAATTCAAACAGTCTAGGTAACAACTGTAAAAGGTAAGCCAGTAACCCCAAGGAGCATATACACACACATTCATTTCTTTTCCTAAAGCAAAACCATAAGGAACTACCAAACCAAAATGACGACCATCAAAAATAGGCCCTGTTACTATGTAAGTTGGGTACAAAATTTCTCCATCGTATTCACTCAGAAATGTTAAGATCTTCTTCAAATAAAACTCACCCACTATCTCACATATTCCCAATCCTAACTGCTCTCCAGCTTCCTGGGGAGGAGTGCCAATAGTAACTTTTTGAAATGGAGTAGAAAGATTTATCTCACCTTTTGTATCTGTCTGTGGTGGCATTTTCACATATAAGTATTATATTTAACCAATTTTCTGGCTTCTCTACTTGAACCTTCCTGAGTGATTTCAATGAGAATGTCCCCCCTCCCCCCAGGTTCATGTATTTGAACACCTGGTCCTCAGCTGGTGGCACTATTTTGGGGAAACCTAGGAGATACCTTGCTAAAAGAAGTATGTTAACTGGGTATGGGCTTTGACATTCCAAAGCCTTGTGGCATGTGTGCGTGTTCTTACACGCCCACCCCAACCCCTGATCCGTGTGTGCAGTCAAGATGTGAGTGAGCATCCAGTTCCTATCGCCACTGTTGCTTGCTGCCAAGTTTCCCACCATGACAGAATCATGTTCCTCTAAAACCATACAGCAAAGAAACCCTTCCTTCTAGAAGCTGTCTCAGTCATGGTGTTTCTATCACAGTAATAGAAAAGTCACGAATACACTTCCCTGGTCTCACCTGAACGTTGTCTCCCTCCAACCTTGGTGGTCGGATGCTCGACAGGTGGATGGTCTTGTAGACTCCAGAATTCAGCTTCACAACAATGGCATCAGCATTCAATACCTGCATTACCTGCAAGTTAGAAGGCAACAATACTTAGACTGGCGTCAAGGGTCCTCGTCACACAGCAAAGAACCAGGCCACCACAGGCAGATACAAAGGGTGAGATAAGCAGCCATGTGTGGTAATCAATTTCCAAAGACCTTATAATAATCTCTTAATAAGACAGAAGCTGTTTCATTCATAAAGATGATCAATTTTATTTCTTGTGCTTAACTGTAGAGCTGAAAAACTAGAAATCTGAGCCAGGTGTGATGGTTCACACCTATAATTTATTTCAGGAGGTAGATGCAAGAGGACCACTATGAGCTTGAGGCAAGGGAGGGCTATACTGTAAATTCCAAAATGAGACATCCAGAGCTAGACAGTAAAAACTCTGTTTAAATAAGAATAAAAACTTAAAAAACCCAACACACTAAATCTAGTCTGTACTGAAAGTTTCGTGATGCAAGTTTAAAACTAAAAATCAAAATCCTACCTTCAGAAGGCAAGGGTTAGATTAGAAAAGGGTGAGAGAGAATCTAAACAAGATGCCCCAATAGAGAGCAGAAAAACCAAAAACAAGTGAAGGATGAAAAGAACTGTCATTTCAGCTCAGGGAAGAAGCTGCTCAGCTGTTAATCTCACAGCAGAAACATTAAATTGCTAAAATATTACCTCAGCTACTCTACAAGTCATCTTTTTAGAATGCTACTATGGACATGTCTGATTTTAGAAACCAAAAATCATTAGCATTGCACCCCACTCTCAGCTGAAAACGATTAACTTCCAGTCTGGGATACAAGGGTATCTATTTGAAGGGCAAAAGCACAAATATTCTTCTGTGAAGGTTAGAACATCCCACCAGTGTGTACAGAATAAAATGCCATTCACACTGGGACAGTACCACATCACGGCTATAACCAGAACCTGTAATATGGCCAACAATCCACCCAATTATATCCAGACCTTGTTTCAAGGCTGTATGGGAATTTTTTTTCTTCTTCTTTCTTTGCAAGCATTACAAGGTAGCTGCTGACTACAAAATATTGTTCCCATCCATTCCATCTGCAGAGTGAAAATCAGACTCTTCTATGCTTCAATCAGGCCCCCATCAGGAACCACCAGGTGGCTGAACTACGGGGTCAACTGCCACAAAAGGAGGGAAGACTAGCAAAATTTCTTTCCTCTTTTATGCACGAAACAAAAGCAGCTAGACAGTCCACTGCCATGATGGACGGCACACTGGGAAGTATCTTAAAGGAGGACTATTTCTTGGAAGGCCTAAGATTCTTCAGCACAGCGTATATTCAATTATTTGCAGACTCATCCAAAAACAGCTGTTCCCCACCTTTACAAAGAACCAACCAATCACATACCATAAACAAATAAATATATATATAAATGGGTGGAATAAGGAATACTCTAAGGGACAATCTTTAGAACAAGAAAAAACAAGTTAGAAAATATGCACAACAGGAAATGGCAGTAGCTAAGTACCATCAAATAGGAAGAAGGAAAAAGAAGCCAGTCAGAATCAAGCTATGTGTCCCTCCATAAAAGGCTGACGATAGCTGGCAGATGAGAAGATCTGAGTTTGATCATTATGAATAACGGAAGTCGCAGGAAGAAAGGCCAGCAGTCAGAAAGATAATGAAGGGTCTAACCCAGACTAAAGGAAATTAGGAATTATTTATCTGCTATATGTTAAGATTAACCTGCAACTCTGAATGCAGCAAAAGACAATGTCAAGTAACCATAGTCATTTTATTATATTCGTATGACAGATTTGAGTCAAGAAAGTTAAACCCTAAAACCCAGAAAGTCGGAACCAAAAATTCTCCTGGCCAGAGAAACTTCAAGATCAGAGGCAATATATATATTATATATTATATATATAAAAAAAACACGAAGGCAAACCAGGACCAAGTTAGGACTGGTTATTAGAACTGGGTAGTATCAAAAGGTATAAGACCCTCCAAATTCAAGAGCTTCCTGCATAAATAAAAAACCCATGAGGTACTTAGATACTGCCTAGAAGATACAACTGAAAAAGTAGATTCAGTTACAGAAACCAAGAGAAAATCTTACGTCTGTTACCATCTAGACATATTAATGCCAAGAAAAGCTCCTCATGCCAATAGACTACGTTCCCAAAGCCATCAAGAGTGACAACAGGCCCCAGAAGGAAAGGTCCCACGAGCTGCCTCTCTCCTTCAGAAGGTGAGGACTGTGTGACAAGAACATGGGTGACGGATCACGTGAGGGCGTGGGCTCTGCCATTCGTGCCCTTCTAACTGCCAGCCAGAGAAAAGACTCCTCTAAGCCACACCAAGCAAAACAGCCACTCAACCAGTTAATAACTCCCTCGAAAGGATACCAAAAGAAAAACAAGGTAATCTTCAGTCATCTCACATGCACACGACTCACAATATTTCCAAAACCTTACTCTTGGACAGATCTATACTTCCTCTCAAACTCAAATTAACTCTTATTAAATTGTCAGTTGCCAAAAACATACAGAACTTCCCCATATTAAGACATGAGACTATCTTGACAGCCCTGGCTTCCAAGCATGCTCAGAGAGCAATGACACCAGGGGAAAGTATCACAGTGTCACACCTTCACCCTGATTGCAAAATGTGAAGATCTAAGCATCCCCTGTGACAAAGCTGGTGTTCGTCACCCTATAACATGATAGTGACAGCAGCAAATGGGTTCTTGAAGCTTAAATTTTAGGCCACAGCAGCAGACTCTCTGCTTGGCATATCCCTGATTAGCAACCTCCTCTTCAGAACTGCGCACTCCAGTGCTGCCAAGGATGTAAGGCTTAGCTTTCAGAGAGAGAGAGCAGGAGGGAAGAAAGGAAGTTGGGGGGAGGTATGGTTTTCTACTTCTCTGTAAACTGTGTCATTACTGCCCAGAAAAAAAAAAAAAAAAAAAAAAAAAAAGCAATTGCTTACAGAGACATGGAAGAATCAATAAAATACTGGGTATAGACACACACTATGCAATAAGTAAAATGCAAAGTGGATTCCTATCCAAAGCCTGCTCATCAGTTCAGCTATATAGCCTACACTGGAATAGCTCTATTTCTCAGGAAGCTGTTCTTCAGGATAACTGAAGTATGCTCCCACGGCTCACTTTCACTACAAGTTACAGATCTCTAACCAAGCCATCCTCATGCACATGCACCAAGAGATCACCCAAGGCTCAGCAGCAGAAATCTATAAGAAACAAGTCTCACCATCTGGACTCAACATTACATGCACTAAATCCAATTCCTTCCACATCGCTTGAAGTCCAGTTGTAACAAGAAAAATGTCTTTGTGATGGGAAGATACAGGCTAAAGGCCACCACAAGTCAGGAGAACTACAGAGCTGTGTCAGGGGAAAGAAGTACTGATCCCTTTCTTTGGCCCCCTGCCATATTGCCTGTCTGCACAGTCCCCCACTATGCTAACTGTGAGGCCAGGGGCTGCCGCTGTTTGGCTTTTTAGAAGCCTGCAGCATGCATCAAATGACAAAGCCTTCCAACAGCTTTCTGAGCTAGACACCTTCCCAATAGCACCCCAGTCATGTCCAACACAGCTCTGACACCACTACCAACCTCAGTCCAGAAAGAGGCAACGCAAGCACCAACCAAAGCAGGGCTTCTCCACTACGACCAGCGTGCCCTTTGATGAGGCCACTAGACAGGAGACACACCCCTTTACCTCACTGAGACCCGACATCCGGCTGTTTCTCCTGCACCCTAGCATTGTGTGCTTACGTCTATCTCCCTAGTTCACCACAGAAGGACAAATGCAATCTTGCTTTAAAAAAAAAAAAAAAAAAAAAAAATGTTAATAATCACAACAATATCCTGGTACAAGCCAACTAAGCACAGTCATATCACATACTACCATAGATAACTAAAAGGAAAGCACACATCAGACAAAATTTCTATGGGCAACATCCTATAAAATACCTCACTGCTCCTCAAAACAATCAAGGTCACAAGGAAAACACAGAGAGTCTGACATGCTGTAAGGAAGTAATATAAGCAAATTTAATGTTACTGAAAGAGAAAAAAGACATTACAAGAATAAAGTAATGACTTTAATTAATATCCACAAATTAATATTGGTTCATTAATTATAACAAATGTGGAAGAGTTTGGTGCTTTAAGCTAGAAGAGCCAGGGAAGGCAGCTGGAAGTAGTCCACTGTTTTCTTGAGTGCAAATGCAATGTGACAAGTTTTGTCAAACTCCTACCTTGCCTTCCCTGGTGATGGACTGACTGTATGTTGAGCTGTGAGCTCTCTCTCCAACAAATTGTTTGTCAGGGTATTTTATCACAGTGACAAGAAAACAAAGTAAGATAACAAGCCAATTTGTGTGTATTCTTCAAGTTTTACTATATGTACCACTTAAATGGCAACAAAAGAAGTCTGACAGGTTGCTCATTGGTTTGATTTGGCTTGCAGAAATAGGAAAACCCATAACAAAATTCATACTGCAGAGGACCCCTAAATAGGCAAAAGAAGAAAACTGAATGATGCATGCTTATTCATCTCAAAACTTACGACAAAGCTACAGTACGGAAACCATACAGGACTGGCAAAGACTTGCAAATCAGACAATGGAATAGTGCAAAAATGGACCTTTGCATATGTGCTCAAAAGGCCACTGACAAGGATGGAGATTCATAAGTGAAGAAGACAGGTGGCAACAAATGATACCAGGAAGCTTGAGACATGAAATAATCTAGTGCCACACTAAAAACTGAATCAAACTGGATCCATAACTTAATTATGAAACTTTTAAATCTTAGAAGAAATTCACAGGGCAAAAACTTTACTGTCTTGCATCTGGCAATGATCTATTAGATATAAAACCAAATCGGATTGCCTAAAAATTAAAAATAAATAAACAAAAACAACCACTGTGCTCCAAAAATAGAACTAATAGTAAAAGGGCAACCTATAAAATATGAGATGATATTTCTAAACCATGCATCTGACAAAGAGTTAGTACCCAGAATATTTGCAAAATCCCTAAAACTCTACAACAACAAAACCAAGCAGTGCAATTAAAAATGGACAAAAACACTGGGTTCAATACTCAGCACTATAAACAACTTTTAAAACTGAAAAACAGGTAAGACTCTGGCATTTCCCTAAAGCAGACTGCACAAACAGATGGCGAGCACAGGCTCGACCCCACAGTTAATGTAAAGCACAACTATGAAGAGATGCCACAGTAAACCTATGTAGATGAATTACCAAGAAAACAAACCAGGATAGGGAATCTCAGCTATGGTGCTGAATAACTCTTGAACTAGAAACACAGCAATATTGGAGTAAAATCAATTCCATGCTAACTAAATGATTGCATTCTAGCAGATCCATGCTATATCCATAGCTACCTTCCGTACTACCTGATCTCCAATGCTGGTCTTGGCTACCACTGCCAGCCAACTTCCTGGGCTCTCAGGAAATGACTCAAAGGATAAGCTTGAAGGATGGAGTTTGAGTAGTTTTACATCTTTTCAAAGCACAAAGTGGGGTGCTGTGTGTTTATGTTATTAGAGAACTAACATGAGGTCTCTAATAAGCAGGGCAGTGAGAAGACATCTCTTTGGGACAAGCTCTCTTCCCCTCCCCCCAACAATGCTATTCAGGTCTGTGAAATCTGCAATGCCCACAGATCCAGCAGTGGGGACAGGGAAGCCAAGCCACGTGCTCAGGGGACCATATGGCTACAAACTGCACAGATCAGCTAAAACGCCACAGGGAAGGCAGGCAGGGAACTGGCCGGCCACAACCGGCACAAAAGTCTCAGGCAGGCTCAGCTAATCGCTGTGAAGGGAACATGCTTCTCTGCTAACCTGGAGAGACAAGGAGAGCCCTCCTTTGGAGCTCTTTCTTTGAAGGATAAAACCACTTAAGCAGATGATGGAAACCAATCTTTCAGCAGGCCACATGTATCAAGAAAATCCTTAGTTGAGTTTCAGATTTCTCACAGTGAACCTCTTGGCAAACACTCATCTACAGCTCTCCAGAAATCAACTATCAGACATCAAAGCATCCTGATGAAGAGGTCATGAATCACCCTTGCAAGGACTTCTGGTTGTTTTAGTTGTGTTCTATACAATTAGTGCCTTTAAACCTGGTAACTACAGAAGAAAAAGCCCTGTTTGGAATTGACTGACAGGCCTGTGGGTGTGAGGGTCTTTGTTCAGCTTCCTTGAAAACTTACTGGGCATTAACACACCTTTCTTTTGTTTGGGGTTGGGGGTAATGAAGGAGGTCATGGAAATGGCACTAAGGATTGAACCTAGGCCCACACACATGCTTAGCAAACATTATACCACTGAGCCACACTCCCACATCTTAACATTTTCAATTGTTTACAAAATACTACCAAGTCACAGTTGGTTTGGGGTTACAAAAAGCAGTGGCCTGCCAAGCATAACATATTTATTGTGAGTTCTTTCAGAAGAAGTTGGTCAATCCTTCTTCAGAGAAATATTAGAAACTAAGCTTGCTTCTGGTAATATTGCTGAAGACCTATTTACAAATATGTTCTAACCACCTCTAAGACAGTAACCATCATTTACAGATATTCACTATACTTTCTAAATATGGGGGAAATTACAATCTTAAATGAACAGCAACCTTCTTGAGACTGGTTAAATAAATTATGGTATAGCATCACAATGGGATATTAGGTACCAATTAAGGAAGTTGATCCAAACACTTATTTTGTGTTTCTTTTTTTTTCTTTTTTTTAAAGATTTATTTATTTATGATGTACAGTGTTCTGCCTGCATATATCCCTTCAGGCCAAAAGAGGGCGCCAGATCTCATTACAAATGGTTGTGAACCACCATGTGGTTGCTGGGAATAGAACTCAGGACCTCTGGGAAGAACAACCTTCGCCCTCAACCTCTGAGCCATCTCTCTAGCCCCCCAAACACTTATTTTGATTCCTTCTCCAAATATTTTTTTCCTAATAAAAAATCTTAAGTGATATATTTAACATCCTCAGTCATCTATTTACATAAGCTCAAGACTATACAGATAACTGGAGGTAGACACTGCAGTAAGAACCTGAGAGCGGGCAGGCAAATGGATGAGTACCTGACTCATGGGTTCATAAAAGCCAATCCTGACGCTGGGGGAGAGGGGGGTGGCGCACGCCTTTAATCCTAGCACTCCAGAGGCAGAGGCAGGCGGATCTCTGTGTGTTCAAGGCCAGCCTAGACTACAGAGGGAGTTCCAGGAAATGCGCAAAACTACACAAAGAAACCCTGTCTCGAAAAATTAAAAAAAAAAAAAAAATGCCAATTCTAAGTCAGAAGTGAAGAAACTGAACAGTCAATCTGATGCAGTGCCCTACTCCCTAACTCCGGAGGCCCAGAAAGACTCAGTAACTACCAAATCAGGCATCTTAAGTAACAGCCAAGGGGCTGGACACCAGGACGGGCTTCAACTCTCTGAAACAGCTGTTAAATTTCAAGACATATGCCCCACACCCACAGTTCCAATGCTTACAACATAGTATTAAAACCTTATTCTTAAATGAGAGACAACCAAGGTCTATCAAATACCTGAGGCGCCTCTAATATGAAAAATAAGGAGCCAAAATAACCATCAAGAGAACACAAAGAACATGGAGGAAACTGCAAAATAATTAAAAGTATTTCTCCAGAGAGTAGGAGAGGACATGAAACAAATTCTGGAATTGTAATATTAAATAGCAATAATAGAAGAGATTCATTCACAGAACAAATGAAATTCACAGAAATGAAAAGGATAAATGAGAGACAAAGAGAAAGAAAGGTCATGCATGCCTACAGTCCCAGCACTTTGGAGGTTGAGGCAGGAGGATCTCAAGTTCAAGGCAAGCCCAGGTGATCAAATACAACCTTCGCCTCAAACAATAAAATATTTTTTAAAACCAAAGAAAATAAGAAGGAAAGATCCAAACACCAGCCACAAAGTATGGCATCCAGATGAGAGGAGATCTAGAAAGAGGAAAGACAGAGGAAAATATGAAAGATAACAAAGCAGTTTAGGTCTCAACACTGAAGCACAATGTTGCATCATTATGACGCGTCGGAATACTAGGCTTAAAAAGATTTTGGTAATTCCTTCTAGAAAGAAAAAGACTCATACATGGATGAAAATATCAGTCATTTCAGATCACAAAAAGGGGAGGTGGGGACAAACAACAAACCCCAGAAACTAAATGACAACTGAGCAATACTATATCAATTCTCATGGGAAATGGCATCTAATACACACCCAATGATTATCAACTGAGTGCTTATGGAAAATAGATAGGAGCAACTTCAAAACTTTACCTCAAACAGTCTGTTCTCATGAAGTTAGAGAACAAATGTGCCACCAAAGTGATACAGTAAATCCAAAAGAAAAAGCCACAGGATCTAATCTGAGAGGAAGGCAAAGAAAACTCCTATGGTGATGGCAAAGAAATGAAAAGGTGAAGAAACTCCTCATGGGGGAAAGAGCAGTCAGTCACTCCAGAGCAGCACTGCCTAGGTCTCAAGACAGAATTACTGAAGTAAGATCGCAAACTGAATGAATGCTTTGAGAAAAAAATTTAGACAGAGAATTTGAGAGTTGAATTAATAATATGTATAATATATGTGCATGTAAATGTTTTCAAAAATTACTAACTCCAGGGAAAACAGAAAGTATAGAAAATGAAAATTAGCTTTACTATGCAATATAGCTCTGAATAAAGTTATTAGCATTTACAAGGTAAATACTATTAATTTAAACAAAATCATAATCATACTGGAAAATGGGGAAGACCGTGTGTATGTCCATGTGAATATCTGTGTTTGAATGAGAAATCTAAATACATTTCTCCCACAGAATAAGGAAAGGAGTTACTCTTACAAAGAAGAAATAACAAATAAGCCCTGTATTCAGAAACATGAAAGAGGATAATGTTCCAAGCAGTTGACATGGCCAGGCATGGTGGCACAAGCATGTAATCCCAGCACGTGGGGGGTAGAGGCAGAAGGATCATGAGGTCAGAATTACAACTACAGTAGACTTTGTCTCAAACAAACAAAGCGGCTGCCAATCTGCAGCAGACAATAAGCTTGACCACACACAACACTGTTCCTGTTTGAGCCACTCCTTCTGTATGGAAGAACTACCTGGACTGTACTCCTCTCAAGCTCCCACGCCCCATCAGGGTTCTCTGAGAAAGGTAAGTGGCTGTGGATATCGCTCTGTATAAATAAAGTTCTGATTGGCCAGTGGCCAGGCAGGAAGTATAGGCGGGACAAGAGAGAAGAGAATTCTGGGAAGTAGAAGGCTGGAGAGACACCTCCAGCCGCTGCCATGAAAAGCAACATGTAAAGACACCGGTAAGCCACAAGCCACGTGGCAAAGTATAGACTAACAGAAATGGGTTAATTTAAGATAGAAAAGGTAGATAACAAGCAGCCTGCCACAGCCATACAGTTTGTAAACAATGTAAGTTTCTGTATGCTTTCTGTTGGGTCTGAGCGACTGTGGGACTGGCGGGTAAGAGAGATTTGTCCTGACTGGGCCAGGCAGGAAAACTCTAACTACAGTAAGTGGTATAGGTTGAGTGTGTAATGTCCCCTACAGGCTGATGTTTGGATGCCTGGTCCCCAGATGATGGTATTGATTTGGGTGGCTACAGGACCCTTGAGATGTGGCATTTATTTGGCAGATGTAGGTCACTAGTGGGCCTTGAAGGTTATATACACTGGTGGTTCAAATCTGATCTGAACTCTCTGCTTCTTATTCCAGCCCCTGTGCAGAGCCTGCCACATGCTACTAACTCCATGCGCAGAGTTAGTGGTGGGGCCAGGCCTGTCCAGCCAGGACACTATCAGCCAAAACACATCACTCCTCTCTCAAGTTTTCTGTCAGATATTTGGTCACAACAATGAGAAAGGCACGGATACAATTCATACAGATCAAGGGCCATCAGATTTTATGTAACGGGCCAGATAGTAAGTATTTCATGCTTTGCAATTGATTCAACAGCTTGCTACCAATTACATACCCCAGTAAGAATCTGATAGTAGGGTGTGAGAGAGCCACTAGCAAGCATGGCAGCACAGGCCTTTTTTAACCTAGCATTTGGGAGGCAGAGGCAAGTGGATGTCTGTGAGCTCCAGCCGGCCTGTCTATGTGATGAGACCGCAAAGAAGAGGAGGGGCCACGGACAGCGCTCAGACAAGTACACCTAGCTCCCCATGTACGCGTGACAGTGAAGCTTGACTTCACATAGCTTTCCCATGCCACACAACAGTCTTTCTCCTTATACAATCCACAAGCCATGCACTAAAGGGCAGAGCCATGCTTGACGCATGGGCCCATGGTTTGCCAATCTCGAAATGGGCTGTATGAACAGCCGAGTGGAGAAGCAAAGCTCTATTACAATACTTCAAGAAAAATATGGGCTTTGTTACCTTCTCTGTGCTTTGCCCTGTTTCACACACCAAAATGATGCTCAAGAATTTTTAAAACTCAAGAAAACAAAGTTTTTTTTCCTATCCACAAATATAATTTTCTAAGTAGGTGACTATTCAAATGACCTAAATTTACATCAAGGTTCTAGAGAGATGGTTATCCTTCATAAACCCCACTTGGGCAACATAATAAATAAAAATTCAATGTAGTGATTAAAATACTCATTCTGTTTAAAAAACAAAACCCAGAGAGCAAAGAGTCCCGGACTTAAAAATTAAAAGAATATTAAAGTAGCCATTTTTCCCCTTTTCAAGTTGACAACAGAGTCACATTTAAGATAAGCATGTCCCTGTAATCTGAGCATCCTGAGGCTGAGTGAGGACAATTGCAAGATGGAAGCCAACATCAACAATAGCGAGACCCCCGTCTCAAAAAAAAAAAAAAAAAAAAGGCAAGGCTATTAGTTCAACCGTTTACTTCTTTAGAATTCTTTCTTCACTAACAACCCCTTAGTTCCCCAATCAGTAGGATCTGCTAGGGGCATCTTTCCAAGTCTCATCTATATCATTGGCATCATAGCCTCTCAGTGATGTTAGCATACTGAAGACCCATTTCCCTGCTGAGCAGATGGTCATCCTTTGCAATAGATACAGTCTTCCTTATAAGACATGTAAACAAAACAAAATGAGCTTCAGATAGCAAAACAGGCCATGGCCAAGTGCATGACAGCATATTCGTCAGAAAAAGGAAGAAAAGGTCCTTCCAAGATATGGAAGATGCACTGGGACTATGCTGCCTTGGACAAACCCTGTTCATGTCCACTAACAAGAGTGATTGCCATCACCTAACAGCTACTGAGACACTTGCTACAGAGGGGAAGAGGCCAGCTGAGCTCTGTAACCTAGTACTCTGAACATGGTAAGACAAAGAGAGTCAGACAGAAAGGGTGGTAGGCAGGCAGGCGTGCGCACACACACAGAGACAGAGAGAGAGAGAGAGAGAGAGAGGGAGGGGGAGAGAACAAATCAGCCAATTCCTCAGAATGTTACCATTATAAGATAGTTTGGGGGTTTCTCAAGCTGACAGTGCCACCTAGTGACTTTCCAACCTAAATTCATGGTTAAGCGATGAAAAAGACAGTCACTGTCCACAAGTGAGGATATTTAACCACCCTTTGCCTATAAATAGACAAAATCTTCAGTGCCTCTTAACAAAAGCAAAAACAGACTGAAAGCTTCATAGGATTTGGGAAAGTGTAGAACTCTACCACTCAAATTACTGAAACCTTAAAGGGAAAATCTTTTGCACAGTACTGGTGATATAACCACTTAATTTATTCAAAAGCTCTAGTTCCCTGGGAAGCAAGCAATCTACCCCAACACACATCAGCCATAAGAACTCAGGGCAGGAAAAATATTGAAACCACAAGAGTTCGAGAAAGAATGAAGAGAAAGCTGAGGATACAGGAAATCCCAGAGTGCCAGTTGTAAAGCGAAGCAGATAAAAAGGTATCTCAAACATGAGAGCTATTTTGAGCTATTAATGCACACAGCTTTAATCTAAGAACTTACAATGAACTTATTCTAATTTACAATGAGAAATGCCACACACACACACACGCACACACACACACACACGCACACACACGCACACACACGCACACACACGCACACACACGCACACACACGCACACAGTGGGGAAGCTTCTCTTGAAATGGTCAAGAGCTACAGCATTTCTAATGACTCAGATTCTTGTATCATCACTGGCCTGGCCTGGCCACTCCGCATATCAAAATGCTAAAAATGACTCACCTTGGCAACAAACTGCTTGTCCTTTTGGTCCAAATTAGCAGTAGGAGCCACATAGTCTCTCCATATTCTCAGCCTGCGCTCCTTGGCAAACCTGGCAACAAAGCAAGGACACAAGATCATTCACAGACCAGTCCATTCACTTGAACATCGCAGGAGCAGGTAATGAAGAAAATCTTACTACCCTACCCTGTGGACAGATCCAGAAGGAAGACCATAGTTAAACCTGAACAAAGCGTGACTACAAATGTAAAGTGTGCAGCAAATAGAAAAAAACAAGATGTATGAACCTAATAAACTTATGAATGGCCCACTGAGATCCAAGTATTCAACTGTTAGAGCTCAGAGAGCACAGGTCCCCCTAAATAATTAACTCTTTGCTTTATCTAGGATCTTCTGACTGAGTACTATAATACAGAGCAATTATTTTCTTTTCCTTTTTTCTTTTACATTTGCTTGTTTGTTTTGTTTTGTTTGTTTGTTTTTCCGAGACGGGGTTTCTCTGTGTAACTGGCTGTCCTATCCTGGAATTCACTTTGTAGAACAAGCTAGGCTCAAACTCACAGAGATCGCATCCACCTGCCTCTGCCTCCCAAGTGCTAGGATTAAAGGCATGCACCACCACACCCAGCCAGGTGCACCACCACATCCAGCCAGAGCAACTATTTTCTTATATTTTTTTTAAAGATTTATTTATTTATTATGTATACAGTATTCTGTCTGCATGTATCCCTGCGGACCAGAAGAGGGCACCAGATCTCATTTCAAGTGGTTATCAGCCACCATGTGGTTGCTGGGAATTGAACTTAGGACCTTTGGAAGAGCAGCCAGTGCTCTTAACCACTGAGCCATCTCTCCAGCTCACAACTATTTTCTTACACAACAAGATATACATGAAAACATTTTTAAAGAATCACAGGTCTGCCTGATTGTCATCTGAATTGTAAAAGGATTACCAGCTACCAGATTCAATTCAAAAAACATCAACAAAGCATATCTATCTAAAGTGTACTTGAAAAAATAAGACAAAATCTGCAGATTTTCATTAATAAACTTCAAAAACCATGTTGTCAGAAATTCATTTCAAAATACTAAACCCAGTAGATTATTTCCTGAGTCAGACCAAGAGTGGAAAATCGAATATGTGCAAAGATTAAAAAAAATTAGATCAATGAACAGCTGCCTCAAACTATTTATGAATAGCGGATGCATGTGCAGTGGGAAAGAACTATTATTTCTGAGAAGAGTATGACAACCATTTTTTTAAGGTGCACTACCATAGAAAGAGACAAAGAAGGATGTAGTGGTTGTAAAATGCATAAAGCATTTCCACAGAGAGAATATAATTGCACCCACAATACAAGTAGCTCAGATATAGGACACAATCATACAGTGAGATATGATTTGTATTCTCTGGTCTAAGTCTGTTTTGCAGTGACTTTAAAAAATCTGTAGTCTCCTACAGCTGTTAGAAAACATAGATATTATTTTAATTGTACTCACTGTCTTCAAAGACAGGCAGGAACTGAGACAAATGTCAAGAAAATTTATCAACCGAAATAAGAACTTAGAGCAGTAATGAGTAGAAAATAGAAGTTTCAGAACCAAAGCAAGCAAGAAATTGAGCATAATAGAATAACCACAAGTACTTATGGCATTTTATCATCTATAAGGCTACTGTATCTTTCCAATTAAATTATGGCACAATATACTGCAGTTTGTTTTGTTTTTCCAGAGGTTGTAGCTTTGGAGCCGGTCCTGGAATTCACTCTATGGACCAGGTTGGCCTCGAACTCACAAAGATCCATCTGCCTCTGCCCCCCGAGTGCTGGGATTAAAGGTGTGCGCCGCCGCCGCCGCCACCACCACCGCCAGACAATATCTAACTTTTAAAAAGTTAAGTAACCCCTCTGGCTTTTCATCAGACAAGATACATTTGTCAAATATATCCTATCAAATGACTCAGATTAAAATATGTTTCCTGAAAAACTTGCAAATGTCTCTGCTTATAGACTCAGGATGTAAAAGTCCTCAGAAAAGACCTAAGGAGTACTAGAATCATTTTATTTTTTCTTTTCCTTTTCCTTAGCTGTATATCTGAATGATAAAAAGCAAATTAACAAAACCAGTGTAATTTTAAGATTCTGAGCTAAGGTTCTATGCCAGGAAACCTAAGGACAGTCCGCTGTCACAAAGACTCAAGTTTCTACTTCTACTAACCAGTATGGCTTCTGCTCACCACTGTTGTGGAATTGGAGGTTCAGGATTGCATGGCATTGTTTCCCTTCAGTAACTCCAGGTACCTGCTGTATTTTCTTCTATCTACTCTACCAAATGTGAGTTCAGCTAAATATCTAGCTCCTCATGACCTTGATACCTGAACAAGCTGCCAGTCTTTAGAATGTCATGTCTTGTGGAAGGTTATCATCACCTCGGGAATGTATTAGCATGTACAATTTAAACACACTTGCAAACACATTAGAGCAGTCAGCTGTTAAGACCCACAGGCTCCACCTCTCCATCACAGCTCTCTTCTTGCTGATAATTCATTCCACCATGCTGAAATGAGTCTCGTGTTTGTTTCATTTCAAACACCTAAAACATAGAACACTTAAGAGAAGAACTTAGAGAAAAGTGACTTAAAAACATTTAAAAAGAGTCGGGCGGTGGTGGCCCATGCCTGTAATCCCAGCACTTGAGAGGCAGAGACAGGAGAATCTCTGTAAGGTTGAGGCCAGCCTGGTCTACAGAGTTGCAGGACAGCCAGAGCTGTTAGACAGAGAAACTCTGTCTCGATAAACAAACAAACAACAATAACAAAAATCTTCTTCAAGTAAATCAAGTAAGGTGGGCTGGCAAGATGGGTTGGTAGGTAAAAATGCTTGCCACCACGTTGACGACCTGAGCTCAATCCCTAGTACCCATGTGGTGGGAAGAAAGAACCAACTCAACACAAGTTGTCTTCTGAGTTCTACACACTGTGGTATGTGCACACCCACATACGTACCCTAAGCCCTTACTCCCCAGCATTTAACTAACCTAGACCTAAAGGTTAATGTTTGAGTCACTTCATATGATAGCCCACCTTCTCTTGGGATTTCCCAATTCCTTTCCTGAAATAAACAGGCAGTACCACAGTTGGGAGAGAGAAGATGCCAGACTCTTTCCCTGAATACTTAGCAAGGTGCCCTGGCAAGCCTTACCTCTCAGCTGCCCTCAGCTTTTCAGCACCCCGGGTATAAACTGCAATTGACCAGTCCACACAGCGTGCAAAGCCTTCCTTCAGGAGGAGCTCAGTGATGTTACCATTCTAAGAAACAAGGCACAAAAAGACAGACACGGATCACACATCATTGCCCCAAGAATTCACTTTTCTGTTTCTGACATAGCAAACACAGCCACTATCTAGCTGGTACTTCAAGTTTTCTAAAATAGGGGGAAAAAAAGTAGTTTCTCTAACTAAGAAACCACACCCAAGACATGGGATGCTGTTGTAAGACTCCTTTCACAGCAGCCTTGCCCTCACTTCCCAACAACACCCAGCACAGCAACTCTACTTAACAGGAGCAGAATAAATGTTAGTGGCACTGAATGGAATTGACATTTCAATAGCTCTTCTTGGGGGCAGAGGAGGATGTTAATCTTTAGAAGAGATTACTCCTTATTCTTCTCTGCCCCTAAGAATCAGCACTTTCTCCCCTTTTCAGAAGCAGAAAGCTAAAGAACAGACTGAGTGGGAAAAGCACAAGCCACATTTTTCCTGGTGAATAACAATTCATATTCTACTGTGACACAGAAAACCATCTGGCAGGGCCTGGCCAGAGAGTCAGCACTCCAGAAGAAACAGACATGACCTTGGCGCAAACCAAGCCTCTCAGCCTTCTAAAGCTGCCATCGTGGGGAGTCATCTGGCTAGAAAAGTAAGAGTAGATTAACTATGTGTTAATCTCCATTACAACAGTGGAAATCCACTTAGTTTTCACAAAGCAAGGTCACTTCCTGTGCAAAATTAACACATTTATCAATGTGCACAAGAAGGTCAAACTCCCAACTACAACCACATTTAAAACGAACCAACCAACCAACCAACAAACAAACAAACAAAACCCTAGTTCCCACTCAAACCAGAATTAGGTAACTAGTTTAAAGATTAGAATACAGGAAATAATTTTTCCATTTATCAGTCTCCTCCTGACTAATGTGCCAATACTTCAGGATAGCTGACTCCTAGACCTACATATGAATCTCCCTCTGCAGGACGTGAACAACCCCAGCCTTCCACTGGCAACTTTTAGACTCAAAGACTTCCCTTCTTGAAGCCAGAAATATTTGAGATTAATGCCCTAAAAGCTCAATGCACTGATTTGTGCAACTACATGACAAATGGTATCTAAACAGAAAAGGCTCAAGTCATTAGATAATAATATCAAAAGTAAAATAAAAAAAATTCTGCCAAAATGTGAGATAATGTTGCAGAGAGAAAGAGCAGCAAACTGAACACATGGCAGACCCATCAAACCCAACCTGCAGGGCACACTCACTGGATGAAGGATGGTACCCAGGATGTTCTGATTGTGACAGCTCTCCAGAATAATCTGAACATCTCTCTGAAGCAGTCTCGACTCTGTGAAAAACTTGGCTTCTGCAGCAAAAGGCTCTGGTGTTTCACTACCATCTGCTTCTCGCCGAAAAGTTGGGCACTAAAGGAAAGTAAGGACGATGAGGAATGCATCTTAAGTAGAGCCAGATGCCCTCCACCCACATCAGGTTTCCAAGGGACGTGAAGACCATGGCCAAAGCTCAGGGAGTTCTAAAAACTGCTCTTCTGACCATCTTTAAAACAACCAGACCAACCAAGCTTCTTGCTAAAGGTAAAGGAAACGTACCATGTGGGGAAGCATTTTAATTTCCTTTGAAAATGACCCCTTAACAAGAAAGGATCAGGCAGTACCCTGTTTCCAATCCCTGATTTTTATTTTATTTTATTTGTTTTTGTTTTTGTTTTTTCGAGACAGGGTTTCTCTGTGTAGCTTTGGAGCCTGTCCTGAAACCTGCTTTGGAGACCAGGCTGGCCTTGAACTCACAGAGATCCACCTGCTTCTGCCTCCCAAGTGCTGGGATTAAAGGCGTGCGCCACCACCACCTGGCTCCCTGATTTTTTAATCACATATGGGTATTGCATGAATTCAATTCCTATCTAGCAAGCTTCAGAGCCACTCATGCCTCCTGCCCTTTTCTCCTAGCTTCACATCTCCAACAGTGCCCCGTACCAAACAGTCCTTAATTACTTGAAATCTAATATAACTGTCTCATGATGAAGCTCAAACCAAAATAACTATGAAGCCCTCTGTCCAATGGCTCCTAGTAGGGAGAAAAGTAGAACCAAAGACCCTAGGCAGAGAAATCCACCTATTACTGTACACTCCCACAAATCCCAAACCCACTGTGTAGCCCAGTATGTGCTCTCACCTTAATCCCTGACAGCATGACGGTAACAAGGTAGTGATCAGGGAGGAGCAGGGCCCGGACCACACTGCCATCTCGAACATGCTCGATGATAGCTGAATGACAGAACACCTTTGAGCATTACAGAAAGTTGTCCCAGAGTTATACAATTCCCAAGCTACTTACACCTAACCCATCTCCTCTCCCTCCAAAAAACCTGAAAAGCCTCCCTCACAGAAGTGGAACAATGGGATGAGTGTCCTGACTGGGCCAGGCAGGAAAACTCTAACAACAAATGGCGCCCAACGTGGGGCAAGAGTTTCCACCTAAAACCTGAGAAAAAAGAATTTAAAACGGAGCTAAAAACAGCTTCCTAACTGTCTCTCTCAAGTTAGCAGCAGCCTGCGGGTTTGAGCTACTATGGCGAGTTCCTGGCGTGATCGTCTGACCTGCAGTGTGGCGGGAATGAGGAATCTATAAGCGACACTTTACTCTGCTGCGTGGTGGATTTAGCCTTTGCTAGTTTAAAAAAAAAAAAAGATTTCTGGGCTATGCGCTGCTTTGATAGAACTGCTTCTGAGAGTTGATGGTACACATGGCTCCAGACCCAGAGCTGGCAGTAAACTGTACCACCGCCATGTTGGAAAACTGAGGTGGGTGGAGCCAGCAGCCACAGTGGCATTTCAGTGTTACAAAGATGGATATTACACAGAGAATCTGGTTTGTCTTGTCTTTGGGATTTTTAACTACAAAAAAAGATTTGACCGTAAAAGCTGTTGAGTTAAACAAATATGTAAATTTTAAAGGTACCTTGACTTCAAAATTTGGATATAAGGATATGTTGCTTTGGAAAAGAGTCTCTGCTTTTGTTTCCACAGAAAGCCAGAGGCTGTGGATTTGTTCCGGATTAAGATACATCAGGTTTGATCAGCCAAGACCACCTGAAAGGTCTCTGATGACACCATGGCCCAGATGATCCAACATCCAAAATGGTTTCAAGGCAACTGGCTCAGAGGTTCACCCTAATGGACTACTCCATAATCCTAAAATTTTCTTTGTGTCCCCATAAGATACAGCGCCCCCCTCCAGCAGGAAGTAGTAAGAGAAACTACACCCACATTCCCAAAATTATCAAGCTGGCTTTGGAGATGGAATTGGCTCACTCCTTCTCTAAACCCAGACATATTGCTAAAAGAAAAGGTTAAGAGATTCTTGTGTCCCAAATCAGAAGAGCCCTCTGGTGTGGGACAGAGAAAAACCAATATTTTTATTTAAAGCAGTTTGATTATAAATGCAATCTCTTTCTAAAGAAGAAAAGGGGATATGATATAGATATAACAGGATTAAAGGGTAGATTAAGGAACTTACTTCCAAAGAGCAACAACTTGTTTAAAATGTTTTACATTTGTATATTTTTTAGTCTATTGATACAAGCTTAAAGTTAATTTTGTTATACTGTGTGTATATTTCTACTCCTGTTTAAGGTATTATGTTTGTATAGCTCATTTTAAATTGAAATGAATAATCAAAAATAGATTAATGATTAGTCATCTATGATAATCATACTCATAGCCATGTTAGTTAAGTCTTCTAGATATATATAGAGATATTTCAGATAGATAGGTAATCTTCAAATACTTCAAAGACCTACAAAATATGGCATTTAAAATACTTTTAAAATTTAGACTTTCTGGACAGTGAGACATGTCTGCTCCTGGCAGCACCAATTTACTTCAGAGAGAAAGATGGGCATTGAAGACACTTCATATGGAATTTATCTTCACCTTGGCAAAAATAGCCATTTGGGCAAGAAACTGTTCTTGCCTGGACTGCTTGATCAACTGGACATGCAGGACCCATAGAAAGGTGACCACTAAACTTTGCTTGACAAAATGGTCCTTCAGGTTCCTGCTTTGCAGAGGAAACTGCCAGACGTTCTACAGGACACTGAGAGAAGTGACCAAGAGACTCTAGCCCTGTGGGCTGAAGACAAATGCCCCAACTTTACAAAGGAACATTAGGTGACTGTCCAGGCTGCCAGCTGTCTCTGTCTACTCTTGCAAGACTCCCGAAAAATGCTTGCATCCTTCTCCCGGTTCTCAGGTAATATTATATCCTTCTGAGGTCTTTGATGTGGTTGAAGACTAGATAGTTATAATTTCCTCAGTTATGATACAAGATAAGTTAGATATAAAACTTTAGACTCACAAATATAAGATAGATAGGATATCTTCTTTAATATTGTAACTGTAATTCTTGCTTGATAATTGTTTTGTTATATGTAATTGTACTATGTAAAAGTTAAAACCTTCCTTAAAAAAAAAAGAAAAGGGGAAGTGCTGTGGATATCTCTCTGTACAAATAAAATGCTGTTTGGCCAGTGGCTAGGCAGGAAGTATAGGCGGGACAAGAGAGAAGAGAATTCTGGGAAGTAGAAGGTTGGGGAGAGACACCGCCAGCCGCCGCCATGAGAAGCAACATGTAAAGACACTGGTAAGCCACAAGCCATGTGGCAAAGTATAGACTAACAGAAATGGGTTAATTTAAGATAGAAAAGGTAGATAACAAGCAGCCTGCCACGGCCATACAGTTTATAAGCAATATAAGTTTCTGTGTGTTTACTTGGTTGGTTCTGAGCGTCTATGGGCCTGGCGGGTAAGAGAGATTTGTCCTGACTGGGCCAGGCAGGAAAACTCTAACTACAGATGAGTCCAGGAGAACACAAAGCAAAGCTGCTTTTCTGTCTTCTGAACCTACTAAGACTTCATGAAACTCTCTCCAAAATCTAGGATGTTCACAAAATAACTAGTAACCTACAGTGGGCTTGTGTGTGTGTGTGTGTGTGTGTGTGTGTGTGTGTGTGTGTGTGTGTAGTTTGGGGTTTTGGGGTTTTTTTGTTTTGTTTTTTTGTTTTTTTGTTTTTTCGAGACATGGTTTCCCTGTGTATCTTTGCACCTTTCCTGGAACTCACTTGGTAGACCAGGCTGGCCTCGAACTCACAAAGATCCACCTGCCTCTGCCTCCCGAGTGCTGGGATTAAAGGCGTGCGCCACTACCACCTGGCTTGCTTATATTTTATTAAATCTGCAGTCAGTAAAGGCCCAAACTAGCAAAAACTATATAGCATATATATATATATATATATATATATATATATATATATATATATGTTTATATGTTTACATGAATATGGATTATGTTTCTACTTCCAAGTTTCAGGGTTAGTTTTAAGTAGTCTTGAGGGAATAGAAAATACACAATGTGTAAAATACTAACAGCTTACAATCAGCAACAGTACAGGGCTAGCCTCCCCTACATATTTCCTGTAGTAAGCTTTGTGAACCAAGCCCCTTCCAAAGTGCCCCAGTGTTCTCTAACCTGTAAGGATTCCCTTTGGATACTAAACAAGCAAAAGAAAGACACACTGAATCTTATAAACCCCAAGAATCAAAGAGAGCAAACAGCAAGAGATCACCCTGAGTCTGCCTGCCTTTCCCTGCCCTCCTCACCATTGACAGGCTTCTGGTGGTGTGAGTCCACGAAATGCCTTGGGTTCTCAATGGTATACTTGAGGTCCCGGATGGTGTGTGAACCGTTCCCCTCACTCCACATCCCTTTCTTCGATGCTTTCGCTTGTTCCTCACACTCTGAAAGCCGGTTCTGCTCGGGGCTGGGACATGAAAGACAAACAAGCTTGGTTACTGGGTTCACAAACAGCCCAACAGCTCTCTGCCAGGTGATCTCTTCAGTATCTTCTCCCTTAAAAGATTCCAAGGCATTTATTTAACCAGAAAATCACCATAAGCACAATTTCCAAATTCCAAATGTGTTCCTTCAAAGGGCAGATGAGAGTCTAAGAGCATTTAATGAGGGGATCTAAAGAACATGCAGTCCTTCCACCAGTGAGTAGAACAGAACAAGTTAATGGCTCCAAGGGGAGCCACTCCAGGGGGTACAAATTCATTTAAACATCCCAGATTCCAGAAGCTAGGTCCAACTCAACAGGGTTTGGTGCAGGGAAAATAACTAAAAGCCACCCTTAACGCTTTCTCTAGCCACAAATCAAGGCTGGGGCCATCTGCAGGGTGCACTGCTGTAACAGATAATGATGGCTCAGAATTACTTAGACATCCAACAAGGTTAGCTAGACAATGGCAATTTGAAAATAAGCCTCTTCTTCATCAGGCTGGAAACCAACAGGAGTACAGCCCAAAAGGAAAATATCGAACAAACAAGTACTTCTTCAGCAGGGGGAGTAGTGCAGAAATGACTGTTTACTGTCACATCTGAGCTAAATGTAGGAAGCAATGAACTACAAGGCCTTTGCAGGACTCCAAACACCAGGGACCATGCACAGCCATACACACATCTGGGTCTCTAGGAATTTCTGTCTAAGCAAGCATGACCTAGTATTTCCCAAGCTAGAAGTTTCTGGTACCTCTTCCTTCTCTTCATCCAAAATATAGCCAGAGGATTCAGATATCAAAATTCATAGTAGCCAGAATTTAATTAGATTGTGGAGGTAGCAAAAGCAGAAGGAAGTATAAACAGCCTGGAGGGACTAGTGCTCCAGTGATAGCACAAAACTGGTAAGGAGTTTGGCTTTATTCATTCCGGTTGCAAACTGAATTCCCAAGAAAAAAACAGTGCAACAGTAATCATGCCAGTAATTGTCCTTAAGTTAGAACTGTGGCGTGCTTCCAAAAACACCACCTAAAAACAAATGTCTTAATTCAACCAATTCCCACAGGCAACACACAAAAATTACAGAGTTCAGCAAAAGTCTCCTCACAATCAGAAAGGACTGCACATACACAATGATAAACCTGGTCCCAAGTCTCAGAGGACAGAAAGAAGGCAAAAGGTGTAACTGTGCCTTTGGCTCATTCTCATCATGGGTATACCTGATGCAAATATTTATCCAAAGTCTTTTCTTTGGCTACTGCAGTCATATAACATAGCAAGGACTTAATGTTTTAAATAGCATGTTTATAGCCTCCAAATTACTGATGTAGCATATCACTTTTCAGAGACTAAAGTGTTAATTAAAGCCAGCTGCAATCCACCCTACTGAGAATACTAGTGAACTTGAACATGATTTATGTATTATAAGCCTTACTTGTGTACGTGTGTGTGTGTGTGTGTGTGTATGTGTGTGTGTGTGTGTGTGTGTATTCTAACAAGTTCACACTGCCATTGGCTAGACAAACATGTTTTTATCTATTAGTGAAGTATCTACAGATTCAAGACCACAGGGTCAGAAAAGAGTTTTTACTAACCTTCAAAACAGAACAATGTAGCCCTGTCAATTAAACAGATTCAAAGCAGAATCTTTTTTTCCCTGCAGTGTTCCTTATATCAGATGAGACATCCTATCTTTTTATTGTCTATCTCCTCGTTAGAATGCTAGCACAGCCTAAGTCTATTCACTGCTATATTCTCAGTGCATAGAATCCTAATACACAGTCGAGGCTCAATATTCGGGTTGGCTGGCTGGCTAGGTAAATACTCTGGAATTGCATATCTATTGTCTAAGACTTACTAACTCATGAATAAAAAACAAAACAAAAAAACCCACAAACCTAGTCTCCAGGCCTGTTTCTAAAGGAGGTATACATAAATCAAATGCCATTAGTAAATGCTTAGTGACCTCCTGACTCAAAACCATCCAGGAGCAAGATCTCAGAAGAAATTAAAGCACCTGAAGTTATCCATCTTGCAGGAGAAAACAGGACTGAAATGCAGTAAAACAGTTTACAGTGGCTACCAACCTCTTGGTGCCTCAAAGAAGAACATCATGAATGCTGCATACTTACTTATTGGCTCTCATGCCTTCTCTCCGGGTGGCCAAGCCTTCTGCAACTAGTGACTCTGCAATGTTTTCCCCATTAGTATCTGAGGGAGGAAATTAACCACATTAGTATCTGAGGACGGAAACTAACCACCAAAGTCAAACCTGCCCCTGCTAGCAACGGCTCACAGGATAGGCCATTTTCATCCTCACTCTTCAGGAGGGGGATACTGTGGAGGAAGGTACCAGCAGAAATGCAGCACCAAGCTTCTCAGAAAACTTCCAAAACATCTAGTCTCTTGGACAATCTTTTTTTCCCAGGACTTTGTTTTTAATTTTCTAGAGTATTCTTAGGCCAAAAGCAATCCTGGGAGTTACAGGAGACTCACACATGGCAGGTAGCTCAGGAAAACAGCAAGGAAAATGAAACCTGCTACTGAACACGCATACAGCTCCCTGTATCCTATGTGGTCCCCTCTAATCAGGGACTGCACTTGCTCCACTGGGTTCCTGCAAGAATTAAATAGCCTGTGAAATCACCAACCAGTGTGGAGTCAGGAATTAGAAAAAGGCAAGTGCCGTCTACCACACTTATGCCATAAAGTCCAATTCCTCTTCATGTCATCTTCTCTACTCCAAAGGCCACTAAGACGAGCCACACAGCTGAAGACTAGCTTACTTGTGTTCTCGAAAAAATACTAAGAAGACAGTGTCTAGATCTTCTCTTTTACAGAGTAGCCATCAGGGCAGGAAAGAAAAAGATGGTAAACATGAAACTTAACCTGATAAAGGTTCCACTTAAGCATCAGGTTCCACCTGAAACATTAATTGCAGTTCCATACTATTGAAAAAAGCTTTTAGTCTTGGTATGTCTCTTAAATCTTTATCGGCTAAAACAATAAAAGAAGGCACCTTTGCAGAAAACACTTCATAAAAATCTTTAATATGGCAGGGAGCAAGCTCCCAGATAAACTGTAACACAGCAGTCTAGCTGATAGGTAATATCAGCACAGAATGAAATTCTGCAAGGGTTATATCTATCTGGTATACTACATCCTGACTTCCTCAAGCACTAACAAGTATATGTACATACATACACATAAATGCACACATCTCTACTGCCTTGTCACTAGAAAACAAAAGCAAATTGTGTATTTCTTTTTCTACCCAAAAATGTTGAGAACAATGTTTATACAAAGGACTCTCAAGATTCTGCAGCTAAGAATCTGGCCTTTGGCCCGAGGTTACTGTTAAATCCAAACACAGATTTCACTAATACTAATAAATATTACAATGGTTTCCTCAAAACACAGGAATTCTAGAGTGGAGAGTCCAGTCAAAAGATGCAACAATGAAGGAAAAGTTGTGCACCAAGGGGCCAAAAAGTCAGAAGATAGCAAAGAATGAAGCCCAGGTGCAAAACAAGTGACAAACCATAAACCACTATCAACAACATATCCCAAAGCTCTCAGAAACGTTCTTGGTACAGAACACTATGAAATGGTGACTTTTAGAAAGTGAATTCTCAGTGGGTGATGGTTAATCTTCACTGACAACTTAAGCAGACTTAGAATCACAGGAGGCACAACTCTAGGTGTCCAGAGAGGCCAAAGTGAGGAGGGGACACCTACCCAGAATCTGGGTGGCAACAACAGGTGGGATCACTGTTCAAATAAACAAGGAAAAGAAGAAAGTGAGCTGAGCACCAGCATTCACTGGTCTCTGCTTCCTGAGCACAGATGAGATGTGATCAGCCAGTCCTCATGGTCCGGCTGCCACGTCTTCCCAGCCATGACAGACTGTCAAATCAGTGAACCCTCCCTTCCTTGAACTGCTTTTTTCAAGAAAACTAACTTAGAATATTTCTCCTGAAAGGAGAAAAACATTCCCTTAGACTGAAGCTTCAAAGGAAGCAACAAAATGTGACAGAAAGGGAAGAAGGAAGGTAAAACCTATAAGCCAAGGACCTCATTCTTGGATGTTATCTATCAAATTATGAATAAGAGGGAGTCACAAAAAAATAGTATCTTGGAGCTGGTAGAAAACTATCTTATTTTATCTTAGAGGACTAAGCCTAGGTGTCATACACCTTAAATCCCAGCACGCAGAAGGAGGAGGCATCAGGGCAGCCTGATCTATATCGCAAGTTCCAGTCCTAATAAGTCAAAACTAATCATCTTTCTATAGTAAGTTCTAGTCTAATCACAAGTTCTACTCGCCAACCCTCAAAAAAAAAAAAAAAAAAAAAGAAAGAAAAAAGAAAAAAGAAAAAATTCAAGAGAACTGGGCAAGAGGGCTCCACTGTCATTCTCAATTCTCTGCAATTAAGCTCAGTCTTTTTCTTTTTTTCTTTGGAGCCTGTCCTGGAACTCACTCTGTAGCCCAGGATGGCCTTGAACTCACAGAGATCTGCCTGCCTCTGCCTACCAAGTGCTAGGATTAAAGGTATGCACCACTACTGCCCAGCTAAGCTCAGTCTTTTTATTTTTTTAAGAAATAATATAAAAATTTTATTTATCTCCTTCTGTGTGATTAGGCAAAACCATGAGAATGAATGGATATTTGCTTAGCACAGTGTGCCATAAATGCCAAAAGTACTTAGTCTTAATCCTTCTGACATTTTTTTTTTAAGCTCAGTCTTAATGGGATATCATTATGCTTACCTTCTAATGCTGGCCTAGAGTCAGGCATTGACTATTTAAGTCAAACAGATAATCTAAGTTGCTAAGATATTAGGAAACCTTTTAATTAATTAGCCACCGTTAGCTTAATAAAAAGAAATCTACTCCAAAACTATTCAAGTATTTAAACTGCTGTGACACTGCATATTTCCCTATAAAGTGAAGTTGAAAGTAAATTGTGAGTGTCGAAAGGGATAATGAACACATTTCTTATACATTTATCCTGATAAACTTATTTTTTATATTAACACATTTAAGACTAAATCTTTGTGTTGGTCCAGATTAAGCAGGCTTTCTCTTTTAAAAAATGTAATTAGCTATTGCCTAGAAAACATTTAACTAAGTCTTTCACTGTCCCATTGCCCACTCACTCAAAACTCTATTCCCTGCTTTTACAGTCCCTCTATCCAATCCAAAGAAGACCACAACATCTAATAGTCCATGAATCATTTGACCAAGCTAAAATGTGTTTATATGTGCATATGCGCATGTGTCAGCATACACAAAGTTAATGGTGATGTAGACCAAATCAAAACTAGTTATTTTACCTATCTTTAAACTCTCAGGAGCTTGCAAATGAAGAAACCAGGGCTTGTAGAGGTAAAGGGTAAAGGGATACAGAATGGGAAAGTCAGAATTCTAACCCAGCCATCCAATTCCAAAGCCTGTTTTCATTCTATTTTATTTCAAACAAGACGATAGATTTTTAAAATAACAACCACTGGCCCCAAACAGATCTTCTTTTGCTAAAGAGTCCCCAGAAAGAAGAAAAGCTACAAGATAAAAGAATGCAGAATGCCATATAGGAAATCTATAGGAATTCAATTAGCACTCCGCCCCCAAAGCACAGAGCTGCTGAGTGGCCTCTATGGGAAGAAGAATGCCACAGTAAACCACAGGTCCTACACCAGTCCAACAAAGCACAGGTGAACAAGGACCAGGACTACTGGAGGTGTGCCTCTGTTCTTATGTGTACGTGCCCAGCAGGAATTCCCATACAACCCACAGCAACTCTCCTAGAGTTAACGACAGAAGGGGCTCATTTTGGCCTTCTGCCAAATCAAAACTGATCCTTGGATGAACTTTAGGCTCCAAGAGAAATGAGTCCACTCTTCTTGCTGCTCACCTTTTCCAAGGTAGATCATCCCATATTCTCGTCCCTGGGGAGTCTTGTTTTCTATCGTGAAACAGACTTCCTTCCCAATCAGCTTCTTGCGAAGGAATTCTCGAGCAGGAAATGCCCAAGGCTGAAATACAAAACAGAAGTGTCATGGGAAAACTGGCTACTCCAGACCCAATCAGTATCAAAGCAACTTCATGTCTTCAATAAAACTGTTTAGCACTTAACCTCAGTCTGGCCAAGGACACGAGGAGGAAATACATACAACTGACTGCACACTTCGAGGCCTCCTAGAAAGGGTCTAGCACTGGATTAACTAGCACAGGCCTAACAGAGGCCTTAGAGCCCTCCAGACACCAGCAGCAGCACTGGCCTCCACCACTCTCTGCTCAGCTTCAGCCTCCTTTTGCACAATATCTGCCACCATTTACATAGCACTTGCACATGCCTGCCAGTGCTCTGACTGCTTTCGGTAGCTCATCCCACTCCCTGACATGGGAAGCCCCTCCAGGAACCACCTAGAGGTGAATCATCATAAATGACGACTACTATCCCATCTGCTTGTCTCCTTCCAGTCTGTAACGCACTTGCCTTAATGCCAGTTCGAGGCAGAGCTTTTAGTGCTGTTACTATTGGGGAGTGAATCTCTGCTCACGTAGGAGCTTTATTTATGCCATTTCTACCGCTCTTCCAAGGACAGCAATAAAGCTGAGAAAGCAGTCCCCAAAATGTTTCCTCTTCTACTTCTACTCTGGTCTAAAACCTGGAATTTGGACAGTAAAATGGCTCAGCAGGTAAAAGCTCTTGCTGCACAAACATGACAGCCTGACTCCAATCCCCAGATCCCATGCTGCAAAAAGAAAACAGGCACCTGAAAGCTGTCCTCTGGCCTCCACATGCATACTGTAACATGTGTGTCCATGTGCGCACACACATGTACACACTGTAATACTAATACTAATAAACGTTGAAAAAGTTTTAATGTTTAAAGATTCTAGAATCCTGGAAAAACACCAGTAACAGCTCTTGATAAGGAGCATCTTATAAATGGCATGATAATTATTATTCTCTCACTCATTCAGGACAGACATGGGGGGGCACACATAATGGGAAACAAAGTCTCTATGTGAACAAGAACAAGATAATCCACAAAGAGATGATCTTGTCCACATCGTCACTCCTAGGATGGTGCAGGTCCGTCCAACCCACAGCCCACCATCCACAGGTGGCTGGCTGATGATGGCTATAAATGCTACCCAACATAAAACAGTAAGTTATTTAAGAGACTATGAAGGTTTTTTGCATGTGTATATGATTTTTATTTTAACTGCATGGTTCTCAAGTGTTTACTTTGTAGATGACACTGTGTTACAATGTCAAAAGGTTAGACATGCCTGGTAGGGAAGAGGAAAGGTCTCCTCTTAAGTAAGACGGTCAGAGGAGCCGACACTTCAACTGACAGCCAGGGCCTAGCTCGGAGTCCCAAGTTCCTTTACGACAGAAATGGGGAGGGAAGGGTCAAGGGCACAACAGCAGCCCACATACTAAAAGTGCAAGCATAAAAGGGAGCTTCTCCCTTTCCGACTGTCATCTCTTCACAGTGCAGCATACACATAACAAAATGCAGGTCAGACGATCAGTACCTTGAAAAGGAAGGTCTGGATAACCTTTTCTATCCAGGAAGCTTATTTTATGAGGTCATTCAATAAACTTCATCAAACTTTGAAAACTCCATATAACTTCCTGGAAACTAGAAGCCAATGGAAGATGCAAGTCATGAAAACAGTGCAGTTATTTAACCCAGATGGTAAGTGGTTCTAGGAAGCACAAACCAACCTTCTACTCATCCATCCTGCTAGTCTCTTCTCAAAGCACCAACAAGCAAAGAGACGAAGCACCCAACAGCAATACAGAGTTCACAATATCACCATGTCTCATTTTTACAATCACCTCATTCCCTAAAAATGAAGACATCACTCGCCAAAGTGAAGTCTGATAAGATTCCAATTACAAACTGCATCACAGAAAACAGTTCTGAATCAACAGTACTGAACTTCCTGTATTTTTACTATTTCTTCTAAAAATGTTTGAACTACGGTTGTCTTCATAACATATTAATATTCAAACTTCAGTAACATAGTACTTTCTTAATACCTGAGAGAGAGCTCAGCAAGTGCTCCAAAGGGAAGCATATTTATCATGGGCAACAACACTCATCAAGGGTCAGTTCACAAGGAAATACATCTCTAGCCCCTGTGAGAAATCCTCCAGTTTCTATCTACCACAAAGACGCTCTCTAAAAGCTTTTAAGGATTGCTCAAGGAGCATCCATTCTTACCCTCGTGTTTTACAGCTCATCTGTCACCAGCTGGTCAGACAATAAAAGCAAGCCACACTGGAGGACTTGAAAATATACCTGATTCTATAGGGGAAAAAACCAAAGCACCAAGTGTCTACAATCTTTTCCAAAGCCAGGCCTTCTTGAAGCTTTGTTCTATCCACAACTGGGCAATTTGCTCCTGAATAAGCTACTAACAACAACAGTCAATCAGAAGACTCAGAGCTACACAGGACAGAGTCTGACCTCGTCCCTTACAAAGGCAAGGGAACAGTCTGGGAGGGATGGTCTGTCCCAATACAGCTTGCTGGAACTGTAAGAGGCCCATACAGGGAAATCTGGTCTGTCCATAGGCCATCCCAGAGTTCTACGTAAGAAACAAACGCCTTGAAGTAGCTGAACTTGAACTACCACTTCTCTTTAGGGTCCCCAACAGCAGGAAGCAGCAGCCTGCACTCCATGCTAAGACCCAAACAAAGCCATGATGTCTCAAGTCATGAAACAGAATGTTTTAATTCCAATCTTCTCTTTGGTCAGACTCCTAAAACTACTGAGATAAGATCAAACCCAGAATAATGTCAACTGTGAAGCTAGAGAATTTGGTACATGGTCCAAAGCTCAGAACTCCCTGTTTCTCCCTCTTCGAACCATCCCATTGCACCACCTAGATATCCTGCTCTACCACCTCAGTCCTCAAAAGCTATAATGAAAGTAAGACTGTGACACATTCATTTCTGAATTTCCCCCTGAAACCAGCATAGAGCTTCACACACAGCAGGCACTCAGTTAATCTGTGGGAAATAAATATATAACCAGCACAGTGCCCATCAATGCAGTGTCTAGGCTGCCTGGAGTATCTAGGCAACGCTGGGGATTAGTCTGGCACAGGGCAGTGACGGCTGGGGACATACAGGGAACCTGTTTTCATTTCCACAGGACTTATGAGAAAGCTGAACAGCGCTGAAAGAAGATACCAGGACGGAAGGGAAAAAAATAATCATATGAATGATATTTGGGGCAGTGACACAAAGAAAATCAAATGAATAACGATGTCCTTGATTCTTCTTGAATGTCCCTGACTCTTCTTTCTTGTGAACAAAAGCTAGACAATGTTCTCCACGTCAATGGAAAGCTGGTGCCTCACTGTGCCATACACCAACCCCAAAGGAGAGGTACTCCGTTCCTTTTCTCATCTATTTGAGTGGGGACTCACTGTATACCTGCTTTGAGTCAGGTGCCGACCAGACACAGGGACACAGAGGTGAGAGGAAAGCTTCCTTTTTTTGAAGAGTTCACAATCCAGTAGAGAAAAACATACAACTCAGAAATGAAAGGCTGTAAATGCTCTGACAGCACAAAGATGGGACATGGGAAAGTAAGGTCAGAGGCTGTGTCTAAAGACAGTGGGTAGTCACCAGGTCACACTGACGGGGAAACACTCCTGAAGGAGAAAGCAATAGGAGCTGAGGGTACAGGCAGAGGGGACTCCAGTAGGCTGTGGGAAAAACAGTGCTGTTATCACCACTGGGCCCAATGACCACAGAGGTGCTTCAAGCCCTGTGATAAATGATCAATACCAAGAAGTTGGCCCCAAACACATATACATATAAGCAACACTAAAATCAACTAAGCAGATTATAAGTGTGTGTATGCGTATATGTGTGATAGCACTAGAAGAGACCATGAATTTGAGGAGTTTCTGGGGGTAGACACAAGAGAAGTTGAACAGAAGGAAATGATATAAATACAGTATTCATTTATGAGGTTTGGTTGGTTGGTTGGTTGGTTGGTTGGTTGGTTGGTTGGTTTTGGTTTGGTTTGGTTTTTCGAAACAGAGTTTCTCTGTGTAGTTTTGGTGCCTGTCCTGGATCTTGCTCTATAGACCAGGCTGGCCTCGAACTCACAGAGATCTGCCTGGCTCTGCCTCCCAAGTGCTGAGATTAAAGTCATGCGCCAGCACTGCCTGGCTCATATATGACATTCTTAGAAGATAAATAATATAGTAAAACAAGAATTTTTTTTTTTAATTAGGAGGAAAAGGACAGTCAAAGCACAAATGGACTTGTGGTCTAGGCTCAGGCATGTAGCTTGTCAGAGTAATGAAAACCACTGGAGTGTCTAAGAATAACACTGAGCAAAAGTATGTAAATTATGTTCCAAAAAGACCTGGGGTATGATGGCACCCTTTAATCCCAGTACTTAAGCAGAGGCCATGAGGCCAACCTGGTCTAGATAGAGTTCTAAGCCAGCTGGGGTTACAGAGTAAGACCCTGTCCAGAGGGGATCTGAGATCTCTGGAGGAAGTATGAGAAGAAAGGAGAAGTCAAAGAGCATATTGTTTAAATGTCCCCAGCCCAACAGAAGAGTTGAGCAAGAACCCTATCAATAGCCATGAAATGTGCAACACAGACAGGCTGGAGAGAGGCAGACTCTCTAGGTCTTGATCAAGGCCTGGATACTGGGTGGGGTGTTCCAAGAAAAGAGACCAACACAAGGAAAATCAGATTTCTCCTTTGGACTGTCAGGCTGTGACTGGAACCCTGTGTCCATGTCGCACCAAGGGTGTGAGAGGAAGACCAGACCACGACAGGGGGAGGACAGACTAGGCCTTAGGAGGAAGCAATAGCCATGGGCTGCGAGAGAGTGACTGCAGCTACCAAGTACTCCATCTCACAAAGAACTCTTGAAGAGTTCCTGGAAAAGGCTTGTGACACCAAACTGCTCTAGAAAAGATAAAGCACTGGATTATAAAACTTATGTACAACTAAGATAGAGTGGCAGGTACCTTCCATGCCATCATTCCTGACAGAGTCTGCTCAGATTCTACTGCCCTGTTACACAGGAGGCAGTGCCCCACATTCTCATCCATGAAACAGGAAATTAAACAAACCTTTCTTAGATAAGGCTGCACTGCTTCTTTCTTTTGGGGAAAAAGAGCTTGATGGCCTCTAAGAAGAGCCAGCTCTTCACCTCTCAGGAGCAATCAAGTTGTTGTAGGGCACACAGCCGAAAGGAAGAGAGAAACCTGAACCAGCAATTCACCCATGGGACGCTCACTCAATGGCTGAGGAATGCCAAGAGGTTTAATCTTCAGTCCTTGATCTAACAGACTAGTGATTACCAAACATTTATTAAGTACTCTGTAATGTGCTAAGCACTTCATGTTTCCTTATTTAATCCTCACTGAGCAATCCAGAGGTAGATATAGACACTACATTAGTCTCCACACTTGTAGTTACTGACGGAGGACCAATGAGAAAGAACTGATTTGAATGTATTTAGTCATTATCTCCAGAGTCTAACCAACGACTGCTGATAGAACAAGTATGGGTGGTTTTTCTCCATCTCCATTATCTATAATGCTGTCTTACTATTGCCTTATTTTTAAAAATACTATTAAAGCATAAAGAACTAATGCTTTCCTTAAATAAAAGCTCATGAGCTATTACTTTGTCTTCTTCACTTCCTTGAAAATGGAAAGCAGAGAATAGCCAATTATAACCTGCCCAAAGTCGCAGCCAAGCCGCAGCCAAGAACAAATGTGAGTCCAGAAATCATGTTTCTGACCACCAGAGAAGCAGCTAAAGGAGAACCAAGCCCCAATATTTGCAAGTGTAGACACCATCTTCTCTACTTCCCACAGCAATTGCAATGGACAGCCGCTGCCTGGAGAGGCAAGGGTCTGAGCAGTCAAGAGTCAGCTGATGTGAGAGGCCACAGAGCCAGGTGGTAAGAATTAGGGGTGGAGAAGGCAGAGAGGAGATGGTGAGAAAAAGCTCAGAAGTAACTTTTCAGAGCGTAACATAATGACAAGCCACAAGCTGCCCAGAAACTGATTTTAAAAAAAACTCATCCTTAAAAAACCCTCATGGTTAGGGCCAAGGAAATGGCTCAGCTGATAAAGGTGCTTGCCACAAAGCCCAACTCCTAAATCCACATGGTAGGAGGAGAGAACAGACTCCCACAGGTTGTCCTCTCACCTCCACACATGAACCTATGCAACACACACACACACACACACACACACACACACACACAGAGAGAGAGAGAGAGAGAGAGAGAGAGAGAGAGAGAGAGAGAGAGAGAGAGAGAGAGAGAATTTTTAAAACAGTAATAAAAGCTCTTTTTTTAGGGCTGGGTTGTGGAGTGTTTGTCTATCACACACTGAAACCTTGGGTTCAATCACAGTACCAGATTTAATGGCACATTCCTGTAATTCCAAAACTCAGGAGGGAAAGGCAGGAGGATCAGAAATTCAGTTATCCCCTCCTATGGAAGTATAAAGTCAGCTCAAGCTACATGAGACCTTATCACCAAAAAAGACAGGGGATTGAGAGTTGGGAAGAGGGAACTAGATATTGCTCAGAAGTAGACACTTGCCTGGCAGGTGTGAGACCCTGCTTTCAAGTCCCAGTACTGCCAAAAACAAACAAAGAAAAAACACCTCACATTTACATAAAACTTTACAGTTTCACAAATTCAGACAGCTTTGGGGATATTGGCAACTATAACAAAAGGTTAGCGCCGTTAGCGCCGGACGGTGGTGGTGGTGGCGCACGCCTGTAACCCCAGCACTCGGGAGGCAGAGGCAGGTGGATCTCTGTGAGTTCAAGGCCAGCCTGGGCTGCAGAGTGGGTTCCAGGAAAGGCACAAAGAGAAACCCTGTCTGGGGGAAAAAAAAAAAAAGGTTAGCACTAGCATTGACAGAGAGCTGCCATTTATAAAAATGTTACACTGATATGACTTCATGCTGTGGATATCGCTCTGTGTAAATAAAGTTCTGATTGGCCAGGGGCCAGGCAGGAAGTATAGGCGGGACAAGAGAGAAGAGAATTCTGGGAAGGAGAAGGCTGGGAGAGACACTGCCAGCCGCCGCCATGAGAAGCAACATGTAAAGATACTGGTAAGCCACAAGCCATGTGGCAAAGTATAGACTAACAGAAATGTGTTAATTTAAGATGGAAGAAGTAGATAACAAGAAGCCTGCCACAGCCACACAGTTTATAAACAATATAAGTTTCTGTGTGCTTTCTTGGTTGGGTCTGAGCGACTGTGGGACTGGCGGGTAAGAGAGATTTGTCCTGACTGGGCCAGGCAGGAAAAATCTAACTACAAATGGCGCCCAACGTGGGGCAAAAATTTCCACCTAAAACCTGAACAAAAAGATTCTAAAGCGATGCTAAACACAGCTTCCTAGTTGTCTTTCTCAAGGTAGCGGCAGCCTCCCGGTTTGAGCTACTATGGCGGGTTCCTGGCATGTGCGTCTGACCTGCAGTGTGGCGGGAATGAGGAATCTACAAGCGGCACTTTACTCTGCTGCATGGTGGATTTAGCCTTTGCTAGTTAAAAAAAAAAAAAGGGGGTTTCTGGGCTATGCGCTGCTTTGATAGAACTGCTTCTGATAGTTGATGGTACACATGGCTCCAGACCCAGAGCTGACAGTAAACTGTACCGCCGCCATGTTGGGAAACAGAGGTGGGCAAAGCCAGCAGCCACAGCAACATTTCAGTCTTACAAAGACAGATATTACACAGAGAATCTGGTTTATGTTGTCTTTGAGATTTTTAACTACAGAAAAAGATTTGATCGTAAAAGATGTTCAGTTAAACAAATATGTAAATTTCAAAGGTACCTTGACTTCAAAATTTGGATATAAGGATATGTTGCTTTGGAAAAGAGTCTCTGCTTTTGTTTCCACAGAAAGCCAGAGGCTATGGATTTGTTCCAGATTAAGATACATCAGGTTTGATCAGCCAAGACCACCTGAAAGGTCTCTGATGACACCATGGCCCAGATGATCCAACATCCAAAATGGTTTCAAGGCAACTGGCTCAGAGGTTCACCCTCACGGACTACTCCATAATCCTAAAATTTTCTTTGTGTCCCCATAAGATACAGCAACCCCTTCCAGCAAGAAGTAGTAAGAGAAACTATGCCCACATTCCCAAAATTATCAAGCTGGCTTTAGAGATGAAATTGGCTCACTCCTTCTCTAAACCCAGACATATTGCTAAAAGAAAAGGTTAAGAGATTCTTGTGTTCCAAATCAAAAGAGCCCTCTGGTATGGGACAGAGAAAAACCAATATTTTTCTTTAAAGTAGATTGATTATAAACACGATCTCTTTCTAAAGAAAAAAAGGGGATATGATATAGATATAATAGGATAAAAGGGTAGTTTAAGGAACTTACTTCTAAAGAGCAACAACTTGTTTAAAATGTTTTACATTGGTGTAGATTTTAGTCTATTGATACAAACTTAAAGTTAATTTTGTTATACTGTGTGTATATTTCTAATCGTGTTTAAGGTATTATGTTTATATAGCTCATTTTAAATTATAATGGATAATTAAAAATAGATTAATAATTAGTCATCTATGATAATCATACTCATAGCCATGTTAGTTAAGTCTTCTAGATATACATAGACATATTTCAGATAGATAGGTAATCTTCAAATACTTCAAAGACCTACAGAATATGGCATTTAAAATACTTTTAAAATTTAGACTTTCTGGACAGTGAGACATGTCTGCTCCTGGCAGCACCGATTTACTTCAGAGAGGAGGATGGGCATTGAAGACACTTCATATGGAGTTTATCTTCACCTTAACAAAAATAGCCATTTGGGCAAGAAACTGTTCTTGCCTGGACATGCAGGACCCATAGAAAGGTGACCACTAAACTTTGCTTTCAAAATGGTCCTTCAGGTTCCTGCTTCGCAGAGGAAACTGCCAGACATTCTACAGGACACTGAGAGAAGTGATCGAGAGACTCTAGCCCTGTGGGCTGAAGACAGATGCCCCAACTTTACAAAGGAACATTAGGTGACTGTCCAGGCTGCCAGCTGTCTCTGTCTACTCTTACAAGACTCCTAAAAAATGCTTACATCCTTCTCCTGGTTGTCAGGTAATATTATATCCTTCTGAGGTCTTTGATATGGTTAAAGACTAGATAGTTATAATTTTGCTTAGTTATGATAAAAGATAAGTTAGATATAAAACCTTAGACTCACAAATATAAGATAGATAGGATATCTTCTTTAATATTGTAACTGTAATTCTTGCTTGATAATTGTTTTGTTATATGTAATTGTACTATGTAAAAGTTAAAACCTTCTTAAAAAAAAAAAAGGGGGGGGGGAGTGCTGTGGATATCGCTCTGTGTAAATAAAGTTCTGATTGGCCAGTGGCCAGGCAGGAAGTATAGGCGGGACAAGAGAAGAAAATTCTGGGAAGGAGAAGGCTGGGAGAGACACTGCCAGCCGCCGCCATGAGAAGCAACATGTAAAGACACTGGTAAGCCACAAGCCATGTGGCAAAGTATAGATAAACAAAAATGGGTTAATTTAAGATAAAAAAAAGTAGATAACAAGAAGCCTGCCACAGCCATACAGTTTGTAAACAATGTAAGTTTCTGTGTGCTTTCTTGGTTGGGTCTGAGCGACTGTGGGACTGGCGGGTAAGAGAGATTTGTCCTGACTGGGCCAGGCAGGAAAACTCTAACTACAACTTCAAATCTCCAAGAGTGAGAAAGTGAGACCTACAGGAAAGGATGGAGGACAGCCCTGAGTTTGTTACTACAATTAACCAATCATGAGGTAAAGAATCATCAGGGAAATAGGCCTCTGGGCATGACTTTGATTTGGTTAGCTGGGCTGGAAAGACTCTCCCACTGTGGAAGGCAACCTATAATATGGGATCCTCTACTGTATAAAAGAAGGCAGCCAGCTGGGCACAAGCACTCACCACATCTGCTTCCTGGTTATTCTGATGGAACCAGATGCTTTCTGCTCCTGCCACCCTGGCTTGCCTGCTATGGTGGACTGTACCCTTGAATTCTGAGTTAAATAAACCCTTTTTCTCCTTTGAGTTACTCAAAGAAAAATGAAAAGAAACTAACTCAGGCAGTGTATGTATAATGACAGATGAGATGTAATAAGCTACTGGGGATATATCCAGTCATCCTGACAAAAAATACTCACCATGAACAGAAAAGAAAGAGCACATCGAACTTTCATCAAAGGGGAGAGCAGGCTGCCAACTAGGCCCACAGTCTCAGAAGGCCTGGGCAAGCACCTACCTCATCCGGTGTATCTTTCCCATCTGGTTGTGTGGCAGCCGCCCGCCGAGCGAGATTTCCAGCCCGGATGTTGCTGAGGTTGATCTGCCTCTCAGGAGGAGGCCCACCACGGGGCTGCCCACGGACAATGATGGCACACCCAGAGAGGACCTACATAGGTAAGGAAAGAGAATGGTGGCTTGAAAATAATATCACCATACTGTAAGTTATATGCTAATGAATCCCCAACATCTAGAAAAGTACTTTGCACCCCAGAGGCCCTCAAATATATCTACAGAATGAATGATAAAATGAACAGAATTTGGCTTGAATTTTATAAGAAAAATTACCTACAAAGAGCCTTGGACCAGGCTCAGAAATATAAGTAGGAATTAAACAAACAACAGAAAAGCCATAAAATAAACAGACTGGGATAAAAAGACATATGAGACAAAGAGGTTAATAACCTTTGTAATTTTATCCCAGCATGCATCAACACTGTTCTTTTCAATTATTAACAAGTTAATATCTCCACGCTTCCCATCTTAGAATAAGGCAAACTATGAACACTTAAAGAAAGGGAAGCTAAAGAAAGGAACCCCACATAATCAAGGCCAGAAGCAGGAGACACCAAAGCATGTACAACATCATATGAGAAATACACAAGCACTGCCCTCTAAAAGCCCACATCCTAAACATTTACATTCCCAACTGTGGTGGCGGCTTCTCTCCACTCCTAAGAAGCCAGAACAAAACCTATTTGCAACTGTGGAAAGGGCTCTGAGGTTCACTGGCATTAACTTTTAAATACCTGAGGGGCGGGAAAAGGCACACAGTAAAAATGACACAAGCTACTCAATCTGTCTCTGCTTCATGAGGCTCTCGGACAGACAGCCAGGCTCACTCGGGCTGGAGGGTTCTCAACTCCATGCTTCAAAACAAACAACAGCTACTGAAGGTTAGTTAGTATGGAAGGCCGCAGGGCTGTCAATGGAGGGTACTGCTCAGATGAGATCCTCGAGACAGAAGCTCACTCTGAAAAAGTGTAAGGGGAAGACTCTTCCACACACCCACTAGCAGCCATTCTCCCTCTCCTCACTCAACTAATGCTACTTTCAATTTTAAAGATGTGTCATAAATGTATGAGTCAGAGAATAAGAAAAGTAAAAGCCACTATCCAAGGCCTAGAACACTGCTCAAAGTGTTGGTGGTTTGAATGAAAAATCTCCCATAGGCCCAAAGGGAGTGGCACTATTAGGTGTGGCCGAGGTAGAGAAAGAGTATCCCCCACCAGGGGGTGGAGGGGGGGGGGGGGACACAGGCTTTGAAGTTTCAGAAGCTCAAGCCAAGCCCAGTGTCACTCTCTCTTCCTGCTGCTTGCCAATCTGGATATAGAACTTTCAGCTCCTTCTCCAGCACCATATCTGCCTGTGCACAGCCATGCTTCCCACAATGACAATAATGGACTAAACTTCTGAACTGTAAGCCAGCCCCAATTAAATGTTTTCCTTTATAAGAGTTATCGTGGTTGCTGGGCATTGGCAGCACATGCCTTTAATTCCAGCAATGGGGAGGCAGAGTCCAGCCTGAAATACAGAGTGAGTTCCAGGATAGTTAGGAATGTTATACAGAGAAACCCTATTTCAAAAACAAACAACATGGTGCTAGAGAGATGGCTCGGCAGTTAAGAGCACTGGCTGCTCTTTTAAAGGACCTGGGTTCAACTCCCAGCACCCACATGGCAGCTCACAACATTCTGAAACTCCAGTTCCAGGGGCTCTGACACCCTCATACAGACACACATGCAGGCAAAACCCCAATGTACATTAAATAAATAAATAAATATTGAAAACAAACAAACAAACAACAAGAGTTGTCATAGTGTCTCTTCACGGCAAGAGAAATTCTAAGACAAAAGTTGATAACAGGGACTAGGGTACTGCTGTGATAGGACAGACCATGCTTTTGTTTGGAGGACTATGGAACACTTTGGGACTTTAGACTAGAAAAGCAGTTGAATGCTTTAAGTAGGGCTTAATGAGCCATACTATTAGGAGCATGGAAGGTGCTGAGGGTGATTTGGACTGTGGGAGCCTGGCTCAAGAGGTTTCAGAGGAGAATAATATTAGTATATGGCCTAGAGACCAATCTTGTGATATTTTGGCAAAGAATGTGGCTGCTTTCTGTGCTTGTCCAAAAAAAATCTATCTGAGGCTAAACTGAAGAGTTACAGATTAACAGCTTTGGCTGAGATTTCCAGACTGCCTAGTCTTGACTGTGTTGCTTGGTTATTAGTGGCCATTCTTATGCAGATCTATTATGAAAAGGAGCAAGCTGAGCAAGACAACATACAAAATCTACAGTTTAAGGAGAAAGGGGACACCAGGGAGGGTAAAGAGCTATATCCTGTGTTCAAAGAGATAAATCAAAGAAAAGCCTGGTGCTAAATGGAATAAAGGGAGTGTAACTTCAGGGCAAGATCACACCAGCTAAGCTTCCAACTTGTGAAAATGAATTAAAGAAAAGCTCAGAGCCAGGTACGGTAGCATGAGCCTTTAATCCCAACACTCAGAAGGCAGCAGAGGCAGGTGGATCTCTGACTTGGAGGCCAGCTTAGTCCACAGAATGAGTTCCAGAACAGCCAAGCTTAGGCAGTAAAGGAAACCATCAAAAACAGAAAGCAGGAGCCGGGAGGTGGTGGTGCACGCCTTTAATCCCAGCACTCGGGAGGCAGAGGCAGGCGGATCTCTGTGAGGTCAAGGCCAGCCTGGACTACCAAGTGAGTTCCAGGAAAAGGCACAAAGATACACAGAGAAACTCCGTCTCAAAAAACCAAAAAAAAAACAAACAAAAAAAAAAAAAAAACCAGAAAGCAGGTAAAAATGTATTTTGGTGCCATATTCCAGCCCCAGCAAACACCAGAACTTGACAACTTTAGGCATGTGGTTTAGAGTCAGGGGTAAAAGAAAGGGACTGTGGAATCCCCCTCCTCGACTAAGCCACCGAGGCCAGGTGTGTGCCATGGTGTCCCTGGATGGGACATTGTATGAAGCTTGTGAAGATGAAGTCTGCATTGCCTTGGAGACCCCAAGATGTTGGCAATGCCAGAGCCACAGGATACCGGCCAAGGAGAGCTGCTACCAGGGAATGGAACCAGCCCAAGAAAGAGAAATGCATTGCAGTCAACAAAGCTGAGCAGAGTTGGAGATCTCAAGAGTGCTTTGACGTTAGACATGGAGACGCAGAGTTTGGAGTTCACTGCTGGTTTTTAGTCTTGCTTTATGGTCCCTTTTGGAAAGGTAATGTATATCCTGTGCTATATGTTATAAGTATATGATCTGCTTTATCATTTTGGTTTTATAGGGGATTACAGTTAAGAAAGAGATTCCATGATTCTCAGAAGATACTTTGCTTTGGACTTTTAGACAGTGCTGATACTGTGATAGACAATTGGAACTTTTGAAGTTAGACTAAATGCATTTTGCATGATATGGCTTAAAGCCTATGGGATCCAGGGAGTGGAATATGGTGGTTTGGATGAAAATGGACTAAACCTCTGAAACCTATAAGCCAGCCCCAATTAAATGTTTTCCTTATAAGAGTTGCAGATGCCTTTTCACAGCTAAGATACTCTCCATGTCCTTTCTACCCAGTCTTCTGATGCCTACCACCACTCTGACTACCATGAGAGAATCACTCCCTTGCTCTTCTGCACACTTGTGTTCCATTCACCTTAAGCATCTTTAAGCAACAGAACTTCATTTTGTCTATTTCTGAGCTTTACTAGCTGAGTCTTATATACAATGACTTGTTTCTTTTACAAATTCTTTTTAGTCAAATATATCCATGCTGGTGTGAAATACAACTCATTTTTCATGACTATGGTATTTCAATGTATAACTCTATTACAACTGATCTACCTACTCTACTACCTTTTCATGTGAATTCCATCAAGCAATATGCAGATCCTGATGCTTTAAACTAGCACTCCAGTTGATGTCGCCAATGCCTTAAGCACACAGATCTTGACCTAAATCATTCCACTGTGTCTACACCATAATACACAACAAAAACTTGTCTTCCAAATGCAGTTATAAGAAAATGCTCTTCATTTTTATCCTTTCTTCCAAAACTTTACTTTTTATTCATGTGTATTTTTGCGTCTATATGTGAATATGTGCATGTATGTGCATCAGTATCCACTGAGGCCAGAAGGCATCAATGGATTCCCTAGAGCTGGAATTACAGGCAGTTATAAGCCACCAAATTGAACTTGGGGCCTATGAAAGAGCAGTAATTACTCTTAACCACTGAGCCATCTCTCCAGTCCTCACTGTATGGAGGTCAGGGGTCAACATCAGTATTTTCCTCTATCACTCTCCACTTTATTTTTTGAGGCAGGGTCTCTCACAGAACCTAGAGTTTGATGACTCGGCCCAATTCCCTAGCCAACAAGTTGCAGGAATCCATCTGCCTGTCTCTACCTCCTCAACTCTGATATTAGAGGAGTGTGGCACCATGTCTGGCTTTCTTACATGGGCACTAGAGATCAAATGCAGGTTCTCATGCTTGTACAACATGTACTTTACTGACTAAGCCACCTCCCCGGCCCTCTTAATTCACTTAAGGTGCTCTGTGTGTTCTTTATTATTAAGTATATTAATTCAAGACACAGTCACCAATCCAACCTCCTAAAGGCTGACTCATCATGACAGGGACACCTATCTTCCTATCCTCCAGCCAGAAAGGACTAAAATGGGTGCAGTTTTCTTCTGAAATAGTCTCCCCAGCGTTTGCCAATGGTATTGAAGAAGAGGCAGGAAAACACTGCGTCTGCAGGGCACTGTGGAAGAATGAAGCCTATATGTTAAGGAAGACTAGTTTCCCTCCTATTTATAGGAGCTGAAATCATTCAAAATACACCTTACCCTTCTTACAGTTACCTACAACTCATTTTCCAAGCACTGATAAACTGACTTGTTAACAGTTCTTATTCAAATCCTTCCTCAATAAAAATTTTCTAAAGGGTTTCAATTATTGAAGGTCTCCTACCCAATAAAAAACAAGGGAAAATGCTTAAAATCTGTTATCTATATAAAACATGAAAAAGACCAACGTCCTATAAATCAGACTACTATTTCATATGGCATCAAGCCAGTTTTCATAATAAACAGACATTAGGTTTTTCAAAGTTAATTCATTGATGATTGACTTTTCATCAATACTTATTTAATACCAATGATGTGTGGGCCACTGTTCTAGGCAAGTTGCATATTTTAGGGGACTAGAAGACAGAAGTTTCTGCTCCTGGGGAGTTGATGCTCAAGTGGGGAGACAAACAGGAAACAACAGATGTGAGGAAAACAGCATTTATCATATTTGTAATTTCAGAAGAATAAAGATTGTGAAGAAACTGTCATGGGTAATTGATCTGCCAAAGCTCCACTGACTGATTCATGTTACAAACTTTCATGAACACAGTAATTATCCTTAATTGCTAATTTATAGGGCATAGACAACAAGTCATATGGTTACCGCTTTATCCAATTAGAATAAAATGACATATTCTAGAAAAAATGATCTCAGGACTACCTGATACACAGCAGGAGGATTGTGAAGCCAGCTGTCATAATGAGTCAGCTTGAATGAGGCTATGGATTTGACACTTCTCAGCTCTGCATATAAAGGTTGCAGAGGGATGCGGTGGGATTCAAAAGATCTGGCTTCAAAGCCCAAGTCAGACAGCCACAGAGGCTTAAACAAGGTACTAAAGAAAAAGAAATGGTTTCAAACTGTCCAAACCCACTTACAGGTTTACTGGGAGATTTACCTACAGTGAAACACTATATGGAGTGCCACTAAAATGTTGCCCAGCAACAGAGCAGGACATTAAATCTTCACTAGGCTCTGATAAATGATTTGGTACACTTAACTCTCCAACATCCAGACCACTGCCATCACAAGGCAGATACAAACTAGATACAAAAATATACTCTCCCCAGTTACACAAACATGATCATACAGAAAACACTTAAGTATATCAATACTGGCTAGTATTTTTCCCAGTTCAAGAGCAAAATCATCTTGGCTCTGCTTACCGGGGCATTTTTGTATCTGGAGGTATAAAAGGCATGTGACAAGAGCAACATTGTCGATGGAAGGGCTAGTATAAAGAACTAAGAGCAGGAAACTAAGGATAGATATAAAACAGGGCCACATCACAGCCACACATTTACAACCAAGAGGTTTTGAACAGGTGCCGAAAACTGCAGAAAGAATAGAACTTTCAACAAAAGGTGCAGCCACGCACAGAAGGATGAAGTTTGAGCTCTACTTCATACCATAAACAAAAGAAATTCAAAAAGCATCACAGATATGAAAGCAAGTCAAACTTAGAAAAGTTTAAGAACAAAACAGACAGGTAAATCTGCAAAACCTTCCAGTAGATGATCATTTTTTAGGTACGACACCAAAAGCACAAGCAACCAGAAAAAGAAAGAAACAGAACTTAATCATAATGAAAAGCATTGTTTCAATAAACACTGAGGAAGACCAAGAAAAGAAGGCTGGTTCAGGTGCTAGGCCCTAAATCCTAAACCTCAACATCACAAGAAATGGAAGAAGGCAGGGAATGGGAGAGGAAGAACAGAAGGTACAATAGCTGTGAAGCGTATAGCTCAGAACTGTTTAACATCCAGAAATGTCCTAAGAAACCGAATAAACACAGAACTGGAGAAAATAAGTTGGGAAAATTTCAGTCTATCAGGAAACAGTTTCCTGCCAACCAGAGCTGTTGCCATAACAGGAAAAATCATCTCTTGAGAACCAGAAGCACTGGTTATTCTTCCAGAGGACCCAAGTTCAATTCCCAGCACCCACATGGCAGCTCACGACTGTCTGTAACTCCAGTTCCAGAAGATCTGACACCCTCACACAGATATACATGCAGGCAAAACACCAGTGCACATGAAATAAAAATAAATAAAATTGAAAAGAAAGAATTCCAACAAAGCAGGCAATCCAGAAGAACAGGAGCCGGGTGGTCCATGAGATATCCCACAACACTTGTCAACACAGCCTGCTTCTATCTACCTTCCTGATTTTGTTCCCCCTCATATTTTTCTGCTAAAATCAAGAGGCAAGCCTAAATTAGAGGCCCCACCATTCAAAAACAACGACCAGAACTCCTTCATGGCAGGTACTGCTGTTTCTCTGATTCGGGATATGCTCCCTCCTCAGCCATTCCACAAACAGGCTTCAGGTTGTTAATCTCAGGATCACCAAAGAAGTTGGAAGAAGACAGCACTCAGTCCTCCTCCTTTGCAGCTGAAGACTCTGAAAGTAACTTCAGCCAAAACCACATGGTAACTATCAGTACACAGAAACAAGTGTTTGGAGCTTCTCTGCAGCCAGCAGAGCTGCTGTCAGAGACCAAAGCACTCAAAAAGCAAGCCCCCATGAGCTGGCAGCTCCAAATCAAAGCAACATTTGTGAAACACACACACCACCATCATTCTTAAAATAAAAAATTTAAAGGCCAGTATCAGATCTAGCCCTCTGACCTTGATCTATAATCAAGAGCAAAAATAAATCTCTTCTTTTTAACCTTGCCCAATCTGCAGTATTAGTGATATTTGCTACTAATTATGGACTGGCTATGATAATAATACACAAGCTGCCTAAATCTATTATGTAGCTCAGGAAATGGCAAGGGATCATAAATCACTTTTCTCTATCATATTTTCTGATTTATAGATGAAGAAAACATGGTATGGTAATTTGGTGCATGCCAGCATACTTTCCAATAAACCCTAAATGCTACATATATGAGAACCATGAACCAATACTGGTGACTTACAAAAATAAGTACTGGCAAGCCCCTATACAAGTGATGATTCCCCAGCATGGCAGGAACTCCTCATGCTCCTGGAAGCCACGGAAGAGCTGTCTACAGACCTCGTTCTCCAAAGTGAAGTCTTTACAACCTTCTAGCGGGCTCTATTTACTGCCAGACTGGAGAGACTAAGGTCTACTAGTCAACCAGACAGAAGGACTCAGGAAGAAAAGACGAGTATATAGTAGACCCAGTGTCACTTCCAAGAAAGTAATTCCAGTTGACAAACAACAACAAAAAATCCCAGAACAATAGTCATGGCCTGCTCAAAGGAAGAAGCAAAAGTAAATGAAGCCTAGCCACAATGGTTACATCGACAAAAGAAAACACTCTCCACATAAGGCTCAGGGAGCACTGTGGAAGAGGGGGTACAAAGACTGAAAAGCCAAAAGATCAGGGAGCTTCCTGTGAAGACTGTGTCTCCTAGTAACATCAGAAGCTCTACTCATAAGGTCTTACCAACATGGCTGCCCAACTGTGAACCGAACAAGTCAAAGTACAAGGAAAGTTCAGGAGCTGAGTAAAGCTGAGAGGGATAGCCTTCCCTAGGGAAGAGCACATCAACTGGTTGTTGTGGTGATATACTACTGTGTACCCTAATAAAATTTACCTGAAGATCAGAGAACATAATAAGCCACTAGATTAAACATAGATGCCAGGCAGTGGTGGCACATACCTTTAATCCTAGCACTCGGGAGACAGAGGTCCGTCTGGAAGGAAGTGATGGTTGCATGGAGAAAGGCATAATAAGGCACGAGGAGACAGGAACTACAGCTTTTTTAGCCAAAGCCTTTTCGGCAGAAGCCCTTTTGGCTGAAGCTTTTCAGGCTGAGGAATCCTAGAGCTGAGATGTGGCAGTGGCTTGTTCCTTTGTCTCTCTGACCTTTCAGCATTTACCCCAATATCTGGCTCTGGGTTTTTATTAAGACCATTTAGCAATTCGAGTTATAGGATGTCCACTGACAAACAATTAGTCCTAAAAATATACATATAAGTAACATTATATAGATTCAGCAGGTTATATTTAGGAACACACACACACACACACACACACACACACACACACACACCAATTGATGGGAAAAGGGCAATAATTTTGAAAGAGTAGGGAGGGTATATGGGAGGACTTGAAGGGAGAAAAGGGAAGAGGGAAATGTAATCAAAATACAATCTCAAAAGCAAACAAGCAAAAACAGCAAATGAACTCCATCCAGATCCTAAGGATACGACTATAGACAGGACTTTGAACCCTCTACCAAATGATCAGGTTCAGGTACTCTGCCTTAGAGGTACAGAAAAGTACTACAGTGATCAGGACTTTTCAATGCTCTGAGCATGAAAAAAAAAAAAGAGTTTTCTTAAGTGTTGTAATCTAGAGAAATAAAGTGCAAAGAAAGATAAGAACATCACACCAAAGTACGCAGTAAAGATTAAGAAAAGAATATGACTTTCCTGCACAATGAGAGAATAAAGTTGGCAGTATATGTCTACAAGATTAACACACACTAATACTGAAGAGCCAGAGAGAACACAGTCTAGTGATGCCCATAACTCTTACATTTAATATTCTGATGGGAAAAAGAAATCCAACACAGACTATCGTCAAGAATTAAAAGTGCTCTGGTGAAGAAACATGTTCATTTGAGGAGTAAAATGAAGGCTTGTTGTTGTTTTTAACAGTAAATAAAGCACAGAAGAGAGAGTTTTTTAAGTACTTTATTTCAGTTACACATAAACAGTAAAGGCACAATTTGGAGGGGAAAAAAATAAAACCAGTTGAAACCTTCCAAGCAATTTAAAACGAAATGCTGGGAAACTTTCAAAAAAAGAAAAGCCTAAAAACAAAGCTTCCTTTTTACCAAAAGAAATGGAAGATCCAGTTTTCTACCAGGATTCTGCAGTTTTCAGGGTGACCATTTCCACTGCCAAATCACCAGTGCTACCAATGGGTTTAAAAACAAAAAACAAACAAAAAAATCAAAACAAAACAACAAAAACCCCAAAACCTCACTGATGGCATAGCTCATCCTCCACATGGACCAGACTCTAGTTTCAATCCTCAGTACCAAGAAAAAAAAGCAAACAAAAGGGGGAGGGGGGGGAGGCGGCACACACACACACGTGTGTGTGTGTGTGTGTGTGTGTGTGTGTGTGTGTGTGTGTGTGTCTGTCTGTCTGTCTGTCTGTGTTTAAAACTCCTAAATCTCCCTTCTTGTCACTGGTTGGCCAGACCCTGGTGACTGATTATTTACCAGCACGATGACAGGTCACTGAAGCTGAGGAACCAACTATTGAGAAACTGGTCATGTACGGAGACGGGATAACAAGTCAGGTCTGCACTGGTGGAGAAGGAAGTTACACACACAGGTTGGAAAACACACAGCCAGGATTAGAAACAAAAGATGGACAGTCATCCATGTCACACATGTATTTCCTACTTCCATCTACTACGAGGCATGACAACCTGATGTACAGATTCTGCTTTCTAAAAACTTCTCTGCTAAAAACAGCAAAAACTCCTTAAGAAACTGCTGATTCTAGGTTTGGGTCAAGACAAGGTCAGTCTCAGCCAGGAATGTGTGGCTGTGACCAAAAGCTTAAAAGGTAACATACTGTATTGTCTCGATAAAGTGGCCTGCTTAAGAGTACTGCCATGGGCCAAAATTGGTACAACTTGAAAATCAAAATAATAGGGGCTGAAAGAGATGGCTCAGTGGCTGAAAGCATTCACTCCAAAGGACTCAGAAGTCAATTCTCAGCACCCACACAATAGCTCACAACTATCTGGAACTCCAGTTCCAGAGGATCCAATACCCTCACATATACATACATGCAGGCAAAGCACCAATGCACATGAAATAAAAATAAATAAACCATAAAAGGAAAATTGATCTTAAAAAAAAAAGAAAATCAAAGTAATAGTAATAGACCAACTCATTGGACAAATAAATAAATGAACAATTGCAGAACAGAGTTCTGGAGTGAAACTACTAACTGTAGATCAATGGTAAAATTAGGAATGTGTTATTTGTCAACAATCACAAATCCTGAAAGTGGAGCACCAGAATCCCCAAATCAACACAGGCCACTCGGCCACTGCTCTTGCTTAGCCCTCATAACAGATGGGAAAACCCACTGCTGCAAACACATAGACCTTGGTTGTAGGACATAGAGAAATCAATCTGAAACTGACCTAAGAAGAACTTCCTCCCTGAGGGCCAGCTTTCACAATGCCAACAGGTGCTACCCAGTGGTAACTCCTAGCAAGATGTAACCAATGGTACAATAATGACATGAAGGCTATGGGGCTAACCAGCCCCTTTAATTACATTTGGTTAAATCTGAGGTTTTCTCCATAGGAGGGAATTTATGCCAGGCAAAATTTCCATGGCTATAGAGATCACAGGTTCTATGGAGAAACCTATTTCTGCTGTTTTACTAAATGTGTATGTTGTCAAACTGCCTTTTAAATATTTACATTTCTGTACATAAAATGGTGCTGTTCCCAACTTTGGCCAAATTAGCTTCTTTCTTTCTGAAGTTAATGCAGAGAATAACAACTAGTCACAGTACTGAGAACAAGCTACTACTGGGTGCTCACCTCTAAATGGGACACCTGTATCAACCCTACAAGGTCCAGGGAACATCAGGAAAGAGGGAGGTGGAAAAAGTGTAAGAGCCAGGGGACAGGCGAGGGGTGCTGCAACATGCTGCAAATGCTATTTTATGTAGCTCTCACACCAGCTGCAGCTAGGTCACCTGCCTAAGACCTGCACGAGCCAACAAGATCAGTCAGTATTCTAGTCAGCAACACTAATGGGGCTCCAGGGGTCACAAAGAAATTAAAAAAAAAAAAAAAAATGAAGGTGGGGAGGACGTGGTGGGGGTGTCTTGGGGCAGGGAATGAGAGTTTGGGGTGGATATGATCAAGATACATTGTGCACATATATGAAATTATCAAAGAATAAAAGATATTTGAGCTGGACGGTGGTGGCGCACGCCTTTAATCCCAGCACTCAGGAGGCAGAGGCAGGCGGATCTCTGTGAGTTCGAGGCCAGCCTAGTCTACAAAGCGAGTTCCAGGAAAGGCGCAAAGCTACACAGAGAAACCCTGTCTCAAAAAACCAAACCAAAACAAAACAAAAGATATTTGTAAAATAAACAAAATTAAAAAATCAAGGTACTAAACACACAAATATTCCAACAGAACACAAATATTCTGGAATCTTAGTGGTAAAGTACACATCCTTAGAACTAGACCTCACAGGTAGTGGAACTGCTCACCTTGTTACCCACTGCTCTTGCTCACACTGTTTGGGCACACACATCTTCTAGACACCGAGGACTAACTACTGTGCCATCCCTAGACACCGAGGACTAACTACTGTGCCGTTCCATGTCCCAGCTCCTTAACTGAGATCCACTCACTGCTTCTTCTTACAAATGAAATAAAGATGTTTTAAACTCAGAAGATTCAAACCTTCCTCATTATGCTGCTCAGTATTATGGCCCCAAGGAAGACCTGCATTCCAAGAAGACCCCCTTTTCTTCCCAAGCCAGTCATCTACTGGGTGTTCTTTTAAATACATAACATAGAATGGGGATGCTTTTTTTTGGGGGGGGGGGTCGAGACAGGGTTTCTCTGTGTAGCTTTGCGCCTTTCCTGGAACTCACTTTGTAGACCAGGCTGGCCTCGAACTCACAGAGATCCGCCTGCCTCTGCCTCCTGAGTGCTGGGATTAAAGGCGTGTACCACCACTGCCGGTGGGGGCTGCATATTTTAAAAGTCAGACCTCACTATTAATATCACAAGAGTTTTAGAAAAAAACTCATCAAATTTAGAATTACAGTAATTAAAAGCTTTTTGTTAAAAAAAAAATCAAGAACAGTCTTTAGATATTTGGTTTAAATGAAAACCTGCAATCTTGGTACAATCCTTAATCCTGGAAGTAGGTCCTCTGTATTATCAGGAAGAGATCAGATCAGCAAAGACAGGGCCTGTGGTAGTTTGAATGATGTCACATAGTCTCAGGCATTTGAATGCTTGGTCCCCAGTTGGTGGCGTTGTTTGGGCAGGTTTAGGAGTCATGTCCTTACTAGATTAAGTGTGTAACTGGGGGCAGGCTTTCAAAGTTTCTCAATCCCTGTTTCCTGCCTGTGCTTGTCAGTCAAGATGTGAGCTTGCTCCTCCTGCTACCATGTCTGCTGCTTCCTGGCCATAATGGACTCTTGTCCCTCTGGAACTGTAAGTCTAAATAATAAACTTCTGTCTACAATTTCCCTGACCATGATATTTTATCACAGCAATAAAAAAATGAACTAATACAAGGCCTGAACTAAATGTGATAGTGACACACTGCTTGGGGGACTAGGGCAGATGACCTCTAATCTAAACATTTGGGGGAATGCAGGGGTCACTAATAATGTACTACATAACTAGACTGTCTTTTTCCTAAGGTTTCCAACTGCTGCCCTGTGCTTTAGCTGTTGTCTGCAGTGTGTGCTGTGTAAAGCACAGGGCTAAGGCAACAAGAGTCTTTCCAAGTGGAGGAACCAGCAGAGACTATTCCAAAACCAGCCAGACTGCAAGAACTTAGCAACTTGGTTGTATGACTTCGACCAACCATAGCCATGGAAAGAAGGGAAGAAAAAATGACTGCTGAACCCCATCACCTTTCAAGAGAGCTAGAGAACAAGTGAGCAGCAAGGTAATGATGCTCAGAAAGCCTCTGCAGATTACAGACATTGCAAAGTTCACCAGAAATGCAGCTCCCCATGCTGCACCAGACCTATGAATCAGAATCTGTATCCAATGGGCTCCCCAGGGGACTGCATAATAATGTTTGAGGTGTGCTGTCCATTAACTCCCACCCTAAATGTCTGGCTTGGTAATTCTCCAGCAAACAGAGCTTAAACTGTTTTCTCAGCGATGCCTTCCCAACGCACAGAAGTCTGAAGCTCTGCACTCCTCACTCACAGAACCGACCAGTCTTCCTCTAGGCTGTGAGGTCTGTGGGTGCAAATGACCATGTCTACCTTGTTCACCAAGGTAGGCCCAGGGCACAGAACATGACCAAAGACTAAGCTTTTTTGCTGTTGTTAACCTTACAGCCAGTACTGGATTCTAGAAAGTGAGAACAAAAACCACTAACACACGCTTGTCCTTAAACAGTTCATAAGTTCACAGGATTTCTGCAGAAGCTAACAAGAAGCAAATCCTAAGGGCAGTAACACTCACTCCTACTCCTCGATCAAATGTTCTCCAAGGTCCCTACTCCCTCACCATGACTGGCAGGCAATCTAAGCATCTAGTTGTCCTTTTCTGGTTCCTCCACCCCAGGGGTCCGCTGGCTCAGCCCTCTCCCTCTGCCTCTAACAACTCAACTTCCCTGAGCATCACTTCGCTCTCCCCCAGGAAGTTCATGTTATTTTTGGCACTGTTCTCTCCAGCTGCTTCCTTCGGTGCTCCCATCAGATGTCGAATTTCCCTTGTTACCTCCTTCAAGAGTGTCTTGCTAACTCATTTCTAACCACTCAATTGATTTATTTCCTGTGAGCTGTCAAGTCTACTCTATTTTCAACAGAAACCACTCAAATCTATATCCCTGACCACTTTGGAGAATCTCCTAATTAACTGTTCAATATTCAATTGTCTGCCCACTTCCTTCAGTCACTTCCCATATCCCCAGAAGGGACAGTTGGTGTCTGAACAAATGCTATCATCTCCTCTCTAATTATATTCCGCATGCTTTCTGTATTTGTTCTTCATTAGTAGACCAAAGTCTCTCAGATTTACAACCCAAAGCCTGAATCCAAACACCATGGTAATAAATGTATACCTAAATGCCTAAGCTGACAGCAAAAAAGAGTAACAGTCTTTACTTTTCAACTCACTGAGAAACATAAAGGAATGGACACAGAACAAAATGGATGGGGGATAAGTAGAGGAAAAGGAATAATCAAGCTTAGGCCACAATCAAACAAGCTGGATCAGGCTTCCATAAACTCAAACACCAATCCCACCTTTCCACACTTAGACTGAAGTTGCAGAAGTTAGCCTATTTTATATAATGGAATACAATGCAGACTCTTAAGTTTTTTGTTGTCGTTTTGCTTTGTTTTCAAGATTTATTCTTCTTTTATGTATATGAGTGTTTGCCTGGGTGCATGCACCATATGCATGCTTGGTGTCCTTGGAGACCAAAAGAGGGTGACAGATTCCCTGGAACAGGAATTACAGACAATTGTTAGCCATCATGCATGTGCTTATAATCAAACGCAGTGCTCTTAATCACTGAGCAATCTCTCTAGCCGAGTTTACTTAGAATAGAACCTCATCATTTGCCTCAGGATGTGGCCAGAAACCATAAAAGACAAAATGAATAAAGTTAACAACTTTCAACCCCACCCACCAACCTAAGGGAATGGTGCTAATGACTAAAATTTATGAATGAATGAATGAATGAATGAATATATACATATACATACTTACATAAAGTGGCTGGAAAAATAACTCAGTTGGTAAGCCCTGTGTCTGATCAGTAAGTGTGGCTGGACACACCTGTAATCCCAGCACTTGGGCTCAATGTTCGTCTTGGCTAGCCTGGGCTATATGAGACTCTACCTTAAAAATGTTAGTAGATTGTGTTTACTGTGCAAGCATGAGAACCAAAGTTCAGATCCCAACACTACTGTAAAAACCTGACAAAGAGGACTGGAGAGATGATGGCTCAGTGGTCAGGTGCACTGGCCGCTCTTCAATTAGATCTCTGTTAAATTCCCAGCATCTACAGGGCAGCTCACAAACACATCTGTGTAATTCCAATCCCAAGGAATCAGATGCTCTCTTCTTACCCAAGGGTACCAGGAAGTATATGGTGCACAAACATGTAGGCAAAACATCCATACACATAAAATAGTTAAAAATAAACAGATAAAAAACAAAAAGCCAGGAATAGCAGCTCCCACAAACCCAGATTCCAGGGCTCTCTAATTACACAAAATGATCAAGTTCAGTCGGAGATTCTGTCTCAAAATAAGATGGCAAATGATAGAGATTCTAGATAGGGACGTCAGGCACCTACTAGAGCATGTGCACATATATGCACATACAGGAGGGTAAAATTTGAGATAAGGTCTTGCTATGCTTCCCAAGCTGGTCTCCAACTCCTGGGCTTAAGTAATCCTCCAGCATCAGCCTCCTTAGTAGCTGAGACTTAGAAGCTTGTGCCACCAGATCCACATGCTGTAAAATCCTTGACTAAGATCTGATGAGCTTCCAGGCTGCTGAACAGAGAGAGGTGCTGAGAGAGGGGCATGTCCTGAGAGAGCATGAAACACTATGCATCCCCACCTGCTCACACTGCCTTATCCATCTCCTCACTGGGATGTGCATCTGTGTCCACCCTAGAAGCATCTTTAATAAACCAGCAACTGTTTCTCTAGACTCTGTGAGATGTCTTAGCAAATTACTGAAAGGGAGGAGGACACTGGTTTGTAGTTGGTTGGGACATACGAGTTACAACCTAGAACTTGTGATTGGTATCTGAAGAGTTTCTCTTGTGAAAATGGGTATTGTGGGACCTGACACTATCTCCAGGTAAATAATGTCAGAAGTGAATAAGACATTCACTTGGCAACTTGAGGGAGGTGGGGCTGTGTGGGAAATAACCCACACATCTGTCCCAATAAGATTCTGTGTTGACTCTAAGAGCAGACAGAGGAAAGTGGGGCTCTTTTCCCTTTCTGAGTACTTTCTAGAACACAGCTTCAGCCTGCATTGTGCATCTTGAGTAACGGATCAAGGATTTTTCTCACATATATTCTGTATATATGTCCAAGGTGTTTCAGAACTGGGCACACATGTATAGCAAAAGTGGAAGATTTACTTCTTGTCAAACTATGTACTATCACTGCACAAACAGGAAGCAGTTCTCCAAAGACCATGGTCACCTTTGTAAATCCACAAAAAGTACGCCTGTTGGGCAAAGAAACTTGGAGGCAGTAGTGGTGAGAAGTGTAGATAAATCTGGAATACCACTCCAGGACTCCTCAGCTAACTGAGTCTCTATGTCCAGCCCACTTTCTTCCCCCCACCCCACCAAGACAGGGTTTCTCCATGTTATAGTCCTGGCTGTCCTGGAACTTGCTTTGTAGACCAGGATGGCCTCAAACTCACTGAGATCCACCTCTGTCTCCCAAGTGCTGGGTTTAAAAGCCTGACTCTAAGCTGGGGGGTGGTGACACATGCCTTTAATCCCAGGACTCGGGTGGCAGAGGCAGGCATATCTCTGTGAGTTCGAGGCCAGCCTGGGCTACCAAGTGAGTTCCGGGAAAGGCGCAAAGCTACACAGAGAAACCCTGACTTGAGGGGAAAAAAAAAAAGAAGCCTGGCTCCAGCCCACTTTCTTTAACTCCCCCAATTCCAGGGCCCAGACCCAGAGAGAAGTACAGTAGTCAGATCCCAATCCAGGGCAGGAGAGGGAAAAGCTGCTGTGCTCCTATCCATGCCAGGCATCTCTTAATTTCTCAGTCACAGCACTGCTTTCATCCTGTCCCTGAGCAAAATGTACTGCACCCAACATCTGACCACCATCAAATGACAGAAAGGGGTAGAGGATCTTTGTACCACACACAACCAAATGAACCAGAGAGAGATACTGGAATCCGGGAAAGGAATGGAAGCCCATGCATGTGCTCTTCTTCTTCTTTGTTTCGGTAAAGTTATGTGCACTTCTTCTTTCTTAAAAGATACAGCAATAAAAGAGACTAGATTATTGAACACATTATTCAGTGAATCACCTCTGAAGAACACCAAATGCTTACTTTTGCTTTATGTACAGGGTACAATGAGGGAAGAAGTACATCAACTTGTATGTTACCTACAAGTATTAAGTTCTTCTAAATTAATTTCCAGGTTATTTGGAAACATTCCCTATTTGAAATGCTGACTTTCAATATCAGATCTCAAAATAAAATACAAATCACAAACCTACCACAGACAGTCTTTTATTGATGAATTAGCACATCATTCAGGACTCTTCTCACCCTTAAAGTCCTAGGCAAAGTGTCAGAAAAGAATAAAAATGCAAGTCCCTTGCATTTTAACTGTTCCTGGCTTCCCCCACAGACATGCTGCTCTTCCACTTTTCAAAAGAACTCCTAAGAATTCAATTAAAATTCTTATTCCTCCACCCAGAGCTGGAAGCCTATAACTAACACAAGGGCAGAGTAGCCTTAACCACCACGGGGTGACCTGTGCCCTAGAGAGCCCACGGGAGGTCTGGGGAGGTCCTACAGCTCTCACCAGAGAGGAGTTTAACAAGATAACTTAGCTTTTAAGTAATAGAAGCAGCCCCGGCCTCTGGGATGTAAAAGGGCCGGCGTGCCAAGAGCAATAATGTAAGTAATTACTGCACACAGAATAACAGATCCCAGTGGGAACCCAGCACTCAGATGGGTTCTGGTCTCTACCTTGCAATATACATAGAGGAATAGCATATACTATTTTTCTCATCAAGGCCTAGGACAGTCCCCTAATGGGTAAAAAGATAAATTTTACTTGACACAATGATTATGTTTTGGGTTGTTGTCCAAATAAAAGTGTTTCAGGTATTAAGGCTACAAGACAATGAAGTCCTTGGGACAGAATTCATGAGGCTGAACACTCACTGACATCACATGAGTGTATTTCAGGAACTGGAAGCAAAAGCTTTGGAGGCCTTTTTGCTGTCCTTTCTCGAGTACAAGCGTCCACCCTCAGTCCTGCTCACCCTGAGGACTCCCGCCTGAACCTCACCAGTCCACCTGCCCCGCCTCTGTCAAATGTCTGCCCCTTACACCATATTCTCTGGAAAGACATCTCAAAACCAACCACAACCAAGACGGGAATTTTCCAACCCATCTGACTTCTAAGAAAGCACGAACATTTAAATTTACAGATTTCTCTTTCCACTACAAGCAAAGCTGCTTCTCTCCAGTTAGCAGCAACCACATGAGGCCAATAGCAAAACCTCCCAGTCCAAAGCTTTGGCCCAAATCATAGAGCCCAGGGTGTCGAGCCTAGACTACTTGTCTCCCACAAAGGACTCTCGGCCACACAACCCCCTTTCTATCCCAAGGGGACTAAGAACCCAGCTACACTGTTGATGCTGCTCTCTGGGAACTACACCATCACATCCTCTCCTGTACTTGTTCTCCTGAGTTGACCCTCATCACTCAGATCAGGCCAATAGGCTGCTACTAATAATTATGCCAAGACAACAGGGATGAAGCTGGCAGTCTTGGGTAGACTGTGATAGAAACTACACTGTTTTTAAGTGGTTCTGAAGTCAGGTACCATCTATGCACAGAATAGATTTCTGCTGATTGAACACATTTCTCATCCCTGGAAGTTGGAAACAAAAAACCAGGAATCCCCAACTAAATTTGAATTCTTTTGTTTTATTCTTTCTTTCTTTCTTTCTTTCTTTCTTTCTTTCTTTCTTTCTTTTTTTGGTTTTTGGTTTTTTGAGACAGGGTTTCTCTGTAGCTTGCTCTGTAGCCCAGGCTGGCCTTGAACTCACAGAGATCCACCTGCCTCTGCCTCCCCAGTGCTGGGGTTACAGGCGTGTGCCGCCGCCGCCACCACCGCCCGGCCCTAAATCTGAATTGTTTAGCTCTCCCTTAAAACAAAGGAAATATTAAATGTTTTAGACTATAGAGGAAATTGTGTTCTGAAATATCCCAATTTTACTTCTGGCAAGTTTTTTTCATGGAACGAGGGGCACATGGGACAAGAACCCAGAAGAGAAAATCTCTGCCTGTTGTATCTTCACCTGCCCACTGCACCCATTCCACGAGCTCCTAGCATCTGTACACACGCTGCATATTTCCTTACCTCAACGTGCTTATCTCCTAAAAGCAGTTCAGCGAATAGCATATCTGAACTCAAGTCACACATCTGCCAGTTACCACTATGCCAGGGACCCCTAGAATTTTAAGATTCACAGACCAGTAATGTCTCCCTGAGCTCTAAAACTGAAGAACAAGTCAGGCATGGTGGCATACTCCTATAACCTCAGCACTCTGAAGGCTAAGGCAGGAAGATCACCAGTTTGAGGCCAGCCTGGGCTACAGGGCAAGATACTATTTCAATCTTATAATACATATAAAAATTATCAGATAACATGATCCTTTACTTAAAAGACTCTAATGTCTCCACTAGAAACTCTTACATTTAACAAGCACTTTCATAGAGTTACTGAATATAAAATCAATATACAAAACTCAGCTGCTTTCTATTCAGAGTAGGTGACATTTCTGTTGTTTAGTTTGTATATGTTTTGGGACAGGATCTCATAGATCCCAGGCCTGCCTGAAACTCAAATGTATCCAAGGACGACCTTGTATTTCTAGTCCTCGAAAAACCAAAAAGAAATGAGGAAAAATTAATCTCATTCACAATAACTTCCAAAAAGAGGGAAAGGAAGGCGAGTGCCCACCCAGCATCACATCGCTGAGATGGAGGTGTTTCATGGCTTGGCCAACCACCACCTTCACCAGTGCCTAGGAGCCAAGCACCATGTCCACAGAACACATGGGTAAGGGCACTGTCAAGGGCCACCTGACGCTCTGCAAGGACTACTGGCTCCTTGATGACAGAAGTGGCTTCCGCAGAAAGCAGAATAACACTTTAAGGTCCCCATTGTCCCCAGCACTGAGCCTTCTTCAGCCTCTCGAGCTTCCTAAAGTGATGAAGACTCAGGACTCTGGGGTAGTGCCAAAGAATAGGCTTATGCAGTGAGGCCCTCAGGACTACCTCTAGAGGCCCGTTATCACCCGTAGAGGATATCCGAGTGTCTTCCTGGCTGCTGCCTCTTTCTCTGTGCCCTCCTTCTCAACTGCAGGCATCTGCTCCCCCTCCCCCCAGGAAAGGTTCTGCTTCCCATACTTCTCTTCAGACTCTTACTTCCTAGGCAGTATGTTTGGCTGTCCAGCTGAGAACTTGGCCTAGCCTGCCCTTCAAAGACAGCCAGCCTGAGACCTTGGCTGCCCTCAGGGCCAAGCCATTCCTACTGGCCAGCCACAAGGAGAGGAAATGACTAAAAATCCTAGACCAGCCAGTCAGTCAAGCAAGTCACAAAATACCACCCCAACTCCCTGCCCACCCTCACCCCCAACACACACATACACACACACACACATACACACACACACACTCACAAGCCCACACTCACAGACAGGGGCCATTTGTCTGGCTCCAAGTCTTCCAAGTTGAAGGCCAAAGGGCAAAAACAGAAGTAGGCAGGAGCCAGTATCATTGCTGGGTTTGTGAAGCCTCCACAACGCCCCCACTACCCACCCCCCCCCCACCCCGCCCCACCACCCCCACCCCATCCCCACCTCCCCAACCAAATCTCATACAGCTTTTTGGAGACTTGTGGTCAGAGGCAAAGACAGGTCCTCTGCATTTACAAGCCTTCCCACACCTAAAATAAAGTCTATAGATGTAAAGGGGACAAAATACTAAATGATAAACTCCACCAAGGAAGTGAAAGAACTTCACAGGAAAAAATTTTAAAAGACCAAAATTGAAATGGAAGAAACATCTATCATATTCCTGAACTGGAGATTATTATGAAAATAGCTGTATTAACTGACAGAAATCTACAGATTTAACTCAATCCCTACCCAAATGCAACTACATTCTTCAAAGAATTAGAAAAGGCAATCCTAAAAGTCACATGGACACACACAAGACTTCCAATACCAGAGCAATCCTGACACCAATGCTGGAGTGCCCCCATGAACCTGACCTCATACTATACTGCAGTGACACCTGACCTCATACTATACTGGAGTGCCTGAAGAGCTGGGAGGTAGTGTCACAAACAGTCACAGAGACCAGTGGAACGCAGGGCACTGAAATACAGTCTTACAGGTACAGCCATCTAATTTTCTACAACACTGTCAAAGACATTTTAGAAATAAAACCTCTTCAACTCCTGTTGCTAGGAAAACTAGATGCCCATGTGCAGAAGAATGACACATGCCTGCCATGTTGTACAAAAGTCACTCAGAGTCAGCCCTGAAACTTTGAAACTAGTAGATAAGTGGTAATATATTTAGTCATGTTCTCCTGAAAACAACTCTAACAGCACAGAAAATAATCCCCCAAAACGGTAAGACTGTATGAAATTGAAAAGCGTCTCCACAACAGAAGAAATAATCACTAGAGTGAATGGCAGCCAGCAGAACAGCGAGGGAAGTTCCTTGCCAACTATGCATAACTGGGGATTAATGTCTAAGATGTGTAAAACACAAAAGCAAACACCAAACCAGACATGGAGGCTACAAAGTGAGTTCAAAGCCAACCTGGGTCTGGGCCTGGGCCACATCAGACCCTGCCTCCAAAACACACATACAAATAATCAACCAATCAATGCATAAGCTAATAAAGAGACTTTTCAAAAGAAGAAATACAAATAGTAATTCTTTCAAAGTGTTCCATATTCTTAGCCATCTGAGAAATGAAAACTGAAAACTGCTTTGAGATTTCATCTCACTTACAATCTTGTTTGGAGGCAGCAGCCTGCAATCCCAGCACTTGCATGGTGGAAACAAAGATCGAGTTCAAGGTCAACCTCAGGTATATCAGGCCCCGGCACAAAAAGGAATAGGGAATTCTGGAGAGATGGCTCAGTAATTAAGAGTGCTTGCTTACTCCTGCAAAGGAGTTTAGTTTTAGCACCCACATCAGAGGTTCCAGGGATATCTGACACCCTCTTCTGGCCTCTGGGGAACCAGCACACACATGCACAGACACACATATCACATAAATTAAAATAAAATAAATTCCTTTTTTTTTTTCTTTAAAGAAAACTTAAAATAAGAAAATGAAAAACAAGAAATAATGGCAAGTATATTACCCTTATCCATGCCTGGTGGGACAGTTGTGCAGCCATCATGGAAACCAGTACAGAGGTTCCTCAAAGCACCATATGGCCCAGATACCCTACTCTTGATTACATGCCCAAATGACTCTAGGTCAACACACCACACAAACACTGGCACATTCCCATTTATTGTTGCACTATTCTAAGAAATGGAACCAGCTTACCTATACGTTCACAGACGAATGGTAAGGAAAATGTGGATTATATACACAGTGGAATTTTATTCAGCCATTAAAAAATAAAATAAAATCATGACATCTGGAGGAGGTCGATGGAACTAGAAATAATGTTAAGCAAAACAAGTCAGACTCAGAAAGACAAATACTGAATGTTTTCTCTCATAGTGTGTGTGTGTGTGTGTGTGTGTGTGTGTGTGTGAGACTGTGAGTGTGTGTGACTGTGTGTGTGTGTGTGTGTGCGCGCGCGTGCATGCGTGTGTGTGTGTGTGTGTGTGTGTGTGTGTGTGTGCGTGCATGCGTGCATGCGTGTGTGTGTATGCGTGTGTAGGGAGTGAGACAGAGAAATGACACTGAGAAGAGGACCATGAGAGTAGAGAGAGCGAGCCGAGGAGAGGTAGGTGTGGGAAAGACAGTAATGGAATACCTGTGATGAAGCAGAAGTGGAGACTTTGGAGAAGAAAGGGGATCACAAGGTGGCGAAGTGGACCGAAGAGGAGTTGGGAGGAGGGTGAGTATCATAAAACAGAGCCAAGTTTACTGCCACTCTGTGTGAAAATGCCATAATAAGGCATTACCTTGCATGCTAAATTTCAAAATTAATTTTAGGAAGGTAGCTCAGTGGTTAAGAGTGCTTCATGGGGCTGGAAAGATGGCTCAGCAGTTAAGAGCACTGGCTGCTCTTCCAGAGGACCCAGGTTTGATTCCCAGCACCCACATGATGGCTCACAACCGTCTGTAGCTCCAGATCCAAGGAATTGGTCACCCTCTTCCGGGCATTTGCATGTATGTACATGGTGCACAGACATACACATAAAACATTCACACACATAAAAGAATAAAATGAAAACAATGTTTTCAAGTGCTTCTTGCTCCTCCAGGGGACCCAAGTTTGGTCCCAGCACCCACCCCAGGAAGCCCCCGCTCGAGGAGACCTCACACTCTTCTATAGGCCACAGGCTCTCCCTGTTGATGCTGCTACGCCTACCACAATTACCACACTAAGAATAAACTTTTCTCCTTGTGTATTCACACTAACACTTCAGATACCAAATTGTGAGAGGAGGTCCCCACAACAGCAATTCTTTGCAGACACTCTTTGGGTTGCCCTGCCATTCAGTCCTGACATGCCTACTTGGTTGGACCTACTATCAAATCCCAAAAGTTAAGGGAATGATCCTACAAGTTTTCCTGACTTCACAAGTTTCCTCTGCCTCAGTTTCTCTTCTAATTGACCTGTCAGACACTGGAGTTCTCACAATCCTCTTCCCAGGGTTATTAACTTTTTGAAAAACTTGAACCCTCTTCTGCTTACTTGATTATGGACTTGAACGAAGTGAATCAACTAGGAACAGCCAGACCAAAGACATGCACAGAGTAAAGCATGAGGGAGGGTGTGCTTTCCATGTCCTCAACCAACACCTTCCATGTTTTTGCCAACCCTCAAGTCAACTCTCTATGCCACTTAGGGGAGCAAAGGGGGATTGCATTATGCAGGCATAGCTGATTAACAACAAGTAAAACAAACAAAAAAAGAAAAAAATTAAAGAGAGCTGGGACTATGGGGAGGTGGCAGACTGCTTGTCCAGCATGCATGAAGCCCAGGGTTTGATCCCTGGCACTACATAAATCAGGAGTAGCAGAGGCAGGAAGATCGAAACTCAAGGTTATCATCAGTACAGCCTGGGATTTTTTTCTTTTCTGGTTTTTCCAGACAAGGTTTCTTAACCGCTGAGCCATCTTTCCAGCCCCCAGACAAGGTTTCTCTGTGTAGTTTTGGTGCCTGTCTTGGACCTCATTCTGTAGCCCAGGCTGTGCCTCGAGCTGACAGAGATCCGCCTGCCTCTGCCTCCCGAGTGCACCACCAGTAACTGGCCAGCCTGGGATTTAAAATATCCTCTGAAAGGGAGTGAGGGAAGAAAACCAGACAGAGAGAGAGAGGAAGAGAGGCGGGGAGGAGAGGAGAGGAGAAGAAAGGAGAGGAGGGGAAGGGAAGGGAGAGGAGGGAGGGGAGGGGAGGGGAGGGGAGGGGAGGGGAGGGGAGGGGAGGGGAGGGGAGGGAAAGAAACTTCCAGATCCCAAGACCAGAGAGTGGGAACTCAAAGTTGTCATATTTGTAAATGATACTAAAGACTTCTATAGCAATAATGTGCCAGGATACTGGTGCCAAGTGATAGGAAGATCTTGGTAATCTATGCAAATACAAGGAAAAGTGGCAGATAAGTGCTAAAAGGAGCATATGGTCTAAATTAGGCACATAAAAGAACTTCTCAACTGTCAATGATGACCTAGGAATAGGCTCTGACAGTCACTGTAAATGGACTCTGATGACAGCCCAATACTGAATTGATTAAAAGCAATGCAGCATCCTGGGAACCATTAAAACAAATGCCAAAAGAGAATTCACTATCTTCCCTCATAAAATTCTGGCATATTCAACCCCACAAGTGTACTTATCTATCATGTGTCCTGCCCTTGAACTACATAAAACAGTTTCAGAGTAGAGCAAATCAATGGGTCCCAAATGCCAGTCCCAGCCCTGTTCCAAACTGAACCTCTCAGAATCACACAGAAGGGGCTTTTCCAGACACAGACTCCCAGGCCTCCCCAGATGCTAATTCAGTGCCTCTCCAAGGTGGTCCACATACAACGACCTGCTTACAAAACCATGGGGATCCTTTCTCTAGCCTGAGATCTTCTCCTAAGAGGATTTAAGAAGGGTTTTCTATTTAAAAACAAAAACCGAAATCTAGTAAGGTGGCACCTACCTATAACCCAAACTCAGGCAAGATTAGGAGTTTCAGGCCGGACTGGATAACACAATGAGAATAAATAAACAGATAAACACAGCAAGACTAAACAAACAAACTGAAAAGAAAAACCTTGAGAGAAGTACCAAGAACTGACCGATGAAGGTGGGTTGGGAATGGAGCTCAAGGAAGGCATGCCTGGCCAGCATGCTTGACTCTGGGTTCAATCCCAAGCATAAGAAAAATAGATAAAGATGATTCCTATACATAAAATGAATGTGGGAAAATGTCTAGAAAAATAAGAGCTGACCTCCAGGCAAGGAGTCCCTCAATCAAAGACCTAGACAAAAGCAGGCTCTTCCCTGAACAATTTGCCCCAGTTCCTCACTTAGCCTTACTTTACAAATCAAGGCCTCCTGCTCCAGGAAAACACGAAGGCATTCAGTAGATGGGAGACTGAATAGATAGACAGAGCCCGCTCAGAAGCAACCATGCACACCTGTTGATGCTGATTACTGAAAGGAAGCCAGCCCTCCCTCACTCTACCCAATTTCCATCCATACTACTGTCCAATCATATAGCCCAATACAATTCATATTCTTTAACCTGCCACACTAGAAAACTATATCTCAAATTAGTCCACTTTCTCTAAAAAAAAAAAAAAAAAAAAAAAAAAGTTGGAATAGCTGGGTGGTGGTGTCAGACACCTTTAATCCCAGCACTCAGGAGGCAGAGCCAGGCGGATCTCTGTGTGTTCAAGGTGAGCCTGGTCTACAACTCTAGTTCCAGGACATCCAGGAGTGTTACACAGAGAAACCTTGCCTCAAAAGCCCCCCCCCAAAAAAAAAGACAGAAAGCATGCTTCTAGTGGGATAAGCATCAATTTAGAGTCAAGCCTGCCGTAAGGTACATGATTTCTCAGCTTTGCTTCAGTGTGCCTATAAGAAATGTCACGGCTTCCAGTATAGGCATAGCTTTATGGGACTAGAAGATGTGCAGAGACAATGAGTCACTGTAGTGGTAAGCTAAATCTAAAGTAGAACATCTCACCCAACACACCAATTTAGATGAAGAACCAAAACAAATGCATGAAGGCCAAAACTTTGATCTCCTATCCTAGGCCAATGAGCTCTGCCACTCTACTTCCCAGGGATGATATTAATAAATTGGATTTTACTAACTGAAACAGAGTTTCAAAATACCCTCACCTCTACTATACAAGGCTGACATTATGGGACCACCCGGAGCAGATCCTTTCCTACACTATCAGAGCTTAGTAAGAGAGGAAATGTTGCTGTAAGTACCTCATCACATTTACATTTATATAACAAACTTCAGCACATCTCAAAAATGGGAGCTGAGGGCTGGTGAGACAGCTCCGCTGCGAAGGCACCTGTCACCAAGTCTACTGACCTGAGTTCAATCCCTGAGACCCACCTGACAGAGGAGAACTGATGCCCTACGTTGTTTGTTCTCTCCAACCCTCTCACACACAACACTTTTTAAAATGGCACCTGAAAATGAAACCAAAATGTCATTAAGTTTCCTACAAGTTGCTTGACTTCCTAATTTAAAAAAATAAAAGCCAACTGAAACTACTGTTCATTTTTGAATCATTAAAGCTAAGTGAGAAAAACACATTAGCTTATCATATTAAGTCTCACTGAAAGTGGAATCCCACAACACTCCATCTGCATTAAATGCTCACAACCTGTGATTCAGCATCAGTTTCTGCTACAAAAACAAAAAGCATATGTCAATCTCCCAAGAGAGGAAGCAGCAACAGAAAGTGGGTATGTATTCACTCCTAGCAATACTTAAAAGACTACATCCACCCAGTAAGACTTGAGTCCCTAGCAGCCCACAGTGTCCCCAGCCTGCAAACCCAGCACTCAGAGGATTGAAGAAGAATCACAAGTTTGAGGTAAACCTGGGTTATGTCACATGACTTATTTAAAAAAAAAAAAAAAAAAAAAAACCTCATTGAATCATTTGTCTAGTTATCAAAGCACTGGCCACCAAAGCCCCCACCCAGCCAGACTAATGAGCCCAGCTGTGCTCCAGCCAGCTTCCCACACCACCACCACCACCACCACCACCACCAGACCATTAGTTTGAGCTCTTCACTGACACAATGAAAGCTTACTAGGTTAAAAGGGAACTTGTAGCAGCATTCAACTCTGTGAAAAACCAATGCTAACAGAAGCATAAACACCAACAGTGACAGACACTGAACTCTTACTGAACCTGCTTGGAATGGTTACCGACGCCGTTACCCCCTTAATTGTGTCTGATTTGGCACTTATTTCCATCCATGTACCCATCACAGGAAGACTTGGAAATACTGGACTAATTCAGAGGACGTCAGAAAAGCCTGACTCTTGGTCCTGTAAGAAACACATATAACTAAGAGCAAGATACTTTTCCCTCGGCCTCTCATTCCACACATTTACTCAGTAGACTGTCAGCTACTGATCTCAGCAGGATGCCAGAGCAATGGCCATCCCTACTGCCTGTTCCTTTTATCATCCTTAAACACACGTAATAACTCATGGTAAGTCATATCGTTTGTGTGCGAGACTGAACTTAAAGACACTGAAGAACTACTATAAAAACATGGAGAACAATGGAAACCCACAGGCTTTGCACTTATCCTTCCCTCTGCTGGAAACACTTCCCTTGTGGCTGGCTCTTTGATGTCTACCAGATCTCAGTGCAAATGCCAACTGAGAGAATTCTTTCCTAAACACACGAATGGAATCAACTCTCTTGCTCCCAACCACCTTGTTCTAGTCCACTGTGTGAATTCACTCTCATCTATTACCATGCTTACTTATTCCCTTCTTTATTCTGACTCCTCCATGAGCCATAGGATAGGATCCCAATACCCAGACAGAGCATACAAACAGTAGATATGGATAAATAATCGTTCAATAGAAAAAGAAGTTTCACAAAGTCAGGCACAGGGGCACGTGCCCACATTCCCAGCTCTCAGGAGGTAAAGGCGGAATGGCCGGCACAAGTTTGGGGCCAGCCTAACTAATCAACATAGTGCTTCACAATGAGACCTGACTCAAGGAAAAAGAAAAAGGAAATACGATGATGTCCCACTCTGCTTATTTAGTTACACGACAGCACTACAGTTAGCATAACCAGGGACAGATGGATGCTTCATTTTCACAGAAAAATCTCAACAGTGTTCAAGATACAAGAACAACTTCATGTTCCTTTACTGATCTTGACTGAAAGCTACCATGTGTAACTAACTGCTGGGAATGGGCAGTGTTAAACCTCCAGGTTTTATCGTATTCTACTTCTGTACACACGGCCCTCTAAAAGACTTTTCCAGGTACTGTATATTTTTGAATGGTAGACAAGGGTATTCTAAGTAGCTTAGGTACAGTGTGGCTTTTGTTTGTCCCCACATAAAATAAGCACATACAGAAGGAAGCAAGTCAAAAGCCGGCTGTGGTGCTTGCCTGTGATCCCAGCACTCTGAGGTGGAGGCAGGAGGATTGGAGGTCCTAGGTCACAGGAGTCTGAGGACAGCTTGATACTGTGTCTTTAAAAAAGAAAAATCAAGCAAGCCAACAACATCAACAGGCTACTCTGTCCCCACTCAAATCTCAAAAGAAACACACTTCTTAGCTCAGAAGCCTAAAATATATTTAAGTATAATAAAATGAATTACAAGAACAATCTCCTACAGGCTATACTTCAAAGAAATTTCCACAAAGCAACTTGGGAAGAAATTTACACTTCACAGCAAACTGGCAGCAAGAATCCTATGGAAACAGAAAACTATGGTCAGTCACTCTGACTTTTAGGTTCCCTTTGTCTTAGCAGTGAGAAACAGGTAATGAATAAAACCGTGAGGACTGACAAAAGGTGCTTTCCCCTTATGAGAGCATGAGTGTGGACGATCCAGCCCTCCAGCCTTCCACACTGTAAGCACAATAAGGTAAACCACTTGCAACAGGCACAGAGGACTGAAGAACGTGTCTCATTCTACAATTGTGAAAGCCAAGTTGTCATGTGTGCCCGCCTGAGGAGGTACGCAAACACAACCAATTTCAAAGTTAAAGTGGAAAGTCACAGAAGGCTCTGTCCACAAAACATAAAGGAAACTGGATCAGTAAAACCAGAGAAAACAGCCTTTTCAAGGTAGCCACTGAGGGGCTAACTGAACTTCACTTATGGAAGATCTGCAGACAATGTTCTGTCACAGCTAAAAGAAAGTCTAGCAAAGTATTCTGAGATCCAGAGTGGGGAGCTTCCAGGGGTTCAAGAGTAAGGTCAGCTCTGACCCAGACATTTAATTACTCAAGCTGCATTTTGCCCGCCTGCATCTTTGCTAGTCTTACCCCAACTCAGAACACAGAAACCCGTGTTCATTTTCCCCCAACCTGAGTAACAAGACAGCTCCAGAATGCTTGTGTCAACTTATTGCCCACTTCCTCCATAAGGATATTCCAGAAGCAACTGTCTTGAACCCAGCACATACAGCCACTGGTGTCACAGTCATTTTTTTAAAATACTAGTAAAAAAGTCTTTTAAAACTTGGTTTTCAGGGTTGGGGATTTAGCTCAATGATAGAGCGCTTGCCTAGCAAGCACAAGGCTCTGGGTTCGATCCTCAGCTAAAAAAAAAAAAAAAAAACCTTGGTTTTCAGAGGTCAGAAGAAACAGATTCCCTATGGTACTGCAACACTTTCTTTTACTAGAGAGAGAGAGAGAAAAACTATTTTTCTCACTGAAAGTTCTTCTCCACCTTCAACCATTTTTGACCCTCAGACCAGCTCAGTCCAGAGGAACCTGAATGTTCCCACTCAAAAACACACCTTTGCTTACTCAGTGTTCCAATTTCTGCACCCTTCCAAAAGGCACCTCTGTTTCTTTCTCTCTTTTCTGCAAAAGAGCTCTCCACCCTCCTTTGCAAACTTCTTACAAAGCAGTTCCTAGTACCACTGGAAACTATTACTCTCCAGGAAAACACAACTTTGCTTAGCAGAAGAGCTTCAGAGAGCAATTTGCCACTGGTCGATTTTTCATCCCAGACAAGGCTTCTAAACTTGGCACAAATCTGCCACTGGTAACTCATACACCCACCCTCTGCGGTGTGGTCAGGGTGTGCAGCAGTCCATGCCCAGAGCAGACTGCTCAAATCACTGAATTTTAAATGCCACACAACAAATACTCCAAAGCACACAGCAACCGTAAGCACCAAATGTAGTCACACAACCACAGCAGCAGCAGCCAACAAGTCATGGTACAGCATCTCATCTTTTCTCAACTCAATTACAGTCAGCTTCACTTTCCTGTAATTTGTGGCCATGCATCACCGGCCCCACCCTTCATGTCAGAAAGTAATGCCCTGGAGTACTAGAGTCCTGGAGTCAGGCCTCACAGAATGGTTTATACTAGCTTATGTTGTGGCAGGCAGACCTGGGCTCAAGTTTCGCCTCTGCCTCTTATTACTAATAAAAAGGGTACTTGGGTAAGTTAGCCTATCTAAACCTCAGATTAGACATGTGCTTACTAGATGATAGAAATGAAATATAGAGAGAACCCAGCTGAAAATGTGAGTGATCACTGATAATACAGTATCCACAGGGGAAGTATTTGTGAACAGGCACAACCACCTCAGAAAATACGGATATGCTGGAGGCTTCCAACATTGTTGGAAGCAAAACTAAGTTCAGCTTCCTACAACTTCCCTCCTACAAAAGGGATGCCTTTAAGAAAAAAACCAAGCCTTAGTAAGAAAACTAAAAAATCCACTGCTGGCCACTAAAACCACACCAGACAGCTAAGCAATACTTTGTTCCTATAATGAAGAGAAGACCAGTGCAAATGAAAAGGGAGTCCAAGAGGAAGCACTTCAGGAAAATCCTTTCAAGAGTCACAATTTCAAAGACAACATGGACCTTGAAAATTCCCTATTCGTTAACTCTAATGAATTCTGATTGTCTGCAAATAAATAGAAAAGGCAAAAAGGCAATATTGTATATCCCAAGAAATTTCAGCTGGCAGCTGATTACTGCCTAAGACATGAATACATTAGAATTACAGGAATCTGTAGACTGACTTACACACACAAACTGCAAAATACTAGTGTCTGAGAGGGGCACATGTGTGTATGTTAGGGAACATGTGCCTGAGCACCCATGTAGAGGCCATGTAAGGATACTGAAACACAAAGGGGAACATCAGTGTCTTCCTCTATTGCTCTCCACCTATTCCCTGAATAACACTGCAACGGAACAGCCATATCCAGCTTTAATGTGGGTGCTGAAGATTTGAACCCAAGTCCTCATGGTTGCACAGCAAGCGCTTTAATCCACTGAACCATCTTTTCGGGTCCCTCTGCAGAATATATTAATCCTGTGAAAGACAACTAGACAGCAAAACAGACTGTTTAAAAACTGGCTCTTTGAGAAAAAAGTATCTTCCACTCTAGAGGGAAAAGTTGGAGTTATGACAGGAAAAGCAATCTAAAACATGACAGTTATCTCAATCAGAAAACCTGTTACCAAACAAGAAAGGTCAGATCTCAAGATGTGGGAGGGGGAAAAAGGAGAGATAGTACAAGAAATAAAACAGATTTGTGCTACAAATTATCATGGTAGTGGGGGTGATCGAACTCAAAATTCAGAATGAAGAAAGTGAAGGTATGTAAGTGGGCATGATCTGTACGGTTAAAGAGTCCTACTCAGGGAATCAGAACACCTGGGCTCTTTTATTGGCTCCAGTCCAAACTGCCATGTGCCCTCAAGGCAAGTCACTTGCCCTCTTTAAAACAGTCTCCTTACCCTTAGGAAGTGAAGAAATGTTAATTAGCATAAAATCCCTGCCAGCCTAAATTTTTAAGTAAAATGTATGCAACGATCAGGAGCTTTCAGGCCTTACAAAGTAGACACAGAGCTAAAGAGGGAAAGAGTTGAGAAAACTAAGTAACTGAGAGTCAGTCGAAAGAGAAAAGCTTCATGACAGCCAAGCATTCCTGGGGTTCCAGGAAAGAGAGGATGTGAGGAGCTCGAAAAACTGCAAACTGGTCGGCATATGTCAAAATGGACAGAAGAGGGGGATGGGAAGAACTATCCACGAACTATCTCCGTTCATGAAATCAATAATAGATCTGCTTCTGGTAAACAGCCAGGGGCTCCGAAAGCCGCGACCACGAAAATCACTGTGACCGAACCATGACAGAGTGCCCAGAAGGCAAAAGTCAAGGGGAGTCCGTGCGGGGTTCTGCCAGGTGAAGATTCGGAGTGGGTGGAGAGTGAGGAAGGGGCAGAGGAAAGACGAACTGAGACCATGCAAGCAGACGGAAGGGGAAGGAGTCAATGCCTGACTCCCGCGCCAAGGCGACAGAGGGGTCCGGGTCCGCGGCCCCCGCTCTCACCATCTTGACGATGCCCCGCTGCACGGTGGGCACCGCGGGTCCCCCGGAGGAGCCGCCGCTCTGCGCGGAGGAGGCCATGTGTGGAGCTGGAAGGGCAGCGAGTGGGGCGGCCGGCCGGACTGGAGGTGTCAGGATGGGTGTCGGCGCTGGTGAGAGGCTGCGGCGACGAGGAGCAGGCAGGCGACAAGGTACCGACGGCGGACTGGATGGAAGCGCCAGGCGCACACTAGAGCAGCAGCCGGACTGAGAGCAAAAGAGGAGACGCGATCGCCGCCGCCGCCACACGTTCTACTCGCCGCGCAAGCGTGCCAGAGCGCCACCGCCCTCTGGCCAATTAGCGTCCAGAACCCGCCGGACCTCAAGCCAATAGGCACTCTGTTCGTGAAGCCCCGCCCCTTGGCCCCAAAACGGGTGGGGAGCTCCAGGAAGCGCTGAAAGAGCCGATTTGCGGTGACGGGCAAGCTATGGGGCGGGACTTCCGGGGAAGTCTGAGACAGTGGTGTCGGGAGGTGTAGTGGGAAGGAAAGGACACGTCAGCATCTGGCTGTGGGGCGCGAGGAGCCATGGGAGCACCGAAGGCGGGGCGGGCCTCGCCCTCCGGCCTGGCCCCGCCCCGGCCCCGCCCCTCAGGAGGCAACACGCCCACGTGGAACAGCTGTACACCGGAACTGAAGAACCAGGCCTTTGGTCCTGGAGCCAGGGAGGCCAAGTCCTGAAGGGATCTCAGTGCAGGCTGCTCTCGGAGTTCCGACGTTTCCCCTCTGCAGAGTAGAGGAAACTTTGGAAAGTCGTAGTCATTGGGCAACCCAGTGTTAGTCTTGGCTGGGAAAGTGGCCGCGGATCGATCTCTCTCTCTCTCTCTCTCTCTCTCTCTCTCTCTCTCTCTCTCTCGGTGGGGGTTTTTGAGACAGGGTTTCTCTGTGTAGCTCTGCGCCTTTCCTGGCTCTCACGCTGTAGACCAGGCTGGCCTCAAACTCACAGAGATCCACCTGCCTCCGCCTCCCGAGTGCAGGGATTAAAGGCTCAGAGGTTAAGAGCACCGACTGCTCTTCCAGAGGTCCTGAGTTCAATTCCTAGCACCCACATGGTGGCTCACAACCATCTGTAATGAGATCTGGCACACTTCTGAATACATAATAAATAAATAAATCACATTTAGCTGGTCGGGGGTGGCACACGCCTTTAATCCCAGCACTTGGGAGGCAGAGGTAGACGGATCTCTGTGAGTTCGAGGCCAGCCTGGTCTACAGAGCAAGTTCCAGGACAGGCTCCAAAGCTACACAGAGAAACCCTGTCTCAAAAAAAAGAAGAAGGAGAAGAAGAAGAAGAAAGAGAGAGAGAGAAAGAAAGAAAAGAGGTCTTTTTTGGGTACACTCCACCGGATTACATATATCATCAGTATTGTCCAGTATCTTGGTCTCTCAACTCCAGGACCTCCTCATTAGTGAATTTGACCTTGGAGCAGTTTGGCCACCCTCTCCAGGATATTTGAAGCAGTATAAATTTGTAGTTGAAACTGTAATTCCAAACATCTCATTTTCTGATCATAATTACTGTCCTTTTCTCTTATTCATCCAGTTAACTCTCTTTTGCCTTGTATTAATTTTCTACTTCTACACAACCATTGATCCTGCTAGTCAATACTAACAACCAAATTATATGGAGCATAGCATGCACAAAATACACTACCTGCTAAATACTTTTCCCTACAGTCTATAATTTAGTCCTTGGGACAAGCATACAAAGTACATACAATCCTTTTCTTCAAAGGAGGGCATTGGTGTTTTGTTTTTGTCTGTTTGAAAGGGAATGGGGACCTCAAAATGGTTTAACAGGTAAAGGTGTTGTATGCAAGCCTGATGACCGGGGTTCAATCCCTAGGACCTACATAGTGAAATGAGAAAAACAACCCCTGCAAGTTATCTTCTGACCCCTCATGCAAACTGTGGCATGTGCGCGGACACACAAACACACACATAATATAAATATAATATAATATACATAAATAAAAATGTGATTTTAAATTTTTTCAGTGAGCAGCGCGAGGCCAGTATCTTAAGGGATGGAGTCAAGATATGAACTCAGAATTGTCTACCATACATAATCTGATCTTAGGTATCTGCCTGCTTCTCTGGTAGACACACATACTTCCTCATCCTCTGCCTGCATGTATAGGATCAGAACCTAGACAAAGGTGTTTAATTCTCCAATAACCTTCCTATGGGAAAAAAACACCACTGTGTATGAGCCTTCTGTCTCCATTCTTTAGCCTACCTTCGACTTCATTCAGTCCTCCATAGTGTTACCCTGGGGTTCTTACCATACTGTGCTTTTCAATCGTGCCAATCCCCTCAACTTGAGGACAAAATTCAACTCCTTAGCAGAGCACACATGGCCCTGAACTACTTTTCAGCCATTTATTCCCCTCTTTCTTTCGTAGTTTTAGTGTATATTTATTTATAGGGAAGCCCCATAAAGTCTAGATTGGTACTGTCTAGAACTTTCTGAAGTAATGAAAATGTTCTATGTTCCATCCAACATGGTAGCCACCAGCCAGCATCAGCTAATGAGCACTTGTGGTGTTGCAGATGCATCTGGGGGAGTGAATTCTTACTGTTATTTAATTTTAGTTAATTTAACACACATGGCTTGTAACTATTGCATCACACATTATCCAACTAGGTGATAACATTTTAATCTTGCTGTCATGTCTGTTACCAGAATCTTCTATGTAAGTTTTTAAAGGTTTATATGTGCCTAATGTAGCCCATTCTTGATTAAAGTGCATAATAGCACACAGAAATACATGCAGGCAAAACACTAAAGCACATAAAATAAAAATAAATCATTTAAAAATTTTTGGGCTGGGGGCTGGAGAGATGGCTCAGAGATTGGAAACACTGGTTGCTCTTCCAGAGGACCCAAGTTCATTTCCCCAGCACCCATATGACAGCTCATAACTGTAACTCCAGTTCCAGGGTTTCTGACACCTTCATATAGACACACATGCAGGCATACCAATACACATGGAAATAAAGAAATCATTTTTTAAATTGGGGGCTAGAGAAGTAGCTCAGAGGTTAAGAGCACTGGCTGCTCTTTCAGAGGACCTGAGTTCAATTTCCAGCACCCACGTGGCAGCTCACAACTGTCTGTAACTCCAATTCCAGGGAATCTGACACCCACTTCTAGTCACCATTGACACTGCACTTAACATGGTGCACACACATGCAAGGAAAACACCCAAACAATCAAATAAAAAAAAATGGGGTTGGGGATGTGGTAGAGTGCTTGCCTAACAAGCGCAAGGCTCTGGGTTTGGTTCTCAGCTCCGAAAAAAATAAATAAATGAATGAATGAATGAATAATAATAAATAAAAAAATTCAGTGCATGATGGCATAAATCATTTTTTCTTAAAATCGTTTGTGAGATGGGATTTCCCAAAGTCTCCCAGAATAGCCTCAAACTCTCAATTTTCCTGCCTCAGTCTCCTGAGACCCGGGATTACAGGCATGTAACAGCACTTTCAGCTTTAAAAAATATATATTTTAGGGAACCAGCCCAAAATTTTTACTCAAATCCTGTTTTAAGAAAAAAAAAAAGAAAGGAAGAAAGAAGAGAGAGAAAGAAAAAAGGAAGGAAGGGAGGAAGGAGGGAGGGAGGGAGGGAGGGAGGGAGGAAGGAAGGAAGGAAGGAAGGAAGGAGGAAGGAGGGAAGGAAGGAAGGAAGGAGGAAGGAGGAAGGAGTCAGGCTTGATAGCTCCTCCATCTCTAGTCCCAGCCAGCATTGAGAGGCAGAAGCAGGAGGCCAGCGTGAGAAGCCAGCCTGGGGTTCATAGTGAGTGTCCAGTCAGTTTGGGCTCACACTGTAGCATGAGATGTTGGGGGAAATTGTTTTTAATAAAAGTGAAGATGAAAAAAGAAGAGGAGGAGGAGGACACAGCTATGAATCCCAGCACTTGGAGGACTGAAATAAGTTCAAGGCCAACTTGGTCTATGTGGCAAATGCCAAGTCAGCCAGGGCTACATAGCAAGACTCTGTCTCAAAAAGCCAAATAAACAAAAAGAAAGGCAAATTTTCCTATGCTTTGAGATATAAATATTTTTCAAACCTTGTAATGCAATTTTATATTAACCCAAGGAAGACAAGTTGCCTTATCTTTATTATCATGTCAAGGATCATGAAGATATAATACTCATCTATACAGCTATAGGATTTGGGTAATGGTCACAGAACTTGTAATTGGTCAACTTTGAACCTAGTCTTACTGCTATTTGGTGGCAAAATCAACTGCCATTTCATTCTCCTGAGTGGCATTCAATCCCTTTAGGCTGTCGTAGCCTTGTACAATTATATATTGTTTTACTCCTGCTGCAGCGATTGGCTCGGAGCACTGTTGAGTTTTATCACTGTTGCCTGCCTGCCATACAGCTTTCTAAAGACCAAAACACAAGCAAATCTCTAGAAAATGGCGCCACCTTCGTTATAGGGAAGCATACCGTTCTGAGTCTCTAACTAAAGATGGCCAAGCGAGGATGGAACCTGAGCATTTCTTTCTACCCCTAGAACACTGAAGCCAATGATTAGCAAACTCAGCTACAGAGGTTTCACCAAATAATAGCAAGCTGTATTAACTTCGAGATAAGCATACCTTTCCCCCTAACAGGTCAAGCAGTTAGAAATACATGTTCAGAGGCTCAGCGGCGTCAGTAAAGCATCTGCAATTCCCTTGGCTTCTCTCTTAGAGTTGCAAAAGAGCTGGTTCAGCTCCTGGAAGAAAAAGAGAAGGCAAGAGACAGGAAACGCCAGGGCCAGAAACAGCAGCCCGTCTTTTATCAGGAAAGCACTAGTTTTCTTGAAAGTACCTGTTGCAATGCCTCTGGCACTGCAGAGGTAGCAGAGGTGTCATTTAGGTTGGCAAGGGAGAAGAAAGCAAGGATGAGGACTAAGGTGGCCTCAGCACTGCACCTCTCCTTTACTTCTGCTCTATGCTGCCCTCTTACAACTCTGCCTCATTCCCTGTCTCCTACCTTCTTCAAGGTAGAATGCTGGTCCCTCATGCTCTCCAGGCTTAAAAAACCAACAGCAGAAAGCTTGTGTTTTAACCTTGCTGTCTCTGGACCAGGACTCTCACTTCTAAGGCAGACTCCCTCAGCTGCCTTCAAGAGAGATGTAAGCAGGGGTTCATTGCCATGGCTGCTCACCATGGCTCCAGCAGATCTAGCTGCCCTGTGTAACTCACTCCAAACACACTCTCAGCTTTTCTACTAAGTGTGTTTATTCAACCAGGTCCTTCCCCTTGGAACCACCTGTTACTCAGTTCAGATACAGCCTTTTCCCTCCAACCAGAAATGAATTCTCCCTTCCCTGTATCTCCAGACCCTTTGAAAAGTTCTTTTCCAAGGTGATGTGCTCCATACCCCCCCAGCACTATAGTTATTTGAACTGACCTGTAGCCTTGATTATAATAAGCTCTGAAGAGTCATTATTAACATGTATGTCCCTTGTTGGCCTGCCATTGCTTTCTTTCAGCCCTGTAACCTCAACACCGAGCTAAGGCAACAGAGCTGCTATGAATTTGAGGACAGCCTGAGCTATGTAGTGAGTTCCAGGCTTGTACAGGCAATAGAGACCTTGTCTTAAGAAAACAATCAAAACAGAGTCTGGGAATATAGCTCAGTTGGTACAGTGCCTGATTACAGGCACAAAGCCCTGGGTTTGATCCCTAGAACTGCCTAAAATTGGGTGTGGTCACAGACATCTATAATCCTAGCACTCAGGAGATAGAGGCAGGAGGATTAGAACTTCCAGCTTACTGCATTTGGGGCCAGCCTGGCTGGGCTGCAATGAAAACTAAGTTTTTAATTGGTTCATGTGTCTGCACAGAAGATGGAGATAGTCTTATTTCTCTTTCTCATTCCATCAGTGTTGGAGATAGAGTAGAAGCTGAGATTACAATGAGGGCTGTTACCATTGAACAATTTTTAATTAATTTATTTATGTTCTGTGCATATGTTTTGTCTGCATGTGTGCCTATTGCCTTCAGAGGCCCAAAGAGAATGCTGGATCCTCTGGAACTGAAGTTATGCATGGTTGTAAGCTACCATGTGGATGCTGGGAACTTAACCCAGGTTCTCGGCAAGAGCAGCAAGTGCTTTTAGCCAGTGAGTCACCGCCCCAACCGCTTACTGAATAAATTTTGACATAGACTAATTCAGTAGGACATGAATTCTATTTAACTCCTGCTTACAGTAGTCTATATCTCCATTTTTCCTCTCCTCAAGAAACCATGTGTATCTCAATTTCACATAGGGCTAGGCTAGCCATTACCACAAAAGAACCAATATAGGTCACTATATTACTTAGTGGCCTAATTCATATGAAAATGTATTTCCCTCTCATGTAACAGCCCAAGACGATGGCTTTCCTTACTATCCACTCTTCCACTATTAGTAGGCATTCTACCAGAAAGCTGTTCTGAGCACGTTTTGGAGGGTTACTTAAGTTCCTCTTAATACAGGATCACATTGGAAAGATCACATGGAAGTGAACTTATAGTTAGCTCTGTGAAGATTTCACACACAGCCAAGTTTAAGAAGACATTTCCAGACCTCTTTATGCCAACCATAGAAGAAACAGCATCCAGTATGGAACCGTGATCCAGAGCTTATATTCTAGCCTGAAGAATCCAGCCACTGTCCTTCTAATATTTGGGCTTCACAAGATTGGCCACAACTCATAAATTGGTAAATGGTTAAATGTCTGGCCATTTCTCCTTCTCTACAAAATAATCAACTAGCTGAGCAGTGGTGGTGCACGCCTGTAATCCCAACAGCACTCGGGAGGCAGAGGCAGGTGGATCTCTGTGAGTTCGAGGCCAGCCTGGTCTACAGAGCTAGTCTAGGACAGGCTCTAAAGCTACAGAGAAACCCTGTCTGGAAAAACCAATCGTCATCATCATCATCATCATCATCATCAACTAAGTTCTGAAAACGGAATGGATTTATATTCATCACTGTCCTATAAGAATTCCCAGAAATGGGAGTGGGCAGCTGCAGCCAATCAACTTCTGGGTTCCTGCTTGTGGACCCTAGCCACTGGTAAGCCAGGCCTGAATCCTCTCTTCCTCTTTCACCTACTGTAGGAGAGAATTGCCTGTAAGGCCACAGGCACAGCTAGGAAAGAGAAGGCCATGGAGCAAGAGCAGGGATGTGGGACACTGGAGCCCTTTCATGCAAATTAAGTGTGCCTTCAAGGCCTATTTCTGACCTAACCATTTATGTGTGTGTGTTTTTGTACATACATACATATACATGTATATACATGTATTTATGTGTGTGTGTGTGTGTGTGTGTGTGTGTGTGTGTGTGTGTGTGTGTATAATCCATTTAATAAAGCAATGCTGCTATAGACAGCTAACTTTATGGGCAGACTGGTCATATATTTCCCAGGACATGATGGACTGCTCAGGCTGCATGATCATCTGTTGGTTCAAGGTTAAACATTTAGTCCATATTAAGGCCCAGTTACAGGCCAAATGACAGCTTATTTTTAGAGGCTTTGTTGCAACACTATAATGATTTGGTCCACAATTCACCTATCTGGCCCTGTAAGATCCACTTGACAGCATGACTATCTGCCACTGGTAAGTCAAGCACTAGTGGGTCTGCTGAATTCTGTGGCCGAGGGACAGAAAAGTTTACAAGGCAGCATGGACCGGTCACACAGTCTTCTCTTGTTCTAGGCTCTGCTCAAAACTAGTCACTTTGTAAGACACATATGCAGCACTTGGTTTGGAAGTTTGAATCTTGGTCCTCAATGTTTTCTTTTACTACTTCATGAAATTCAGATCAGTCATCTATGTCATACTTGTTACTTGGACAAACATGTTTGATGTCATCATATACATGTTTGTGTAGAACTAGGAGTCTTTAGGAATATCTTGAGTATCCAGTGATGACACTGTTTATTGTCTCATCACCACATAGACTATACATACAATTTTTTATTAACAGGCATAGTTCTAGGAGGTTTATAGTTAATTAGATTAGAGATCCAATTTTGGAAACCACAGAACTAATTTTAAAAACTTAATTCTTATGATTTGTTCTTCTTGGTCTGGGTCAGTTGGTAAACCACTTTTCCTGCAAGCTGTTCAGATCCCCAGAACCCAGGCCTGGTGGCACACACTTGTGATTGCAGCTGTGGTGAAGTCACTGGGGCTTGGTGGCTGTCCAATCTAGCCCACTTGGTAACATTTCCAGGCCTGTCTCAAATGAAAGGTAACAGGCACCTGAAGAACAGCACCTCAGGTTGTTCTCTGTCCTCCATACATGCATGCATACAAGCTTGTACACATGTACACATAGTACAATACAGAAGTAAAAAATAAATGTTTGGTCTCCTAAAACCTATCATGTACCAGACTCTACTAAGTTTCTCCAGAGAAACAAGCTAAAAGAGTGTGCCTTTAAATCTGTCTCTGTTGATTTAAGAACTAATTTTAAAAAGATTATGTGTGTGTGTGGGGGGGGGGGGTTGTGTGTAAAATGTGTATGAATGCCTGCAGAGGTCAGAAGAGGGCATCAGACCTCTGGAGGTGAAGCTACAGTTTGTTGTGGGCAGCCCAAGGGGGTGATGGGAACCAAAATCAAGTCCTCTGGAAGAGCAGGAAGTGTTCTTAACCACTGAGTCATCTCTCCAGCCCCAGGAATAACTCTTATAATTAAAAGGTTGGCAAACTCAAAAGCCACAGAGCAGGCTGGAGAGCCAGAGACGACACTGCTGAGCAGGGAACCCCGTGTCACATGCACACTAGGAAAATGCTAGATTATTTAGCTCTATCCCCAGCCTGATTATTGAAAAGTTCATGTAGTTTTACCTAGTCAGGTTTATTTTACTACTTACTTACATAGAAAATAACAAGCAAAGGAAAAGCAAACAAATATTTTGAGAAGAAAAACATTGATATGGTCACATTGTATGTTCTCAATCTTCTGAATAAAGTAGAACAGAGAATCAGAAGACATCAAGACTCTCTATGAAAGAGTGGCCCTGGAGCCCTTTCCAGGGAAGGCAGTGACCTGAAATCATCACAGGCTGAACCTCTGGGGTGGCATGATCCCCACCAGGAAAGCAATGTCTGCAGGTGGAACTAAGAGTAACCAAAGCAAGAGGTCAGGAGCGCAAGGCTGAGGAGCAGCGAAATGAGCCTGGGGCTTCGAAGGAATGTGGCTAGAATGTGAGGGTGGGGTAGACTCCAAGTAAAAAACCAGAGTGCAGAAAGACATATCATTGCTCCAGGCAAAGGGCAAGGGTGGAGCTGAGACACTGCCAAGGTTCAGAGGGCAGCTTAAGCTCCCTCCACTCACGGTGGCGGTCAGGTGCCCCTTGCTGTGTCTTCTCCTAATGAATTCCGCCAAAAGATAAGCATTTGAGCCACATTCCACTCTAACACTAAAGAGACTCCAAACCCCAGAACACCATCCCCAAGACCGTTCTGCGTGCTTCAGAGCGGCATAAATTCCAGTGAGGAATGACTTTGTGACATTGTACAACAGCAGGGAGTGGTTAGTAGAGTTTGTTCTCTTACGGGTGCTTCAGAGTAGAGGATGTTATTTCATACCGAAACTGAAAGAAGCTAAACAACCAGAGAGTTAGGTGATGTCTATACATTTGGAAAATCAGACTCTCACCATAGCGCCTTTGAGCTATTTCTCTGCCTGGAGCTTTGCCCCTGAAACAGAAAACAGAGATAGGCAAAATCTCTACCTTCTGAGAACAACATTCTAATATCAGAACTCCAGGGTAGCATCATTGTGCTAAGTGATTCTCAGCCTGTGGGTCACAACCTCACAGGGGTCGCATGTCAGATATTTACATTACACTTCATAACAGTAGCAAACTTATGAACTTTTATGTTTGGAGGTCACCACAACGTGAGGAACTGTATTAATGAGTCGCAGCATTAGGAAGGTTGAAAACCACTGTTCTAGTGGGTTTTAAATTTGAAGTCTGCAAGAAGTACTTGCAACTGAGACAAAAATAAAAATGGTAATGTAAGGTTATATAGTTTTCATTGATCAAAAGAAACATTTTATTTGATGGGAAGAGCCAACCATTTCCCTTGATACTGAATTTTAAAGGCATTTATTACATAACTATCTAAAAAACAATACAACAGGCAATATTTCAAGGTTTTTTTTAAGAGATGGAGAAATATGACTTTTCTTGTATAAAGTCCGCACAAAAACCTAATGAAGTATTTCTGGATTGTAAGTTAGTGAAAATTACATGGTAGAAAAAGAGCAATTAGTACAAAAGAAAATTTTTGCTTTAAAAAGTAGGACCAGGGGCCAAGGAGCTGGTTCACTGCTCACTAAGCCGTCATGGAAGACCTGAACTGGAATCCCCAAGAATCCATGTAAAAATTCAGGTACAGCTGTGCATGTGTCTAACTTCAGAGTAGGGAGCAGAGACAGCCAGATCCATGAGAGCTTTCTGCTCAGCCTAGCCAAAAATCAATCAAAAATTTCGAGTTCGATAGCTTTAAAGCAGTGGTTCTCAACCTGGGGGTCGTGATCCCTTTAGGGCTTGAACAACCCTTTCCCAGGGGTTGTATCTCAGATGTTTACATTATGATTCATAACAGTAGCAAAAGTACAGTATGAAGTAGCAACGAAGATAACTATGGTTGGGGTCATCACAACATGAGGAACTGTATTTAAAAAAATCACAGCATTAGGAAGGTTGAGAACCACAGCTTTGAAGAATTAGACAGAGAGCACTAAAGGAAAACTACAGACATCTTCCTCTAGCCTCTGGATGGCCTGCATACCATGTGCATACAACACACATACACTATGCATCTGCACACACAAATAGTACCAAAATATTTAATTATTTTTTTCCCAGACACCGACAACCAAAACACATCAGAAAGAGGAAACAAGGCCTTCTAAAATAGTGTGAGTGGACCAAGCGGAGAGGCTAATGTGTGAGCATTCACTGATACAGACCATCTTCATGAATGGAGTTGTACAGAGAAGCCCTAAAATTGGATTCTCCAAGCTTGCCGTGATTCTGGCCCTCCACTTATTGCTTCTAGCTTGGGATGTAGCTCACCGGCTCATTGTTTGTTATGCGCAAGACCCTGAGTTTGACACCCCCCACCCCCCCCACCCCTCCCACCCCCCCACCCCCGCATGAGGGAATGGGGGAGTGGGAATATTTTTGAGCTAAGCATAGTGATCCATACCTGGGGTTTTAACACTCAGGAAGCTAAAGTGGGGGCACTGAAAGTTGGAGGTCAGTCTGAGCTACATGGTAAGACCTGTCTCAACAAGCAAAATAAAACCCTCTCCTTACGTCATTGGTTCGGAGTGGATGGAGTTTAAGCAGGAATAAAAGCCTTCAAACATGGTTCAAGCCTTTTGACCTGATGATTCTGTTTTGGGAAAGCTCAAGAAAAAAGTTTCTTAGGGCAGAATGGAAAGAGTTGAAACAAATGTGGCCTGGGGGCTGGCAAGAGTGCTCCAGTGTGGCTGTCACAATATAACGGATTGTGAAACTCAGTCCTAGTGAAACTCACAAGTTTCTTATCATTTCTAAGTCTTGGTTTCCTTGTCTGTAAAATGGGCTGCTGTGGAATTGGATGAGATAATGAATGCAGATAATGAATTTATGGTACCTAGGATCTAGCTCCTAATCAGCTTAGAGATGATGACAATCTGGAGAATTTAAAACCATTGAACATCAAAAAGATTAGAAAAGACAAAGAGAGCCAGGTGGGCTCTGCCTGACTTTAATCTCAGCACTCAGGAGGCTGAGGCAGGGGCATCTCTGCGAGTTTAAAGCCAGTCTGGTCTACAGAGCAAGTTCCAGGACAGAGAAACCCTGTCTTCAAAAACCAAAAACCAAAAAAAAAAAAAAAAGACAATGATATTTAAATACAATGAAATAATAAGTACCCATTAAAATTACACATACACAAACTATGTAAAATGCTATGCAAGCATCAATAATTCATATAGGCCAACATGCAATGTGGCTTTTTATATTTATGCAAATTTTGCACATTGAATACAAAGACTTAATAAGATCAATAGAAAGCCAAAACAACAACAACAAAATAACAGAATTTTTAAGACATGGAAATGGAATTTAACATTCTGTTTTCTGGTTGAGTGATGTTTCTGTGTTTTATAGTGAGTTCTTTTCCTAGTAAGCCTGGTATCCAGGCTGGTGGTATAGGTCTATAAATTCCAGCTTCTCAGGCAGCTGAGGAAAGAGGACAAAAAACGCAAGGCCTTCTTGCACAAGACCTCCCTTAGTTAGATCCTGTCTCAACATAAAAAGAAAAAAAGGATGAAGATGCTGTTTCAGTGGTCGAGATGCTGGGTTTAATCCCCAGTACAACAAACAAACAAAAACCAGTTCTCTTAGGAGATGAACTTCTTCACCTTGTTTATTGTGAACAATAAGGCAGAAAAGTATACAAAGCAAAACTGTAATACTTTAATAATAATTTAGTGTTCAGTAATTGATAACAGAAATGATGGTTGAAATTCACCACGCACGTCAAGGAATGAACGTTTAGCACCTACTTGCTCTCCTCTCTAAATATGGAGCTTTAAAAAGAGAAAAATAATCTATCCAGACTTTAACACTTTGCATTCCTTCCTGTGGCTTCTTCTTTCCTTTGGCACGTGAGCAGATTCAACCACATTGTTTCCATCACTGCTCTTTATTCCTCAGTGCTGAAATCAGGACACCAGCATACACTTATCCAGTCTACTATCGAGGGCCATTTGACTTTTAAAAACGTGTGTTATCCAAAGATGACCACAACAGTATCTCTTAAAGAAACACTTTAAAACGCGAAACAAAACAAAAGTGACCTTTATATTTCTTCTCTTTATGTTTCTAAGAAGTGGGTCTTGGGGTTGGGGATTTAGCTCAGTGGTAGAGCGCTTGCCTGGCAAGTGCAAGGCCCTGGGTTCGGTCCTCAGCTCAGTGGGTCTTTGCTCTTTCAACCAATAGAGCACCACAAGAGTGACTGCTTCTTGTTTAATTGGTTTCTCTAGTCTATAGCTTAAGCTGCCCTCAGACCCATCCACCTCCTGCTTCAGCCTCCTCGAAATTGCTGGATTCACAGACTCCTGCCACCACATCCATCAGCTAGTAGATGTCACTTCTGAATCTAGATTATTTAAAATGCTGGACACTTTCATAGTGCTCTTACACTGAGAACCCATCCTATTCCTTCAAACTGAAAATAAATTATAACTAAGCAGATGCCAGTGAAAAATTTCATTTCTGTGTATTGTTTTCTTTACAGAAATTTCACACTGGATTAAAACTTCCTAGGGTCAGGAAACTTGAGAAAGGGAAAAACAGTTGGAGCATAGTGGAAGGAAACACTATAAAAAGTTGTGACTGATTACAAGGTGGAAGTGATGCACTTTCCCCCAACAAAGTACACCCCCCTAAGTGTTTGGGTGCTCACAGAGGTCGCCACCATCCTGCTGCCCGGGACTTAGAGACAGGACAAAACTCAGTTCAATTCAGGGTCAGGCAGTGGAGAGAGGAATGCTGGGTCAGGCAAAGCCTGCTTCTGTCACTCCTTCAGGCCAATGCAATCCAGCATGCACTCCGAGAAGAGAGCAAATTGCTTCTTTTTGGTGACAGCATGATTGATAGTTGTAGAGCTATACTGTTCTAGCCTCCAGATCAGAATTCACATAGGTGAGAGGTAATAAACAGGAGTGAGTCCCTTGTGGCCATAAAGCAACAGCTTGGAAAAGTAACAAAAGGCCCTTTCCTATTTGAGTGTTTTGTTTAGTCTTGCCTTATTGAGAACTTCGATGCACTGCATAATCCATACACTCATAATTTTTAGTAGCTAAAAAGCCCCCTGGTGCTAGAGAGATGGCTCAGTGAGCAAAGCTTTTGCTGCACAAGCCTGAGGACCCAGATTTGGATCTCCAGCATCCACATAAAAGCCAGGCATGGCAGCTCTGACCTGTAACCCCAACACTGAGATCAGAGAAGCAGACCCACGCCTCCTGGGCCAGCCAGGCTAACCTTAATGGTGAGCTCCAGGCTAAAGAGAAAGCTCATCTAAAACAGTAAGATAGAAGAACAACTCAGAGACCCCAGCGTTTACCTTTGGCCTCCACACGCATCTGCTTGGGCAAGCACCCCTTCCTAGCTCCCCCACCTCTCATTGCCTTCTATTGGTGCCTAAGCCAATTATTCAAACTACCTCCAATTTTTCAGTATTGAAGTGAGGTGAGGGGCTGGAGAGATGGCTCAGAGGTTAAGAGCACTGGCTGATCTTCCATAAGTCCTGAGTTCAATTCCCAGCAACCACATGGTGTCTCACAACCATCTGTAATGAGATCTGGCGCCCTCTTCTGGCCTACAGGCATACGTGCAGGCAGAACACTATACATAATAAATAAATAAATCTTTAAAAAAAAATAAAGTGAGGTGAGAACACTGTATACATAATAAGTAAATCTTAAAAAAATAAGTTGAGGTGAGACAATTCTGTATGTTTTATGTGTATTATATTATCTTCTGAAATTGCTATGGTAATCCCATAACAGAAATGTTTCCATCCTAAGGCAAATAGAGCATATGTTTAGGGAAATTCCAAGCTATTTGTCTCCCAAACCAAGTCCTTAACCCTTCTGTCCATTAATAGGCTCATGAGGCATTGTTTTGGGGAGCCACTTAGAGGTTGTCTCACCCCACACAGAAGTTAATGTCATTGTTACAGATCTCTTCTGTTTTATACAATTCCCTACATATGGACTTCTTTCCTTACCTCACAGCCTGATCTCTACTGTCTTTGCTTCCCCCAATCAGGCTTTCTCTCTTTTCTCATCGCTGGAGGAAAGTGGGGAGCTGAGTATCAGAGACCAGCAGCTGCAAGCTTCTGTGCTTTCTGTTGCTCCTGCAGACACTTGTGTTGAGCACTTGAAATACATTTTCCTGCTTGTTCAACTTTATTGTCATTTTCTGTTAAGAAAGTTCAACCCTATAAATTAACAATTAGACAAACTCTCATAACTTCCTTCTTAGGTTAAGACAGAGCTGTCGGTGTCTTCAAAGATTTCGAAGGCCCTGAAAATAATTAAGAAAGATTATTTGTGCTGGAGAGATGGCTCATCCATTAAGAGCACTGATTGCTCTTCCAGAGGATCTGGGTTCCATTTCCAGCACCCACATGGCCCCTCACAGCCATCTAGAATTTCAGTTCCAGGAGATCTGACATTCTCTTCTAGCTTCCACAGACTCCAGACATGTACATGATGGTACATAGACATATATGCAATCAAAACATCCATAAACTTAAAATACTTTTTTGTTGTTGTTGTTGTTTTGGTTTTGGTTTTTTGAGGCAGGGTTTCTCTGTGTAGCTTTGTGCCTTTCCTGGAACTCACTCTGTAGCTCAGGCTGTGGGGATTAATCCCAGGAGTGCTGGGATTAAAGGTGTACACCACCACTGCCCGGCTACTGTAAATTTTTTTTAAGAAAGATCATTTGTTTATCTCAATTCCATCTTCGTTTTCAAGGTCCTGTCCCCTTTGTGGGGCAGGGCAGGGGTGGTCTTCTTTTCAGGTTCTTGGTAACCAAACACTATCCTCTGATTTCCCAGGAGGGTCCTTGTTGGCTGGGTACCCAGGCAGGACCCCATTACTCTGGCTCATGGTTCTTGTTCCACCATGGCTCGTCCATTCTGGAAGGCATCAAATAACTTGAGGACTGTGACAGTCAGGTAGACTCTGGCCAGCTCTGGTCTCCTCCTTCCCCTGGTTCTTAGACCTGTCAGGAAAAGACAAGCTGAACCTAAGCTGAGACCTAAAATGGCCATCACATAGTGACCAGGTAAGAGTGGGTGGACCCTATTGAATGCACCACAGAGAAGGACTTTCTAGCGAAGAAGAAAACAGAGATGATGTCTTGGTGGAAGCCAGAGGGAGTATTTCCTTGCTGGGTTCTCACTTACAGACCCTGTCCTGGAAGCAGTGCAGTTTCTCTTTGGGTGCCAGGCAAGTCAGTATAGAACAGAAGACACTCTGTTCTTAGGGCTCGGAAGGGCCTGGCTGTCCCTCTGTAGGCCCCAGTGTTAAGGGGTGGCTACAGAAACAGTGCTAATCTGGACAATGGAATTGCCGGGTGATGGTGGTGGCTATGGCAGCAGCAGAGGCAGCACACGCCTTTAATGCCAGCCAGTACTGGCAAGGCAGAGGCAGGCGGATCTCTGTGAGTTCAAGGCCAGCTTGGTCTCCAGAGCGAGTTCCAGGACAGCCAGGGCTTCACACAGAGAAACCCTGTCTGAAAAACAAACCGATGAAGTAACAAAAACCCAATGGAATCATTCCTGCTGTGGGTTAAATTGTATCTTTCCCCAAAGCATAAGCTGAAGTTTTCAGTCCGAGTACTTCATGACACGCTTGTATTTGGAGACGAGTTTGTGTCGATATAGCTAGTTAAATGAACTCATACCAGCACAAAGTAGATGTCCACACCAATGTGAATGCTGCCCTTAAGGAAAGGCTACGAGTGGAGAGACACGCATGCGCAGGCCGAACACCATGGAGGATTTGGAGTTGTGCGGCCAGAGTGAAGAAAGGACCAGACTCTCAAAGACAGGCCGGGAGCAGACATTTCCCTTGTGCCTGCAGAGGAACCGTAGCCTTTCAGACATCTGGAGCTCAGACTGCTGGCCTCCAGAACCGGGACAAGACAAATTCGCGTTGTTCAAACTACTTCGTTTTTCAATCCTTTGTTATGGCAACTTTGGCTAAACTAATTCATTTCTTATCGTTAAAAATGAAAAGATGGACTGGAGTCACTTTAATAATTAGTAAGTTGAGGTCTCAAATAGAGACTGATAAAATAAATAAAAAGTGCCAGAGGAGCGCCTACGTGTCAGTGTTTTTAGGCAGTGGTCTCCCTTCCGCTCACATGACACTGGTGCCGCCCACTCTTGACAAGCGCAGCCACAGAAGTCAGGCAGATGGAGGTTTCTCATGCCTTTCCTTCATCCCATTCCCACACGCTCCTTCCTCCTGCTTTATCGTTCCCCCTTCTATTTCCAACTCTGTTAGACTTTAAACAATATTTTACGTTTATAATTATTGTGTGTATGGTGTGTGTGCACACACACATGAGCACCTGCATGTGCATATGCCAAGGCACATATGTGGGGGTCAAGGACAAATTTGTAAAATCTGTTCTCTCTCACCATGGTTTCCAAGGATTGAGCTCAGGTCATCAGGCTTGCCCAGCAAATGCTCTGCCTGCTACACCATCTCACCAGCCTCCTCCTCCTCCTCCTCCTCCTCCTCCTCCTCCTCCTCCTCCTCCTCCTCCTCCTCCTTTTTAATTTTAATAATGAAGTCTCAGCAACATGGCTGCTTTACAAGACCTGAACAAGGATGATACCACCCTGCATTTTCAAGACTTTAACTTAAAGATCTCCCCAAATAAGAATGCATTAGGAGAGAACATAGAAACTGGGCAGGTTTTTGGAGGGCATCTTAATTTCTCTATTTTGTCCCTATCTAGTTTACCTTTTTTTTTTTTGAGAGCAGTCAGTTTCTAGCATAGACAATATGCCCTTAGCTATGTAGCTAGTGTTTTCTAATTCCTTTGATGAATATATATATATATATATATATATATATATATATATATATAATTTATTTTAGTTTTACTTTATGTGCTTTGGTACTTTGTTCCATTTATGTCTTATGAGGGTGTCAGAACCCCTGAAAATGGAGCCACAGACAGTTCTGAGCAGCCATGTGGGTGCTGGGAATTGAACCCGGGTCCTCTGGAAGAATAGCCACTGCTCTTAACCCTTGAGCCGTCTCTCCAGCCCCCTCTTTCATCTTTTTGTTTGTTTGTTTGTTGTGTTTTATTTATTTATTTTTCTGTTTTTGTTTTGAGACAGGGTTCCTCTGTGTAGCCTTGGTTGTCCTGGAACTTACCATGGAGACCAGGCTGGCCTCCAACTCAGGGAGATTCACCTGCCTCTGCCTCCTGAATGCTGGGATTAAAGGCGTGTGCCACCACTGCCTGGCTGTCTTTTACCTTTTTAACCAGACCCAATTTCAAGGGAAGTTCCTACCAGTTTAGAAAACATCTCTTGTGGGGGAGAGCTGCCCACCACCATTGCCTAGTGGAAGTGTATGGCATTTCTGTGAACTGAGTGATGAATTTCTCTGGCCTGCCCTCTCCCCTGTACTGGAGATGTGAGAACCATGGTTTCTACAGATATTTCCTTGCTTCAAAGACCAACATCTACAGACTTGATTTCATTCTTTACCTGCCTAGAGTTACACCTTCATTATTGCCCAAGTCTCACACGTCAGCATTTCCCTTCCTCTCCAAAGCTCACCAAAAGTTTCAAAGAGCTTCATTGTCTCTTGAGATCAGGGTGATGAAAGAGGAGGGAAATAGAAATGTGCAAGCACTTCACTCTAAAATCGATCACAGTGGACTGGGGATGTGCCTCGGTGGAAGGAGAGCACTTGTCTAGTATGAGCAAGGACCTGAACTTGATCCCCGACAAATATCATATAATTCCACTTACGTATTGGAACTAAAATTGGCAAATTCACAGAGACAGAAACTAGAATCTGTGCTACCACCAGTTGAAAGTGGACGTAGCCATTGCTTAAAGGACACACATTTCTGTTTGAGGTAATGAACAAGTTGTCGCAATAGAGTGGTGGTGTTCTTATAACATTGTGACTACACTTAATGCCACTCAGTTGTACCCTTAGAAGTAGCTAAAATGGTCAATTTGACGTGATTGCCATAATTAAAAAGGAAAGAAAACTCCAGAGGTAAAACTTCACATTCTTTCCTCCTCATCCAACATCATCACTCCTCTCCCTGGGTTACTAAGATTAGCTTCTTGGGGCAATTATACTAGATGATTTAACCTGTCTTTTATCTTTTAAGTGCTTGTTTTGAAATACATTCCTGTTTTTTTTTTTTTTTTTTAAGCTGAGGATCGAACCCAGGGCCTTGTGCTTGCTAGGCAAGCGCTCTACCACTGAGCTAAATCCTCAACCCACATTCCTGTTTTCTTAAGAGATCCATTATTCCCAGACTCAACTTCCTCTGACTATGCTTATAACCCAAAGGAGGCCACACTGCTGGAGTCCATCTTTTCAATTCCTTCTCTAGAGAAAGTCAGACATGTGGCAAGGAATGGGGTCTTTGGGGGGAAAAAAGATGTCTCAGCGCTCTGTCTGTTGTCCTATCTCTCATGCGACTCTTTTGTCACCTCTATTTGGGTGCCAGCTGCCTTTCCTGACGTCACTCTTGCTGGCAGGGGAGCTGTGCAGAGGAATGGAGTGAGGATGTTGTTATCCTCCTGCTGTCACTGTGAACTACAGGAAGCCTGCAGGGGGCGCCCGGGAGCTGACCCGAGGCAGCAGCCTCTCCCTGCCACACTCTGGAGCGACCGAACCCCCGAGGCTGAGGTCAAGCAGCTTTGTCTCCAAGTAGTGTTCAGTTGCAGCACTTCTAACTACACCCTCAATTGTGAGAAATTAAAAACAAACAAGCAAAACAGCTACGAGAAAGAATGCAAAAGGCTGGAGACTAGAAAGAATCCAGCATATTAGTGGGCAAAGTCGGGTGGGTGGGGTGGGGAGGAGGGAGGGAGCAAAAGTCAGAGATAAAAAAGTAGCTTCCCTTCAACATTGGCCTGCCTGTCTTGGGGTTTGGGGTTGGGGGACCGGGGTGGAGTGATGTGAAATTAAGCCAGAGCTTAAACTGTTGACTTCCAGTGAGGAGAGTTGACCGCAAAGAGCTGATTTGATGGAGCATCAAGAACTGCTAAAGAGGAGACGAGCTGAGGATTAGGGTTGAGGGATGCCATCTGGGCTGGTAATGAAATCCATGGCAATGGGTCATTCAAATCTGATTATTGTGTTTAATGGTGCCAAGCCAAAGATAGTAATAAGACTTTATTTATAATTGCCTATCTTTACATAGCTCGCTCTCTAGGTAGTGCACAGCTTCAGTCAGGCTGAGCAGGTGTTGTTTGGGGGACCTTTGTGGACACAGTGAAGGTGAAGAGCCCTGGATTTCTGGGACAGAGGTAGGATCCTTATCAGGAAGGAGGGAGTTTTCCTTCTCATTTCCACTGGGTCTGATTATGCAGTGGAAGGTTAGCCAAGTACTCCAGACTGCAGATTATAAACTTGCTTTCAGTGATGACTAAAGAGAACAAGTGGAATCCACCATCTCTGTAACCTAGGCCAAAAGTCCACAATCTTCAGAGAGCACGTAGACAAAAACCTTTGGATAATCAATAGACTGTGTTCCTCATCTCCTTCCTTCTTATGGATGCAAATGTGGGGCTGAGGAGATGATTCCATGGGTAGCCCTTGCCATGAAAACATGAAGATATAAGTTGAGATCCTCTGAGCCCACATAAGCCTGGACACCGCAGGATGCACCTGCAACCATACAGCACTGTAGCACCACTACAGCCAAGCGGGCGGCAAAGGCAGGAGACTGGCTGCAAGCTCACAGTCCAGTTGGCCTAGCACACACAGCAGGAAACAAAGAGATCCTGTCTCCAACAAGGCGGAAGGCTGGGACCGACACCCAAGCTCGATTTCTGCTCCACACTTACGTTGTAGCACATGTGTGTCTGTACTCACTCACACATATATCACGAGAGAGAGAGAGAGAGAGAGAGAGAGAGAGAGAGAGAGAGAGAGAGAGTTTGTAATTTCAAAAGCCACCCAACTGTTTGCTGAGCAAGGTAACTCTGGGTCAACAAAGGGGTTTCATAAGCCAGGCCAGTGAACGCAGAGGTCACAAGGGTTGACTGAAGAAGCTGAGAGCCAGAAACAACAGGACTACAGAGTTAGGGCAGAGAGGTTGGCCTGAGGATCTCTTAGACTAGATTGTAACTACTAAACTCAGTCAGTACATAGCAATATTAAACTATCGATGCATACTAGTAATGACGATAATAATAGCAAACCCATAAAATGTTATTATATGTGCTAACTTATGTAATACAACAGTCCCAATGAGGCAGCCATAGTCTTTTCTTCTTTTGTTGTTTTTGAAAGAGGGTCTTGTTTCATAGACCAGGCTGGCCTTGAACTCACAGAGATCCACCTGCCTCTGCCTCCTGAGTGCTGGGGTTAAACTGTGTGTCACCGTGCTTGGCTCATTTTATAGATATTGGAAAGATAAACTATAGAAAGTTGTTCAGTGAAACACGAGAAAAAAGATACAAGGCAGAAGGCCTTGTAAGTGTCTCATTCTTTCTCATTCACTGCTCTTCCCAGCCTGGTATGGGTTCAGTAATTATTTGCTGAAGTAACCATTAGTTGATCCATGATCATGCAGGTGGCACAGCAGGTCTGGGCTAAAAACTGAGATGTTCTGGGTCAAGAAATGACCACACTGTCCTAGATACTGTTCCAGGATATGATCTTGGTGTATGCTAACTGGAGTCACATCTTGATAAGCTCTGCCCCAGCCTCAGACCTGACTATCCGAGGGAACACTTTCTAACTCATATAAATGAGGTCAGCACTACCCTAATGTTGAGAGAAAAAAACATTGTAGGAAAGGAAATGTGCAGACATGTGTATGAACAAATATATTAAAATCCTCAGCAAAATGTGGACAAATTGAACCCAGCAGTGCAGAGAGCTATACACCATGACCAAGTGGGATTTAATCCAATGAGGCAATGCTGGTTAAATATTTAAAAGTCCATTAATGTAATCCACCACATCAGCAAGCTAACAAAGAAGAAACCATATTATTATATCAGTTGATATAAGAAAAGCATTTAACAAAATCCAATGCCCATTCACGACAAAGAACAGCAATAAAAAACAACCACCACCCTCAGAAAACTAAGCAAAAGGGGGAAGTTTCTCAGTGATTAAAAAAAAAAATCTCCAAAATCCCCACAGGCTCATCCGTTGTATTAAATGTACCATTCTGGTGGGAGATATTGATAACGGAGGAGGATGTGTTTATGAAGATGCAAGTGTAAAAGGGATCTTTGTGCCCTCATCCCAACTCTGTTGTGAACCTGAAACTGCTTTAAAACATAAAATATCACACATGCTTAATTCTTTATTTATTTTTAATTTATTCTTCTCTCAACACATTTGTTTTTAATTTAATTTAATTTATTTATTTTGGTTTCTCAATACAGGGTTTATCTGTGTAGCCCTGGCTGTCCTAGAACTCATCCTGTAGACCAGGCTGGCCTTGAACTCAGAGATCTGCCTGCCTCTGCCTTCCAAAGTGTGCCACCATGCCTGACCACACGTTTAATTTTTAAAAAGTTAAAAAGGCATAGATTATTCAACATAATATCAATGGAGAAGAATGAAGTTGGATAATTCACATTCCTCAACTTAAGACTTACTTTAAAACTACAATATAGTATAGTATTAGTGAAAGCATGGAGGTATAGATAAATTTAACAACACAGAGATAAATAAATCCATACCAGTACTGTCAAACATTCCTCTTCAAGGTTTTAGATTTATTTTATGTGTATGAATGTTTTACTCTCATGTATGTCTGTGTATCATGTGTGTGACTGGTGCCCACAGAGGTCGGAAGAGGGCAGTGGATCCCCTGGAACTGGAGTTATGGATGGTTATGAGTCACAATGGGGATGCTGGGAATGAAACCCAGATTCTCTGCAAGAGTAAGTGTCTTAACTGCTGAGCCATCTCTCCAGCCCACAGTCAAATACTCTTGATCAAGGAGCAAAGGAAATAATATGGAGAAATTATAGTCTTTTAAAAAAAATTTGAGCAATTAGGACGTATTTAAAAATGAAGATAGGAGCCGGGCAGTGGTGGCGCACACCTTTAATCCCAGCACTCGGGAAGCAGAGGCAGGTGGATCTCTGTGAGTTCAAGGCCAGCCTGGTCTACAGAGTGAGTTCCAGGACAGCCAGGGCTACACAGAGAAATCCTGTCTCAAGAAACTAAAATAAATAAATTGAGAAAGAAAGAAAGAAAGAAAGAAAGAAAGAAAGAAAGGAAGGAAGGAAGGAAGGAAGGAAGAAAGGAAGGAAGGAACGAAGGAAGGAAGGAAGGAAAGACAAGAAAGGAAAGAGAGAGAGAGAGAGAGAGAGAGAGAGAGAAGACTACATATTTCACAAATGTCAACTCAAAATTGGTCATGAACCTAAATGTTAAATGTGAAACTATCAAATCTCTAACTGGGACGTGGTAGTGGATGCCTGTAGTCGTAGCTCTTGGGAGCAAGAGACTTAGGAGCTCTAGGTCATTGTTGGCTACTTAGTGAGTTCCAAGCCAACCTGGACTTCATTAGATCCTGTTTCAAAAAGCAACAGCCAGATGTGGTATCATATGCACTCAGGAGACAGAGTCAGGCAGATCTCTGAGTTCCAGGGTTACACAGTGAGATCCTGTCTCGAGTAAATAAATAAATAAATAGCCAAAACAATATAACAAAAGAAAAAATTACCACATAAGCTCGGCTTGGTGGTGAATGCCTTTAATCCTAGCAATGGAGTGGAAGAACCAGATGGATCTCTATGAGTTCAAGTTCAGCCTGGTCTATGAAGTGATCCAGGACAGCCAGAGCTACAAAATAGAGAGCCCCTGTCTCAAAAACAAACAAACAAACAAACAAACAAACAAACAAAAAAACAGACATCAAGACAGACCATAGCAATTTCTGGCAAGGATACAAAGCAATAGCTGTCTTCTGCTGTTGCTAGGGATGTCAAATGGTGTGGAAACATTAGAATATACTTTGGCAGATTTTTTCAAAACTAAAAACAATCTCACATGTAATTGAGCACTTGTGTTCCTAGTGTGTTGAAAATTTGTGTGTATACTAAAACCTTCACATAAATGTTTACACTATCCTGATTTACAATTGCTGCAACTATACAATGTCCCTCATCGGTGAACAGGTAAACTGTGGTTCATCTATAAAATAGCATAGTATTAAGCAGTAAAAACAAAAGAACAATAAGGACATGAATAATCATGGATGAATCTTAGACAGATATTTGCTAACTAAAAAGGTGACATATTCCATTGTGTGATATTCTGGAAGAAGCAAAACTCTAATAATGCTAAAAGTTCAGTGTTTATCAGGGGTTGAACTTGGTTCTTTTTGTTTGTTTGTTTGTTTTTTCGGGACAGGGTTTCTCTATGTAGCTTTGCTCCTGTCCTGGAACTCACTCTGCAGCCCAGGCTGGCCTCGAACTCACAGAGATCCACCTGCCTCTGCCTCCAGAGGGATTAAAAGTATGTGCCACCACCGCCGGCGAAAGGTTGAACTTGGAAGGACAGTAATTCTTAGGTAGCAAATCTACTATTCCGTAGGATGCTATAATTGTGGACACACAACACTGCTCACCTGGGATCTACAGAATGTTACAGCATAAGATTAAACCCTAATTGTGCAATTTGGAAACACTCACGTGAGGGATCAGAGGGACCAAAACTAGGAATACAGAATGTGTCAAAGCAATCCAGCTATACTGGACATCTATGAACAAGCCCACAGAAGGGATAGCAACACAGTTGCTACTTTGGGTAACTTTGGGTGGGAGAGGGGTCTAGAACAATGAAAAAGAATCAGTTAAGAGGCTGGAGATGTAGTCCAGTGATGGAGAAATTATCTGGCATAAGGAGGTTCCTAGAGAAAAATAAAAGCTCCAGCACTGAAATAAACAAATGTAAATAAGCACTGTATTCTGGGTGATGAGATGCTACCCAGTGATGGTTGCATTAAGCATTCTGACACAGCAGTGATGTGTACTGAAACTGGAAAAATTATTAAGTAGATGGTGGATTACGTTTTACACCCAAACTGGGGAGAAACAGAAATGGTTCCTGTACTAACGGATTACAGTTAGCAACACCATGTTTATTTCACTGTAGATTCAGTTGCTTACATATGGAAACGTACATATATTCCCTTGTTGTGTCAGTCAACTGACAGAAACTAGAAGCACTGGCATCCATTAGATGCTAGCATCCTAGTGCCCAGATCCTGGTTTCTCATACCATCGTCCAGTAAAGGGACCAGAGCTCCTTGAAGAAACAGCTGGTTCTAGGAGGGGGAAAGAGAGAAGATAAACCTGGAGCACCTTCTGAGTGTCAGAAAGTAAGGAAGCACTGTCACAGCCACCCCCAAACAAGAACCACACAAACTCTATGTGGGTTTGGCCAGTGAGGGCGTGCTGAAGGGACGAGGGACCAATGGGCAGCCCTGAAGGAACGAAGCTGCAGAATTATGTATACATTTAGCTATACCCCAAAGAGTAAAATGAGTTTTCTTAGAAACAAATACATCTATATTGATACCTAAAGAACCTGGCATCATGAATAATATTCAGCAAATAAATTATCAGGCACATAAATAAGAGAGGAGACAAATTTTCACAGGAGAAATTCCATTCCAGCCTTGGCCTGGAAGTTCCAACCCCTATTGAGGCTTCGGTAATGGCCACGCCCACAAGGCCGGGCTGAGGGAGGAAGCCGAAGTCCCAGGATCAAAAGGAGAGGTCTCTCTTGGTTCTGGGACCCTGGACGCTGGAGGTAGACCGAGCAGAGTTCTCCAGAGAACACCGCTGGACTGCGCCATACCTTTGCCAGACCCTACAACCTATCCCTTCATTTATAAGTTACACCACAAAATAAACCTCCCTTTTAACTACGTGGAGTGGCCTTAATAATTTCACCAATAGAAATCCAACTTGACTATGCGGACACTATTCTCAAGGAAGTGACTGTAACTCCCCATCCTTTAAATATGACTTCCACACAACATCTTCCTTCAGAAAATTACAGTATGGAATGCAAGAGAGGTAACTTAAGTGGACAAAACTGCACACACCACTTCAGCTAGACGATCAAGGTCAACATCAACAGCTACAAGCCATGTATGTAGCCTAGGTACTCTTAATCGTGTGATAGAAGAGGTCCTGTTCCTCTTTGGTCTGCATCTCCTAAGCCCATCAGCGACATGCATGTGAGAACCAGCTGTGGTGATGGACACCTGTAAATCTCACCCCCGGAGAGATGGAGGTAGGAGTACCAAAGGTTCAAGGTCGTTTTCAGCTGCATTTGAATCTGTGGCCAGTCTGGGATGCACAAGAGTCTGTCTCAAAGAGCAACAACTAAATAGTGGAAAGTCCCAGGAAAGGTGTGATTGAGGAGAGGTCAATCAAGGGGACCTAAGTTAGTTAGGAGCCAGAAGGTCTGGCATGCCGCCGTGGCACAGTAATATATATGATGCAATGTATATTTCAAAAAAGCTAGAAGAGAGGATTTTGAATGTTTTTTCTCTTTTTTTATTAAGAAATTTTAAAAATTCATTTTACATACCAATCACAGATACCCTTCTTCCTAACTTTTGAATATTTTCACCATGAAGAAATAAGTTTTGAGGAGATATGTTTAAGCACACTTTTAAAATTACACAGTGGATGCATGTATCCGACATCACATGATCTCCCATAAATATGTATGCTTTTTATGGTTTTACATAGTGGAAAAATACGCTAGAAGCTCTTACAATAAAACACTTGATTCTTTGAAACCATCCCAGCTATTAAAAACAGAAAGAATCTGAGAAAGAGCCAGGAGGAACTGAAGGAGAAATGATGACAAATGTCAAGTGATCTCCTGGATGGGGTCCTGGGACTGAAATGGGGACATCGGCGAAGAAGTGGGGAGTACGGACTCAAGCGACAACATCAATATTGTCTATTACTTACAACCCATGTACTGTCTGACTGTAAAATGCCGACGTGGGAAACTGGATGGAGTATGTGCCAGTTCTCTGCACTGTCTTCAACACTTCTCTGTCAAACACACTGTTTAGTGAAACAGACAACTGGCTGTTTGTGGTTGTAGGGCCTCAGTGCCAGGCGAAGTAAGGCAGAGCGAGGTGAGGGTAGCCTTAGCAATTCCCAGGGAACTCCAGTTTGCAGGGCTGGTGGCTGGGACAGTGTCACCCTTAGGTTCTGTCTCACTGAGTTTGCAGGCACAGTTTGGCAGCGTAACTCCAGATCCGTCCATTCACACCCGGTGGGCTTCCTTGTCTCCTCTCCAGTAGCTAGCTCTATTCTCTCTGAGCTTCCCGAGTCTGTTGGGAGCCCCCAGCTGACCGGTCCTAGTTTTGTGAACAAAGTTGGGTCAGGCTTGAGCTCAGAGATAAGGGGCTTGTTGTGCAAAAGAGCAGAGGAAAGGATTTTTCCTGCGCTCCTACTCCAAAGCGGGATGGAGAGTGCGCTTTCCTCTGTCTTTCTCGGGGGAGCAGAGGAAGGACCTGGGCCTTGCAGAATTTGAGCTGAAGAGCAAAGGGGGTTGCAGGCAGACAGAGTCTGACACTGGAGGAAAATCAGGTCTCGGGGAGCAGAATGACTGTGTGAAACTTGGTGGGGTGGAGGATGCAACTTTAGCGTGACTTCTGCGCTCGGGAATATCCAGGGAATTCGAAGAACTCCCATATTTTTGCAACAGAGGAACCGCTTGAACTCGAAAGTGGGAGGTGCCGGCTGCAGGAGAATGATTTTGGATAGGTGGCGCGTGCGCTCTAGAAAGCTGAGGGCTGGCAGGAGATGAGGCTGTCTTTAGAGGTGGAGGATGAGGATGAGGACCCCACAGCCTATACAAAGGCACCATAGAGAGGGGTGAAACAATCTGGAGCTGGCATCACCGCCTCCAACAGGTGCCAAGAGCTCCCGGGGAGGTGCCAGACAAAGTCAGCAGGCCTGTGCGCCAGCCGCGCCCTGTCCTCTCCAGCTTTACGCACGGGTTAGCTCGCCTTTTAGCCTCGAAAGGAAAGCAGGGAGGAACTCCAGCCATCTCTACTAAGAATAGAACTTTTACCAGTCACAGGCCCCTAGACCAGGAGCTCCCCAAAGGCAGGAGCCAACGGTCCAGGCTCTCTACATCCAGGAGAGGAAGGAGCTGGAATGGCCTTGGCTGACCCAGGAGAGGGGCGCACAGCCTGGCTGGCTTGTGACAAGACCTCTGAGTTAATGTATAATTGTGAGCAGATGGCGGGGGCTGGCAGCAGCCTGGGGGCTGGGCTCAGCTAATGAGGGACAATTAGCCCCAAACACGGTGGGGGCAGCTGAGAAAGTCAGACAGTGAGGGCAGATATTTGCTCCTCAAACAGTCTGGCGCGTTAGGCAGAGGGCTGAGTGACTGAGCCTTTGGGCTTGCTAGGCCCCCCGCCAGGGCCCTTTCCCCTTATTTTCCTCTTCCTATCATCTCTAGGTCGAAAGCTTCTGTTTGTTCAGACCCGAGAGCCTGTTGTAAAGACTGAGCGAGAGGGTAGTTTATGGGGGAAATCTCTGCCACCACCATCTGCCAGGGCTTGTCCTTTCTCCCCCCTGACACCCCTACCTACACCCTCATGCAGCTGTCTATAGAAAAGCCGGTCAGGACACGAGCCTTGAGCTCCAAGATGCAAGGGCAGACCCAGAAAAAGGGATAAGGCAGGAGAGGGAGACTGAGAGCAGGGCTGCCCTGTGCCTTCTTGGGACCTTCTTTCACTGGGCATGCTAAGTAGAGTGACCAGCAGCCCCCTGCTGCCCCTGGTGGAAGAGCTCTCCTTGCCCTGGGGCATGTGCTGTCCTGCCCGTGGTGCTGAAACCACATGGTGCAGCCTTCGCTCTGCTCCAGCGCTCCAACCCAGCCTGAAGATGCTGGAGCAGACTGGCAGAGGATTGGAGTTTGCGTCAGGGTAAGACTGAGGACCCATTTCTGTGATACATTTGGCCTTGGAAGACAAGAGTTGGCAACTCCAAAGCTCCATGTTCATGTACGATACCCACTTCTGGAACACTACCAAACCCAAAGCATTTATCAAGGAGATCCACTATTCTTTTCTATGACGTCTAGGTCTAATCTTAATGCCTTAACAAAATTGGGGCTGCTTACTTGAACATCATTTTTGGGACAGAGTTACAGAATCTGAGATGTAAAGTGAACCCAAATGGCTTTCCATATCTACTCCTCCACACCCTTAGAAGGATCTGCCCACAGCTGCAACAGCAACAAGACTCCCAAACACTCAAGAATGTTCACTTCCAGCAACCCACTCCCAAGGAGCAACCTACCCACCCTCTGGTTTCCTCACCACAGCAACGGCCCAGACAATCTATGGTGTCTTTGTGGGAACAGCAGTATCCTTTTTTTTTTTTTTTTCCGGAGCTGAGGACCAAACCCAGGGCCTTGAGCTTGCTAGGCAAGCGCTCTACCACTGAGCTAAATCCCCTGCCCCCCCTTTTTTTAATTTAATCTAAAAGTACCTAATCCCAAGTAAAATGGAGTCTGAAAACATCTAGAGATAAAAGAGGGAAGAATATAGTGTGTGTGTGTGTGTGTGTGTGTGTGTGTGTGTGTGTGTCCTTAGAAACACCACATGCATTTCTAATTATTCTCAGATACCCACCATCCCTAGCACTGCCACTGTTCTCAAGTCCATGATGGCCCTTCCAGGCAAGGACTCACCCTTTGTGTCGTTTCAGTCAAGGAACATCTGGAGAGTCAGTGAGAATCCTCCCTGGAGAGGAGGGACATATGTGACACACTCTTCTCCATCCACTCTCTCAGTCTGTACTCCACCAGGCTATATGCCATTTACCCTTTAAATAATACACATATGACCTTGGGGTTGACTCAAAAGCTCTGACATATGCATTATGTCTGGGAACCTATATCGGTACTTCTGGAATGTTCTTTTGTATTTCTATGCATGGGAAACTTTGGGAAACTTTGATCTGAAGTCCCTCATCTTCCATGTTCCCTATTCTTTTCAGGAATACTAGCCAATGCTTGGGTACACTCTGTGTTGAGAGAACCAGTCTGAGAATGGCTCTCTATGTCCTTCAGGGTAAGTGGACACAAGGTGGACTCTGAAGCCCCACAGAGGGACACAGTGGGTCACTGGTTGTGGGTTGCCCTGCCCCAGGGCCAATGTCAGCCAGCCCCATACACATTTCCCTCCTCCTCCTCCTCTGCTCATGGCCTGTGACATCACTGGCTACTCCCAGGAGGCTGCCCTCTGTTCCTGAGCACAGGCTCTGTGTAGCTCTGGACCCCCTGGCTGGACTGAAGCAGCAGCAGCAGCAGCAGCAGGGTGAAGGCTACCATCAGACTAGACCACCACCAAGCCCTGGAGCCTGCACAGGAGCCGGAGACCTCTCACTGGAGCTCCCACCTCCTCCCCTCCACCCAGGTAGTTAGCTCACCAGCATGCTCATTGTCTGCTCTGTCTCCCATACTGTCTCCAAGCCTTTGTGTGGCCAAACTCAACTTTCTCCTTCCTGTCTCTACAGTTACTCACCTTCCTGCCCCTTCAACTCCTTAACCTGCTTTCTCCTGAGTATAAGGTATTTTTTTTTTCTGACAAGTTACCACAAATATTGGGAATGTGTGGGAGGCTGTTGGAAATAGGGTTTCCTTTTGTGAGTTAGGGTGTGATTCGTTTTGGTTTGGAGGTCTTTTAGATGAGAATATTGAACCCGTGTTCCACAGTAACTTTGACCCTGGTTTAGCTGATAGTCTAAGCCCTCATCCCCTGCCCTCTGCATCCCCAGCTCAACCTTTCCTCCCCATTTCTTAAATGGCAGTTGCCCAAGTATGAAGCAGGGGTGGGGACAGAGAGAGAGAGAGAGAGAGAGAGAGAGAGAGAGAGAGAGAGAGAGAGAGATGGAGAGACAGAGAGACAGAGAGACAGAGAGACAGAGAATTCCAAGTTCTGGAACCAGAATTTTTCAATTCTGCTCAGGAGCTGGTTTCTGAACCTTGAGTTTTATTCCCTGAGGGGGTCTTGATTTATGGCAATCTTAGTCTGTGCCTCTGTTTTCTTTGGGGGGGGGGAATTCTACTTTCTTACTGAGTTTCTGGAATGCTGAGAGACTGAAGAGGTATTTCTCCTGATGCCTAAGCATAAAGGAATAAAAGCCACCTTAACTACTGAAGTCAACAGGCTCTGGGTTCGATGGTGTTTTGTTCCTGCTGATTTCCTCTTCCTATTGCATTGTGATCTCCATTTAAAAGGATAGAATCCATCAAGGATTCAGGTGTGGCTGACTTTCTAGCCTCTGTCCCCCCCCTCTTTTCCCCCTCACTTCATCCCAAACAAACAGCAATGTGCTCATGCCTAATACCCCTATTTGCTAAGTAGTTGCTGTTAACTGAGCCCAGACAGCATGGTTATTTCAGGAAAGTTCCATGGATAAGCGGTTCCCTGGAGTTACCTACAGCTCTGCCAAGAGTCCAGGCACGAAAGGAGACAGCTTCAGCTCCTTCTAGTTGCTATTGAAAGCAGAGAAGTCATGATTGGCTGTTGCTGCGCAGACTCTCTTGTGCTCAAGATGGCTTCTGCTCCCAATAAGCAGACAGCATCCTTTTCTTCCCAAGTGCTGTCAGGAGATGTTAGTAACATATACAATGTCTGGAAGGCAGTCTCGAAAATGAAGCTTCACTGAGATAGCTAGACTTCTTCAAAAGACTCAACAGCTCCAGCAACTTCAGAAGCTGCTCTGAGGTTTGTCTTCTAGCAAAAGCCATCACCTCAGGCTTTATGGCTCTCTCTCCAGTGTGTGGGACCAGATCCCAGTCCGAGGGTAGAGCGGAGCCCCAAATTTACCCCTAGAGCTTCCTGGAGGAGATTAAAAAACCAAAAACTAGGGTAAGGCTTTCTTTAAGTGCTTTGAAGGAAGCCTTTGATAGTAGTTTTGAGAATTGAATCCAGGACTTCCTGATAGTGAAACCTGAACTTGAGAACCAGAGTCTTTGGCTCAAGTGTGTCAGTCAGGCACTGAGAAGGCTTATGACTGGTCAGATGTCAAGTTGTCCACTTCAGGGAGAGAAAGCCCAAGTACTGAGAAGAATGGTCCCTTCCTCCTCCCAACCCCTCTTTAACACATATGTGGGAAGTTGGTTCCTACTCACCCCCAGCCTCCTTACTAGGAAAGATCTAGCCCTCAGGTGACCCTGTGATGTTCATCACATAAGAACTTAACAGAATTTTAATGTTTTAGTGTTAGCCAGCCTGCTGACCCTGTCACGAACATTCCATCCCTTGACCATTTCAAGAGACCACACTTAAATAAGCCAATATTGTTGCAGAACCAGATCAGGAGGAAACTTCTAGAAGCTAAGCTCTCCCTTTCAGCCTGCCCATTGGTTTCCTGTCTTTCTGTGAGGAGGACCAGTGTGAAGCATGCAGCAGGATGGTGAGAGGTCTGGGAGAAGTTGGAAGACTATAGAAGGGATCTTGCCCCCAGATCTTGACTCCCAACAACACAATTTCATTTGTCCTTAGCCAATGCTCTGGACATAGTTTTCTCCAGTCACTCCCTCCCTGCTTTACTCTGCTTCCTTTGGATTAGGCCATAACCAGCTCTTAAAGAACGTGGCTTGTTTTGAGGACCCTGGGGGAAAGGTGGGAAAGTCTCAGAGAAAGACATATTATATGATAGCAGACCAGGACGGAAAACCCGAGACCTTCTACAAGGGTGGGTGAGCACCAGGATGAATGGAGTGTGCTGAAGCTTATCTCTAACACTCAGGAATCAGCAGTGTGAATCAGCTGGGGGGACTCTTTGTGAATGGCCGGCCTCTTCCTCTGGACACTCGGCAGCAGATTGTGCAGCTAGCAATGAGTGGGATGCGACCCTGTGACATCTCACGGAGCCTTAAGGTAGTGATAAACCCTTTATCAGGTGATGGAGACAAGAACCTTAAGACCTCTCTTAAGGCAGCAGTTTGGGGCTGAACTCCAAGGGTCTCCTCCTAGAACACCCTCTTGGAGGTTGGGAAGGGGAGTTTTAGGTGCCCAAAGATGAGCTTAGCCTCTCAACTCCATGGCTTGGTTCAGTAAGCCATGTAGCAGCTTCCTTCTGTCCCAGGAATATTCAGCTTCCTTCTACCTGTCGTGTTTTCTGTGTCCTGTTCTTGCTTCTCACCTGACTCAGGTATCTAATGGCTGCGTGAGCAAGATCCTAGGACGTTACTACCGCACAGGTGTCTTGGAACCCAAAGGTATTGGGGGAAGCAAGCCACGTCTGGCCACACCAGCTGTGGTGGCTCGAATCACTCAGCTCAAGGACGAGTGTCCAGCGCTCTTTGCCTGGGAGATCCAACGCCAGCTTTGTGCTGAAGGGCTTTGTACCCAGGACAAGGCTCCCAGTGTAAGTGCCCTCTCCCTGCCCTGGGGCTTGCCAGCAGACCGGGGAGAAGATCTCTTTTTTTCTTGACAATTTTGGCATCTCAGCCTGGTGTTAGGGGAAGCTGGAATTTCTCTTCTGAAAAGTGGTGGTGGTCAGGGAACTGAGGAGGAAGTATGGGGAGAGAAAGGGGAAAGCTAGCCTTTGGAATGGTGGGTAGAAGGCAAAGAATCTTCAGGATGCAATCCTGGGTGTACACACCATTTTCCCAATGTGTACCTCAACACCCCCAGGTGTCCTCTATCAACCGAGTCCTTCGGGCACTACAAGGAGACCAGAAGTTGCACTGGACACAACTCAGACTACCAGGTGGGTGTTAGAGTTGCCAGCAGATATAACCAGAGCCAAATTCTTAACATTTTATAGCTCTTCCTTCTGCCCATCCTGAGGAATTCTCACTGTTTTTTCAACATCCCTCCCAACACTCCCTTAAAGAGGGTCTAGCAGGTGGCTTTATTCTCTCCTGGTAGAATACGCAAGTTCAGGAAAATGAAGTTACTTGCTCAGGCATGTCTTGGAACAGAACCTAAATCCCTTAACTCCTAGATTCACACCAACTGCTAAGGGCAAGGCTAGACTGGGCCTTTCACACCCTTCCTCTGCTTCCTGTTTAGCATCTCAGAACGTTATCCATATTCTATGGGGTCAATCAAGCATGGAACAACTGTTTTCCCTAAGTAGCACCAAGATACTGAGCACATTATATAGCAACTGCCAAGGAGCTGCATACTCCTCTAGCCACGTTCTGCCTCTATGCCTGTGTTGTTGTCTAGTGAGAGACCCCATATAACAGAAAAGTCAACATCACAAATGCCATAAGACATTGTCCTCCTTTGCAGCTGTTTTGGCTCCAGCTCTTCCTGGTCCCCACAGTAGCTATGGGGCTCCCCGAGGTCCCCATCCAGGGATCAGCCACAGGAATCGGACTATCTTCTCCCCAGGCCAAGCTGAGGCCCTGGAGAAAGGTGCGGGGCCGGGGTAGATAGTGGAGCAGAAGGTCCTTGGTATGGCAACAAGGCTACAGCCTTGAGACTTGTGGGCAAAGGCTGAAAGTTCCAGGTTGTGGGTGGCTTGACCTTGGGAAGGAGGGTTGTTTAGGGTTTTAAGAGGTGGGGAGTGGGGATTGTCAAGAGACCATGCCTTGCTCCTTCCCTTACCCTCACTGTGGGAACCTCTGTCTCTACAGAGTTCCAGCGTGGGCAGTATCCAGATTCAGTGGCCCGTGGGAAGCTGGCTGCTGCCACCTCTCTGCCTGAGGACACAGTGAGGGTGAGTGAGCTCTGTAACACAGTGTGAGGAAATTGTAAAGGAGAAGGATGTACTGACCAGGGCTTTGGGTCTGCTAAGGTAAAGACAGTGCAAGAGGATGAAAAGAAAAAACTTGTTTAAAAAAAAATGAGAGATGAAATCGTCCCTGTTGTTGACTGCCCTCCTCTTTCCCCCACTCAAGCCTTCAAGTAAGGAAGGAGACAGAAAGCAAAAGCCAGAGCAGGAAGACAGGGTGTCAGTGTGGAGGAAGGCTCTACTTTCTGAGTCCAGGCCAGGGACACATGGTGAGAGCAGCTGGTACAAGGTGGCTGAAAACACAGCCAGTGATACAGTCCCTGCTCTTTCTCAGGTCTGGTTTTCCAACAGAAGAGCCAAATGGCGCAGGCAAGAGAAGCTGAAGTGGGAAACACAGCTGCCAGGTGATTTCTGTGCATATCCATCCACCTACCCACCCACCCAACCATCCATCTGTCCACTCACCCACCCACCTATCCATCCATCCACCCACCCACCCACCCATCCATCCATCCATCCATCCATCCATCCATCCATCCATCCATCCATCCATGTATTCATCCATATTTGTGTCTGGCTCTGTACTAGATCCTGGGCATACATAGACCCTGTTCTTAAGGGCTGCTCAGTCCCTAGGATCATCCCTTGAACTTTATTATAATTTCTAGTTTCCTAAGGCCTGTTTTGGGAAGAAAACAGCCTAGTTTGTGATATCTGTCTCTTTCAAACTCTGTAAGAAGATGCTACCTTTCCTGGAACCTTTGTCTTTTACCACACCCCAGGTCCCCATGCCTATTTCTCCCTCTGAGTGGATCCACCCTCATCTTGTAGGTGCTTCTCAGGATCTGATGGTACCAAGAGTTCCCCCAGGGATCACCTCTGCCCAGGTACTTGAGAGGTGAGGGGTGTTTATGAACTGAGAAGACTGAAGATCTCATGGCCTTTCCTATTTCTGGTGAAGGCATGGGTAAAATCCATGGGTAGCCAAGGCCTTCACAGTGGATTTCTACACAGTGCTGTCCCCTAGTCTCCCACATGAATGGCATCCTCTGGAGTGTAGGACACAGCCTGGGGGGTGCAGGTGTCTTGAGAGTCATTTAGTCTTGGTTCCCAGGCTTTCTGAATAGGAAGACTCACTAGCAGTTGAGAAGATCCTCAACTTTGCTTTCTTTAGCAGTTCCCTGGCAGTGTGCCCTCAGCAGCCCTGCCTGTGCTGGAACCATTGAGTCCTTCCTTCTGTCAGCTGTGCTGGGGGACGGCACTAGACAGGTGTGCCAGTGACACCCCATCCCAAGCCTGTCTCCAGTCCTGCTGGGGTAAGAATTGAGAACAGAGTGTGTGTGCCCAGAGTCCAGTGCTGATCCTGGAGGGTGTGGGGAGGGTTATTGTGGGTATTCTTCACCTTTTCTGTGGGAGGGTGTTGGTTCTCCAGTTGAGGATACCAAAGGAATCTCTCAAAACAGCTTCCCTCATTCCTTGTGTGGCTCTTAAAGCTGGGAAGTCCATAGTAGCTCTGACACCTACAGAAGGCAGAGGAAGTGGTATTGAGATCTGAATGTCTATACCCGTAGGTAAGTATATCTCAGCCCTCCTCTTCAGTGACTGTGAGAGGCTGGTAGGACAGAGAAGCCCAACTCGGGTGCCAGTGAGATGGCTCAGCAAGTAAAAACCCTTGCTACTGAGTCTGATGACCTGAGTCTGATCCCAGAAACTCACATGGTAGGAGATAATCGACTCCCATAAGTGGTCCTCTGGCCTCCACCTGTGCTTTGCACATGCTGTGCACATGCAGGCATTTGAACACACAAATGGTAGATAAATGAATGTGTGTATGGGGAAAGCCCAAGTTCCCCTGCTTGTACACATACAGGCATGCATTTGAATACACACATACACACCCATAGTGAATACATTAATGTGGGGGGAAAGCCCAAGCTCCACGGAGTCTTGCTTGGGGTTACCCCAAGCTTTGCTCTTCCTACCACTGGCCCTGTCACTAGTCTTGGTGACACTTCAGGCCTGATCTGTCTGGTGCCCCACTATTGTAAGACTTGGGCTAAGGCAAGAGACCCAGAGACAGGTAGGATCTAACACTGTTATTTCCCCCACACAGACTGCCACTCCCTCCTTCCTGTAGCTTCTTCTTCACGTATGGAATTTGCCTGGCCCTGCCCCACCAGCCCTCCTGTGTATCATCTGATTGGAGGACCAGGAGAAGCAGCATCAACCCATTACTCACACTGGCTGTGAGAGGCCTCCATTTGGCAATAATAAAACTTTTTAAAAGTTAGCAATAGTTCTTGCTAGTATTCTTTTCTCACAAACACCAATGTACATCTGTCTATCTGTCTATCTGTCACCTATCATCTATCTCCTAATTTATATATACATGCATTGCATTGAGTTATATTTATCTATATAGTAACGAGTCTATCAATCCCAGGTATGTAGATATAGATGTACCTATTGATCTATTTAGGTGTTGGGATTACACATGCACACATCATATTACATCATAGCATTTCACTCTTAAGTCCTCCAGAGCAGGTTTGAAGAAAACATGTAAATGAGATGTTACTTACATAACTAACCATAATAGCCACACCTAAGAAAATTTACTATTATTCTCTTATTTATTTGTTTTTGTTTGTTTGTTTCTTTGTCTTGATTAAGGGTTTCACTATGTAGTTCAGGCTGTCCTGGAACTCACTATGTAGACCAAGCTGGCCTCAAACTCATAGAGATCTGCCTGCCTCTGCCTCCCAACTACTGGGAATAAAGGTATGTGCCACTACTGCCAAAACAATTTACTATAGTTCTTTGGTCTAAACAAGTAAATATCAATTTCCTAATTGCATAGGTATTTTTGGACATAGCAGCAGAGTGGAAATGACATTTTGAGATTCTGCTCTCATATCGATACAAGCTCTAGGGGCACACTTGAGTTCCGGATCTTCTCAAGTCTGTCTGCGAAGAAAGCTGCAGGCTTCTCCTAGGTAGTCTTGCGATGCGGGAAGAAGCTAGAGAAAAGAAGTGGAGTAAGGGGACATCTGGAAAGGAAGACTGGCTTGTATTTCTAAATCCTTTCTCTCCTCCCTTTCTCCCCCCCTTCCCTTGTAATCCCAGCCAGGCCTTGAATTCATGGTCCTCCTGCTTCAACCTCCCAAGTACTAGAATTATAGGTATATGCTGCAAATTCCCAACAAATCCTTCCTCTTCTGAGAGGCGGAGGGTGGATAACGGTGGTGGTGACAGGGGTCAAGGTGGGAGCGTGCTTGTGTGTTCCCCCGGAGTAGGCACTGATTTAGAGCGTGTCTTTCAACTAGTCTTATTAGTAAACCTTCCAAAGTTGGCTGTTCGGGAACTAGTGAGCAACCACACATCTATTTATATGTAATTCACATTAAAATGAACAATTAGCTACCACTGAACCAGCCATGTTTCCAACACCACATGTGGGTCAGAACAGATTATGGAACATTTCCACCTATGGCCCTGGATGCCATTTGATGACTAATACTACACAACCTGCCTCTCCCCTGACTCCTCCGCTTTTGAGATGGAGATCGGCTAGATAGAGAGGTCTGGGAAAACAGGCAAGGTTATGAGAAGACAATGTGCTCAGCAGCACAGTTGGAGAACAGCTTCAGCAACGTGGGTGGGAGCTGCCTTATTTCAGCTGAGGCCCATGAATGAGCAAACAAGCAAAGGATGAAGGGTCACTTGTGGGGAATTGGACATCAGATTGTGTGCGTGCTCACGACTGTGTACACCCATGCACACACATTCTGTATATGTGTCTACAGAATGCTGAGGAAGGGCTTTTGTATTAAACGACCTGCAAGATGTCTTATCTCTTTAGATAAGAGCTGTTTTGCAGCAGAGTCTCACATTGCTCACAAGCCTCGAACTCTTGAGCTCAGGTAATTCTCCAGCTTCATCCTTTCAGGTTGCCGGGGCTGCAGGCCTACTCTCTTCCTGGTGTCGGTGTTTAATGCCATCTTGGAAAAGAGGCCTGCTACTCCCTAGCACTTTCTACTTAACATTGAATTAAAAAAATAAATTCTTTCAGGAATCTTGAGAAGAAATACTGAAACCTAAGGCTGTTTCCTCTCTCCAAATTGAGTAGCTGTCATGTTTTTATTTTAGCTTCTCTCGTCAGAGGACTTTAAGCATTTATTGTCATATGGGGCAATTTGCCCAAAGTTGTGGACATGGATGCTGGTTTTAGGAGGCGGCTTGCTACACTGAATAATAACTTTTTGAAAGTATCACGTGGGTCCATTCAGTGTCTCTTTAAACAGTAGCTAACCTTAACAAAAGGAAAGACTAGAGCTCAGCTTGGGCTGGGCGGGGAAATCTAAACTAGGATTTCAAAGCATTGCTTTGTTTTTTCATTATGCTTATTTTTGTAGTCACTTCGTATGTACAGCAAGTGATTTGGGTTTTGTTTTATGATAGTGATAAAAATATTCCTTTCTAAACGAATGTGTCTAAGAATCTATGTGAATTAAAATGTTGACAGGACAAGTGGTAGGTAGGTGGAGTAATGAAGACGGTGCAAGGCAGGCACACATTTTGGAAGCCCTGCTTTTAATGGCAACAACAGTAGACATCAGTCACATTTGAGTTAGCGGCTGAGCTCTACTGCAATGAGTTGTGGGCCCTCAGACCAAGTACTCCAGCTCCCTGTGGAGGTGAGAAATGGTGAGGGAATTACTCTGTCCCTTCCTTCACTGCATGAAAGCTAATGATAGTTCAAGGCGGCTTGGTGAACAGCCAGGGAGGTGAAAGGGAGGGCTGGATGGACATAGATGCTAACACGAGTACCCATGTTCATAAGATGAACATTCTTTCATTCTTGTTCTAAACCTAAAGACATTTTTATAATAGTCTTTGTCTTTTTTGAAATTGTAATATGACTACATTATTTCTACCCTTTCCTGTAAGATGAATTGCTGAACGGTCTTATTAATAAAAAAAAACAAACAAACCCGGGGCCAGATATTGGGGTGAAAACTGAGAGTCTGAGAAGCAGAAAGAAGCCAGTCACATTCTTACCACTAGGAATTCCTCAGCCAAGAGGGAGCTACTTCCTGTATACTCATGCCTTATATACCTTTCTATGCTCTGCCATCTTACTTCCTCTCTCCGCCCAGCTACATCACTTCCTATTTCTGCCCAGTTCTATTACTTCCTGTCTCTTTGTACAGACCTCCAGACCTCTATGGTTAACTAGCGCTGGGATTAAAGGCGTGTGCCACAATGCCTGGCTCTGTTCCCAGTGTGGCTTTGAACTCACAGAGATCTGGATAAATATCTGCCTCCCAAATGCTAGGATTAAAGGCATGTACTACCACTGCCTGACCTCTACATTTAATATAGTGGCTGGCTTTTTCCTCTGTTCCCCAAATAAGCTTTATTGGGGTGCACAAATAAAGTATCACCACATTTCCCCTTTTTTTTGTCTAAGATAAAAAATTCTAACTAATATAAGAAAAACTATATACAGTAAGTACAATACTACATACAATATATACAGGCAATAAGTACATCAGCAATGTCTAGTCCATTTGTATTTGACAAATTCAGAGAAAATATATACTATGAATATATGTTGTTCCCATTGGTTAATAAATAAGCTGCTTTGGCCTATGACAAGGCAGCTTAGAGGCAGGCAGAAAAGGAGAGAGATAGGAAAGAGAAAAGCAGAGGCTGGAGAGACGCCAACAGACCGGTAAGCCATGGAACATGTGGCAAAACATAAATTAATAGGAATGGGTTAATTTAGGATATAAGAGCCAGCTAGCAAGAGCCCTGCCATAGACCATACAGTTTGTAAATAATATTAAGCCTCTGAGTGATTATTTTATAAGTGGCTGTGGGACTGGAGAAAATGTCTGACTACATTTAGCACCCAATGTGGGGCAAGAATTTCCACCCAAAACCTGAGAAAGCTTTTAAAAAAGATCTAAAATGGAGCTTAAAAACAGGTTCCTAGGGGTTGGGGATTTAGCTCAGTGGTAGAGCGTTTGCCTAGCAAGTGCAAGGCCCTGAGTTCGGTCCTCAGTTCTTGAAACAAACAAACAAACAAACAAACAAAAACAACAACAAAAAAAACAGGTTCCAAGTTGTGTCTCAGACAAGCTGCAGCATGTGGGCCTGAGCTACAGTATGGTGGATTCCTGCCACTGCACCCAGAGGTGTCTCCAAGCCGTGCAGCTCACTGCATGGTGGATTTAGCTTTTGCTAGTACAGACAAAAAAAAAAAAAAAGTTTATGGACCAGCTGCAGACTACCTGGTGGCAGCATGGACCCCAGAGTTGGCAGAGTAAGTGTGACTCTCCTGGGTACCATCACCACATTGGGAACCTGAAGTGGGCAGAGTCAGCAGCCAAAGCCACCACTTCAGTCACAGCCATGCTGCAGTCTAAATCAATGATCAGAAAAGGATTATAGATACACAGAAGACAGACTCAGATGGAATAAACCTCTAAATGGTTTATATTATGTGTAAAAATGCATGGAGGCTTGGAAGAGAGAGGAAAAGGAGGAGAGACAGTTACATAAAGAAATACAGGGTTGGGGATTTAGCTCAGTGGTAGAGCGCTTACCTAGCAAGCACAAGGCCCTGGGTTTGGTCCTCAGCTCTGGCAAAACAACAACAACAACAACATAATTTTAAAAAATAAAGTCTTTAAAGAGACAGTAATAGTAATATAAAAAATAAGCCACGCAAAGATGGAAATCACACAGAGAGTGTGGATTATATTGTCTTTGAGATTTTTAACTGCAGAAAGACATTTGATTGTAAAAGCTGCTGAGTTAAACCAGTATATATATTTTAAAGGTATCTTGACTTCAAAATTTGTGTCTAAGGATACATTGCTTTGGAAAAGAGGTTGGTTCTGCTTTTGTTTCCACAGAAGATGAGAACCTATGCATTGCTTCCAGGCTAATATGATTTTACATATTGACCTGAAAGGTTGATACAGCCTCATGAACTATGACAGCCAAGATTTAACTATAATTCTTAATTTTCTCAGGATTCCCATAAGATTACCAGCACGCCCCAACCAATAGGAAGTAGTATGAGAAACTATGCCCAAATTCCCAAAAACTGCTTTTGCCTGGACTGCTTGACACTATGTTCTAAAAACTGAACATGCAGGACCCATTGGAAGGTGAGGACTGAATTCTGCCAAAACAAAGAGAGATGGTCCTTCAGGTTCCTGCTTTGCAGAGGAGACTGCAGACATTCTGCAGGATACAGGGAGAAACAACTGAGAAACTCTAGCCCTTTGGGCTGAAGATGGATGCCCCAATGTTGCAGAGGAACTTTGGCTGTCTCTGTCATTGTAGATTTTTGGAAGTTACTTACAATGCACTTTCTGTTTACTTAGGTAATATATCTTTCTGGGGTCTCTGGACTCTGAGGTCTGGAGTTGAAGACTAGATAGTTATAATTTTCCTTGATTATGATACAAGATAAATTAGATATGAAACTTTAGACTCACAAATATGGGACAGATAAAATATTTTCTTTAATTTTGCCAAATACAAATAGACTAGATATTGTAACTATAATTCTTGCTTGATAACTGTTCTATTACATATAATTTTACTATATTAAAGCTAAAACCTTCCTTTTTGATTAGATAGAAGAGGGGAAATGCTGGGGGATGTCTTTCTGTACACTGTGGACATTTGTTGCTCCCATTGGTTAATAAATAAGCTGCTTTGGCTTATGGCAAGGCAGCTTAGAGGCAGGTGGGAAATCCAAGGAGAGAGACAAGAAAAAGAAAGGCAGAGTCTAGAGAGATGTGAACCAGCCACCAAAGGAGCAACATGTAATGGGACACAGGTAAAGCCACGGAACATGTGGCGATACATAGATTAATAGTTATGGATTGAGTTGAGTTGTAAGGGATAGCTGGCAAGAGGCCTGCCATAGGCCACACAGTTTGTAAACAATATAAGGGGCGGGACAGTGAGTGAGACAGACTTGTCTGGACTGCAGGGGGCTGGACAGGACCCAAGAAACTTTCTGCTACTCTGTCCTCCCTCCAGCCTCTCCCGTACCCCCTCTCAGATTCAAAGCACTTTTAATTTAAACATGAAAATGGGTATAACATTTTTTATTTTAGAAGGTTTTTTTGAAATTAATATAATTATATCATAACCCTTCTTTCTACCTCTAAACTCTCCCAAGTACCTCTCCTTTGCTCTTCAAATGTCTGGAAACTTTGTTTTGGTGTGTGTGTGTGTGTGTGTGTGTGTGTGTGTGTGTGTGTGTATGTGTATACCTAGATATATAAATACAACCTACTCTAAGTCTGTAAAATGTTTTTTCATGTATGTGTTTTCATAGAAGACCATTTGGCATTAGGTAACTAGTTAGTGTGCTCTTCCCCAGAGAAGCATATTTCTGCAGCTCTCAGCAGCCATTAGTTACCTGCAGTTGTTTGTCTAGGGTTGAGGCCTCCTGATATTTCCCCATCCATGTTAGTATATCCATTGGTGTCATCCTTTTTCAGGTCATGTTTAGACAGCCACGTTGGTAAGAAACTTCATGAGTAAAGCTTCTGACATTTCTAAGAGACAGTCTCACAGCCAACTCCCCATTCCTCAGGCTCTTAGAATCTCTCTTCCTTCTAATGATCCTTGAGTCTTAGGAGTGAGAGTTATTTTTGGTTATAAGCATATTTAGAAAGTAGTTAGGAATTATGCTGATTTAGTAAAGTAGTGGTTATAAGTTCTTCTCCAAGATCCATGATTTCAATAGCCCAGGGTAGTTAGCTAGGTTTGTTGTACATGATTTCCAGGCATGATGACCTCTTTTTAATTGTTGTTACATACACACATCCATCTGTCCATTCATCCATCCATCCATCCATCCATCCATCCATCCATCCATCCATATATACATATATACATACATACATACATACATACATCCCACCCAGCCCATACAATGTTACTTGTATTTATATGATTTCATGTCTGACCACTTGGTATTGGATAACCAACAAACATGCTAACAAGGAAGGGGAAATCTCATGGGGCTTCAACCCTAGACAAAGAACTCCAGGCAACCACGGAGTGCTGAGAACAGGAGACATCATCTTCCTCAGAGAAGAGTCTAAAAGACATTAACTAGTCACATCTGCATTTGGAATCCTTCAAGGCAAGGCTGGTTCTTCAGGGGGCCATTGGGAAACATTTATTAATTTGGCCTCGGGGATGGGGAGCATATGGTAACCATCAGGCTCCTTCCTCTTGGGTAGAAATTATAGCGTCCTGGAAAGACAGTTTTGACACCTATTCTTTTCTTCTTCTTCTTCTTCTTCTTCTTCTTCTTCTTCTTCTTCTTCTTCTTCTTCTTTTCTTTCTTTCTTTTTTCTTTTCTTTTTTTTTTTTTACAGGTTTAGCAAAAATTTCACATTTTTTTTTTTCCAAGAAAGGGTTTCTCTGTGTAGCTTTGTGCCTTTCCTGAAACTCACTGTCGCCCAGGCTGGCCTTGAACTCACAGAGATCCACCTGGCTCTGCCTCCCGAGTGCTGGGATTAAAGGTGTACGCCACCATGGCCCAGCTTCTTTTTTATTCTTATTTTTAGCTAGTATTCAAAATAATGCTTGTGTGGCTTATGTTTGTGTGTGTGTGTGTGTATGGTTTTTACAGGGTCCCACTGTGTAGCCTAAATTGGCCTGGAACTTTCTTAGCCTCCTGAGTACTGGACTACAAGTATATATCACCATGTCCAGCTAAATAATGTGTTTTATTTTGACACTTCTGTGTATGTATGTATGTATGTATATATATATATATATATATATATATATATATATATATATGTACATGTATACACACACACACACACACACACACACACACACACACATTTATCCTGCTCCTCATCACTTGCACTTCCCTCCTCCTATCTCTCCACTTTTTCAATGGCCCCTTTCCTTCCCTTTCTGCTTTCAAATATAGACATATATATGCAAGTATATGTGTATTTATTTATTTTTTGTTTGTTTGCTTGTTTATCTATCTATCTATCTATCTATCTATCTATCTATCTATCTATCTACCTATGTTTTGAGACAGGGTTTCTCTGTGTAACAGTCCTCGCTGTCCTAGAACTCACTCTGTAGAACCAGGCTGGCCTCAAACTCACAGAGATCACCTGCCTCTGCCTTCCAAGTGTGCCACCACTGCCCGGCTTATGTGTATATTGAAACCCAAACTCCACACAATGAGAGAAACATTCTTTTCTGTCATTTACCCTCCCTTGTTCCTTTTCTCCCTCCATTTGGGTCTCTTCTCCTTCCTCATCGTCCCCCCTCTGTTTTCATGTCATTCATATGTACATGCACTTTCTACAGTGAGAAAAGATGGGATATTCCAGATCCCATGTCTCCCAAATCAGACACACATTATGTGCCTGAGTCAGACACGCATACGGATCTGGGGGTGGCCTGTTGTGATGTATTGTCTCTTGAAACTGGTGTTTCGCTAAACTTGGTAGGAAAAATTGTACAACACATATTCTTCTCTCGGATCTTGACTCTGGGTCTCCTGTCCTGTTCCTGGAGGCCTGGAGGATTTAGAGTTTGGCAGGCAGCATCCCACTGACCTGGAGAAGGAAGAGGAAATGGACCTTCAGCAATCCTATGAGAGGAGAGGGGAGAAAGTGATCTGTCCCTTTCTGGATGAGGAGAAACATTAAATAAGTGTGAGGTTCATTTACAGGAAAAATAAAACCCCCATCAGAGTTCAGAGAAAGGCTGTGTAGTTAACGGGAAAGCATGTATTTAGAACTTGTCTTTGTGTGTATTTGTCTTGTCTTGTTTAATGCTGGCATTGAACCCAGGGCCTCCCAGCATGCACAAGCCCCTGTTTACTAAGAAGGTGACCTGAGTTACTGACTTCTGATAGAATAAGAACGTTGTAGATGCCAGCTCTCACAGAGCATTTACTATCTACATAATGCTCACAATGTCCTCCAAGGTCAAAACCATGTTCTTGTTTCACCTTCAAGGGACAGGCTTTGAGTCTAGAGCCTGAGCTCTTATGTACTACAGCACATTGTCTAGTAGAACGTGGGGCTTTGAGTCTAGAGCCTGAGCTCTTATGTACTATAGCACATTGTCTAGTAGAATGTGGGGCTTGGGAAGAGCCTGAGAAATTTATGTCAAACCAAACTCTTCATGAAATAGATACAAGAGTGGAAGGTTAATCATATTTCCTTTTATTTTTTCTCAGTTTGTGCACAGTAAGGTGGCTGTGTAGAGAATATGCAGAAAACTGAAACACTGAGGGTCTATATAGTTAGTTTCTGATTGGTTTTTAGCCTTGATAATTCCTATGGTGTAAATTACTTCCACTTTACATATAGGGAAACAGAGGTCTTGAAATGTGAAAGTAATTTCTCTAATGTCACAGTGCTAGCTAGAAGAATTCTTGCCTAGCATTCATGAAGTTGTGGGTTCCATCTCAGACATCATGTAAAACCAGACATGGTAGAGCTTGCCTGTAATCAGCACTCAGTAGGTTGAAGCAGGAGGATCCTGAATTCAAAGTATCCCTGACTACAGAGTAAGTCAAGGGCCAGCCTGGGCTATATGACAACAATAATAGCAGAAACACAGCAAACTGGAAGTACTTTCTATAAGGTTCATTTGACTTTCCAAGGCAGGAAAATGGAGCCTGGGAAAGCATGGGATGAAAAACAAATCTCCTGAAGTTCTGAACAGAGAATGGTGAAATGGAGGTAGCATGTTAAAATAAACTGGATGTGCAGGCCAGGCGGTGGTGGCGCACAACTTTAATCCCAGCACTCGGGAGACAGAGGCAGGAGGATCTCTGTGAGTTCAAGGCCAGCCTCTTCTACAGTGTGAGTTCCAGGACAGCTAGAGCTACACAGAGAAACCTTGTCTTGAAAAACAAACAACAGGGGGCTGGAGAGATGGCTCATAGGTTAAGAGCACTGACTGCTCTTCCAGAGGTCCTGAGTTCAATTCCCAGCCACCACATGGTGGCTCACGGCCATCTGTACTGAGATCTGGTGCCCTCTTCTGGCCTGCAGTTATACATGCTATATACATAACAAATAAATAAATCTAAACAAACAAACAAACAAACAAACAAAAAAACCAAAAAACAAAACAAACAAACAAACAAACAAACAAGAAAAAGAAAAGCAAACGACAAACCAAAACCAAAACCCAAACCAAAACAGTGCTGAAGAGACTGGGGGGATTGAGTATGGGGACAGGGACTGTTCCTGAGGAGAGATGACAGCAGTATCCAGACTGGAGGTGGTAATCATCAGAGAGTGTGCTCAAGGGACTTTGGAGGGGAAGCAGCCAGAGTGTACACAGCTTGAGGAAGGCGGCCAGAAGGGAGTTAAGAGGCAGTGCCAAGGCTTTGACTCTGGCCATCTGGAAGGACAGTAGGGTCAGGATGGGAGGGACGGTATGGCAGAAGAAAATCGCCTTAGAAGGGGGGACTACTGAAGGGAATCAGTCATGCTGATTTAGAGGGACTGGAAGGTTGAAATGAAGTCAATTTGGAGAGAAAGGAGGTTGGCATTTCAGAGAAGCCTCAGGGCTGGAGATAAACCAAGGGGTAAGGATGGAAGTGCCCCTTCCTATCTACATACATTCTCAAAGTCACGCGTCCAATGGGGTAAATTCTGCATCTTAAAGGAGACAGGGCACCCAGGCCTACTTGAAGACCCACAAGTCAGTGCGGCATAACAGTCAGAAGCCCAGACACAATGCATGATGCTTTTCTTCCCTCCCTAGCGAGACCAGGTTTAGAAGCATGCAAGGAATGGTCAGGTTTGGAATAAATGCCCGGAGTTGGTCAGGTTTGGAATAAATGCCCGGAATTGGTCAGCTCCTGGATAGAAGCGAGCCCATTACTGCATTTTGGTCTTTGTATCACAACCTCCCCACCCACCTCCACTCTCCCCTTGTGCCTCAGCTCCTGCTTCCCTGACTGACATCGCTCTCCCTTACCTAAAATTCCCAGATACATTCTTTGGTAATGTCTCCGCTGTCTGCCAAGAGTGTGCCACTTCGGTCGGCTCGGATGTAGAAGCCGTTGGGTGCCAGCACCGTGAGCAAGTTGCTCCCCTGAAGTTCTATACAGAAGTTGAGGGCGAATTTTCCCCAAGGGCGGAAGGTGCCAAAAGATGTTATTGACCAGAAGGATCCACCCTGTGCTGGGGAGGGAAGAGCTAGGTTTGGTCGGCCATTTGGGAAGCAGTTTTCTAAGCATGAAACCTCCAAGGGGAGTTCCCTGAAGTATGCTATCCTCCCCACCTCCCAGGGGATCATATTGTGCCCGCAATAATAGATTCTTCTAGAGAAATGCAGCAGAACCACCTCTGGGAACCTCACCAATTCCTATTCCACTAGCCCACCCTGGAACCTTGAGGTATGAAAACAAACTGAAACCCTGTTTTTATGAGGAGCAGTGTTTGGAGTGGCAGATCCTTAAATATGGCCTGGGGCAGAGGCTGAGCTGGATACGGGTCTCTGGGTGGAGAAGGAATCACTCACCCTGAAAGTGGTAGATGCCCTGGCGGCAGGGCAGTAGGTGAATGCAGTCGGGCTGGTCTCTATTGCACTGTATCAGGTCATGGTCTGAGCAGGAGCCCACATACCCATACCGACCTCTTAAGATGAGAAAGGGGCGATTGGCAAATCGGATCCCCAATTCCTCATGTGGACCTGAAAGAAACAGGAAGGTGTTATCTGGATAGGCTGGCTCTCTCCAGTGTTTTCCCAGAGGGAAGAAAGGAGCACTAATGGTGCCCAAGGACTGAACCTATAACTCAGCGTTTTTCATAAAGGTTGGCAGAAGCAGCAAACTTCAACAATTCTTTAGTCTCTGTCCCCTCCTCTCCAGCACCTAGGTGATAGGTACCCACACCACACCCAGCTTTTCATGTAGGTGCTGGGGATCACAACTCAGGTCTTCACACTGGTATAGCAACGTTTTTTTTGCTCACCAAGCTGCCAATCACTCTAGCCCAGCATGCTGTCTGTCTTAACCTTTACTGAGCACATGCTGTGTGTCAGGTCTTACACCAGGAGCTTGTGAAATGTTTGCCAGGGCACTCAGCAGAGCACAGAGCACAAGAAATCTAAATATTCTTTCTTTGGGATGTGTTAATCTAGTTAATCCCCACCGCAACCCTGTGAAGCAACAGAAGACAAGTCTGCCACAAACTTTAAAACTGAAGCTCAAAGAGCTTCACACCCAAACCTGATGTCAACTTATTGCTTCCAAAACCCTTAAAAAAAATGACTCAAGAAAGTGCTTGCTGCAGAAGCCTAACATCCACAAGAAGAGGGGGAAACAAAGAGCTGACTCCTGAGGTCTTCTGACCTCCATATTCATCCTCTTTCTCTCCCCACACATATGCAACAACCTATGTGAAAGCTTCCTCTCACAGCATGCCGGACTTGGGCTCACCTGGGATGGTGGCATTTGCCATCAGCAGGCCATTGGATATGATGCTCAGGAAACGCCCATTGGAGGACTGCAGGATGATTCTGCCACAATTCCAGTGCACGCGGAAGAAGGTGTCAGACTCCAGGGGGTGCCCATCAGCTATGATGGACTTGTGGCGCCTCTGGAGAAAATGTGGGGACCAGGGACCAGGAGGAAGGTTAACAACCTCAGATTTTCCCCCATCAGTTTTAGTACTGGGTCCCATTCCCATACCCTCCCTTTCCCCAGTGTATAATTTTCTAGACTATGCCTTATGCTTTCAAAAATCTCTTTTTAAAACATTTTTTTTTTAGATTTATTAATCTGGATGGATGTTTTACTTGTATGTCTATGTACCACATGCCTGGTTCCCATGGAGCCCAGAGACGGTGTCAGATCCCCTGGAACTAGAATTACAGATGGTTGTGAGCCACCATGTGGGTGCTGGGAACTGAACCCAGGTCCTCTGGAAGAGCAACCAGAGCTCTTAACCACTGAGCCATCCCTCCAGCCCCTCAAAACCTCTTCGTAAAGTAAAAATGAAAGAAGAAATGATCTTCACAAAAATAGTGTTGTGACTGCGGTTCTCCCACCTCCATCCTTCTGCTGTGTAACCAGTGAAAAGTGTAAAACGATGGGCCAGGATAGCATGAAAGGAGAAACAAACTTCAGCCCTGACACCGAAATAACTGTTTTAAGTGTTTAAAGTGAAAGTTGTACTATGAACCATCTAGGGGACATGAGAAAAACACTTTGCATCTTCGGGGGTTTAACAGTGATTTATTGGGAAGGAAAAGGATTCAACATCTAAATATTTGGCAAATTGGATTTTATAAACAACAACAACAAAATGCCTCTCAAAAAATGTCATTTAAAAATGCAAAGGCGTCTGAATATGGTGGCACATCCCTTTAATCCCAGCAGAGGCAAGAGAATCTTTGTGAGTTTGAGGCCAGGTTCGTGTGCACAGTGAGTTCTAGGACAGCCAGGGCTACACAGTGAGGCCATGTCTCAAAAAAACCAAAAATAAATGAATAAATAAATAAAAGAGAAAATGAAGAGGCCAGGCATAGGTTGGAGAAAGCATGTACAGCACATAGCTTTGGCAAAGGACTTGAATATAGAGCATATGAAGATCTCATACAATTCGGGTACAAGACTAACCCAGTAACAAATGGGCAAAAATTTGAAGACACTTAGCAAAGAATATATATAATTAGCAAATAGATATGTGAAGAGATGCTTAGATAACCACTTACCAATGCTATAAACACAAACTGAAACATAGTAAGATGTTACACAGCCCCTAGAGTAGCTACAATGAAAAGATAGGCAATAGAAGTGCTGGCTGGCTGGCTGGTAAGGTCAGGCAACCATTAGAACCCTCCCACCCTGCTGGAAAAACATAAAAGGTATAGTCACTTTTGAAAACGGATATTTAATGTCCTTTTTTTTTTTTTTTAATGTAGTTTAGGTTGGCCTCAAACAATATATAACCAAGGCTGGATTTGAACTCTTGATCTACTTGCTTCTGCCTCCCCAAATGCTGGGATTACAGGCATGCGACGTCACATCACACCCTGCTGAAAACTGCTGAACACTTTCTTGAGGCGGTTAACACACATCTACCATATGACCCAGCAGTTCCACTCCTAGGTGCTTACCTAAGATATACGGAATTCAAAGTCTGCAAAAAACTTCTTACACAAATGTCCATAGCATAATATTCATAATAGACCAAGTATTTAACAACAACTGAATGGACAAGCAAATCACGTTTATGCTTGTGAACAGTATGAGAGACTGCAGAGTTGATGAACTACTGATATATGCAACAACATGGGTGGATCTTAGTAAAATTCTGCTCTTCAAAAGAGGTAGAGCATATATACCTTAAGAGTTCATTTAGATGAAATTCTAGAGCAGGCACATTTGATATATAATGGCAGAACAAGCAAAGACCAGTGCTGTAAGAAGACCAAGGATGGAGGAAAATGGATTGTGAAGAGCAGTCAGGAATTTGGATGGTGGCCGAACTATTCTCTAACTTGTGGTATGCCTACTGTAATATTGCATGGTTATATACATTTGTTGAAGCACATTGAATTTTACACTTAAAGTAGGTTAATTTATCCATATAGCATCATTCATATATTTACACACAACATATGTTACATATATGTCATATCATTTATATTTGTTTAAATTATGCCACAATATATTTTTTTTCTTAAAGGAAAGAGGGCCCATTGGAGGAAAATGAGTGTTTATTGGGTAGGGCCTCTACAGCTCACCTAATCTTATCTGGCCATACACACTGGGGAAGGAGAAAGTATGTCTAGACAGGGAGAGCTCAGTGTTATAGTTTCTTACATTGAAAACCAAAGTCTCACCTGGGCTAGGTAGTAGCCATTGGCTGAACGAAGTTGTAAGGTAAGACTCTCATTGTCACATTCATACTGGAACAAGGACATTGGGGTCAAGCGCTCAGAGGCAGCACACACCTCAGCATCTAGAGAGGAAGTGCACACAAGCAGCTTTTTAGTTCAGTTCCAGCCCCTTCTCCATGCTTATTCGGGGGTTCCTTGTATTTTTGCTTCCTCAACCTTATGCTAGATCATACTAATCTAGAGAAGTCCAGACAACTTTCCCTTAAAGCCATATCTTTATCTGTTAATCTGCCTCTTGAGACATCTCCTTGGGGGCCCAGGATCTTATGACTAGGTTCAAAGTGTCTTGCTTGTCCTGTGCTAGTTAGTATTTTGTTGACTTGACACAAGCTGGAGTCATCCGCAAATAGGGAATCTTAATTGAAGGGTTGCCTCCATGAGATTGCCTGTAGACAAGTCTGTTGGAAACGTTTTCTTGATTAATAATTGATGTGAAAGGGCCCAGGGCCTAGCACACCATGGGCACTATCACCCCTGGGCAAATAAATAGTCCTGGGTGGTATAAGAAAGCAAACTGGGCCAGTCATGGAGGCAAATTGGGAAGCACTGTTTCTCTGGGATTCCGTTGAGTTCCTATCCTTCCTTCCCTAGGTGCTGCCCGGTCAGGTGGAAGTTAAAACCCAAACAGAACAAAACAAGAATCCTTCCCTCCCCAAGTTGCTTTTGAGCATGGTATTTTCAAATCATAAGAACAGGAAGAAAACTAGAACACATCCTGAACAGTTTCTCCGTTTTAGTACCTAGCCCCCCCATGGCACCTCCCCCCAACCCTGCCCCACATGGATGGTGGTATTGGACGCAGTACTTGCCATACATGACTGAGATGAACCTCCGTGTCCTTGACCTCAGGCTGACCCAGGTTGGGAAATGTTGTAGGATGAACCACTCCTCACCCCTTGTAGGATTGGAGCCCAGGCCTAGGAGTAGATGTGTGCCCTGTGGATACAATGTGCCCCCTTCTCCATCACACAGTGCCACAAGCCCTCTAGGCCGCACTTGCATGTAAAAAGCCGTTTGTGATGAGCGTTGAGGGACCAGCCGGTCTACATGAGACAAGAAATGGTGTGTAGAAGTCTCCAGGTGGTAGCATCCATCTTGGAAATGTAACAGGAAACCACATTCCTCTAGGCAGGGGACTGCTGCGTCTACCCAGATTCGGCCCACAGAGTGGTCTGCTCGGGCATAGCTGCGGTAGGTGGGGCTGTAGAGGATCACATGGATATGCAGGGCTGGTCTAGGGGTCCACATATGGTAAGCTGAGAGAACCCTGGAGTTGCAGAATACATCCTCACCATCGGACTCCAGATAGCGACCAGAGATAATGCACTGGAGGGTCCATTTGCCATTTCGGTGGAAACGGAGCAGGAAGCACCCATGGTGGCTGGTCCTTGGCCTGCCATAGCACACAGTACCATCGGCTTCACACAGCAGGTAGAGGCCCTGCAAGTTCTTTAGTCGAACCACGGCCTGCGCATCATGTTCATTGCTCACCAGGAGCTCCCAGGTCTGGAGGTGTTGGGAGGAAGGGAAGTGAGTGCTACCAAGTCAACAACTGAAAACCCAGACCCTTGGTATGTACCATCAGCACCTCCAACATGACTAGTCACCCTCCCTTCCATTCCTGCCTTGGCTTCTCCTTGCTATGAACATTTCTACTTGCTCACGTAACATAATTGAAAAGATTTCTAGGCTGGGGGTGGTGGTGGTGAATGCCTTTAATTCCAGCACTCAGGAGGCAGAGGCGGGCAGATCTTGGTGGGTCAAGGCCAGCCTGGTCTGCATAGCCAATTCTACATCGGCCAGAGATACATAGTGGGAGCCTGTCTCAAAACAAAATACAACAACAACAAACAGGTCTTATGGGTTGTCCACCTCTAGAGTTATAGGACTTTTTAAGAGCCAATGGGGGGCCAGAGGGATAGCTCAGTGTAAGAGCACTTGCTTCAAAACGCTGTCAGCCTGAGGTCTATCTCCAGAAAAGCTAGATGTAATCTGATGAGATGGTTCAGTGGGTAAAGGTACTTGTTGCCAATCCTGATGGCCTGAGTTTGATCCCTGGGTCCCACTTGGTGGAAGGAGAGAACTGACCCCTGCAAGTTGTCCTTTGACCTCTGCATGTGTGCCATGGTATAGCTATGTGCATGAACACACACACACACACACACACACACACACACACACACGAATAAAGAAAATGTAATGATTAAAAAAAAATCTAGACAGAGTGGCAATTGTCTGTAACCCCAGCACTCCTATGGCAAGATGGGAGATAAAGACAGGAGAATCTTCTGGAAGCTCATGGGCCACATAGCCTAGAGCACACAGTGTAGGCAAGAACAAGAGATAACCTCAAGGTGGAAAGAGAGAACTGTTTCTGGAAAGTTGTCCTCTGACCTCATGGATATGCTTATACACACACACACACACACACACACACACACACACACACACACACACACACACGACCCATGAGAAATCCTAGATTCCCACCTCAGAGAAGCAAAACCTTCCTCTTTCCCTTGCTCCCGTCCTTCAGTACCTAAAATAAGCCTCGCTTGGTTCTATTTCTTTCTCCCTTTCTGCAGACCCTGGCTAGTACAGTATCCGGTACCTCTCCCTGCAGGGTTCATCTCTCCAAAGGGGAAGTGCAAGAGAGCATCCTGACTGGAGGTATAGATGTTGAAATACAGTTGTCAGCTCTATTGTGATAAATTTGGTTGCAAAGGAGACTTTGCTGCTGTTTTCTCTCTAAAACAGAGACCAAGCCAGCCAGCACTTTAAAATAGTTCATCACTTTCTCCAGATCAGAAACATTGGTCTTATACTATGGTCCAGCTTCTTTTGGACACCTGGTCCTGCCTTCCAGTCTGGACTCCCCACCTGTCTGCTTTGTGTTGACACCACCACACTGCTAGGATGGCATGTAGGAAACATTGAAGGCAAGCAGCCAGGCCAGCGCTGACACTCCATCTTAGGGAAGCGATTTTGAAAGGTGGAGCCATGAAGACCCATCAACCAAAGCCTGGAGTAGAAGTGTGTTGGCTTGGCAACAGCAGAGACTATGCCAGTGATGAGGATGGAAATGCAACACACACCCACACCCACACCCACACACACCCACACCCACACACACCCACACCCACACCCACACACACGCCACTCAGAAAATTGGTTCTAGTCCAGGTTCGCCTTGTTACCTGTCTCCTGCACAAACTCTTTGCAGTAGCTGTGACTGTACTCTTATATGCTTCAAAGGTGAGGTAGGTTCCTGCCCAGCTGATGAGCCCAACCCTTAGGTCCTCGGTCTTTGGATGTCTGTGTATCCACTCCACCTCAGCCATGGGGCCAGTACCACAGGTGATGACTCTGTCCGGCCCAGCCTTCCCCCCAGTGGTGAAGTCTTACAGGCCATATGGCCCGGAATAAGGCCCGTAGTACCCACCAGAAGCCGTTCCCAGAGGAAACTTCTCAGGCAGAGGTCTGGCCTAAGGCCCAGCACCTCTGTGACCCGGAAGCATTATGACTGTGAAGGTTACCTCTTATCCCACCACAGTGGGATAAGGGCACTGGCCTGGTAGCATCAATCCATGGGCCAAAGGGAGTGGGTCCAGAGCTTTGGACTCCAAGCACTGAGGTAGGACCAAACTGGGAATCAGTTCTGCAACCTGTGGCTTTGGGCCCATCCCTCCCTTTCTTATTAACAAGACAGGAATCAACCTGTTTCCTTAACAAGGGGGTTCTGCTTGGCTCTCTGGCTCAAGTTTCCTTCCTTCTTTTCCTTTTTTAAAAAAGTCTATTCATCTTTAGGGACCTTGGGAAGACAAGGTCAAGCTGTTTTGGAAATTACTTTGCAGTGAAGGTGAGGAAAATGGACACATAACCATTGAGGATGAAATTGCTCTAACTTTAAAGGCTCACAGAGAACGGCCTAGGTGCAGGGAACTCCAGCACTGGGCTTCAACAACCTTGGCTGTGTTACAGGTGAACTGGCTGGGCAGAAAGCCAGATCTGCCGGAAAGGATACCAGCCCCACCCCTAACCCCCCAAAGGCTCTGCTGGACCACTTCCTGCAAAGCTCAGGGAGAAAATCTCAGCCTGGAACCTAGACAGACTGAATTATGAAAAGAAATGGTGGGACAACAGGTCTTGTTTAAACTTTGTTGGGATCCATAGAGAAACAGGCAATCTTGCCTGCGGAATAGTCCAGAGCCCTGGTCTTTTAAATGTCCTTCTTGATTCTGCACAGATGGGGTCTTCCCAGTGGCTCCCAGCAAAGGTACCACCTGCATTCTGTAAAATAAGGCCACAGATGCTGCCCAGTGTGGAATCGTGTGGGTAATTCTAAATACACATGTTGTTGGGGAAGGCTTCGGACCAAATCGATCGTTTTTCTTAAGAGTGTCTTGGGACCTATTTTTTTAATGTCCATTTCTCCCCTGTGTACAAAGCTACCAAGGAGAATGGCTAAGTAGCTAGATAAGAGATTGGAAACAGACTCTGTGGTTTGTGGAATGAGAGAGGTGGATTCACACCCTTAACTAACAGCCCTCAGAATTGAGGAAGAAATGCATTTCCTCCCCGGAAAACACTCAGAGAGAAGCTGAGGAAGAAAAGGGCTTATGTGTGTTGACCTCACAACTTCAGCTGCTTTGAGCCTCTCCCATATTGCCTTTTTGTACCCAGAGTAACTCAGCTTCCCAACTTCCAGGCTACAGACAACGCCGGGTACAAACCACAGCAAATTTATTACTCAATATCCAGCTCCACGTCATAGCACCACCCGGAGCCCTCAGTTTCCTCCCCCCAAACCTGGCCCCAAGGGTACACCCACAACAGAAAAAAATGAAATCAAATCCAGATCCCTGCTCCTCCCCTGGAAGAGGGGGCCTTGGCCAGGAAGCCTTTCCACAGGCCCCAGCAGGCAGGAGAGCAGAGCCCTCTGTGCCCAGAGAGCAAGGCTCCGGGCTCCAACGACAAGAGAGAACATGCAGGCAGGAGCAGAGGCCTGTCTGTGGGGAGGAAGAGTGGGAAAGAAGGGCACTGCCTGAGGAGTCCGGGAGTCTGGTCATCCCGGGATGCACGCGGGAGCTTCCGGGCAGCAGGGGCCTGCCCCTGGCTGGCTAACGCTTTGACAGCTCATGGGACAGCCAGTCCAGCCCATCGTACAGGCCTGTGCCTTGGGTGGCACAAGTGGCCTGGACATACCACTGTAGGAAGAAAGAGAGCAATCAATCAGTATCGGAGAAGAAAAGGGGTCCCTTTATACCTCTGTCCAGCCTGGGCTCCTGAGCAAAGGGGACAAGGTCCTTACCGTGCGGCTACGCAAGTGCTGGAGCCCCAGCTTGTCTGTCAGCTCGCTCACAGGCATGGCGTTGGGCATGTCCTGCTTGTTGGCAAACACCAGCAGCACAGCATCCCGAAGCTCATCCTCCTGCAGCTGATGGCGGAAGACAGGGTGGGACCCATGGTTCCCAGGATTCCTAGGCTCCCTGCTGTCTATGTTGTAGGGGAGTTCCCCTTTCTACCTGCCAGGTTCTTTGTAGGAAAAACAGTGTACTGTGCACTTTATTGCTGAACTAGACAGTTATAAATGAGCACAAAAGCCCTAAATTTTACCTCCAGAAAGCCTTCGAGTTTAAGAACTTGGCTCTAAGTGAAAATGACAAAAATTCCCAAACCAAAACCAAACAAAAAGCAAGAAATGTGAGAGGCTGTTTCTCTTTACCATGGGTAATCCCTCCCTCTCCCCAATTCCTTAGACTTAGAAAAGTATTTAAATGAAAAAGACCTGTTCAAACTGGGCGAGAGACAACTCACCCAGGACCACAAAGAAAACCTCATATCCCCTGCCCACAGAGTACTGGACTTCCATACCACCCCAGAGAACGCTGTCCCCAAGCCAAGGGCCCAGTCCCCAGATCTGGATACTCACCATCTTCTGGAGTTCATCCGCAGACTCCTGGACCCGCTCTCGGTCATTACTGTCTACCACGAAGATGAGGCCCTGGGCGGGAAGAAAGGAAGCAGGAGGGATCACTCCCACCCGTGGCCAGCCCTAGCCTGGCCTGTTCTCTATCTGCAGTTGTGCCAACCCTTCTCATTTAGTAGCTTTCTAATTAAGGGTCTTCAGGGACCACCCCAAAGATAGAGGAAGCAAGGTAAAAGATGTTCTGTTTGACCATGGTCCCAGAACCCTGCTTCCCGGAATAAGATGAGGGTGAGTTCTTTTTTCTTTTTCTTTTCTTTCTGGAGCTGAGGACCGAACCCAGGTCCTTGTGCTTGCTAGGCAAGTGCTCTACCACTGAGCTAAATCCCCAACCCCGAGGGTGAGTTCTTAAGGAGTAAAACCTAGCTAAGCAAAGGGGAGCGCGGTGAGGGCCCAGGGCTCAGCCAGCAGTTCAGTCCTGGTCCTTAGAACCCTCTCCCAGGGGCTGTCCCTCCACCCTCCATCTCCACTCCACCTGAGTGTTCTGGAAGTAGTGCCGCCACAGAGGCCGAATTTTGTCCTGGCCTCCGACATCCCAGACTGTGAAACAGATGTTCTTATATTCCACTGTTTCCACATTGAAGCCTGCAGATATTTTTTTTTTTAAGGAGAGAAAGAGAGAAAAAAAAAGTCCCTTAAGGAACTCACTAAACCACTCAGATCAGCCGGGCTGTGGTGGCGAACGACTTTAATCTCAGCACTCAAGAGGCAGAGGCTGAAGGATCTAGGTGAGTTGGAGGCCAGCCTGGTCTACAGAGCGAGTTCCAGGACAGCCAGGACTACACAGAGAAACCCTGTCTTGAAAAATATCACAAAACAAAACAAAAAAACCCATCCAGATCTCTACAGGTACACAAACCCAGAGGGCAATGACCAAGGCCAAAGGGAATAGAATCCAGAAGGACCGGAGGTCAACAGATATGCTAGGCTTATGGTCCACGCCTCAGGCACCAGCAGGCACATAGAGATACCGTGACCCACTTCTCAAGTAGCCGTATCTGGTGTCAGGGTCAGGAACAGATAAGGGCCTCAGCAGAACTGGGAGCAGACCCGGAGAAGGCCCGACGCGACATTCCCGCAAACCCTTGCCTCGTTCCTGGACTCACCTATGGTGGGGATGGTGGTGACAATCTCCCCCAACTTCAGTTTGTACAGGATGGTAGTCTTGCCAGCCGCATCCAAGCCAACTGCAACGGAGAGGGGCACAGAATGGAGACGGGAGCGAGGGAGCCCCCTAGAGACCAGGGAAAGGGAAGGGACTGGCCAGCTGATGGTGATGGGGGCGGAGAGCGGGAGAGCCTCCAGGTGCGAGCTGTTCTCCACCTTCCGGGCCTTGAGGACAGTCTGGGTGGCGAGTGCCAACTACTGTCCCTCAAGTGGCCGAGGGGCGAGAGGGGCTTGGGAGGTAAGGGGCCCAGGAGGAAGGCCGCCTTCCTTTGAAAAGTCGTTTCCAAGGGCGGAATCCTCCCTTCTTTGGCAGCTAGGCTGGGGCGGAGGAAGCGTCACCCCACCCAGGCCCCAGCTCCGGGTTTCAGGCCCGGGGCCGACACCACAGATCCTGGCCTGCACAAGAGCGCAGCCCCAGAGGCTCTGGTGGAGGGGTGTCTCGGGGTCAGGGTACCAGGTGAGCGGGGCTGGAGGGACGCGGGGGCGGGAGGGCTGCGGCGGGGCCGGCGCCCCATCCGGGCCGCGCGCTCGATCTGCCTCACCCATGAGGATCCGCATCTGCTTCTTCCCGAAGATCCGCGAAAAGAGCGCGGACACCGTGAGGCCCATGGTGGGGCCCGGGGCGGGGGTGCGGGCAGGGACGCGGGGTGAGGGCTGGAACCGGCCGGCTGCGGGGGGATGGGGCGCAACAGCAGAAGGAGGAGGCGCCGCCGCCGCCGCCGCCGCCTCCGCGCGTCCGGGCCCGCCCGACGTCACGTGGCCCCGCCCCTCCGGGCCCTGGGCCCCGCCCCCAGGCGCGTTTGCGGAAGAACTGAAGCCTAGCGAGGCCTGGCAGCCTTGCCAGGGCCTCAGAGATGGGAAAGGGAATTGTTCGGGGTCTCCGAAGACTGCAGGGTTTTGCTTTATTCTTCAGTCCTAGACTTCCATTCCTAAGAAGGCTCTGGCAGGGTCGAAAAATACATTTAAAAGGTTCTCAGAGTAGCACCTCTCTTTTGTTTTGAGATGCCCCCTATGTCACTGCCTTAGGTGGCCTGGAAGTTGCTATGTAGACCAGCCCAATCTCGAACTCACAGAGATGCAGCTGCCTCGGCCTTCCGAGTAGATTCTTAGAACAGAAATACTTTCTTCATCCTAATTCACTACTCTCTCTCTTTTTATGAGTGAGACTCCTTACAGGCTTCCCGCCCCCTTGGTACCTTCACAATGTCACAGGAGCTTTTTTTTTTTTTTTTTTTTTTTAAGGTCCTCCCCACTTGTATTTCGAGTTTGTGCGTGGGGGTGCGTAGAAGTCAGAGGATAACCTGTGGGAATATGTTCTCTCCGTCGACATGTGGGTTCTCCTGATAGAACTCAGGTCAGGTCATTGGGCTTGGTGGAATGTACCTTTACTGCTGAGCCATCTTACAGGCCCCACGAAAGTCTCCACGGTGTCCTCTTGCGATTGAAATCGTTGAATGTCTTGTCACCCAAGGTGAAACTTAAATGCCTTTGTTCCAGCCTCATCAGTATCCGCCCCTTTCCCACGCCCTAGGCTACTGTTTAGGAATGAGTCTTGGTCCCTGCAAACTTCTCCTCTTTCCCTGACACTAGTTTCCCACATCGGAATTGACTTGGCAGTCTTTACTCATTCTTCAAACCCCAAAATGTTTTCCCTAAGTGTCTCTGCCCTTCCTCTAGGCAGGTGCTCCATCTCTTTTATACCATTCGACTACATCCATACATTCTGCTTGTTTGCGTGTCTGGTTCCTTGCTGTTACAGGTTTCTTGGTGGCAAAGCCATGTTTTTTTTTAGGATGCCATCTGCCATAGCACTTAATATGTTGAGAAGTGCACTGAGATAGTATTCCTAAACTTAGTAACTGAATGACATTGGACAAGTTACCTCTCTGTACTGTATGTTCCCACAACTGTAAATTGGTGCTAATGGTATCCTCTGAACAGAATTTTGCAAAGACTGAACAGCAAAAACTCTTGTGAGACCCCTTAGCATATGCTGTTATTAAAGATGGACCTTATAGCTATATTGTGCCTCTCTAAAAGCAGAACTAAGGGAGGGAACCATTATGCTTTATGTTAACTAGGTGCTGGGCTAGTTTTTCTTGTATGAGCCCTGTTGCTTTTTAGGGACATGTTGCACCTTGCCCCAAATAGTTGTATGCTTCTTTCAACCGGGAATTTGGGGGCAAACGCAGTGCGACGTCGCCCCCTGTCGCTCGCTGGTGGCAGTCTGAGGGCAAAGTTAGGCATCTTCTCCCAACCACTGCTCAGGTGTTCTGGACTTTGCTTTTCCCAACTATCCCGGCTGGGTACTCCCTCTCCAGGCTGTCCCCACTCCCTGGCTGCGGAAACCCCGCCCACCTCACGCACGCTGGAGGCGGGGTCTGTGGCGTTTGGCCGCCGTCACTTCCAGTGGACCCGGAAGCGCTGTTGTCGGCGGCCAGGGTTGTTAGGAAATCGTGATGGACTCGAGCTTGGTGTAAACCCCGGGCCGATCCTGGGCCGAGGTGGGCGGGCCTGGGACGCGGTGGCCAGCGGAGCGGCGAGGGCGGAGCGGCTTCTGGGCCGGTATTGGAGAGCCGTGGCTGAGCGCTTCTGCTGGGCCACCGTTGCCCCGCCCCCAGGCTGGAACCGGCTTCCACCTTCCGCCAGGCTCCGCAACGCTTTTGCTCCGCCACCGCGGCCCTCAACCCGCCGGGACAGCCGGTGTGCGCCCTGCAGCCAGACGGCCCTCTCTGCTTCACTTCTAGATGTTTTTGCTGCTCTGTCCAGGGCTGCCAGAACGCTGACGTGGAGCAACCCACTCCAGAACCCCCATGGAGAAGTTTGGGATGAATTTCGGGGGCGGCCCAAGCAAAAAGGACCTGCTGGAGACCATAGAGACACAGAAGAAGCAGCTTCTCCAGTACCAGGCAAGGCTCAAGGATGTGGTCCGCGCCTACAAAAGTCTGCTGAAGGAGAAAGAGGCCCTGGAGGCCAGCATCAAGGTACTGTCGGTATCCCACGAGGCGGATGTAGGCCTTGCAGGTGTGCAGCCTCCAGGTCTCACGTTTCCTGACTCTGTGGATGATCGGTGCTCCACTCACAGTGAGGACAGCACCGGAACTGCCACTAGCTTGGATACTGCAGCCAGTCTTACGAGTATCAAGGGTGAGTCCGGGGTCGAAGATGACAGAATGGCCCGTGGACCACTTCCTCCAAAGGCGGAAGAGGCCAGTGGGTCAGAGAGTGGCATTAGTAGTAGCAGTGGGGATGGGCCATCTGCAGGTAGTGAGATGGACAAAAGACTACATCAGCTGAAGACGCAATTGGCTACTTTGACTAGCTCCTTGGCCACAGTCACCCAGGAAAAGTCCCGTATGGAGGCATCGTACCTGGCGGACAAGAAGAAGATGAAACAGGACTTAGAGGATGCCAATCAAAAGGCAGAGGAAGAGAGGGACCGTCTGGAGGGAGAACTGAAGGGGCTGCAGGAGCAGATAGCAGAAACCAAAGCCCGACTGATCACACAGCAGCAGGATCGTGCCCAGGAGCAGAGTGACCATGCTGTGATGCTTCGTGAGCTACAGAAGCTGTTGCAGGAGGAGCGGACCCAGCGCCAGGACCTGGAACTTCGGTTAGAAGAGACCAGGGAAGCCCTGGCAGGGCGGGCATATGCAGCTGATCAGATAGAAGGGTTTGAACTGCAGACCAAGCAGCTAACCCGGGAGGTAGAGGAACTGAAAGGTGAGCTGCAAGCCATCCGAGATGAGAAGAACCGACCAGACCCCCGGCTGCAAGAGCTTCAGCAAGAGGCTGCCCGTCTTAAAAGCCATTTCCAGGCTCAATTGCAGCAAGAGATGAGGAAGGTAATTATTCTCACATCCTTCAAGCAATCGTTTTAACGTACCTAGGAAATGTTAGGATTTTATCCTTTTTCTTTTGTCCATTAGAATAGATAGATCTGTCTCTGTCTCTCTGTCTCTGTCTCTATCTGTGTGTGTGTGTGTGTGTGTGTGTGTGTGTGTGTGTGTTTCATAAGGCAGGGTCTCACCATGCAATTCAGTCTGGCCTTGAACTCACAGAAAACTGCCTGCTTTTCCCTGCCAAGTGCTGGCATTAAAGGCGCCCTCTTCCCACCTAAGATAGGGTGTTGCTCTTGTCAAGGGTTGCCTGGTGCTTGTAGCCTCTTGAGTTCTGGGTTTGCAGTCTGGTTCCACATTCCCATCATGCACTCTGATGTTTGATGACAACTGAAAAATTCCACCTGTGAGCCCTAGGAAGTCTTGTTTCGTGTAGTGTCCTTACAACAGGAAGAGGAGTTTCTGAGTATTCTGGGTCTAAGCCAGATGGCCTTATCTGGGCCTCTGGATGCTGGCACCTTACCGGTTGTGCTGTTTGAGGCAATATTGGGACAGCTATGTAGTGAAAGGTTGTGTATCTTGAAAAGTACATGCGTATAGGTAGAAGGCCTGAAGGAAGCAAAGGGGATTTTTCCAGAAAAAAAAAAAAAAAAAATGTCTGTGCATGCCTTTGGTTGAGGTTTGCTGCTTTAGAAAACTACTGTTGCATAGTATTTTTTTTTTTCCAATGTAGAGAGGAATCCAACTTGGTTTGAATTTCCAGGAATGTTGGGAAAGGGAAAGAATGTTACATGACGTCTTTAAATAATTTGGGAAGTACACCTTTGGCAGGAACGTACTTTGTATTCAAGCTCAATGAAAAATGGAAAACTATCCTAGAAGCAGCACATATACGAAGGAACTCAGTTAAAAATCCCCAGTTCCCAGCCTGGCATTGGTGGTGCACTTGGGAGGCAGAGCCAGGTGGATCTCTGTGAGTTTGAGGCCAGCCTGGTCTACAAAGAGAGTTCCAGGTCAGTCAGAGCTGTTACACAGAAAAACCCTGTCTCGAAAAACAAACAAACAAAAAACAAAAAACAAAAAACAAAAAAACCAAGAACGAAAACAACAAGAGAAAATCCCCAGTCCCCACTGGTTCCAGGCCACCCTCATCCATGACCCTTCTCTGCTCCTCCACACCCAGGTGATCGCAGGGTTTTGTGACTTTCCTGGATGCATTGTCACCTGTCCTTTGCTTTGCAGACAGCCCTTGTGGAGGACCAGCTTCGCCAGCAGTCCCAGGTAGAAGAGCAAAGGGTAGCAGCCCTGGAACATCAAATCTCTGAGGTGTCTGAACTGCTGGGCACCTACGAGAAAGCCAAACAGAAAGACCAGCTGGCCATCCAGAAGCTGAAGGAGCGGATTCTGCAGCTGGACCTGGAGAACAAGACACTGGCCCTTGCCGCCTCTAGCCGGCCCCCGCTGGACAGCCACGTGGATGAGTCCAATCTGGATATCAATGTCTTGAAGGATAGGATGGAGAAGCTCCAGAGTCTACTGCAGGTTGCCGCTAGGAAAAGCCACGTGACCCTGGATGTGGAGAAGCCCCGTGACCCTGAGATAATGGCCAGCTCTGAGGCTGCCGACGGGGAAAAGGCTACTGCACTCTACTACCAACAGGAGCTGAAGCAGCTGAAGGAGGAGTTTGAGCGTTACAAGATGAGAGCCCAGGTCGTGCTTAAGAGCAAGAATACCAAAGATGGGAACTTGGCGAAGGAGCTGGAGGCAGCGCAGGAGCAGCTTGCTGAGCTGAAGGAGAAGTATATCTCCCTGCGGCTGTCCTGTGAGGAGCTTGAAAGCCAGCACCAGCAGGAGGCCCAGCACTGGAAGCAGGAGCTGGCCCGGCTGCAGCAGCTCCATCGGCAGGAGCTGGAACACAGCCAGCTGGACTTCAGGGACCGCACACTCAAACTGGAGGAGGAGCTGCATAAGCAGCGGGACCGGGCCCTGGCTGTGCTCGCTGAGAAGGACTTGGAGCTGGAGCAACTGCGTTCTGTGGCCTTGTCCTCTGGGTTGCCAGGACGCAGAAGCCCTGTGGGTGGAGTGGGTGGAGTGGGTGGTGTGGGTGGTGGAGGTCTTGGGGACGCGGCTGACACAGCATCCTCAGAAAGCCTGACCCAAGCCCTGCAGCTCGCTGCAGCCAATGAGCCCACTTTCTTCCTTTATGCTGAGCAGTTGGCCCGAAAGGAGGTGGAGATCACATCCCTGAGGAAGCAGAAACACAGGCTGGAGGTGGAGACCCACCAGCTGCAGGAGAGGCTGCTGGAAGAGGGGGAGAGGCACCGAGAGGAGGTCGGAGCCCTTCAGAGCCACATCGAGAAGAACATCAGGGACCAGAGCAGGGAAGGAGCCAACCTGGAGTATCTCAAGAACATCATCTACCGCTTCCTTACCTTGCCAGACAGCCTGGGCCGCCAGCAGACACTCACCGCCATCCTCACCATCTTACACTTCAGTCCCGAGGAGAAACAAGAGATAAAGCGGCTCCCAAGTGGTGGGAGCTGGTGGCCCTCTGGCAAGAGATGATACCTTTTTCCAGCTCCTGAAATCTCTGTGCCTCTTTTATGTGGGAAGGGCAGGCTCCCGATTTCTACTGCCTCTTCTCTCGAATTCTCATGTATTTCTTCACTGTGTTGAACTCAGAGCAGTTCAAACTAGGGTGGGATTTCTGCCAAGTGCCATTAATGCAACATTATCCTTGGGCTCTAGGGATACTGCAGGTGTTGAGACAGCGTCTTCTGGTGGTGTGCATGTGGAGTAGGTTAGGGAGAGAGGCTGGGGCTAAGAGGTGCAAGTTAGGGAAGCGATGAGAATCTTTAGAAATGAGATGCTTTGTTATGCTCCTACCTCCGATCTAGGAGTAAATGTGACACCCAGAGGCGTTCAGCTGACTCTGGAACATACCCAGTAACTATGTGTGTATTCCTTGTCAGTCAGAGTCTGGTCCACTTTAGTCCTAATTTTTCTGGAGACATAAAATGAAGCTAGAAAGAGACCAGGGCTTTAGAAATAGTAACGGTTTGTCCAAAGGGCTATGGAATAGTGAGTTCATCTCTGAACTTGGAACCCTGGTTCCAGGAACCAGCCCACCACTTGTGACCATCCTAGAGAGGGTCCTGAGCACTGATGTGACCTTAGAGATTTCCCAAGTGATCTGATTTGGGCCAGGACAGGATTAACATCACATCTCTTGCTTAAGCTATCTGCCTAAGGTCAGCCTGAGAGTCTAAGTGAATGACTTTACTGTCTTTCCCTCAACATTGAACTTGTATTAAGAAACGAAACCCTAGCTTCTTACAGGGTGTTTAGACAGTAAGCTAGGGGCCTCCTTGGGTACAAGGAATTCCTGCCACGATTTGTTCCCAGCTGTGTTTGCTTTTGCAGGGACAGGAAAGAGAAGGTAATTTGCTGCAGATTCCAAAAGACTGTTATGACCCTCATAGGAAAAGCGAAGTTCAGCTGACATACTTTCTGCCCTGAGGGTCTTGGCAAAGGTTAATTCCATTCTTTTAAGGAAAGATAGCTCTCAGAAAACTTGGGCCAATGCAGTATCAGTTGCCCAGTTATTTTCTTTGCTTAGTCTGCTCTTTGTGGTTATAAAAGACCTTTGGCCCTGAAAGACCAATGTTTGACCATTAATATATATCTTTTTGCTATTTTTATTACTGAGATCTGTTTTGTGAAGATTGGGGTGTAGAAGGCTTTGGTTAACAATGTTTTGGATGGGCGGAGGTAACCTGATTATCTACGTGAGCAGACTTGATGGAACAGAAGTCTATATGGTAATACCAATGGTCATTAAACCTGAGTGACTTGAGCTGTGTTTCCTTAATGGTGGTGTCTCTACCTTATACTGATCTCTGAGCTCAAATCCATATTTCAGTATGTCAATCCACAAGCTTGACTCCAGGGAGGAGTTTGACTCAGGGTTTTATCTGCTTCACGTATAACAAATTTCTTAGCCTGGGACTGTGTGTGTGTGTGTGTGTGTATATGTGTGGGCAGCTGCAATGGAAAGGGTTTTCTAATGGGTTTAGTGTGTGGGCTTGACGCTTCCATAATTACTGCTTCAGACTCTAGAAGTAATCTGTTTAAGAATGCTTCTTTATCCTTAAATCAGGATTCATGATTCCTTGCAAAGTTATCTCAGGACATCACGACTTCCTTCATTTCTTTAATAATAGACTTCCTTCATTTCTTTACCTTGCTCCCTCTAAATGTGGGATATCCTGTGATTGCTGTTATTTCTAGGTGGTTCTGGAAATGATAGAAGGGTCCATAGCTACAGTTGCTTTTCCAGAACTAGTATTTGCTGTGCTTAAAACTTTTCCGTTTGTCCATTCCATACCTTTATATAATGAAAATCACTCATTTTGGCCACAGCTGCAGTTCCTCCTCTCTTACCTCCTCCCTCTTCCACTGGAACCCTCAACAAGTGCCCTCCAACGTTCGCCGTGTGTGTGTGTGTGTGTGTGTGTGTGTGTGTGTGTGTGTGTGAGAGAGAGAGAGAGAGAGAGAGAGAGAGAGAGAGAGAGAGAGAGAGAGAGATGGAGATGCCCAGGGAGTTTAATTAGAGTCTCTCTCTCGGTTTTTTTTTTTTTTTTTTTTTTTTGGAGACAGAGTTTTTCTGTGTAGCCCTGGCTGTCCTGGAACTTGCTCTGTAGACCAGACTGGCCTTGAACTCACAGAGATCTGGTTGCCTCTGTCCCTTCAGTGATGGGATGAAAGGCATTCACCACCACCATCTGAGAAGTTTCTCTCTCTCTTTTTAATTGAAAAACAAACCCAAAAAACTTTGTTTTTATATGTATGGATGTTTGCCTGCAAGTTTGTCTATGTTTCACGTGCATGCCTGGTGTCCCCAGGGGTCAGAAGAGGTTGTCAAATCCTCTGGAACAGGAGTTACAGACAATAGTAAGTTCCCGAGTGGTTGCTGGGAATTGAACCCCGATACTTGAGAAGAGCAGCAATTGCTCTTAACCACCGAGCCATATCTCCAGCCCCTTAATTAGTTCTTGCCAAGTACTTTGGCCACTTAAGAATTTCTGAATTAATCACAGATGCAATAAGAAGCTTCTCAGCTGGGTGGTGGTGGCACACGCCTTTAATCCCAGCACTCGGGAGGCAGAGACAGGCAGATCTCTGTGTGTTTGAGGCCAACCTGGTCTACAGAGCTAGTCCAGGACAGGCTCCAAAGCTACAGAGAAACCCTGTCTTGAAAAAACAAAACAAACAAACAAACAAACAAAAAAGCTTCTCCGATGATAGCTAGGCACAGCACTAAGCTATAAACAGGACTATTTAGAAGGCAGTTTGACAGCATCATCTAGCTAAACAATAGTAGTGGGTTTCTCCCTGAGACCTCTGACCACAGGCTCTTGATCAAGTTTGCAGAACCTGGTAGGTACCCTGTGATGTGGGCCCCAGCTTTAACCAGAAGGAGGTTGGTTACCCCCATAACGTTCATACCACCATTGCACTGGAGAGCACATCTTTCTGACAGGATATTATCGTAGCTCATAGGATTTGTATCTGAATAAGGCTGCCAATGACTTTTCTCCCCCAGTGGACTGCATAACACCCTCTGACGCTATGAAGACTAGCCAGTACAAAGGATACTTCCAGCTCATTTCCAGCTTGGATTCTCTGTCCTGTGACCAAACTATGCAATATCCTCAGCAACTGGGTCCGACCATCAAGTTTGGGTGGATAACCAAGAGAAATGGCAATAGCCTATATTGTTTGTGGGGAACCTCTCGGACCTCCCTAGCCAATAACTTGTAGGTAGATGTCCTACATCTGGCACTGGGATTTTCATTTAATAACCTATGGCTTCTGGAAGAACTATCCATCTGTGGAGAGTACATCCATTCAAACCTTTAAAAAATTAATATCCTTCCTTACTCCCTCTCTCCCCCCTCCTCTCTCTGTCTCTGTCTCTCTGTCTCTGTTTCTTTTTGTCGGGACAGGGTCTCTCTCTAGTTGTAGCTGCCTTGGAGCTTACTCTGTCGCTGGCCTTGAACTCGGAGATCCACCTTCCTCTGCCTCTCAAGTGCTGGGATTAAAGATGTCTGCCAACATGCTAGGCTCTAGAAAAATTTTTTAAAAGTATGTGTGTGTGTGTGTGTGTGTGTGTGTGTGTGTCAGAAGCCTTGACTGTCAGATCTCCCCAGAGCTTCAGTTAGAGGTGGCTGTAACCCGTCCCACGTAGTTGATGAGAACTGAATCTGGGTTCTCTGGAAGAGCAGTACATGCTCCTAACCAGTGATCCTTCTCTCCAGCACTCCACCATATTTATGGAGACAGCATCTCTTGCTGACCAGCAAACGCACAGCGTCTCTGTGTTTTTCTGCCTCCTGGACATTGAGGTTATAGATGTGTGCCTTTGTGTCCTACTTTTTATTTGAGGCCTTCATGTGGGAACTCAGGCTTTCATCCTTGGAAGTACTTTACTCAGTGAGACATCTTCCCAGCCCCCTAATATTAATATTTTAATTAGGATACAAATGCTAGATTTCCGACTTCATTTCCATGCCTCCTTAGTTCTGGTTGATTTCCTACCGTCTGTCCCTATGACCCCCATCTCCACTGTACCTTCCGCCTCCAGTATTCTTCATGTTCATGTTACTTACATTCCATTACCCTCCCCGTACCTCTTCCTGAAGGCCCCTTCTCCCATCTCATGGACCCTCTCCTTTCTAGTTTGCTTGCCTCTACATTTACTTACACGTGAATACACTTGTATAACAATTAGAAGCTAGAAGGTTGGTCTTTCCCCACATCTTCCACACTTGGTGCCAGTTGTATCCTTGGTGACTGCCACCTATCTGGCTGGAGTGAGATGTAATCTCAGAGGTAGTGTTTGTATTTCTCTGATGGCCAAGGGAGTTGAACACTTCAAAAAGTATTTATTGGCCATTTGTATTCTTCTTTTGTTTGTTTTTCAAGACAAGGTTTCACTATGTAGCCCTGGTTGTCCTAGAACTCACTCTGTAGCCCAGGCTGGCCTCAAACTCAGAGATCCACCTGCCTCTGCCTCCCGAGTGCTGGGATCAAAGGTGTGTGACACACCATCTGGCTGCTGATAATTTGTATTCTTTTGAAAACTGCTACTGGCTCATTTATTGGTTGATCGAGAGGGAGAAGAGCAGTAAAAGCACTGTACCCTGCGGACAGCTAGAAGGTAAAGTATTCGCAACAGGTCACTGTTGTTTGTCCTATAGTATAAAAGTGCCCACAGTGAGGAGAAGTGGGAAGCTCCGGCATGGGAGGAAAGCTGAGCCAGGAAATGGAGCAGACTGCCATAGCATCCCCATTCAGTTTCTGCTGGATGTCATGAGCAGCTGATTTGATTTGTGTTCTCACTGTTGCTGTTTGGTTGGCAGTGTTTTTTTTTTTTTTTTTTTTTTTTTTTTTTGTGTGTGTGTGTGTATTTGTATTTGATTTTTGTAGTTCTTAATACATAATATTCTGCATGTTAACCCTTGTCTTAAGTGTAGCTGGCAAAGTTTTCTCCCTTTCTGTAGGCTGTCTTTTCACTACATTGAGAGTTTGTTTTGCTGTTCAGAAGCATTTTAGTTTGTAGTCTCATTTGCCAATTCTTATGGTTCTTTCCTGTGCTATTGGGATTCTAGTTAAAAAAAGATCTTGTCAATAACTATATCCTGAAGTACTTAAGTACTTTCCCTGTTTGCCTTAAAGCATCCCCCCCCCCCCCCAAACACACACACACACACACAGGGTTTCTCTGTGCAGCTTTGGAGCCTGTCCTGGAACTTGCTCTGTAGACCAGGCTGGCCTGGAACTCACAGAGATCCACCTGCCTCTGCCTCCCGAGTGCTGGGATTAAAGGTGTGCACCACCACCACCCGGCTCATTTCAGGTTTTAAGTTAAGAGTCTTAGTTTGTTTTTTGTTCATGTTTTTTTTATTTTACAGGTTTTCAGCACCAAGTGGTAGTGTACACCTTTAATTCCAGCACTTGGGAGGCAGAAGCAGGCAGATCTCTATGAGTTCAAGGTCAGCCTGGTCTACAGAGTGAGTTCCAGGACAGCCAGGGCTGTTACACAGAGAAACCCTGTCTATCAGAGCCTATACCACATCTTGTGATTATGTAGGCACAAACAGGAGTCTGTCCTATGGGTCCTATCCTTGCCAGGTCCCAGGACAGGTCTGGAGGGGTTTAATCTGTGAACACTGGGCTTACAACAGGTTTTATTTCCCCAGTTTTGGGTGGGGCTGGATGATAGAAATAACCCCATTGGCCACCAAGACTGGCGGTAAACTGGATTGTATCATAGCCTCTCTGTCCCAGGGACCTATACACTCTGAAGGGGTTCTTCAGGCCCACTCTGCAGCTAGCAATGATGCAGGTTGAAATGAATCCATCTTTCCATGCCAGCATTGGTCTATTGGCTCATCTGTGAGCACTGGTGCACATGCATGTGTATGCATGTGCGTGTGCGTGTGTGACTTTCTGTTTTAATTGGGTTCTGGATCTTGCTCTGGTAGGCCTGGTTAAGCTTCAGGACAAAAGCCCTGTGCTAGCCTTTGCGCTCTGCTCTAAGCCTATGCTGTCTTGTTCTGCCCGCTGCCCCTGCATCACAGCTTGTGAGAGGTGGAAGGAGCGGTGGTTGGCAGGCTAAGGCCGTGCTGGCTGCTCAGTTCAGTTCACAGGCTTTAGCCTGGGCCTGTGGGGCTTTGCCTAGTGCTGGGTTTCATAGTGATAGTCCTGGTGCTGGCTTTTAAGTCTAAGGTCTGGACTCCATTCCTTCTTCCTTTCTCCATTTTTTAAAAAAAAATTAATTTTGTTCTTTGGCTGATTCACATGTATATGATTCATTCTGGGTCATGCCCCCTAGCTCTCTCTTTGCGCCCCCCCTCACCAGTCCCCCTCCATGAATCTCTCTTACCAGCATTCATGACTTGGTTTTGTTTTGTGACCCCCTGAGTTTTAACCAGGGCCATCGGTGTGACCCTGGGTTTGAAACTCTGCACTAGATCTCTTGGGCCCAGCTGTAGGCAGAACTGAATATGCTTATATCAGAAAACAGTGATTCCGTGCTTCCTGGAGTTTGCCATAGCTCAGCAGTGAGTAGTGTCCCCCAAGAAGCCCCTCCCTCACCTATGGCTAACTGCTGCCAGAGCCAGTCTTGTGCAAGCCTGGCGCCGATGGCTAACTACTGGGAGTTCCTGATTGCAGTAGCTGTGCTGTGCCTAGAAGGTGGCGTTTTACAGACTTCTCCCTGTCTTGCAGCCCTTGAACTGTTCCTGCCCTCTCTTGAACCTTGTTCCCTGAGCCCTGGTGACTAAGGATGCTGAGTGATTTTTTTTTAAGACTGGATCTCTCTATGTAGCCTTGGCTGTCCTGGAACTCATTATGTATTCCAGGCTGTCCTTGAAATCACAGAGATTCTCCTGTCTCTGCCTTCTCAGTGCTGAAATGAAAAGTGTATGCCACCATGCCCAGCTCAATGTTGAACAATTTTTAACAAGTGTTTACTGACTATGTCTATTCCTTCTTTATAGCCCACTTTAAACTGTTTTGTCTTCTTGTTCTTTTTTTTTTTTTTTTTTTCCTTGTATATTGTAGACACTAAACCTCTGTCAGGGGTAGAGTTGATAAAGATTTACTCTCATCCTCTGTGCCTGATTGACAGCTTCTTTGCTGTACAGAGGTTTTTATTCCATGAGATCCCATTTGTTTGCTGTTGATCTTGCTCTTTTGCTCCCAGATCCTATTCAGAAAGTCTTTACCTGTGTCTGTCTCTAAGTTGAAGCACACTCCCTACTTTTTCCTCTAACAGTTTTGGGATATCTGGTTTCGTTCATGTTAAGGTCTTTGATCTATTTAGAGTTGAGTTTTATGTGGGATCACTTTGAAAATTATGACATAGATTTCAGAGCACCAAGGATAAAAGATGTGACTTGTGCAGAGGGTAGAGGAAATGGCTGTCGAGAGGGGCCAGTCTCTGGTGGACTTACATTTGAATGACAGCTGACTTCTCAACAATGAAAAAGGTAAGAGAAAGGACACCAGACCTTCAATATAATGAAGAAAAAAGAATTCTGAGTGGAAATCTCCCTGTACCAAGACTGAAATAAAAGGGATAATGTAGTTACACACACACACACACACACACACACACACACACACACACACACACACCTACTTGCTACATTCTATCCTTAAAGGCCAGGAAGATAAACAAAGCAGGAAAAGAAATCTTCTCTTGGAATCCAGCCCTAGACTATGCCCAAAGGAGAAGATAACACACCTCTGTAATCTCAACACCGGAAAATTGAGTTCAAGGCCAGCCTGGGCCACATAACCATATAGTTTGGTCTATGTGCTACATTTCTTTCTCTACAAGCAAATAGACTCACAGACTTCTGCTTGTAATTTCTTATGGATGCTGACACTACCCTTTCTAATGGCCAAGAGCTATCTACTAGATAGGTGGAAACTGAAGCCAAGAACAGTGGGGCAGTCTGATCCATACTACACAGTAAGTGAGAGGTCAGAGCATCCAACTTGGGCATTCGATCCAGGCCAACCTAAACATGAACATGTGTGCACATACACACACCCATGAGGCCCCCCCCCCCCCACATACACACGTATGCATGCACACAGAGAATGTCTGAAGTGATTTCATCTTCAGTTTTGAGCTGACAAAGTGACTCCATGGAAATGCCATCTGGAGGCTGACCTGTGATCTAAGTCATGAGGAACACTCAAAACCACCTCGAGGAGATGAAACCCCACTTCTAAACAGCAGGTGTCCCTTGTGTTTCTGCAACACATCAGCCATGTGTGTGTCGCATCCCACCCGCCTGCAATGTGCCAGAGGCCCCCACACCATAGGACTCCCTGGCTATCTGTGTGAAGAATGTAATTATTCATTCCCAAATAAATTACCTTTGCATCTTCTATGACACAGAAGTAGGGAAAAGTAAATTATGACATAGATGCAAACGTGAACTTGAGTAGTGTCATTCTGTTTCCTGGGGAACCCATAACTCTTGGGTAATTTAAATATTGAACAGCTGACAGACAGTGCAGGGATGTTTAGGAGATTCATAAGGCACATGACAGGGCATGTCTGCAATGGTGTTTCTAGGGACAGTTGGGTCACAGAGGCATGGGCTTACTGAATAGCTTCATCCCTTGGTGGAGTCATAATATGACGTAAGGAGGTGGCGAAAGGAGGTGGCTCATACTTTTAGGAAGTAGGTATGGGGCATATCCTTGGGGGTCATATCTTTTCCTGGCCCCTTCCGTAGCCTCTCTTCTCTGCTTCCTGTGAACAGTTACGCTCTGCTATATGTTCTTGTTGCCAGGGTGTTCTGACCAAGTCCACATGGCCAAGTAACCATGGACCAAACCCCTTGAAACCATGAACTAAAATAAATCTTAACTATGTCAAATATTTTGATCATGGTGGTGAGAAGGCTGATACAGGGGACACCGAAGGGAACCCTCATACAGAAAACCTTATCCTTTGACTTGAGCAATGAGACCAGCTCCAATCCAAGGCAGGTCTGTCCACCCCTGTGGTCCTCTGCCAAGAGACCAATAGGTATCTTTCTTGTATTCAAGAGAACAAATCTGAACATACTGCTTTACAGGAACATGAGTTCTTCATGCAGATGCATTTTATATTAACAAAGGCTGTTTCAGGTCACAGTGTTCTGGGGGGTTTAAGTGGACCCCCTCTTTTACCTGTAGTTCAACAGCAGTCGGGCCCCAATGATGAGCACTGAGTAGGTTATCACAGGTCCTGTGGTCATCCTGATCTCATGTTCTGTTTGTCTTTCTGGAATGTCTTCCCCACAGTGAGCCTCAGCTAGATGGGATGTTAGATGAGTCTGGGGCCAAACTGATTTGGTGGTGGTTTTGAGTTTCTAGATCACCTACAGGTGAATTTAAAAAAAAATTCCAATGTAGGATTCAAGTTACACTGTCTCCTTCAATGTCCTTTTCCACACATGAAGCTTCTAGTATGACCCTATCCTTAGAACTCAGTTGAAATGCTGCTCCCCACATGCTGACTTTTCTGATCCCCAGAGATGCTCGGTGTTTTCATCCTCCAAGTGCTTAGTGTTTTGTTCACGCTGACCTTTCAAGACAAAAGGGAATGTCCCTTCCTTCCTTCCTTCCTTCCTTCCTTCCTTCCTTCCTTCCTTCCTTCCTTCTTCCTTTCTTCCTCCCTCCCTCCCTTCCTTCCTTCCTTTCTTCTTTGCCTCCCTCCCTCTCTCTTTTTCTCTCTTTCTCTCTCTTCCTTCCTTCCTTCCTTCCTTCCTTCCTTCCTTCCTTCCTTCCTTCCTTTCTTTCTTTCTTTCTCTTTCTTTTGTCCTTTCTCCTCAGTTTTGTTTCCTAAGACAGCATCTCAGATAAGTCAGCCTGGTCTAGAACTTTTTATGTAGCCAAGGATGGATGACCTTGAACTCTTGATCTTACCTCTATCTCCTGAGAGATGGGATTATCAGCATGCACCACCAAGCCTGATATGTTCCCCCGCCTCCCAAAATATTTATTTACTGAGACAGAGTTTTGCTAGATACCCTGGCTAGCGTCAAACCCATAGCAAGTCCTGGGACTGGAGGCGTGTGCCACCATACATGGTTCTTGTCTGTTTCAGTAGACTTCTGTCTTGGCTGCTGGATTAGTTACTTCTCTGGTGCTGTGATAAAGTACATGGGCAAAAGCAAGTTAAGGAAGGAAGACTTCCTTTTGGCTCATAGTTCCAGGTTATGGTCCATCAAGACAGCGAAGTCATAGGGGCAGGAGAGGGCTGTGGGTCACACTGCACCCCAGTTGGGAAGAGGAATGCTGAGCTCAGCTAGCTTTCTCCTTTTCACACACTCTTCAGACATCACCCACCTTGAGGGTGGCTCTTCCTACCTCAGTAGCCTAGTCAGTACAGTCTCTCACAGGCATGCTCAGAACCTAATCTAATTAAGACAGCCCTCACATGTAGTTAGAGTTTTCCTGCCTGGCCCACAGTCAGGACAAACCTCTCTCACCCACCAGGCCCATAGACGCTCAGAACCAACCAAGTAAACACACAGAAACTTACATTGTTTACAAACTGTATGGCCATGGCAGGCTTCTTGTTACCTACTTTTTCTATCTTAAATTAACCCATTTCTATTAATCTATACTTTGCCACGTGGCTCATGGCTTACCATTACCTTACATCTTCCTTGTCATGGTGGCACCTGGCAGTATCTCTCTGCCCCAGCCTTCCCTTCCCAGAATTCTCCTCCTCCTTGTCCCGCCTACCCTATCCTTCCTGCCTGGCTACTGGCCAATCAGCACTTTATTTATTTTAACCAATCAGAGCAACACATTTGACATACAGACCATCCCACAGCACTCACATGCATGCCTGGATGCTTGGTTCTTTGGTGAGTCTATCAGCAAATCCCTCAAAGTCACGTTTCATATCCCAGTTTTTGTTTTTTATGCTCTCATTTTTTTATAGCCTAGTATATGGTGTCTGATAAATAACCGAATGAATGTACAAGAGACTACACAGCACTGATCTTGTGCCTTCAGAGGGAGAGATTTAGTTTCCCTGGCCTTGCTCTCTACTTGCCCTGGGGGCTGCGTTCCTAGACACATTAGTGGATGTGCTTTGTTCCCTTTGGTCTCTAGGGGTGTGGCTAGAACTGACCTCCTTCATTGGTTAGAAGAGTTAGGGACCTAGATCTGGTCCCATCAGTGAGTTCCCTTCTTTAGCAGGAAGATCCCTGAGAAGAGGAGAATATATATATATATATATATATATATATATATATATATATATATATATATATATACAGGCTCTGGCAATTGCTAAGGTTCCAGTGCAAACCCAGACTTAGGGCCTCAGGTCTTACTCTGATGAATAATATGTTGCTTCTCATCATGATGACGTCCTTGCACTTGGAGGATGAGTAGGAGGAAAGGCTTTTAGATCTTAAAGAACTTTTTAAAAAATTACCTTCTATAGTTATAATAACGTTCTTAGCAGAATGTTGTCCTCTCTCTTATACTTAGGCCTTAGTCATCAAAAATGGGGATTTTAAAATGATTCAATCCTTCAAGCTAGCACTCAGTGTCTAGGGAAAATAAAACCCAAGATATGCTTGTCTGATAGGTAGTAGCAGTACAGTCTTTTGGTGAGCTGTTCTAGTGAACTGTCAATATTTGTGGATGCTGGTAGCCAGTGAGTCCCCCAGGCATGGAAGGGAACAGGGTTTTCAGTAATTAGTGGGCCATTCTTTGGAGATACATGGTTGCCTTCCCATTCATCACTTATGTTAGAAGCCCTATTCCACTCACGACTCAGGTCATATCTGGATGTGTGTAAGTCAGAGAGAAACTCTGTGATCTTCACAGTTGTAGTGACCAACTTGGCCAAGGGGTGGAGGGAACCAGCCTGGTCACCAACCAGAGTGGATTTTGTACCCTGTTATGAGTCACACTGCTTGTGAAGTCTATCTTCTTTCTCATTCCAGCTCCAAATGCTACACACGGAAAGGCAGATGACCAATGGATCATATGAGTGTGAGGAGGCAGAGAAGAACAGAAACTTTAGGATGAGTCTGGCTACAAGCAATGGGTAACTTTCCTCACATGGCTTAGGTTATGCAAAGTACATCTTACGGAGGAAAAAGCCATGACTGGAAACCCATTTAGCTATGTGAAAGATGGTCATGTTTAAGAAAGTGCAGGATGTTAGGTCTGAAAGGAATGGTAGAGCTTGTCTAATCACATTTCTCCTTGCTCATCAGAAGAGGAAACCAAGAGACATACGGAATAGATTGGCGTGATCACAAATGAGACTTAACTAAGTGAAGTAGAGGCTCTCGGTAGGTGATGAGCAGGGGCTGCGTGGCAGGGGAATGGATCATCAGATATATGATAGGTTGGCACACCATGGTCCTGGGCTAATGGTAGGAGGGAGGGACAGCTGCAGCTATAAGGCTCCATGGACGTGAGAGTCTCCTCTTTCCTCTTCCAGAAGTATTTCTAACTCTCTTACAGAAATTCAAGAAGGAAAAGGGGAGAGACGGGATAGTGCTACTGATTCAGCCAGCTAAGGGTGACTTACTCAGAAATGCCCACCTGTATGTGCTGTGTTTATGTACCACAATTCAACTCGCCCACACGTGCAACCTGGAACATCAGGTTAGATCACTGTTTATCTGTCCAATTAAAAAGAAGGCAGAACTCCTGTCCTAGGAACTGCACTAGAAATGCATCTGGCCAATGTTAAGCACAGGACATAGGTTCACAAGTAACAACTATAGTTCACTGTGGAGGAGTACAGGGAGACTCAAGACACTGAGCTCAGTCTGCGAGGAATCGGGGAACTATGTGAAGACATGGGTGGAGGTGACGGGCCAGGATCTGCTGCTCTTGTCTACATGGATGAGCTGCAGTGGTGGGAATGAGTAGGATAAGTGTAGCAGATTCAGCACATGCGCTCATCTGACATTTGTTCTGGTCCCCATTTGATTCAACTTCCTGAACTGCAGAAAGCAGTATACTAAAAATAACGTCATTTTCTCTTGCAACTTCAGGTGCCAGAGGAAGTCAAAGTTCCCTCGGAGGTTAGAGCTGGAAGCAGAGTTACATGGGAGAGTGGGTGGCATGCGATACCTCCATTGTTCCAGCATGGCTCTGACAGGAACCAGGAGATGCCATGTCTCCCTTGTTCCCCAGGTCACAGAAAAGGTGTTTGACTTCTGGGATCCAACATAAGCAGCAAGAAGGGACAGTGCCTACATCAGAGGGGACAAGATGCCCTCAAGGTGGGGAATGCTAACTTGGGGGCACACCAGAGTTGATACATGTAGACATAAATTAAAAATAATATGTGGACTCTGCAGGTAGGAGGAGAGAGAAAGATTTGGGGTCCAGTATTGTCCTACAGATGAAGTGATTTACATTACTTATAGATGGGTATCATGCAGAGTTTTCAGCACTAAAGAAAATCTTAAAAAAATTATTTTCACACTAGGGGCTGCTAAGATGGCTCCGCCAGTTAAAGGCCCTTTGCTACCAAGCCTGATGACCTAAGTTTGATCCTTAGAATCTACATGAGGGTAGAAGGAGAGACCTTACTCCCAAAAGTTATCCCCCAACTTCTACACACATACTGTGGCATGCATATGCTTATACACATGTAAACATATACATAAAATAAATAAATATATAAAAGTAATTTCACACTAACTACAAAGATTCTCGAATAGTTAAAAAGTGCACTAATATATCCTTTACCCAAATTCACCCATTATTAAGATTTTATTCCATGGGACTGAAGAGATGGCTCAGCCATTAAAAGCATGTAGTGCTCAGGCCAGGCAGTGGTGTGACACACCTTTAATCCCAGCACTCAGGAGGCAGAGCCAGGCGGATCTCTGTGAGTTTGAGGCCATCCTGGGCTACCAAGTGAGTTCCAGGAAAGGTGCAAAGATACACAGAGAAACCCTGTCTCGGAAAAAAAAAAAAAAAAAAGCATGTAGTCCCAGCACCCATGTTGGGTGGCTCACAACTGCCTGTAATTCTGACTCCAGGGGATCTAACACCCACTTCTGGACTCCACAGGCACCTGCACCCCCAAACACACACACACACACACACACACACACACACACACACACACACACTTAAAATAATTATAAATCTTTAAAATTTATTTATTTATATTTATTTATTTAGTGTGTGTGTGTGTGTGTGTGTGTGTGTGTGTGTGTGTGTGTGTGTGTTTGTTTATACATGTGTGTGGTAGTCTGTACAGGCCAAAAGAGGGCATCAGGTGCTGTGGAGCTGGCGTTACAGGTGGTTGTGAGCTGCCTGATGTGGGTCCCGGGAACCAAACTTAGAGCTCTTTGTCACCCAGACATCTCTCTAGTCCCCAGTAAATACAAATCTTTGAACAATTTCCTTCTATTTTCTTAGTCTTTTCACGTACTCTGTACAGTCACACTTTTCTGAACCTTTGAGAGTTGCACATGTGTATTGCAATCATTACCCTCGACAGCATCAAGATTTCATAAGAACAAGGCTATTTCCTTAGAATAGCACAGTCATCAAGTGTAGTAAATTTAACCATCTGTGCAATACCATAATCTACCATCTGCATTCCAGTTTATTAATTAGCCCGAAACATTCTTTGTATATCCCCCCCCACTACAGAATTATGTCTAGGATCATGTTGTAGTTATTGTCATGATGTTTTCATTTAACCAGGAGTACCCGCCCCTGTTTTTGACGGTAAAGAGGTTTACCTGTGTTTCAGAACAATGACAAACAGAAGAAATAGCGACAGGAACAAAGTGAGACTGATTAAAGAGAAAGATATAAAACACAGGTGTTGCCGGGTGGTGGCGGTGCACGCCTGTAATCCCAGCACTCAGGAGGCAGAGGCAGGAGGATCTCTGTGAGTTCGAGGCCAGCCTGGTCTACAGAGTGAGTTCCAGGACAGCCTGGACTACACAGAGAAACCCTGTCTCGAAAAAAAAAAATGTTTTTCATAATTGCAGCTTTGCTATGGAGCTCTTCCTGCTTGTGCAGAAGATGCTACCGCGGTTCACTGTCCTGTTCCTATGACAGTGACTAGCATGAGGTACAACTGCTGACAGTTGTCCTTGAACCCCAGATACAAAGCCAGAATGCCCACAGCACTGCCGTAGTTTGAGATCATTTATTTTGTTGTTTCATACTTTAGTGTGAAGTATTTTGAGCATATGATGTATATTTATCCTCCATTATATTATCCTTTTTCTTTTTACCTCTGAGTTCTTTTTGAAAAGTATAGTTGTATTCTTTTTCAATTTAGTTCATTATACTTAATTAAAAATTCTTTGACAGTTTCATGTATGTGATGAATTTTAGTCCTTTTTACACCGTATTATCCTGACTCACTCCCCCTCTTTCTCCCATTGAAACCCTTCTTCCCTTGGTTCCCTTCCTGTGTGTGTGTGTGTGTGTGTGTGTGTGTGTGTGTGTGTGGGTGTGTATGTTTGTGTGTGTGTGTGTGTGTGTGCATGCATGTGTATTCCACTGAGTTAAATAGGACTGTCTACATAAGCATGAGTGGGAGGGTATTCTCTGGAGCACTGGTGACTTTCCAGGGGCTCCACCACAGAATAAAATACTTCCCTACCGCTGGCAACCATTAACTGCCAGTAGCTCCTCAGGGAGACATAGGACCCCATGAACCCTTCTCCCACCCGCTATGCAGCCCAGTCTTGTGCAGGTTTTATGCAGGTAACCACTGTGGGTGCGTGCTAACCACAACCATGTCATGTCCAGAAGACTATTTCACAGTGCTCCTTCCCATTCTCCAGTTCTTACGTCCTTCCTGCCCTCTCTTCCATGATGTTCCTTGAGTGCTGGGGTACACGGGTGATACAGATGCCTGGGTTAGGCCTGGACACTCAACAGTCACTCACCGTCAGCACTTTAACCAGTTATGAGACTGTACTAACTCCTGCCCACTGCAAAAAGAAATTTCTCTACCAAGGCTGAGAGCAGGACTAGTCTGTGAGTACAAGGGTAACTAGAAGACAGTTCATTATCATGTCATTTTAGCAAAACGACAGTAAGAGGTCCCTCCTTGGGGCCTGTGACCTTGCAGGCCACTAGCTTTTGAAGAGATTTTCACACCCAGGCATGCTCACAAGGCAAGCACCTCACTGAACCTTCCCCCTATCTTTTTGCCTCCTTTTCACTCTTAAGGATCCTTGTATTATATCAGTCATGCCCAGATATCCAGACAATCTTATTATCTTTTTTGGTTGAGTTAATTTTTTTTAAAACAAGATCTTGCCATGTTGTCTGGGCTGGCCCCAAACTCCTACACTTGATGATCCTCCTGCCTCTGTCTTCCAAGTAGCTGGAACTCCAGCTATGAGCCACCATACCCGACTTTCCCTGTTTTAAAAGTCAGCCTCTGAGCAGTGTTCAGTTTTCCTCACCTTGCTGCTCAAGTCACACCTTCTGGAATTAGGGCACTGACATCTGTGTGTATGTGAAGCGGGAAGCTGGAGTTCTGACTGCCACAGGATGTGTTTTATAAATTTTCTATCTGGAAAGAACTTAGGTAAAGACAATAAAAAAAAAGATCTCGCACTTGTGTTGGGAACTACAGAAAGGTAAGATTATTTTTCACAGGAGAGCAGCAACACCTCGTGACTCCCAAGAAACTTTGACAGAAAATCAAAGTTCCCTGTAATAAAGCTCTGACTGGTGGTGGAGAATGGGAATTCTCATCGCTCCCAAGTGAGAAGGAATGTGATTCTCCTATACCTTCTGAGGTTTATTCTGAGCCCACAAATCTGTGCAAATGTCAGCAAATAGGCTGACAACCAAAATGCACTGGCTGCTCTCCTGAAGGACCCAGGGTCATTTTCCAGCACCCATATGGTGGCTCACAGTCACCTGTAACTCCAGTCTGAGGGGATCTGTTGCCCTCTTATGTCCTCTGTGGATACTGCATGCACATAGTGCCTAGACATATATGCAGGCAAAAAACCCATAAGTACAAAATAAGAACAAGAGGGAAACAAACAAACAACCGAAGTACTGATATATGCTACAACATGGACAGACCTTGAAAATACTACAGGAAGTCAAAGAAGCTGCTCACAAATGGCCACACAGCTTATGGTTCCTCCTACATGAAATGTTTGGAATAGACAAGTCTATAGATGAAGAAATCAGATTAGTAGTTGCTAGGGGCTGGGAAGGAGAAAATAGTGGGGAGTGACTGTGGGCGGGTACAAGGCTTACTTTTAGAGCAGTATAACCTTCTGGATATTAGATGGTGTCATGGTTACTGTTCTGTTGCTATGAGGAGACCCCATGGTCAAAGCTACTTAGAAAAGAAAGCATTTATTTATTTATTTTTAGTGCATACATCTTTACTTGGGAGTGCTCATTGCAATGAGTCATTGGTCTGGTTTGAGGCCTCTGGCTTTTGCTGTACTATTGTTACAAGGCTCTCACTGGGATTTCTCTTGGATATCCTGTTGCTCTGTGTCATGGAGATCCTACAGTTTTGGGTCTGCAGGACTGGCCCCTTCTTGTGCTCCAGCAGATCTTAGATGGGGTGGATGTTAGGATGGGACAACTCATGGCCCTGGTTCTGGGCCTGAGTTCTGGGTGCTGGCTTGGTCAGCCCGCCTGTTCTCTCTCATCTTCAACACTAAGATGAGCTCTCTAGCATCACCCTGGCTAGCTCACCCTATGCAGGGAGCAACAAGGGGCAGGGCCAGTTCTCTGCTCTCATGCCCTGTGGGGGTGGCTAGCCCACACTTAGATCACCAGGGCCAGCTCTACTGTGTTGCCCAGGCGAGGTGTTGGGGGGGCCACGCTGCTGAGTGCTGCAGCTGGTGAGAGGCAGGGACGGCTCAAAGAAAGCATTTTAATTGGGTGCTTGCTTAGAGCTTCAGAGGCCATAGGTGCAAAATGTCTATGATCATCATGGTGGGGAGTATGGCAGCAGGCAGGCAGGCATGGTGCTGGAGAAGCAGCTGAGAGTTTTCATCTAATCCACAGGCAGCAGGAAGAGAGAGGGGTACCGGACTTGGCTTGGGCTCTTGAAACTTCAAAGGCTTCCCCTCACTGACACACCTCCTTCAACAATCCTTAGGATTACCTCCTAATCCTTCCAAAACAGTCCCACTTCCCAGGAACCAAACATTGAAATGTGTGAGCCTAGGGAGGCCATTTCTCACTCGGGCCACCATAGGTGATGACTGCTGAACAACTTTCAAAACACAACAAAAACCCTCAAACCCACTCAACTGTATATTTCAAATGGGTGAATTGTATATGAATCATATCTTAACAGAGTCACTGAAAATACTAAGATAATTAAGGAGGCAAAAAAGGTTGATGAATATTATGGAGCATGAAGAAGGACCCCTTCCTCAGGACCACCCCCACATACTTAGGAAGCCCCACATGCCCAGGACCACCCCTTCACATGCTCAAGGCCACCCCCTCCACATACTCAAGACCACCTCCCAACACACGCTGTTCTTTCTCTAGAGGTCTTTACTTTCTTCTCCACATACCAAGTCTTTCTTACTCGCCCTTCTGACAGTCAACAGATCACTGTCTGAGGCTGACCCTAGGTATCATGGAGCTTAAAATGGTTACCATGCTAATACAGAAAACCAGCAGGGCTCACACCTCTTACGTGTGAGTTATCCTCATGTGGGAGGCACCTCCCTGTAACCCACAGCACAATTTATTTGTTTGAGGAGACTGTAGAAGTCAAGGGACAGCAGGAGCCATCAGAGCCAGGAGGAGGCCTGAGATTCCTCTCTGGAGTCTACAGGTGGAGCAGGGCTCCACTTACTCCTTCATTTTGCACCCATGGCCTCTAGGACTATGGAGGTCTAAGTCTTTGCTGTTTAAGCAGCTCGTTCTGTAGTACTTTATTATGGTAGCCCTGGAAAATGCACACATTTGGTGAGACTGTTGAAGCGGGAAGGGGCCGCCATAAGTACTCAGCTCACTGACCTTATGAGGACCTGCGGTTATCGGGATTCCCATTTCCTACATGGTTGCCAGGCAGGAAGGTGGTGCTTCCATTTGTGAGTCTTGACATGGCCAAAAATTAATTAGTAATTAATTTAGGCAATAAGTAAGTACTGCCACCTTCTATCCCCACAGTCAGGGCTTCCCCAGAGGGGGTTTCTTTGTGAAATCTTGTGTCTGAAGGGGTGCAGAGCCCTCCTAAAAGACTTCCCCAGGGTTACTAATTCCTTCTTCTCTAGATTACCATTCCACACCTCCAGATGGGAGTCCCTCTCTTTTCGGAATCATTGCCACTGCCTTGATCCCTGTGGCCTAGGACTCTGTTAACTCTTCCTGAGCCTCCCCTCCTGAGCAACATCATTCTCTTCTTCTAGGATTTGTTCTCTTATATTTATGATGTAAGCATCCTTTCTCTTACCTGCACTGTTAATATTCTGACCTGACCCTTGGAAACTGGCCCCTTGGGAACCTGCCCCTTGGGGCCAGCCGCCCTGCATCCTGATGTAAAGGCCTGATTTAAGGAAAAACCCCGCCCTTCTTCTCTCTCCTCTGCTCTTTCTCTCCATTGCCACGAGGTGTGCACCCTCGATCCCCCTCTTCCTCTCTCTTCTTTCTATCTTTCCCTCTTTCCCTACCAGGTTCCTGGGAAAAGTTCTACCACTGTGTCAAGAAATCTGCTCTCATGGAAACTAACAAGCAGTCTCAAGAGTTCAGCACCTTGCTCCCCCTACTTGCTATACATAACCCACCTTTTTTATAATAATCAGAATGGAGGAATGTTAATATTCTTACCTGCCCCTTGGAAACCTACCCTTGGAATCCAGCCCCCTGGGGCTGCCCTGTGTCCTGATGTAACAGCTTGATTTAAGGAAAGCCTCTCCCTTCTTTTCTCTCATCCAATCTTTCTCTCCGTGCCCATGAGGTGTGCACCCTTGACTCCCCCTCTTCCTCTCTCTGCTTTCTGTCTTTCCTTCTATCTCCTACTTTCCCTTCATCTTCTTCTTCTTCCTCTTCTTCTTCTTCTTCTTCTTCTTCTTCTTCTTATTATTATTATTATTTATTTATTTATTTATTTACTTTTATTTTATTTGCATTGGTGTTTTGTTGCATGTACGTAGACTGTGTGAGGGTGTCAGATCTTAGAGTTACAGACAGTTATGAGCTGCCATGTGGGTGCTGGGAATTGAACCCAGGTCTTCTGGAAGAGCAGTCAGTGCCCTTAACCACTGAGCCATCTCTCCAGCCCTCATCTTTTTTATTATAATAACACTTTTCCGTGTGCCTGGATGCAGCACTGCCGTCCAGTGTCCACTGCTATATCTACCCAGCATGTTTTCCCTCACACGTGGGATACCCTGGTCAGCTGGGGTCCCCCAGTGCAATATCATAACATGCACTAAACCCTGATGTTTATTTAGGTCCTCTATTTGATCTTCTCTTTACACCCTCCAACTGTCTCAGGTAATTGTCCAGTTTCTTTAACTTTGGCTGCTACCTACGGCGTGCCTCCCACTTCTGCTCCAGGTCAGTTTCCCTGGACTCCAGCTTCCTGCAGTTAGTGCAGAGTTCCTGCCTGGGGTGCCAGTGACTTCTGATTCAGTTTGCTCTAAGCCTTTTCCTTATTCACCATCTTCTTTGGCTGGAGTCACAGAATCCCCTGTTTCAAAGTGAAAAAGTCATACAGTTCTCTTTTGTCTGTTTCTTGAGGCAGTGTTTTTATTTTTGTGTATTGTTTGCTTGCTTGTTTTTTTTTTTTTTTTAACGACAGGGCAAGATCTCACTTTGTTACCCAAGCTGACTTCAAACTTGCAGCAACTCTCCTGCAACCAGCCTCTTAGCTTTCCAACTGCTAAGATTACATGCATGAGCTATCATGTCTGGCTAGAGGCTTTATTGATTCAAAAGATAGATATTGAACAGTTTTGGGAGAGAAATAAAAGAGAATGAAAGCTATCTGAAGAATTATGGCTGGTGGCAGCACAGGCATTAACCAATCAACAGTCTGTGGAAGCTTGTCTCTACCAACTTTAACATACTACAGACAGATTTGAGGTTACAAAATATACACTATAGAAGAAATCATAGGCAGAAATGTATTATATTCAGCAGCACCTTCCAGATCCTTCTGTGTCTTTCCCATTCAGTTTGCAGGCACGACATAGGGGTCACTCTTTTTGGCCACCTTGCCTCATCCTCATGCCAAGCCCCGGAAGTCTCTGAGTGGGTAGAAAGTTAGTTTGTTCTGGCCCCGTCCTGGACTCTCCGTCCGGTCTGCCCTTCCTCTCAGTGACGATGCACTCTAGGCTCTGCTCTTAGTGCAGTCCAGGGGCAAATGCTTCTAGAGCCTTTTGTTAGGTCCTTGTGTTTTGAAGCCAGCTCTCCTTCCTCCAGTTGCTCCCTGAGATCAGAGTCAGCCAACTTGTCTATGAAATCACAGACAAGAACCAAACAAAACAAAGAAAGAAAGAAACAAACAAAAAACATGCAATGGTTTAAGCTTCCTATTTTATTTTTCAGAGTTTGGGGTATAATAGTCACTTTCTACTGTGGAGCTCCAGTCTGGCCCAAAGGGCTACTTTCCTTAAAAGCTTAGCAGTATTTATGAAACCAGAGGTGAGCTTGGGAGCTGAGAGGTAGATAGAATAAGAACTTACACAATAAGATCCAGTTTCAAATGTATGAAATTATCCAATTCCAGCATTCTGTTGCTAAAGATAGTGAAGTTTGGACAGACATGAGACTCGAGAATGCACTGATGAAGATGCCTGCATGGCTAATACTGGCTATTTCCCCTGGTACATTAGTGTACGGCGTGCTTTTGAGACATCCAGTAATGATCATAATGGTGTCCCTAAGCAGCTCTGGCCTCATTTCTGGCAGTCATGTCTTAATTAGGTGAGTTTTGACTCTTCATTATTTAGTTACCATGTTTTCCTTAACAGAATACTTTAGTTATTTTATGTAATTAGAAGGAAGAGGCCCACAGAAGTCATCACATTACAAAATAGATATGACAGAAAAGACCATTAACGCTTCCTTACTGTCCAAATCTCATCAGCAATTAGGGACTTACATAAACAGCCCTGCTTACATTATTTGGTTGACAGTCTCTAAGGACAGTGCCAGCAGTGCAGTGCACTTTGCTCTTCATAAAAGCAGAAGTGATTAGTCTGCTGTATAACCTAATCATCTGAAAAATGTAATTCCCACAGCAGCGTTTGTTATTGCTGCTTTTGGAAAAGGGCAGCTGGCAGATGGAATTCTGACACACTAGATTGTGCTACCACACACTAGTCAAATGACTGTTTCTCCACGAGGGGGCTGGTACCCACGCTGTCCCTGAAGGGGCTTCCTCTGAGAGCAAGGTGGGGGGAATTGAGTCTTCATGGATTGTAGGAAAGTAAATGCCGAAGAAACATTGTGGGTGGAAGTAATTCTACAAAGATGATTGAGGTCCATATGAGACATTGGAGGAGCTTCCAGAGTTTCTATTCAGCCAACAGTACATCTTTTCTTTGAGCCTTGGACGTGTGAGGGTGTGGGCTAATGCAGATACAAAGGTAGGGAAATGTAGCTCCTGGAATCAAGGAATCTTTCATGTACTCTGGACCACTAGCCACCAACATCTCCAGTTCTCTTCCTCAGAACTGGTCATCTAGTTGATGTTTTTATATTCAGCCATGCCCTCTGTTTTAACCTATTGGGCTATTTTGGGCTAAGTTGTATGACTTGTCAAATTCATGGAAATGCTAACTTTCAATGTATTAAAAGGTAGGGTCTTTGGGAGGTAATTAGGTCATGAGAATGTGGCCCCATGGGTAGCATTAGTGCCCTTGTAAGAAGCAGGCCAGGGAGCCAGCTCCCTTTCCGTTGGTTTCTGCCATGGAGGGTACAAGTGAGAAGGAGCTGTCTGTGAACCAGAAAGGGACAACTGTGGTGATATTTTATCTGCACTGAAATGTGGTGATATTTTATTTGTATGTTAATAAATAAAGCTTGCCTGGAGATCAGGGGGACAAGGCCAGTCATTTTAAGTAAACAATGTCAGGCAGCACATACCCTTAATCCTATCACCTAGCAGGCAGGGTCTCTGTGTGTTCAAGGCCACACTAGGGAACAGAGCCAAACGTGGTGACAAACGTCTTTAACCCCAGTACCAACCATAGAGGCCTGGGAGTCTGTACAGACAGACAGAAAGTGACAGAGTTGTGTAGGAAGAGGAAGTGAGGTAGCTGGGCTAAGATAGCCAATGAGAGGGCAGAACAGCAAGGCAATAAAGGCGTGGGTAAGACAGGAAGTAACTCGCATTTGGAAGCTGCAGAGTTGGTGAGGTAAGGTTGGCTGGTGCTTTCCCTGTTTCCCTGATCTAAGGCTTTCACCCCTATATTTGGCTCCATGTTTTTTATTTAATAAGATCATTTAGAAATTCAGCTACAGATAAGTCACCAGACATGCCTTCACACTTCTGCAGCTATGAACAATACATTGTTAAGGAATCTATACTAGGTGCTCAGTTTTAGCAGACTTGGTGGGTTTCCCACTTCTTTCTTTCTTTCTTTTTTTCCCTTATCCTCCTTGTGACCCAATCAGCGAGTTTTCTTTGCATTCAATTACTATCTTACTTATTATTGCACATTAGACTTCCCATTGCACTTGGTGGTAGACAACCAATGACATGACATACTAAAAACATTGTATTTGATACATAATAGATCTTGGTAAAGGGCATTTTCTTTCCCATTTCCCTTTTTCAAAATATTATACATCTGACAGAAGGTTAGTACATTTCTCAACCTTCATCAGAGAAGCGTCTTTTTGCAGTGGATGGTGTTTGATACCAAGGCCCACAACTGGTCAGCATGCAGAGCATAGAGACTGCATTGTGCTTAGCCCTAAACAGGATGACTTCTGAGCCCCCAGAGGCTCAGCAGCAGGATTATAAAATCCAGAAGTAAGGATATCATCTGCAGCGACACATCCTTCCTAGACATGACGACCATGGTACACATGAACTCACCGAGGCTATGACTACACATATGAGACATGCAGAGAAATCCTAACTTACACTGATCAGTGGCTCAGGAAGTCCTGCTCCATCTGAAAACCAATCAATGACTGTTGAGGGAGAGAGACTGAGCTCTCTTCAGAGATGCACCCCCTGAGTGGCTGCCCACGCATCAGTATATGGTTCTATACCCGAGCACATGCAGCACTAAATGATTCAATGGCTTAAAAAAGAGAGAGAAACACGGCATTGGGAGGGAAAGGTGGTAAGGGGCTGGAGGGGAGAGAATGGGGGACATACATGATCAGAACACTTTAGAAACACGTATGAAATTCTTTATTTTATTGTATGCACAGGAGTGTTGGGTTTACATGTATGTCTGTGCACCACATTCATGCAGTGCCTGAAGAGGCCAGAAGAGGGCAGAAAATCTCCTGGAGCTGGAGTTACAGATGGCTGTGAGCCACCATATTGGTGCTGGAAGCAGGAACCAGGTTCTCGGGAAGAGCAGCATTCTTAACCTCTGAGTGATCTCTCCAGACCTTGTTGAACAGTTTTTTAAAAGACATTAGAAGTCTTTTACCGCTGGTCTAAAGGAAACAGAGAGGTGGTTTCTAAGGCACCAATAGTTTGGGCGCATGGCTCAGGGAACGTATCCTTATGGAGGATTTGGATTCTGGTTCAGTTAATCATGTCTAATGGGGCTGAAAGTTTTACATCAGTCACACTGAAACTGCAGCACAGTGGTTACTACTGTCTCTAGGAGGCAAGGCACAGATCTTCAAAATCCCATGCGGGACCAGGGATGCTCTTCCTTATCCCCCTGTTCGCTAAACACACACTCAAACACCAAGAAATAAACTTATTTGAGTTTGCCTTGAACAGTGTCCTAGTGTGTCCTGATGTCACCTGGAGAAGTGGTGAGGAGAAGCTGACCGACATTTTGATCCTGCTGCCTAATTTAGGGTACTCTTGACTCCTTATCATGCAAATACATAGCGTGGTGCAAATACATAGCGTGGAAGGGAGTCATGGTATTTTCAGCTAGGGCCCCAGTGAGATCTGCATAAAAGTCACAGAATATTTTCATTCCAGAGATTTAACAGTCTGTTAGAATTCATTAGAAATAACTTCAGGTGTGTTTTCTCTGGCTGACATAATGAATACATAAATATGGTTTTCTTTTCCCATTTCTTTGGCAAGGTTAGGTTTATAGGACTTTAACATTTTTATATAGGTCTCAAAAACTCTGAGCCAGTTTTCATTGTACCATGTTGCTATAATCAGGAAAAGTCCAGATAAACCATGTGAGAGATTTTGGAAGGAAATAAAATGTTTTTCTTTCCTGAAAACTACCTGATTCCTTTTTTGTTTGTTTTATTTTGAGATAAGTTCTCACCAGGTAGCCCTGGCTGTCCTGGAACTCACTATGTAGACCAGGCTGGCTTTGAACTCACAGAGATCCACCTACTTCTGCCTCCCGACTGTCGGGATTAAAGATGTGTATCACCAGGCCCAACAGCAACTTGATTCTTTCTCTCCTTTCTGTGTATATATTGTGTATATGTTCCCCGCCCCCTCTCCCTCTCTCTCTTCAGGTCTTGTGTGCTCCAGGCTAGCCTCCAATTCCCTGTGTAGAAGAAGCTGGCCTTGAACTCCCGATCCTCCTGTTCCCATTTCTTTTAAGTTATTGTTTTTTATTATTCTAGGTGTATGAATGTCTGTGTGCCGCTTGCAGTGTCCTCAGGAAGACAGAAGAGGCCACCACTCCTCTGGGACTGTGCAGCTACAGATGGCTGGGAGCAGTCAGGTGCGTGCTGAGAACTGAAACCCAAAGCAGCCATCACTCTTACCCACTGAGCCATTGCCTCAACACCTCCGAACCCAATTCCTCTTCTTCCTCCTCCCCACCCACCTCCCACTTACGTTTTTAGTTTTTAGAGACAGTGTCTTACTATATAGCCCAGATTGTACCAGAACTCGCGATGTAGCTAAAACTGGCCTCAAACTTGCAGTGATCCTCCTGCCTCTGCCTCCCCAGTAATGAGATTACAAGTGTGTATCAGTACGTTGGACCCACCTTCTGCTTCTTTCCCTGTCTTCCTGCTTCCTGAAGCCGGAGGAAGGGTAACTCTTCCAAAGTTTGCTATACATGTTGGATTTCTCTAGGGCAGTTAGGAGCCTTCTTAGCGCTGCGACCCTTTAATTACAGTTCCTCAGGTTGAGGTGACCCCCACCCATAAACTTATTTTCATTGCTACTTCATAACTGTAATTTTGTTATGAATATATTATGTTATGTAAATATCTGATATGCAGGATCTCTAATATGCAACCTCCCCACGAAAGGGTCCTTCAACCCTCAAAGGGGTCTCGAACCGCGGCCTTAGGGGATTCTTGGGACCATTATGAGGGTTTGGTTGTAGGGATATTGAACACCTATAAAAGATCTGAGTAATTTACTAAGTCTGCAGATTTCTAGGCAAGCATGTGGCTAAGAATCTAGAGGACCACTGGATTATGGCTGGAACCCTTTGGGGAGCGTGACTTTTCTAAACCTATGTTTTATGTCATTAGAGAGGCATGATGGTCTTTTGTTTCCAGGGTGGCTTTGAACAGCACACAGCCCAGGTTTCCCGCAGCAAAAGATTCAGCCCAGACAACCGACTAAAACCGCCGCTGGCTGCGCGCTGCTGCGGGTCACTCCCATTTGCTGCAGCGGCTGGGGTTTCCAGCGCTCCAGCCCTGCTGGGTCTCTGAAGAGGCAAACTGCACATCTTGCTGCGCACGGCCTACCTTTGTGCAGCCGTTGGCTCCTCTATAAAATGTTCTGCGTGCACAAAAGCCGCGGCTGAAGGGGACAGCTCCGGGCGCTGAGTCCGGGGAGCCTGCGCCTTCTCCAGCGGGACCACGCGGCTGACCCTGCCTAAGAAACTAATGGAGCGTCCCTAAGAGCCCCAAACTCCAGCCTGGCTCGTCGCAGCGCGCTCCCCACCCTCCAGACCCCCAGGTGAGACTAAAACCAGCAAACCCAGAGGCTAGCAGACAGCCTCGGCCGCCTGCGGATAATCCCGGAATTCCACCTGCATTTGAGTCTGTTTTGTTTTGTGGAAAGAAATGTCAGACCGTTTTTCTTTTTCTTTGTTTTCTTGCACTTTCTTTTCTGGGGGTGACGTCGAACATTTCCTCTGGGATCAAATGCAAGAAGTCAGATAGATTTTTTTTTTTTGGTTTTAAAATCTATGCAAACGACTTTGTTTTAATGTAGAATACGAGATCTCAGAACAGCCTTTTACCAACCGGATCACCCCTGCGCGGCTTCAAACTGCTGCGGAAGAATGGTGGCTGAAAGCCCGTGGCGCGCATGCGATGCTGCGATTTGTGGGTGTCTGTTTCCGCATTTATATTCGAATATATTTCCCTGGAAGAATTTTTAATTGGAGATTTTGCCTTGAGATGCTCAGATAAATCAGACAGGGAGCCAAACCGAGTTATTTCACTTCGTAACTAACCTTTATTTCAGTTTTTTCTTTTTCTCCCCGCGGTTCTTGCCCCGGAGCGATCTGTAAAGCGCACATACTCTGATACAGTTTGAAAAGTGCATTTTGTACTTGGCTCTTTCTTTGATCGAATTAATCTGGGCCTTTTTGTAGTTCTAAATGAGGCCTATGGGCTGACAATGTAGCTGTTTAAAAGGGATTTTAGGGGATAATAGCCAATGCAAATAGTGCCATGAGAATGGCACGCTGCTTTCGTACTTTCAGTCACATAATAACAGCAAAGAAAGCTTTTAAAATGAATTGAAATTTTGTGGCATGCCATCTGGGATTATTTGGGGAAACAGTTCTGAATACTGCAGTTGGGCCGAAGAATGGAGGTAGGGACTGCCCCTAAGCTGACATGTTTCAGATGGCAACCTTATGCTAACGGGTACAAAGTTGGCTAGCTACCCCCCCCCCCCCCCCCTTATTTTCTTTCTCTCGGATTATCTGCAAAAATTCTCTTTGATTGCTGGTATTTGGGTCTGAAAAACTTTTCTATTGTTGAAGAATTCAATTCAACCCCTGCAGCTGCTGATCCCCTTATTGTCCCCCTCCTTATGTGTACGAGGCTCGGATGAATGTAGCCAAGCCTTTTAGTGCCTTAATAGGTGTCCACATAAAGGTCATTTCTTCTGCCGTACTTGTTCTAACAAAAGTTTATACACAAACAAAAACCACAGCTAAAACATTCACATTAATCAATCTCCTCCTGATGCAGATTGCAAAAACTGCCTAGAACTATAGTCAAGGCACAAAAAATTAAAAAAATTATATTTACAGCATCACACACACACATACATGCACAAAAATAATTAAAAATTTATTATTTTTACTTTTGTGCATGTATGTGTGTGTGTGATGCTGTAAAACAGAAACTAGTTCAAGCAGTTTCACCAAGGGCAAAATACTATTTGTGCAGTTTCCGGCTGAGGTCCTCTGCTCCGATGCTAGCAAGTGTTTTTAATGGTACTCAGGTGAAGGTGGAGGGCAGAGCAGGGCTCAGGCGGAACTTCTTGGGTTTTCACTTTTGCCTGATGGCTAGCCTGGTTTGGGAGTTGTATGTGGATGACTGCTATCCACGGGTGATCGTCTCTGCAGGAAAGGCAACATCAGCAATACCGGAAATGAGACAAACGCCAAGAATTACTTCCTTATATGTGTAAGTTCTCCTGCTGAATAAAGAGGACCGCAACCCTCCCTTTCCATCTCGGAACTGGAAGAAGTTTCTTTTAGAAATAAAGAGCTGCCAGTTGGAAATTCGAGTGAGGGTGCCAATGTCTGAACTAAAACTTGAGGCGCGAGCAAGCCCAGGCTTCTAAGGCACCTTAGTGCTGAGAGGGGATGGCCCAGCACGTCATGTGGGAACCCCGAACTCTGGCCACGTGAGGGTGGGAGTGAGGAGACCCACCCACAAGGCCTCCTGGGAGCAACTCTGGAGAGCTTGCCTCAGATGGTAGCTAACTCAGAGCCTTTCAGTCTGTCACAGGATGATATCTAGTATCTAGTATCTAGTACCTGTTCTTGGCCCTGCCCCCAGCCAGCCCTTCAGGGATGAAAACGCTTTGTGGTGCCTATGGGTTATCCTCCTGTGCTGTGTGGGTTTGATTGCTCATGCATCAGCTTACACTGGAGAGGTAAGGAGTCAAGTCCTAAGATGCCTTGCAAGCTTAGGACGTGGAAGAGCTCGTGCTTCCGCCTCAGTGTGTGGCTCTACTCTTTCCGCCTTCATCCGGAAGGGTCTCTCTGCTTCTCACACTTAGAGTGGCTCTCCTGCCATGTCTTCTTGACAGCTGGGCTGCGCACTGCTTCTCAAACTTTAATGACCAAATGGCAACCTGGAGATCTTGTTGCTGTGTACATTTTGAGTCATCTGGTCTGGAATGAGGCTTGGAAACCCCACACATCTAACAAGCTTCCTCTTCAGGTCGCTGCTGTTAGGAGCTCTAGGGTATAGCTCTGTAAAAGGATGGGATAAGAATGCCCATTGATAAAATGAGGTAGTGTGTCAGTCTCTGAATTCCAAAAGCTTGGCAGATTAGAAAGGGCTTGGGGGCAGCCCTAGTTTATTTTATTACTTGCTTTGATGCCTTAATTTCAAGCAAGAGAGACAAAGAGAGTGATATTTGGTGCCAATTGTTGATCTTTTCTCCTTTATTCGCTCGTTTTGCACATATTAGAGGTCTTCCTCAATGGCCTTTCACCTTATTGGTTTGATATAGACTCTAGTACTGAGCCATTTCATCTAGATTGCTGGCCAGTAAACTCTGGAGATTCCTTTATCTTTACCTCCCTGGTGCTGGGATTACAGGCTTCCTTTTTTCATGAGTGTTGGGATCAAACTCAGGTTCTGATGTGTGCACATCAGGACTTCAGTGACAGAGCCATCTTCCCAGCCCCTACTCACTCATTAAAAATTACATTACATACCTGCATACAAACAAACACACATACATATTTACAATCTGCGTACTAGAGGTGACCCTTGCACTAGGTGCTATGGGCTCAGGGGGCAGGTGGAGCTCATCCCTACCCTCCAGCAATTTATATCTCAGAGTCTAGAACAGGGGGACTCAATGCTGCTACTCATTGTTGGACTCTTTGGAGGAGTTTTTAAAAACAGTAACAAATGCCTGGGTCCCCTCTCCCTCCCAGAGAATAAAATTTCGATGATTTGGATGAGTCCTACTCATTAGCATTTTGAGTACAGGGTGTAGCCAGCACTGAGGACCTATGGCCCAAAGGATATAAACTAGATGTGAGTGGGAACTCTGAGAAGAGCTGCCTCTGGTACAAACTCCAAAGATCTGGGAGCAGGGGGATGAGCATGTCAGTGAAATTTTCTTTCTCTAGAAGCTTGATTTTCTGGAGCACCATGCCCACCATAATGATGGAGGGAATGGCAAAGTCACCATGTATATGTGTCCAAACATAACAGTATGTCACTCAACATACCCACAGGGACATTGCATCCTGGTGCTGGCAAAGGGTGTGTCTCTCTGGCACCAACTCCTTTACTGTTTGTGTGGAGTTGTAAAAGTGAGGCAGAAAAAGAAGTCTGATTCTAGTTGGGGTGGTCAACTGTCCTGTGGTCTGAAGGATTTTCTAGGATGAAAGTTTTCAGTGCTAAAGTCTGGCAAGTCCTGGAAACTCCAGATGAGTCAGTCATCCTCTGTCTAGTGCACTGAATCTAATAAGCCTACTATTGTAGGCTTTCTTTTCTTTGTCTTTTTCTTTCGGTTTTTCAAGACATTCAAGACAGGTTTTTTTTTGTTTTTGTTTTTGTTTTTGTTTTTGTTTTGGTGTGTGTGTGTGTGTGTGTATGTGTGTGTGTGTGTGTGTGTGTGTGTGTGTGTGTGTGTGTGTATTTAGCTTTGGCTGTCCTAGAACTCACTCTGTAAACCAGACTGGCTTCAAACTCTATTGTGGGCTTCTTAAGTTTGACACTCCAAGCAGATTGAGAAAAGGAAACACTGATAAGTGGCCCAGCACTAAATAAAAAACTTTTGCTTTGAGAAAGTGTCCACTAAAGGATAAAGAGAGAATGCAGCCTAGGGACAACATTTTCAAGCTGTGTATGTGTGTGGAGACTGGCAGAGAGAACATATAAAGAACTTCAAGGGCTGGAGACATGCTTCAGTGTATAACATGCTCACACAGCAAACTTGAGAACCTGAGCTTGGATTCCCAGCACTCACGTAAATGCTGGGCTTGGTGGTCCACACCTGAAGTCCCAGAGCTGGGGAGTCAGAGATAGAGAGACCTCTGAGGATTACTGGCTAGTTGGTCAGTCAAAATGATGGGCTACTGGTTCAGTGAAAGACTGTCTCAAAATATAAGGTGGCAATACACCACAGGTAGGTACACATGCATACACATGCATACAACACACACACACACACACACACACACACACACACACACACACACACAGAATTTAAAAACAGACAATGCAATTTTAAAATAGGCAAAAGACATGCACAGACATTTTATTGATGAAGGTATACAGAAAGTAAATAAAACACATGAAAAGATGGCCAGGATTGCAAGCTGTTAAGTAAATACAAATTTCAATGAGAAAGCCACACCTTACATGAATGAAATGAAAAGGAACAACAATGCCAAATGCTGGCTATGATGCAGAGAAAATGCATCACTCATGTGTGGTATCATAGCACAACAGATAATATGTTTGTGAAAAATGCGTCACTCATACCTTGCTGGTGAAACTACAGCAGGTATAGTCATTAGAGAAAAGAGTTTTTCAGCTTCTTACAAAAGTAAACATGCAGCTATCAGATGTTCTAGAAATCACACTCTTGGACATTTATCACAGAGACACTAAATGACATAAACCCCATACGTGTGTGTGTGTGTGTGTGTGTGTGTGTGTGTGTGTCTGTAGCGGCTTTATTTATGATAACTAAAAACTGGAAACAACCCATATGTCCTTTGGCAAGTAAGGGGCTAACTGTGTTTCAGTAGATAAACCTTTCAAAACCATGCAGGTTGTGGAAAAAGAAAACAAAAGGGATTCTCGGAGGTGACAACATTGGACTCTAGTATACCGGGCTTACTAGGCATGCATTGATTTAGGATGGACACATTCAGTGAGGAATCAGCCTGGGTGGTAGGGTGGAGTGCTGGGTAAAAGTAACATCCATAGGACACAGAAAAAGAGGCTCAGCAAATGGGGAAATTTGAAAAGTAGAAAACACAAGCAGTAGGAAAACATATGCCAAAGATTTGGTGTTAGAAGGTCTGTCTGCTTCTAGAATCCAGTTGACATGCACTCAATCTGTCATCCCCCTGTGCCTGCATCTCCTAGAAAAGTGAAAACTGATGCTCCGGAAGTGGTTCTGAACTCCAGTCAGACCTTGAAGGGCTTTCGAGTCAATGGTGCCGTGCAAATGTCATTACAGGTTTTTACGGCATCACCTTTTTCCGCAAAGGAGTGTTCCATATGTTGCTTCCTAATAGTGTCTCTTAACTAGTGTTGGCTCTTCCCAGGTCCCCAGAGATTCAGGGGTTAGAGGTGCCTGGAGAAATGGGGACAAATCAGCTACTTACTACATTGCTAACAGGACAGCTTGTTTGTTGGCTTAGATGATTAATTATGCTGTATCTCTGGTCCAAGCATCCTGAAGTGCTAACCCAAGGGGCTCATGATGTTGGTCATGTGAAAATGGCACCAGGATGGCACCCCACATCTAGTGCCATTGGGACAATAACAATAGTGTCCACTGTGTGGGGACCCTCTTCTAGGCGTTCTTGTTCATATTAACTCATAAAACTCCCCTTACAATCAGCAGGTGTTGATCCTCCCTTCATTTTAGTAATGAGGAAAGGAAGGCACAGAGAAGTTAGATTGCCCAAAGTCATAAAGCTTAGCAAATTCACTGCAGTTGACTTTGCTGCTCCCTTCTGAAAAAGCATGGCAATGTGTAAAGTTTTTATAGTAGGCCACTCATGTGAATGCTAAACATTTTTAATTTTGAGAGGACCCCACATTTCTGGAATTCATTTTGATTCTCTTTTCTGAATCAATTTATCTATGAAGGGCAATGCCACAAAGCCTGTGGGCCTATGCTCAATATTCTAGTGTGAAAAATGGTAAAGTCACAGTAGGATCCATTAACTGTAGGATCTCACAGATGGCAGAACAAGATTAAGATGGAGTAATGCTATTCCAAATATCATTTGCATCTTAACTGTTTTGATGAGGTTTGTATAATTTACTGGTGATATGGAGTAACTTTTGAATTGAATCATTTTCATTTATTTGGGGTTTTGATACAGCATAATGGGTCATTTGTTTAGATTAACTGGTTGTCATTTTTCCTGTGGGCATCTTTGAAGATGAAGGGCAGTCTGGCTGCAGGAACTCCAGTGCATTTCATAGGAACTATCTGGAGGATATCTGCTATTCTCCTGCTCTAGGTTGCAAATTCACTACAGATAGTCTGACCTATGACCTATTTTATGACATGTTCATGGGCTCAGAGGGGTTTGAGTGACCTTCAGTTTAATTTCAGACTGCTATTTTTTGGTATGACATGTAGTCATTTGAAAATAATAGGCAGCCTTATTATATCACAACTGGCTCCAAGAGAGTTTATTGTCACTGCTGGGATTATTATTATTATTATTATTATTGAGGCTCTCCTTTCATTTTATCTTATTTCTCTATTTTCTGCAATAACTGGTCGCTGCACTGAGGGTAAGAGGTAAGAGAGAGGATTTTCCTCTTTTAACACAGATTGCTGGCTAGCTCTGTAGGGGAAACTAATGGTTGGTAATTAACTTTCAGAAAAATTGCTGCTTGAAAAACAGGGAAGGCACCCTGAGAGCTAGAAATCAGCCAGTCAAAACAGACAGTGGAGACACCCCTACAATTTTGTCATTTTGCAAATGATGACAATCATGTCTTCTTGGTGATCTAAGCCATAGGATGTCTAGCACACAGCCATCTAAATTAGGTGGGAAAACCCCCACGGCCACCATCAATATGTCTTCTCTTTGCCTCAGAACACAGGTGCAGAGAGAGGAGCATTCGTGGCTGTGGTTTGTCCTGGTCTTATATGAGGACATCCATTAAATTTGTGACCCACCAGGGGGAACCATAAGCATGATCAGAGAAAGAATTATGGCCAGAATCTAGCCACACTATTGAGAGAAACTACCTGGGTGTTTGGGAATAACTGAGACACCATATCAAACTTTATTGGACACTTACTTTGTCTGTGACATCAGGCAATTGGCAGAAGAAACACCCAATTCCACACTGGAAGTGTGTGTCGAGAACAGGACTTTTTCAATATTTATTATTTCAAGCTCTGTATCATGTCAACTTATTCCACATTCATTATCATCTTTTAAATGTGTACTGCTGAAACTATAATTTTCTTGGAAGAAGGCTTTGCCAGAATGATAGCTGTGGTTACACTGTGCTTGCTCCCTGTCAGGGGCCCCAGTAAGGGTTAGGTAGATAGTTTCATTATAATCTATGAAATGAGTACAGTTGTTACCAAGCCCCCTACAGTGGAGATAAATGAGACCCTACAAGGTTGTATAACATCACCACCACCTTCACTACATACACACACACACACACACACACACACACACACACTTTCCCCCTGAAACAAGGTTTCTCTGTGAAGCTTTGGAGCCTGTTCTGGAACTCACACTGTAGACCAGGCTGGCCTTGACCTCACAGAGAACCACCTGCCTCTGCCTCCTGAGTGCTGGGATTAAAAATGTGTGCCACCACGGACCAGCCGAAAATAATAGTCTTGCTGATGCCAATATGTGTACTTGCTGTCTAGGTTATGACTTCTCTGGGGGTGTACTCTGGAAGATATAATAAGGTCAGCAGAAGCTAATTCATCTAAAGTAACACCAATACACTGCTGGTTTTCTGGATTAAAGTGGAGAAAAGAGGGGAAAGACAGCATGAAGCTTTGGGTGAAGAAAACTGTGCACTAGGGTGGTAGTCTATCACGTCGCTGTCTTAGGAACTCCCATGCCCCTATCTGTGTCCCTAGAACCATCAGCCTTACAACACAAAGATCTCCCTATTACTAAACATTCAGAAGGAAACTTAAGTCCACACTGAGGTAGACTTTACAGATACCAGGGCCCTTGTCAGATATATGACATGCAAACGTTCTCCTCATTCTATGCATTGTCTTTCCATTGTCTGTGGTTAGTTTTCCTGCCTGGCCCACAGTCAGGACAAATCTCTGTCACCCGCCAGGCCCATAGATGATCAGAACCAACCAAGTAAACACACAGAAACTTATATTGCTTACAAACTGTATGGCTGTGGCAGGCTTCTTGTTATCTACTTCTTCTATCTTAAATTAACCCATTTCTATTAATCTATACTTTGCCACGTGGCTTGTGGCTTACCGTTACCTTACATCTTCCTTGTTGTGGAGGCGGCTGGCAGAATCTCCCTGCCCCAGCCTTCCCTTCCTAGAATTCTCCTCCTCCTTGTCCCGCCTACCCTATCCTTCCTACCTGGCTACTGGCCAATCAGCACTTTATTTATTTTAACCAATCAGAGCAACACATTTGACATACAGAACATCCCACAGCAATTGTCTTTATGGTGTCCTTTAAAACACAGATTTTCATGTTGATGATATCTAGTTTGTCTATTTTTTCTTTTGTAAACTGTGCTTTCTATGGCCTCTCTAAGAAATAAAACGGTCTAACATAAGATTATAAAGATTTGTTCGTTTCTGAGCATGTGTGTGTGAAGATGTGGGTACATGTGTATGTATGCAAATATGTGTGTGTGTGTGTGTGTGTGTGTGTGTGCCAGAAATTAGCCTTGAGTGTCATTTCTCAAGTGCAGTCCATCCCATTTTTTCAGACAGGGGCTCTGATGGGCGGGGGCAGGGCTTACTGTCTGTTGGGCTGGCTAGTCAGCCCAGGGATCCTCCTGTGTCAGCCTCTCCAACGCTGGGATCGCAATTGCATCAGCGCTTTTAGTGTTTTTCATGTGGGGAGCAAACTTAGGACCTTGAGACTGCAGCAAGCACTTTGCCAAGCTACCTCCCCAGCCCTGTTTTTAGGTTTTTTGAAAGCAATTTATAGTTTTAGTTTTTAAATTCAGGTCTATAACCCGTTTTGAGTTAGTGTTTGTATATACTATGAAGTAAATGTTTTTTGTTTGCTTGGTTTTTTTTTTTTTTTTTTTTTTTCCTGTGCAAATCTGTAAAGAGCTAATCAGGTTGGAAGAAACCATTTTGGCTGATGTACATTAGACAATTTATGATGGATTACTTTAAATATATCTTAAACTGGTTGTAAAAAATATTAGAGTTTTGACTCCGAAGTTAAGATATATTCTTACTGTGTGTGTGTTTTTTTTTCTTTCTGAATTTAGTGTTCCTACAGTCAGTAATGATAAATATCTGTGATTGTTTAATTCATACCTATTAAGCAATCATAATGGGGGCAGGGAATAGTTCTTTAATAGTTCTTTAAATAACTTTTGCTAACGTGTGGGAAAATCTTCCTAAGTCACGGGAATAAATGTAACATTTTAAAGGAAGAAAATGTTAAAAGGAAGTGGAGAATTTAAAAATACAGTCATCTACACCATGCTTTAGGAACAGAGCCTGGAGCCACTCTGTGTGTTGTAGCTCTATAAAGGTAGTTCTACATGTGCTGTAGGTCTATAAAGGTAGTTCTACATGTGCTGTAGCTCTATAAAGGTAGTTCTACATGTGCTGTAGGTCTATAAAGGTAGTTCTACATGTGCTGTAGCTCTATAAAGGTAGTTCTACATGTGCTGTAGGTCTATAAAGGTAGTTCTACATGTGCTGTAGGTCTATAAAGGTTGTTCTACATGTGCTGTAGGTCTATGCACTGGCAAACTGCTGAGAATGAAAAGAAGAGATTGGAGCCAAGGATGAGGTCAAAGGAAGAAAAGAGGAAGAGGGACAGTGAGGAGGGTCCCGGGCATGTGCCTTATGAGGCCTCTTGGCTTACACTGCCTGCAGGATCAGAAGTGTGAGTGATAGGGAATGGGAAAGACAGTCAGATTAAATGACACTGGATGCCGAGTCTTTAAAGAGACAAAATGCACAGAACAGATGAGGATAAATTTTGGCATACTCATCAAACCCATGACATACTATACACAATTACACAAGGCAATGAAGAGCAAATCAAATTCAAGATGTGGTAAACATTTAGAGACACTTACTTATCCATCATGACTAAAGATATCCTGGCCTGGTCCCATCACCCAGGTAGGATGAGCTTAGCTTATGAGCCACATTGAACTTTACACCATCACATCCTGGGAGGGTCTTTGTTCTGTATCACAGCTAGGCTGCAGGGCAGAGAAAGAATTGTATTAGTGTGTTTTTAGTCATCATCACCACTGTACATTGTTCTGTTTATTTACTATATTTCATGCAGCCACGGCACATCAGACACTTAGTAGGGTCATATGTAAATATCTGTTTACTTTCAAGAAACTAACAGCAATAATACAAGTTAGTATATAAAAGAGTCTAGGCTTCAAGCCAGTATTAAACATGCAATGATACTAATGAAAATACTAATGCAGCCTATACAGTCACTAGAATTTAGCTGTATTGACTTGTTGTGGTCAATAGGCTCTGCAGCTTGATAAAGGGATTTGAAATGACTAAAACAAAATGCTGATAAATACCCAACAATATGAGACTCTACTAGTGTTTGACAAGCTTTTAATGTAAGAACATTACATTCTTCTATATAAAGTCTTCCAATAATATTAATTTTCAAGAACATTAAATTCTGTCTGGTGTGCTGAAGCTGGTAATTATAATGCATAAAAATAGCTGAATAACCAGGGTAGTGCCAATTACTATGTCACTCATGACTAATCAATTATTCTTGTGCAGCACAATATCGATGATGTCTGCACACAAAGTAATAACATACAGCATATAAGTGAAAAATAATTTTCCAAAAGCAGAGTGAGGCATGCTTGAAAACTGACAAATTAACAAGAAAGCCTGGTCAAGTCTCTTGGAGGACAGCTAACTTGAATGGTTGAGGAGAGATTTTGGTTCTAGGCTGTTCTTGGGGTCAGCATCCCAGGGATGTTGGATACACAACCTTGTGGTTAAGGCAACACATGGAAAATGGTCAGACCCAATGTCAGACACTGATGATGAACAGGCTGTGTGGTGAGCAGAGTATATGGAAGAGCTTTCTGATAATGGCTGTACCAGGAATAGAATTTCCCTGGAAGATCCAAGCAGACACCCTTCTTCCCTGAGGCAGATCCTGCAAAGCATCTCCTTCAGCTGTATTCTGATATGCTCACCAAACCCACTGTGTTTGCAAGACCTTGCTAGTATTCCCATCCTAAGTGATGATGGTCTTTGCAAGAAAGAAAGCTCAGGGAAGTTGATAAAATTCAGGACAACAAGATGAACAATTTATAGTGTTGTTGTTGGAATTAAATGAGATGTTTACAGAGCATTTCCTATGTGTCATAGACTGATTTAACACACATTGATTTGTTATTAAGTTATTAATAGTAATTATACATTTTACCTAATTGCTTATTTCAGGCTCTAAGACTGTTTCTTTTCTATGGAAAACTATGTAGCCATAGAAGATGTAATATAGGGGCTAGTGAGATAATTCAGTAGGTCAAGTCTCTTGCTACCAATCCCACACACGACCCGAGTTCAATCCCATGGTGGAAGAAGGAGAGAAAGGACTTCTGTAAGTTGTTCTCTAACTTCCAATAGCACTTATGATAAATAAATGAATACAACAAAGATTTAAAGTACAATATTTAAATAGAAAGATGTAATACAAAAATAGCTTTCTTTGTAAATGCTATGCTTTCCATTTTTGGCTTATGGATTGTTGCCACTAAAATCTCTCAACCTGAGACTACTGAAAAAACAAACGTTGGGTCTGCAGGCAGTCCAGATGTTAGATAGAGTATTGTGTAAAGTATGCTTTTAAATTTAGTGAATAGCATTCAAGGAAGAGCTGTGAATGATCTGTGGGAGCTGGGGAGATAGTTCAGTCCATAAAGTGCTTGTTAAGTAAGCTTGAGGACCTGAATTCCATCGCAGCACCCATGCAAAATGCTAGGCTTGGTGGAACACTCTCGGTGCAACATTTGGTGGAATACTTCTAGTTTAGGTAAAGAGGAGACAAGAGAATACCTGTGGCTCTCTGACCAGTCAGTCTAGCCTAAATGGTGAGCCTTAGGTCCCAGTGAGAGATCCTGTCTTCAAGAAGGAGAGGAAGAAAAGAAGAAGAAGAAGAAGAGGAAGAGGAGGAGGAGGGGGAGGAGGAGGAGGAGGAAGAGGAGGAGGAAGAAGAAGAAAGAGGAGGAGAATAATAATAATAATAAAATAATGATAATAATAATAATAATAGTAGTAGTAACAACAATAACCAATTAAAAATCAAAAAACAAAACCCAAAACAAAATGGTTGCTTGAGAGATGGCTCAATTGTTAGGAGAACTTGTTGCTCTTGCAGAGGACCTGGATTTGCTTTCCAGCACCCAGATGTCTCACAACCATCTGTAACTCTAGTTCCAGGGCATAGATAGGTTGCCCTTTTCTGACCCCCACAGGCGCCAGGCACACATGGAGTGCACACTCATCCATCTGGGCAAACACTCATACCAATAAATTAAAACAAATCTAACAACAACAAAAACAAAGTGCATGATTGATCTAAGGAACAGCACCCAAGGTTGAGCTGGCCTCTGCATACATACATGAGTTCATGGTTTTGTCTACATACCTGCACATATATGTGTACAGCACCCCTTCCCCTGCAACACATACCTCCTGGAGAGGATAGGGAGGAGAATATGATCCGTGAACCTTCCCTCAAGAAGTCTGTCATGTAGTGAAGAAATTTGGAGAGAAATACACTAAACACCATTCAAGTAGAGAAGGCTCCAGCAAGGTAAGTGGGTAAGAAAACAGGATCACGATCACTAAGTGTTAGATAAAAATCAGAGGCGGTCATGGAACATGTATGGGAGACACTCTATAAGCAACTTGAAAGAAGGGGGGACTTGGTGGGAAAGAGGGGGAGATGGGGGATTTAGCAGAATGTCATCAGTGAGGATGGGAAGGAGGGTTGAAGCCCACAGTGTGTGTGTGTGTGCGTGTGCGCGTGCGTGCGTGCGTGCGTGCGTGTGTGTGTGTGTGTGTGTGTGTGTGTGTGTGTGTGTATGTGCACGCATGCTCTCACATGCGGTGTTAAGTAACAAAAACCAAGAATGGAGTGTCAGAGCAAGGGAGTGATTGGGAAAGGAACCTAGTTAATCTTTTTGCAGAGTAGGAACTATGATATGTGATGGGTGCACTTTGAACAAGACAGAGCAGCCTCTGCCTTCACAGAAGTAAAATTGGGTAGGACATAGACAAGACCCGTAAGTGCAAACATCAGCTAGGAGCTACCTACAATAATGTGAGGGAGAGACAGTGATAGCCTGAACTAGGCATGCCAGAGTCCATAACAGATAAGCCCAGAATTCTCAGTGGGTTGATCCAGTGGAAACTTATCTGATGTTGTGCCATGGTTCAATGTGAGTGTGACAGTCAGTCTTCCAAGTTCTCTTTCATAAACCCTGTCTCTTACCTCATGGCCCCACGATCCCCTAAGACTAAAGGGTCCTCTCATTCCGTTAGTGATGAAGAGTGAGACTGAGGAAGGTCACGAATTTTGTACTGCCAAGCAACACGGGCAATATCTGCTGACATTCCACATGGGAAGGGCTATTGTTTGTCTACTCCACCCCAGGGACTAGGAACTAGACAAACAGTTCCTGACTAGACATCTGTGACAGTGCCTGCACATCAATTCCATATTAGAGAAGAGTTAGACAAATCCTAGGTGGCCAGGGACCAGGCTGTGCTGTAATTGGGTAGATGAGAGTGGGATGAAATAAATTATAACCCAGGCTCCATCTTATGATTGATTAGATATAATGACTGGGGGTCAAATAGCTGACTGACTCCTGGGTCATCTTTTAATTTACATAGATAAGGAAAGGAATTGGAGCCAAGTGTGTAGGAAACAGGGGGAGAATAGAAGTTTTTGTTTTGGATTCAGGATTTCATATTGTTTTGTTTTGGATTGCTGTTTTCAAGTTTGTCTACAGGCAAGATTGGATTTGAATTCCTGATCCTTTTGTCTCTATCCCCCCCAAGTGCTGGGATTACAGGTATATACCACCACACCTGTATGAGGACAGAAATGTGGCTTGGGCGCTATGGATTTTCAGGCACTTGGGGCATAGCCAAGTAAGAATGGCTAACAATTGTCTGGGTTATGAAAGTCTAAAGTAGGGGAGAGGACTGGACTGCAGATAGGGATTGGGGAGTCATCAACAATAGGTATTGAGGGTGTCATGGGAGGGAGTGACCGCCTGTTGTCTTTGTCCAGACAGGGGATCAGAGACCAGCCTCTTCCTGTACATATTGATTGATGCGTTTGTGGAGTAGAGTTAGGAACCAGCCACAACACCAGGAAAGAACCGGGTGGGCGACACTCCATTTAGTAGAAGAAAAGGGAGATGGGAGATGATTTTCTTGTTTCTAGAATGTTTAAGCTGTGGATACTGAGAGGGTTATACACTCACTGTAATGCAGAAAGGACTGAAATAGTCATTCTTATGCTGAGTCATTAAGAGATATTGGCTGGGAGAAATGACAGAAGGTCAAAGGCTGAAGGTTTCAGTTTGTGAGTCTCACTGTGTGGGAGATTGAGCATTACTTAGGCACTGAATGCTAGATCTATGGAGCACTGGATAGGGAGTCTGTAGCTCTCAAACTAAATGACAGAAGACAAAGAGAAGCCTAGGATCACAAAGAAGAGAGAAACATATAATGAACTGAGCCAAGAGTGGGGGTTCAGTGTGAGACAGGAGGAGACAGTGGTAAGGCGTGCCAATGGCAGGAAGCATTCACCTGAGGAGGTGATATGTCTAAACATGGGTGCAAACTTCCTTCTTATTTATTTGCATTTCAAATTTTTGTCTGCAAAATGATAGTTCTTATTTGTGTACCATATGCTGGATTAATGGCTGTTGTCTACAGAGGGATTTGGTGTGGTTTAGAAACCAAAATGAGCTGGGTGGTTTTAATCCCAACAGAGCAGAGGCAGGTGGATCTCTACGTTTAGAGGTCTACCTGGTTTATAGAGTGAGTTCCAGGACAATGAGGCTTATACAGAGAAACCCTGTCTTAAAAAAACAAAAACAAACAAAACAAAACAAAACAAAACAAAAAGAAACCAAAATGACATTAAAAAAACTAAGTTCATAAAAAATTAAAGGATAATGTGAGAAATCATGACTGTGAGTTTGTGATGGGTTCAGAATGAAGAACATGCCATATTTTAGATGGTAAGATGTTTGCATCATTCAGAAGGAGCTGTCCTCTGGCCTCAGAGAAAGAGGGAGCAGACTAGACAAGGAGGATCCAGTACATTTTCAGCCAACAGATGTCAGTGTTGGGATACAGTACACAGCAGGGTTTGGGAGTTCCTTCTCAAGTTATACTTTACACTTTGATTTATTGTATGGATTTTGTTAGATGTCTCTCCCCCTTAAAAAGTGTCAACATAAATACATTATAATGCAATCCTTTTCACATCCAGAGAATAGCTTCTTATAGTCTAGAAGTTTCATCTCTTTGCAACAAACTGCAGAAGAATAACATTTAGGTAAGACTGTCTAATGATAAATACCTAGTCGGTGCTTCCATCAGCCTCCATTGTGCCCTTGTGCTGATCTAAGTGCAGCTGGTGTATGATGTGCTCCAGTTTCTCACCCCACGGCCAGGAGTCACAGAGCCCTGGGCCCAGTTTTTTTTTTTTTTTCCGGGGGGTAGGGGGGGGGGGGGGGAAGGAGGTGGTGTTGGCAGTTTCAAGAAGATTAAGAATGGGTAAAGCAGTCATTTCCTTATTGTTCTTCACAGAGCCTGGTTCTGTGACCCAAAGGACCTACTATCAGAAGCAATTATGCATCTCACCCACCTGCTGTTTTTTAGACCATTTCCCAGTGTGGCAACTTGGATTTTCAACTCTTAACTGAAATAGAATAGCCCTGTGGATGGAATTCTCTGCAGCTCAGTCCGATTTCTCTCAGGCCTTTCTTTCACTGTGGATCTGAGAGAGTTGCTGAGAAACAGCTCGGAAACTGTCTGGTGAAAGGACAGGTGATGAGGGAGATGGGACAGGGGTGAAGGTCAAGGACAGACAGCCTTGCTTCTGAGACCTGCATCTGCCCACCCATCCTGTGTGTTTTGAATATTTAATTTTTTTTTTGAGAACTTCATACATGAGTACTGTATCTTCGCCACTCCTGCCCTTCCCCCAACTCCTCCCTCATGCCCCTCCCAAATTCACAATCTGTTATTTAATTATTTTTGTTGCATATATATGCATGCATATTATATATATGAACACATGTATGTATATAACTTACTGAGTCTATTTATATTTGATTGTGTGTGCATGTGTCCAGGGCTGACCACTTGGGATTGGACAACCTATGTGGGAGCTCCTTCCTGGAGGAGGATTCTAGCTTTCTCATCAGGCCTTGCCCACCTCTAGCTCTTCATTTAGGGTTGGAACCAATCCATAGGTTGGATTCCCCTATCCACATTGGCATGTCAACTGGTGTCATTATGCTGGTCTTGTTCAGGCAATCATATTGTTCAGAGTTGATGGGTACAGCTTCCCTGTCATATGCAGAAAACACCCATCTCACCACAGCTATACTAAACTTTTGGCTCTGACTATCATTCTTCCCGAGTTTTTATTATTTTCCTTGAGCCTTAGGTATAGGGGTTCATTGCAGATGTATCAGTTGGGGTTGGGTATACCACAGTCCTTTATTCTCCACATTTTCATAAGTAGTGATTTAGCCTTGCTTGTCATCGGGTTTCTTAGATATGGCCAACTATTATTTTGAGTAAAAATTTTCCTAGAGTACTACTGGAACTGGAGAAAACTAATCCTGATCCTCAGGATTCAGTTCAGGTACTTACAATCTAGAAATAAGAATGACTTCCTCAGCTGTTGGAAGGATTTGCTCATGGTTACAACTTATCCATGATGACTATGAAATTGCTACATGTAGTAGCATAGGATACAAGCTTATGGTATAAGGAAGCCAACTCCACCAACATACAAGGTTGAATGCTAACAACAGGATGGTACATTTTGTTGTTAGCATTGCTGTTTTGTTGGATGGAATTAGTTATTTTGCATCATTATTACTGGTAATGGCTGAGCCTAGGGTGGAAATCAAAAGCCTGGAAGGTAGATACTGAATGCCGATCTTAACTTTACAAGGGAGCATATTTGACACCAGTAATTTTGCTATAAGATTCCTAGAAAATCCAGTAATTAGCAGTCATGGAAGATGTACCCAGGTCTGATGATGCAGAAAGTCAAAACTAGAGACCCAAAGTAAAGAAAGTTCAAGGTTGAATCCCAGCAGTTGAAGGTCAACATGAGTGGTCATTGTAATCAATATTGCCCAGTCTGCTTTGAGCAGTAGCTACAACAGGTTGTTGCTCTTGGAAGTGAGAGTGGAGTGTTCCTGCAGCAAGGAGGTGCATTGGGGGAACCGACAACCTATTTACTCTTAGGGTTGTTATTTACGTGGCTAGGTGTGGATCACAGTTGATGGCTGTAATTTATGATTGCTAGAGGATCACAGTCATCAAATTCAACCCATAGACTTTCTTTCTTTTAAAACATTAAGACAGGGTATTACTGTGTGCTAGAGCTGGTTTGGAACTTTCTGTGTAGACCAAGAGGACTTCAAAATTGCAGTGATGTTCCTTCCCCTGTCTCTCTAGTGCTGGGGTTATAGGTGTGCGCTGCCACACTGGCTCAACCTACAAACTTTCTGTTGAGCCATAGTAATACCACTGCTTGTGTAGAAAATGTGTGTGTGTGTGTGTGTGTGTGTGTGTGTGTGTGTGTGTATGTATCTATGTATGTAATTTCAGCCAGATGAAATATGAGCAAATATGAACTTTTGTATTTGTATGATCTTAAAATCGATGCTAAGGTGTCTAGTATTGGTTGTGTAGAAATGGGAGCAATCATAAGAGTAGCAGTGATATGATATAAACAGATTAGTATTCTGGGAAGGTGATGGGGCCTGCAGAATCTGATTTTTAAGTAGAGGCTAGAGGCAGAGACTGGTTTAACAGAAGGTTGTATGAATAGTAATGTAGGCAGTGGGCTTATATCATGGCATCTGGGTAAACAATGAGACATGGAAGATGGTTTAGGGTAAACTAGCATAGGATAAAGATGTTTAAAATCTCTAAGAACTGACTAACTAATAGTTTTTTCTACCTCTCATATTGTCTAAAATAAAAGCAGCATTGATTATAAAACAGGTATAACAAAACCCAGTACATTTTTTTGGAATAAAATGCCTAAGTAATTTTAAAAATAGTACATTTTATGTTTTTTATTTCTGCACTTTTTTAAATTAAAAGTTCCAACTTAAAAAAAAAACATTTCAACACTTTGTTTTTCTATTATTCTACACCCAAACTATGTCTTCTAAGTTTTAAAGCAGTAACTTATTTATTTGAAGACACTCTGAATCCAGCCTAACTGAAGAGATTATCTCGTGTAGTAGGAATGTAGGGGAAAAGTGAATAAAGAAAGGTAAGGAGATGACAAAGTGATTTTTCAGGGAATGTGGATGTTCCCAGGAGTTAGTCATTGGTTGACAACAAGAGGATCCATTCACGCCATCACAAGGATGAATGTACCTTCATCAGTGACTGGCTGTGTCCTCCAGCTTCTCCACGAAGGATATTGAATCCTGTCTGTATGCAGTCATGGCATACTCTCTAGGGAGACAGAAATAGCACAAGCAAGAGTTAAGAATATTTTCTGAGTGTTTACATAAGAGTCAGGACTTTCTGTGTGCACATTAACTCATTTAATTACCATATGACCCTTTAAAGTAAATATTTTCCATCTAGTTTCTAAGTTGAGGAACCTAGGTCATGGAGGACTTAGGCTCACATAAATCATAAAGACCAGAGTTGGGATATGACCCAAATAATCTGATTTGGAGAGCCAGAACCCTTAGCCATCCTTTTTCTAGAGAAAGGATTAGGAGGGCATCAGAACTGGACACAGCAAAGATGAAAGCAGGATTTTAGCATATGGAATCAGAGCTGATTTAGGAATTGCTTTCTTATACTAGAAAAATTTGCACTTAATTTATACATACAATCCCAGCAATTGGAAAACAGAGACAGGCAGATTCCTGAGCTTGAGGCTAGCCTGGTCCACAGAGCATCTTCCAGGACAGCCAGGGATACAGAGAGAAAGCCTGTCTTAAAAAAAAAAAAAACCAACAAAAACCACTATTAATATATAAATACTTATAGTAGGTATGAAAGTAGTTCTACTAAATGCTTGTAGTATTTGAGTGTATGAGGAATACAAACATGTGTTAAAAGGAAGAGATTCTTATGCTATGATTGGGGATGTAGTTCAGTGGGAGAGCACATGCCTAGTATAGTATTACTGCTAAGTGTCTTTAAAATAATCTGTCCAAGTTAACAGTTGAAAAGTCATATATATATATATACATATATATATGTATATATAATGTATGTATGTATATTCATGGCATATAATAGATTTTGAAATATATATGTGTAAATATAATATATAATGGCTATATTTAACTACTCAGTACATGAATTACTTCACACACTTAATTCTTTTTATGGTATAAATACTTAAAAATCCACCCAGTCACTCTGGCCAGTGAAGCAGGTGGTCTAATTGCAGATCACCTCTCCCTCCATTCCTCCAAGTTCACCCCCAGGCTCATGGCCAGCTCTGTAGCAGACCATGTAGCAGACCTCTTCTCACTCTCTGCCCCCATTTCCAGGGGACTGAGCAGATCCTGGTGAAACACCTTGATTTACTTCCTCCTGTGAACCTCAGCCCCCCATAGCCCATCCCCATTCTAAGTGTCAGCCTCCAATACCCAGAAACACATTTTGCCTGAAACTTCTAGTGGCCACATCTGTCTGGATCTCAGAAGAATTTCCTATAGTCACCACACTTTCCTAAGAACCAGAGAGGGCAACAGAAACCAAGGAACAAAACACCTACACAAAAAAGACAAGACCAGATTATCAGTTCCCAGAATTAAGATTTTCCCAATTCCAGATGCTTAGATGCCAGTGTAAAAGCACAATCAATAACAGCCGGGACACTCTGTCTTCACTAGAGCCCAGGAACCCTACCACAATAGGGCCTGAACATTTCAACATAGCTGAAACACAAGAAAAAAGACATTCAAACAGCCTTTATAACTATGATAGAGGTCCTTCATGAAGAAATAAATAAATCCCTTAAAGAAATTGATGAAAACACAAACAAGCAGTAGAAAGAAATGAATAAAACAGTTTAAGACCAAATGGAATCAATAAAGAGAATCTAAACTGAGGGAAATTTGGGAAGTGAACAGGAACCTCAGAAGCAAGCCTCATCAAGAGAATATAAGAGATGGAAGAGAAAATCTCAGGCATTGATGCTATGGTAGAAGAAATGGATACTTTGGTAAAGAAAAAATGTTGAATATAAAATATCCCAGAACAAAACATCCAAGGAATTTGGGACACCATGAAAATACCAAATCTATGAATAATAGGAATAGAGGAAGAAATACATCAGGATGACCAAGAGGTCTCAGGAATAGAGGAAGAAACCCAGGTCAAAGGCACAGAAAATATTTTTTCACAAAATCATAGAAGAAAAATTTCCTAACCTAAAGAAGGACATGCCTATAAAGGTATAAGAAGTTTGCAGAACACCAAATTGACTGGACCAGAAAATAAAGTCCCCTTGCTACATAATGATAAAAACACTAAACATACAGAACAAAGAAAGAATATTAAAAGCTGCAAGGAAAAAAAAAAAACAAGTAACATATGAAGGCAGATCTATTAGAATTACACCTCACTTCTCAATGGAGAGTCTAAAAGTCAGAAGGGCCTGGTCAGATGCACTGCAGATTCTAAGAGACCACAGATACCAGTCTAGACTGTTATACCAAGCAAAACTTTCAATCACAGTAGATGGAGAAAATAAAATATGCCATGATAAACCAAATTTAAGTATTATCTGTCTATAAATCCAGCCCTACAAAAGGTGCTAGAAGGAAAACCCAACCTAAAGAGGTTAAACAAAGGAAATAAATAATCTCATGCCTGCAGATGCAGATGGAAAGAGAGGAAAACCCCCCCCACACACACACACATTACCACAACAAAATAATAGGAGTCAACAAATACTGCTCATTAATATCTTCCTCCAAATAAAAAGACACAGACTAATGGAATGGATGTGAAAACAGGATCCATCCTGCTGCATCCAAGAAGCACACCTTAACATCAAAGATAGACATCACCTCAGGGGGAAAGGATGGAAAAAGGATTTTAAATATACTGTAAGCTCTGGAATAGATGGCAAGAAATAAACTCAGGGCTGAAATCAATAAAATACAAAAATAAAACATAGAGAATCAAAGAAACCAAGAGTTGGTTCTTTAAGAAAATAAAAAGATTGATAAATCCTTATCCAAATTAGCTAAAAGGCAGAGAAAGGATATCCAGATTAACAAAATTAGAAGTGAAAAGGGAGACATAACAACAGACACTGAGAAATTCACAGAATCACAAGGACATACTTTAAAAACTTCTACTCCATAATATTGGAAAATTTAAAAGAAATGGTTACATTTCTCTATACATACCACTTACTGAAGTTAAATCAAAATCAGATTAAACAGTTTAGACAGCTCTATAAACCCCAGTGAAACAGAAGCAATCATTAAAAGTCTTCCAACTCCTGCTTTGCTAAAAAAAAGTCCAGGGCCAGATGGTTTTAGACCAGAATTCTACCAGACTTTCAAATTATTCCACAAAATAGAAACAGAAGGAACATTATCCACTCCTTTCAAGGACACAGTCACCTGATACTTAGACCACATATATTCCCAACTAAGAAGGAGATTACAGACCATATGAGCATACATGCAAAAATTCTCAATAAATTACTTGCAAACTGAATCCAAGAGCACATCAAAAAGATTATCTACCATGACTGAGCAAGCAGGCTTCATCCCAGAGATGCAGGTATAGTTCAACACATGTAAATTGATAAATGTAATCAACCATATAAACAAACTGAAATGAAAAACCCCACATGATCATATTCATTAGATTCAGAAAAGACTCTTGACAAAATTCAACATTCCATCATGATAAAAGTCCTGGAGAGATTACGGATACAAGGGAGACATCTCAACATAATAAAGGCATTTGACAGTAAGGTCAAGCCAAGATCAACTACAATGAAGAGAAACCCCAAGCAGTTCCACTAACATCAAGAAGAAGACAAGGTTGTCACTCTGTTCATACATACATAAATACATACATATATATATGTGTGTGTGTGTGTGTGTGTGTGTGTGTGTGTGTGTGTGTGTGTCTGTCTGTCTGTATAGTCTTGACATTTTAGCCATGGCATTCAGACAATTGAAGGAGATCAAGAGAATACAAATTGGAATGGAAGTCTTTATTAGCTGATGATATGATAATATACATGTTTCCTAAAAATTCCGTGAGTTCCTTAGTTCAAATTGTTATTATTTTTAATCATCCATTCTTATTTCTTATGTGCATTAGTATTTTGCCTGCATGTATTCTTGTGTAAGGGTGTCAGATCCTCTGGAACTGGAGTTACAGACAGTTGTGAGCTGCCATGTGGGTGCTGGGAATTGAACAGGGTTTTCTGGAAGAGCAGCCAGTACTCTTAACCTCTTAGCCATCTCTCCAGCCCCAGCTCATCATTATTGCAATGAAACACCATGACCAAAGGCAAACTGGGGAGGAAAGGTTGATTTTTGTTTTTGTTTTTGTTTTGGCTTATACATTGTAGTTCATCATTGAAGGAAGCCAGGACAGGAACTCAAACAGGGCAGAAACCTGGAGGCAGGAACTGATGCAGAGGCCATGGATTAGTGCTGCCTACTGTGTGCTCCCTATGGCTTGCCCAGCCTGCTTTCTTATAGAACCCAGGACCACCAGCCTATGGATGGCACCACGCACAATGGGCTTGGCTCTTCCACATCAATCACTAATTAAGAAAATGCCCTATAGTGTTGCCTACAGCTTAGTCTTGTGGAGGCATTTCTTTAATTGAGGTTCCCTCCTCTCAAATGACTTTAGCTTGTGTCAAGTTGACACAAGATGCCAGCACAACAAGAAAACTTCTACAGCTGTTAAACATTTTCAGCAAAGTAGCTGGATACAAAATCAACTCACAAAATTCACTAGCCTTCTATGTAAAATGTCAAACTGGGAAAGAAACCAACATGTTTTACAGTATCCTTATATAATATAAAATATCTTGGGGTAACTCTAACCAAGCATGTGAAAAACGTCTATTATAAAAACTTTAAGATACTGAAGAAGATATCAGGAGATGGAAAGATCTCCCACCTTCACAGACGGTAGGGCATAGTAAAAATGGTCATTCTACCAAAAGCAATCTACAGATTCAATGCAATCCCCATAAAAACTCTAACACAATCTTCACAGATCTTGAAATGACAATTTTCAACTTCACATGGAACACAAAAAATCCAGGATAGATAAAACAATCCTGAATAATAAAACAATGGCTGGAGGTATCACCATCCCTGATTTCAACTAGTACTACAGAGCTATAATAAGAAAAATAGCATGGTATTGGCACAAAAACAGACATGTTGAGCAATGAAATTGAATTGTCACCAACATCTCTCCAATTGTCCCTCTGCCCAATCCTGCTTCTATTTGCTTTTATGAGTTCTTTTACTCAGTTTTTCATGTTCAGCTATCATGCCAGAAATGACACTGTCTCCCTCTTTAATAAATGCCCTTTTAATTGACATTTATTATGGTGACTGTAGTTTCACATGCCATTGTAGTGGCCAGTAGACAACCTTGGGTGCTGGTTCTCATGAGATGGGGTCTCTTGTCTTGCCATAGCTTATGCTAGGCTCACTGGTCCACACACTCCTTGGATTCACTGTTACCCCGCTTCTATCTGCTGTCGGAAGCTGGGTCTACAGACGTGCTCTACCATGTCCTGCGCTCAGGTGGGCTCTGGGGACTTGAACTTATATTTTCATGTTTGTGCCACAAGTGCCTTATCCACTTAGTTCCATTCCAGAGACTTAGGCACAAGCTTAAACAATAATGAATAAATCATTTTTTCTTTTAAAAATATTTTTATTAATTCTTTGAGATTTTAACACACTATACTCTGACTATATTATCCCTATAATTTCTCCCACATGCCCCTTCAATATCTCCCCAATTTCATGAATTCTCTCTCTCTCTCTCTCTCTCTCTTTTTTTTTTTTTTGAGACAGGGTCTCTCTATGTAGCCTTCGCCGTGCTGGAACTCATTATGTAGACCAGACTGGCCTCAAACTCACAGGGATCCACTTGCCTCTTCATCCTCCATGCTGGGATTAAAGGTGTGAGCTACTACACCCAGTTATATTCTCTTTAAAAAATAACCCATTGAGTTATTGTGCTGCCTTGTACTTGTGTGTGTGGAGCCATCCACGGAGTATAGTCAACCTACCCTTAAAGAAAATTGACACTCCTTCCCCATAAGACACCAACTGTCCATAGATCTTTGTTGTGAATATAAGTTTAAGATGTGTTACATTCGCTTATGCTGTGGAATACTTGTTTAATGATGCAAAGATGTGCTGCGTTCTTTTATGTTGCATTTTTTGGCTCTGTAAAGCTGTGTTACTTTGCCTGTCTAAAACATCTGATTGGTTTAATAGAGAGCTGACTGACCAATAGCTAGGCAGGAGAGAGAAATAGGTGGGGCTACCAGGCAGAGAGAATAAATAGGAGAAATCTAAGCATGAAAGAAGAGGGAGGAGTGAGAAAAGGAGGAGAGGAAGATGCCAGGGGCCAGCAACCCAGCCACACAGCCACACAGCCAGCCACAGAGTAAGAAAGAAAGCAAGAATCTAGAATAAAGAGGGTAAAAAGCCCAGAGGCAAAGGGTTAAAGAGAAATGGCATAATTTAAGTTAGAAAAGTTGACCAGAAACAAGCCAAACTAAGGCCGGGCATTCATAAATAAGAATAAGTCTCCATGTATTTATTTGGGATCTGGGTGGTGGGCCCACAAAGAAAAAAAAATCATCAACTACAGTTCTCTGGTTAGGGGTGGGGGCTCCCACATCCCTGCCCATGCAATGCTAGGATGTTGAGTGGTTTGACTCCTATGTTGGCCTTCTGTCTTTAATGTGAGATTTGTGGCATCCTTGCCTCTCTGACTTCCTTTCTTCTCCTTCAAAGACCCTCGATGACTGTGCTGCATGAACCTAGATGACGCAGGATCATCTCTTTCTCTCTTCACATTTTAACTCAACTGCACTGGCAAAGTCTTTATTTTTTAATTTTTTTTTTGGCCGTATAAGGCAACACTTTCAAAAGTTCATGAAACCAAAAGTAGACGTCTTTTGAGGGTCATCCTGCAGTCTGCCATACTGACAAGCTGCTTTCCAGAGGGACTGTGGTCATCATCAGTACGAGTGATCAATGTTCCTGCCCCTTCACTGGTTGTAGTTAGAGTTTTCCTGCCTGGCCCAGTCAGGACAAATCTCTTTTACCTGCCAGTCCCACAGTCGCTCAGACCCAACCAAGAAAGCACACAGAAACTTACATTGTTTACAAACTGTATGGCTGTGGCAGGCTTCTTGTTATCTACTTCTCCTATCTTAAATTAACCCATTTCTGTTAGTCTATATTTTGCCACATGGCTTGTGGCTTACCAGTGTCTTTACATGTTGCTTCTCATGGCAGCGGCTGGTGGTGTCTCTCCCCAGTCTTCTACTTCCCAGAATTCTCTTCTCTCTTGTCCCGCCTATACTTCCTGCCTGGCCACTGGCCAATCAGAACTTTATTTACACAGAGTGATATCCACAGCACTTCCCCTTTTCTTTTTTTTTAAGGAAGGTTTTAACTTTTACATAGTACAATTACATATAACAAAACAATTATCAAGCAAGAATTACAGTTACAATATTAAAGAAGATATCCTATCTATCTTATATTTGTGAGTCTAAGGTTTTATATCTAACTTATCTTCCAGCCTGAGGAAACAAGATCACCTGAGGAACTAGCAAGGTGAGAAAGCTGTGGCTTGTTCTGCTTCTCTGATCTTCCAGCATTCACCCCAATAACTGGCCTCAGGTTTGAGTTTTATTAATAAGACTCTTTAAGATTCATGTTACAACTGGTATTTGATGTCACTGCTAGTTTTCATTTTCTCTTTTCTGAGCAGGTTTGTAGTGACATATTACTGTGGATTGTTCTTTTCAGTTTTCCAAGACAAGGTTTCTCTGTGTAGTTTTGGTGCCTGTCCTGGATCTCACTCTGTAGCCTAGGCTGGCCTCAAACTTACAGAGATCTGCCTGTCTCTGCCTCCGAGTGCTGGGATTAAAGGCATGCACCACCACCACCTGGCTTGGGTTGTTCTAATCTGCAACTCCAAGATGGCTAATGGTTTTGAATAACTTTTCCTGTGTTAATTTAGTACCTGTATATAATTTTCATTGAAATATATGTTTATGACTTTACCCACTTGCTTTTTCTTTTTTGAGACAGAGTTTCTCCATGTCACTGACCTGGCTATCCTGGAACTCATTCTGTAGATCAGGCTATCCTCGAACTCACAGAAATCTGCTTGTTTCTGCCATCAGAGGGCTGGGATCAAAGCTGTGTGCTACCGCCACCTGGCTGGCTTTGCCCATTTTCCATTTTTTTTTAGGAGCTGAGGATTGAACCCAGGGCCTTGCACTTGCTAGGCGAGTGCTCTACCACTGAGCTAAATCCCCAAACCCCCATTTTCTAATTGTTCACTTCTAGTGTGAAGTTTGGAGAATTCATTATATGTTTAATTACTAAACTTTAGTCAGATAAATAACTTGAAAATACTTTCTCCTACGTTGAAGCTTACTTTTCACCTTTTCACCCGGTGTCCTGCACAGCAGACGTCCTTAACTTACTTGGGCAAGGTGGCTCGAGCCTGTAATTGCAGGCCTCAGCAAGCTGAGGGAGATAGAGTATGAATTTGTGGACAGCCTGGGTTACTTAGGGAGTTCCAGGCCTGCCTGGGATAGACACTGGAACTCACTATCACAGCAAACAGGCATAGTTCATTAACATCAAATTAATGAAATCAAATTAATCAATGAAGCCTGGTTTGTCAGGTTTTCCTTGTATGGATCATGTGTTTTCTGTCATGTCTAAGAACTTCTTTTCTAGCCTAGATTCAAACTTTTCTTCCACATTTTTTGTTTTTAAGAATTTTTTATTATTAATATATTTGTTTTAATTTCACACATCAGCCATGGATTCCCCTGTCCTCTCCCTTCCTGCCCCCCCCCCCCTCTTCCCCCCAGCCCTTCCCCTCCATTCCCATCTCCTCCAGGGCCAAGACTCCCCTGGGGATTCATTTAAACCTGGTGGATTCAGTACAGGCAGGTCCAGTCCCCTCCTTCCAGACTGAGCAAAGTGTCCCTGTGTAAGCCCAAGGTTCCAAACAGCCAGGTCATGCACTAAGGACAGATCCTGGTCCCACAGCCTGGATGCCTCCCAAGCAGTTCAAGCTATTCAATTGTCTCACTTATCCAGAGGGCCTGATCCAGCTGGGGGCTCCACAGCCTTTGGTTCATAATTCATGTGCTTCCATTCGTTTGGCAATTTGTCCCTGTGCTTTTTGCAATCTTGGATTCAACAATTCACGCTCTTACAGTCCCTCCTCTTTCTCAACAATTGGACACCTGGAGCTCCACCTGGGACCTGGCTGAGGATCTCTGCATCCACTTCCATCAGTTATTGGATGAGAATTCCAGCATGACCGTTAGGATGTTTGGCCATCTGATCACCAAACTAGGTCAGATCAGGCTTTCTCTCGACCACTGCCAGCAGTCTACAGAGGATGTATCATTGTGGATTTCTGGGGACCTCTCCAGCACTCTGCCTATTCCTGTTCTCATGTGGTCTTCATTTATCATGGTCTGTTATTCCTCATTCTCCCTTTCTGTTCTTGATCCAGCTGGGATCTCCTGCTCCCCTAAGCTCTCTTTCCCTCGAACCTTGCCCTTCATTACTCCCACTGTCGTCCAGGTTGTTCATGTAGATCTCATCCATTTCTCTGTCATTGGGCGATCCTTGGGTCTTTCCTGGGGTCCCGTTTTCTAGGTAGCCTCCCTGGAGTTGTGTAGCAGTCTAGTCATCTTTGTTTTACATCTAGTATCCTCCTATGAGTGAGTACATACCATGTTAGTCCTTCTGAGTCTGGGTTACCTCACTCAGGATGATTTTTTCTAGATCCATCCATTTGCCTGCAAACCTCATGATGTCATTGTTTTCCTCTGCTGAGAAGTACTCCATTGTGTATATGTACCATATTTTCTGTATCCATTCTTCAGTTGTAGGGCATCTAGGTTGTTTCTAGGTTCTGGCTATTACAAACAATGCTGATATGAACATAGCTGAGCAAATGCCCTTGTGGTATGACTGAGCATTCCTTGAGTACATGCCCAAGAGTGCTACAGCTGGGTCTTGGGGGTGATGGATTCCCAATTTTCTAAGGAAGCACCATATTGATGCTTTCCAAAGTTGCTGTACAAGCTTACATTCCCACCAGCAGTGGAGGAGAATTCCCCTTGCTCCACATCTTGTCCAGCATAAGCTGTCTTCTGTGTTTTTGATCTTAGCCATTCTGACAGGTGTAAGGTGGTATCTCAGAGTCATTTTGATTTGCATTTCCTGGATAATTAGGGATGTTGAGCAATTCCTTAAATGTCTTTCAGCCATTTGAACTTCCTCTGTTGAGAATTCTCTGTTTAGTTCTACAGCCCATTTCTTCCTTCCTTCCTTCCTTCCTTCCTTCCTTTCTTTTTTTTTAAAAAGGATTTATTTATTTATTATGTATACAGTGTTCTGCTGCATGTATCCCTTCAGGCAAGAAAAGGGAGCCAGATCATATTACAGATGGTTGTGAGCCACCATGTGGTTGCTGGGAATTGAATTCAGAACATCTGGAGGAGCAGTCAATGCGCTCAACCACTGAGCCATCTCTCCAGCCCTATAGCCCATTTCTTAATTGGACTGTTGGGCATTTTGTTGTCTAATTTCTTGAGTTCTTTATATATCCTGGATATCAGCCCTTTGTCAGATATGGGGTTTGTGAAGACCTTTTCCCGTTCTGTAGGTTGTTGCTTTGTCTTGTTGACTGTGTCCTTTGCTCTACAAAAGCTTCTCAGTTTCAACAGGTCCCATTGATTGATTGTTTCTCTCAGTGTCTGTGTTACTGGTGTTATATTGACAAAGTGATGTCCAGTGCCAATGCATTCAAGACTACTTCCTACTTTCTCTTCTATCAGGTTCAGAGTAACTGGATTTATGTTGAGGTCTTTGATCCACTTGGACTTAAGTTTTGTGCATGGTGACAGATATGGATCTATTTGCATGCAGCCTTCTACACATTGACATCCAGTTATGCCAGTACCATTTGTTGAAGATGCTTTCTTTACTCCATTGTACATTTTTGTCTTCTTTGTCAAAAATTATATTTTCATAGGTGTGCGGGTTAATGTCAGGGTCTTCAATTCTATTCCATTGGTCCACATGTCAGATTTATGCCAGTACCAAGCTGTTTTTATTATAGTAGCTCTATAGTAGAGTTTGAGGTCGGGGATTATGATGCCTCCAGAGGTTGTTTTATTGTACAGGATTCTTTTGGCTATCCTGGGTTTTTTGTTTTTCCATATGAAGTTGAGTATTATTCTTTCCAGGTCTGTGAAGAATTGTGTTGGTAATTTGATGGGAATTGTGTTGAATCTGTAGATTGCTTTTGGTAAGATCGCCATTTTTACTATGTTAATCCTGATTATTCATGAGCATGGGAGATCTTTCCATTTTCTGACATCTTCCTCAATTTCTTTTTTCAGGGACTTAAAATTCTTGTCATATAGGTCCTTCACATGCTTAGTTAGAGTCACCCCACGGTATTTTATATCATTTGTGGCTATTGTAAAGGGTGATGTATCTCTGATTTCCTTCTCAGCCTGTTTGTCTACTGTATATAGGAGGGCTACTGATTTTTTTGAGTTGATCTTGTATCCTGCTATGTTGCTGAAGGTGTTTACAAGCTGTATCAGTTCCTTGGTTGAATTTTTGGGGTCACTCATGTATACTATCATGTCATCTGCAAATAGGGAAAGCTTGACTTCTTCCTTTCCAATTTGCATTCCCTTAATCTCCTTATGTTGTCTTATAGTTCTGGCTAGAACTTCAAGTACTATATTGAATAAGTATGGGGAGAGGGAACAGCCTTGCCTTGTTCCTGATTTTAGTGGTATTGCTTTGAGTTTCTCTCCATTTAATTTGATGTTGGCTGTTGGCTTGCTGTAGATTGCCTTTATTATGTTTAGGTATGTTCCCTGTATTCCTGATAGCTCCAAGGCCTTTATCATGAAGGGGTGTTGGATTTTGTCAAATGCCTTTTCTGCATCTAGTGAGATGATCATGTGGTTTTTTTCTTTGAGTTTGTTTGTATGGTGTATTACATTGATGTACTTTCATATGTTGAACCACCCTTGCATCCCTGGGATGAAGCCTACTTGATCATGGTGGATAATTGTTTTGATGTGTTCTTGGAGTCTGTTTGCCAGTATTTTATTGAGTATTTTTGCATCAATGTTCATGAGGGAGATTGGTCTGTAGTTCTCTTTCTTCCTTCCTTCCTTCCTTCCTTCCTTCCTTCCTTCCTTCCTTCTTTCCTTCCTTCCTTCCTTCCTTCCTTCCTTCCTTCCTTCCTTTCTTTCTTTGTTTCTTTGTTGCTGTTTCTGAGAATTTTATAGTTTTATGTTTTATTGAATTTCACAATTCATTTTTGTAGTGACATTTGCTGATAGAATAGATGCTTTTAATTAAAAACACCCTGTGTCTTTAGCACTTAGAGATTATGTTTATAGTTCACACATTTAGTAAGACTGTCACTTGGTGTCCAAGTATACATATTCTGTGCAGATAAACTGTCTGATGTCAGGTTTCCACAGCAAAAGAAGTTGGAAATATATCTGATGTTTCTGGAGGATAGTGCTGGGCTCTTTTTTCTTGTGTACATATGACAAGAAATACCTGGCTTTGTAGATCTTTCCTAAAGAAAAATAATCGGGAAACATTCTGTTACATTTGGAACCTATGAGAAATCCTACTCAATTTGTTTTGATGTGGGCTTGAGTAATGGCAACTGATGCTTTATTTGAAAAGGGTTCTGTGATCTGGTTTCATTTTCTTTATATTTTCATCACTTTCTGGTTTGAGAAGTGGGAAGTTGGAAGTGTCCTTTTCAGTGGCTAAGCATCTAATTTGGTTCCACATCATATTGTTGCACTGGGGTTGAGGTCAGTGTTAGAATAAGTTTTGGAATGGGATTAGGGAAAAAGAAAAACTTAAAATTATTTTCTTGAAGGTTGAGACTAGACCATAAGATTTATGTACATTAATTCATGTCAGTATTGATACTAAATGGTAGCAACAGGCCAGAGGAGACAAGAGTCAGATGCCTTTGGCTCATCTGGGTTATATAGTAAAGAAACACAAATGTCTATTTTATCTACCCCTAAAATACTCAGGAGTGTTCACTGTTATCAATTTAAATAAATCTTTGTTCTGCTTATTTTCCAAGTGTGGTGGTTTGAATAAGAATGGTTCCTATAGACTCATATATTTGGATGCTTAGTTCTAGGGAGTGGCACTACTTAAAAGGATAAGAAAGATTAAGAGGCGTGGCTTATTAGTAAGTGTGTCATTGGGGGTGGATGTTGAGGTTTCAAAAGCCCAGCGCCAAGTCCAGAGTCAGTCTCTTCCTTCCTCCCTGCCTCCCTCCTTCCCTCCCTCCCTCCCTTCGTACCTCAGCCTGTGGACCAGGATGTAGCTCTCAGCTACTGCTCCAGTACCATGTATGCTACAGTGCTCTCTGCCATGATGATAATGGGTTAAGCCTCTGAAACTCTAATCAAGCCCCCAATTAAACACTTTCTTTCATAAGAGTTGCCTTGGTCATGGTGTGTCTTCACCCCAATAGAATAGTGACTAAAACAAGCTTCATGATGGACTTCATTTCTGCATCTAGAATGAACTCAGTCAATGAAATATAATGTATGTACTCTGAACTTCAAAAAAGTCAGTACAGAAAGCAGAATGACATTTGTAATAAATACAGTACTGTACTGGTAAAGATAATTATGGAGAGATTCTACTATTGCCCCTGAAGACAGATTCTGCAAAAATCAATGAAATTGCATGCATAGATCAAAGATAGAATATTCGTTAATTTTCACATGTCAAATTAAATCAGCTCACAAACTAGCAGCTACGTGCACTGGAAGAGCTATTTAAAAATACATAATCAGATATTTATACTTTTGGAAAAAAATTATTGCTTCTAAAGGGAACATTTATACACTCTATTTGATTGTCAGAAATGTAATAAAATAATCTGAATGTTATGACTACATACTACATCTTGGAAATGATGAATGTATATTTTCAAGGACTGTGGTATAATAGCCAGTGTTCACAACTATAGCTTGATTATAGGTAATCTACCAAAGGGAATAAGCCTCCAAAGATAAAGATCACTTTATAATTATTAGCCACCGTGCTTTCAAAACAAAGAGGAAGTAAAGGTACACATAGAAGGCAGAAAGCTCAGGGTAAGCTGGCAATACTTTCTCTTTTGATCTTGTTAGTTGTTTTTTTCTGTCTGTCTAAGAGAATTCACAGGAAGGTCTTAGATTTGTGGACTCCTTCCCCTCACCGCTTCGTGCTCAGATCTGGTAGGACTTGCTCACCATTCTTAAATATCCAAACTATGATGACCAGAGCACTAAGGAAGCCCCAAATAATGCACGTGTGAGGCCAGCTACTACTTACCCAGGGTGTCTCCATTGTCTTTTTAGATTTCCCAAACACACATTTTGAACTGGCCTCACTATCTCCTGTTGCTACACATTTCCAAGACAGACAGGCCCTAATTATTTTATTATATATGCTTTATGCAAACAGGTTCTACAAAAGAAGTGGACTGTGTCTGCATGATGAGTGAGTGTGATATACATTCACTGTGGACCCTAAGGCTCTTCTTGAGGCCTGTTCACTTTCTTGACTTTATTTGGGGTTGTTTGAGGATGGCATTGGACTTTCCTGGTCCTTCCCTGCAGAAGGAGTGGCTCCCTTCTGTGAATAAGTGCTTTGATTCTCCTGTAAGCAGGTTTTTTTTCTCCCCTTTCTACATTGCCATGATAATTACCTAAGCACCAGCCATGCCTTGCAATAGACAGGAATCTTCTATGCCTCATTGGTATTTTCTGTCCTCACATGGCGTCTTGCTGGGGGCTAGAGCAGGCTGGACGTGAGAGGTTGTATTCATGATTTTCACATGTTCTGAGGTCCAAGTAAAGATTACTGTGAGACACAGCTGAGCTGTGTATGTTGAGTATGTTAATGGAGGGCTCGCCCTGGTCTGGATCACAGCTTTCAGATCAAAGGGTCTGCTGTTCTGCAGACCAAATTTTCTGCATTTATGTTTTCAAAAGCAGAAATGGCCTCTTTCCCCCCTGTTTGTCTCCTAGGACACAGAGTACGCTTAGACACTCACTTCTTCCTTGCTCGTCAGTACTTGGTGATCAAATACCAAAGACCTTAAATTTAGAAGAAAATGTGTAAAATTCATGGCCCAACTTTGTTTTGAGGGAGTTGCTTGGGTGTCGTAGCCTTTATCCTCTTATTATTAATACGAAATGATCCTTAGAATCAACATGTTAGCAGGCTTGCAGAAGCAGTATGGTGGTCATATGGTGGAGTTCTACATAGAAGAATGCCCCATTTTCATGTTCAAGCATTATATAAATAAAAATGTGATGATTATTACTTATACTTTAGTTATAAAAACTAGGCTTACAAAGCTGGGAAGATACATTTTTTTTTTTTCTAAGAAAGCAGGAAACAGATCTTTTTTTTTTTTTTTTTTTTCTGGTCATACCTAGTAGAAAAGCTATTGATTTTCTTCCAGGGATAAAATGGGACTGCAGGCAGTTGTTTTAAAATGCATTAAAGTGGCACATAATTTAAATGAGGCCAGCGCTGCTAATTATTCTGGCCCATGTTCAGTTACCTTTGTGCTTTCTCTAATGTAAACAAGCGAATTCCTCCTAATTGCCCAAAATAGCTTTGAGGAGCGGTTGCTTTTTTTCTTTCTACTTTTGTATAAAATTTTTTACAGTTTATGTATTTAAGGAGGAGACAGAAAGTATGATTACTTAGGACACTTTTTCTAAAGAGAGTGCACTTTTATTTATATTTTCAGCCTTTAAAATCAAATTAAGGTGCTAATTAAGCTATTCATTTACTAGAGCGGAAAATAATTACACAATGTGTATCTGGAGGAATAAATAGCCTCATATGCATCCAAATGAGGTAAAAATGGGCTTGGACATACCCATGTAATATGGCACATGAAGCGCAATGCATAATGAAGACGTCAGACCTTTGCTATAATATAACGCAGCAATTATTTTCCAAAATGGACATTGACTTATGGGTGTGTCCACATCATTCCTCACAGCGCTGGGCTTTCAACATATGACTTAAAACCTACAGCCTTGTTTTAAAGCATTTTACCCGATATTGACGAAATCTGAACAAGTTAATTTCCTTTACGTTTGCTGGAACTAGCAACACAGCCAGAGCCCGGACAAGGCGTGCTCATCATGAGAAACAGCTGGAAGTCTTCCCCTTGAGTTCGAGCTACCAAGGCGGTAGTTACCAGAGAGGGGGAGAACTGGGAGAACAGGCGTTAGGGTCTAGTGGTCAGCAGTTGGAAAAGGGTCAGCAGCGGAAAGAAAGGGAGTATTCAGAGGAGAGGAGAACTCTCAAGGGACCTCTCTGCACACGGGGAGGACTTCACCACATCTCTCCAGATGTGGTGTGTGTAGGAAGTAGTATGACTCTGGTGTTGGAAGTCTAGAGGAAAAGGAGAGCTGACTAGCCACTCTATTGAGTTGGGGAGAGCGAGAGCGAGGGAGAGAGGGGGGGAGGGGGAGAGGAAGGGAAGATGGAGGGAAAGAGGAGAGGGAGGGAGGGGAGAGGGAGGGGAGGAGGAGGAGGGGAGAGGGTTCATGTGGGCATGCTTTGTTCCTGTCCTTTTTCTATCTTCCTGATTTGATACTGCCTTTCCCCATCAAAACATCAGCCAGAGAAGGAAGGGGATAGGGGAGGTGAGAAGTACGTGCCAAGGAACTAGGGAGGAAGTCTGCAAGACCTTTTCTCTCACTGTGGGCATGCAGCCTGAAGAAGCTCGCAGGGAGAGGAGGAGGGTTAGGGGTCCAAAGTTATAATTACTCTCTAGAATTGGATGTTCTAGTTTCAGAATCAAGGCTGTTCTTCATCCAGGCTGTAGGAAACATTATCACCACTGCTAAATAAAGTTGAATGGAACAGTGGGAGTCCCACATAAAGTTGTAATGTAATTATATTATGATACTTGCTTGAGTAACATTGAAATATTAAATGTGGTACCAGGATGTGGAAAGGAGGAAGATGTCTAAAAGTGTTGGGGGAGGGGTGGAGGGAGGGGAGAGAGATTGAAGGCTGAAATTGGAAAAGGAAATGCAATCAATAAGCTGTCTTTCCAGAGGTGCCCCTTGCTGGCATCTCCCCTGCCTCGCCCCCAGGAAGCAAGGGTGGACTTGCTGTGGAAGAAGGATTCTCAGTCCTTCAGGATTACTGTAGGTTAAGATCTTCTAAACAGAAATTTACAATCCAAAGTCCCCAGAATGGCAGGTGTTAAGGGCTCTGTCTCACCGTGACAAAGGTCAGCAGAGCCCTAATGGGGATAGACTTCTAGACTTACTGGATGCAGATCAATACGTGATGATATAGGAAAGGTTTAAAGAAACATCCAGCTATCCCCAGAAACTATAGAGTAACAAGGAATTATCTAAAATGACAGAGAGATACAAAACAATTAGCTTTCCAAACAGAACCAAATTGCCGGTGATAAGTTCCCTTTCCTATTTCCACCTCCTCCTGCATCGTGTGTGATTTCTTTAAATTTATCTATTTTCACGTTTCTCTTGAATTGTCTAATCTATTGTGTCACCAATCTATCCACTTGTAAAATTGCAGCAATTATATATTTCCTTGTTGTGGTTGTTCAGAATGGTATCTCTGGATAGCCCAGGCTCATCTTGAACTCAAGATCTTCCTGTCTCTGCCTCACAAGTGCTGGAGTGCTGGGAGTTCAGGTCTGTATCATCATCATGTCCAGCTGTTCTTCTGTTTTGGAAACATTGGTTCTCCAGTTCTGTACAGCTTTTAGCTGGTGGTACTGGAGCTGTAGTTACTAAGTCCTCCAGGAAGCTTCTTACTAAAGCCCACATACCAGGGAGCTAGGGCATCATGGCAACACACACAGGTTTTCTAAAATTCTGAGTTTTGCTTGAAAACTTTGAATCTTGTCATTGGCAACGCATTCTGCCAGTTGTTTCACTTAAAGGAGCAGGCTTCATTTGATTTTGAGAAAATGTCTGCCAATTATCCCAGTCTGAATAGCCACAGTTCACCTGTCAGTCAGTCTTTTAAGTAAAGATGGGGTTCCTTGAAAAAGCTGGTTACGTCAGCTCACTACTCAATCACATCAGGGCTTTTCCTTGAGACAACCATCATACGTTGGTATTCAGCAGAGGTGTTTTTTTGTGCTTTCCATTTGGTCTCAGAGAATATTAAAAAGACATTGCTCAAAGGTCAAGATTTAATAAAATTATTTTTTTTTCTGCTTCAGTAAGCGCATTGTTAGCCGAAACTGGCGTCTTACTTACTTACTGTGAATGTGCAGCAGTGAGGAACACAGCGACTGCTAGCATGGTTTGGTGCCTCTGCCTTGGTTTGTGTTCAGGCACCAGAAATTCTGGCCACCTTTGCTGTTAGACCATCAAGTAGGTGTCAGCACAGTGAAAAAGACAAATAGCATCTTGGTAGTAGTATGAAAGGGGCTTTGATCTGGGGGCTCCTGAGAGGATCTTAGGGACCCTACTGGTCCATAAACCACATTTTGAGACTACTGGTCTCAAAAGCAACAAGAGAAATGCCTTCAGAAGTGAGGTGTGAATTACAAGGTCTGCTGAGCAAACAAACAAACAAACCAACAAACAAGCAAGCAAACAAAAAACCAAAGCAACCAACCAAACAAACAAAAAAGCCCCAAACTGATTATCTGACAAATCATACTCACATAAACTGATAACTTTTTATTTGTAGAAATTAAATGCTAGGGTTACAATACAGACAACGGTAGCATTTACATCAGGAGGGCTGCTTTTGTTAGTCAGGGGGAGGAGGAGAGTTAAACTCAGAATACTCTAATTCTGTGTTAGTGGCATGAGAATCACATCCTTTAGTATGAAGATTAAACTAGAATATAGTTCAGTTGGTAAAGTGCTTGCCTAACATGGGGGGGGGGCTTGGATTTGATCCTTTGCACCACATAAATTGGGTGTATTACTCAGTTCAAGGACATGCTTGGCTACATAGTGGCTTCAAGTCCAGCCTAGGCTACATGAGATCATGTCTCAAAACAAAATTATTAAAACGTAAAAATGTATTAATGTAAGGATAGTTATAATAATTTATGAAGAGATATGCAATATAAAAAGATATAAATCACCATGACAACAATTCACAATGAGAGAGGAATGGAGTAAACTTGTGCATGTGCATATATACATATATATTTATTTTATTGTGTTAATTTGGTGATGGTATTGAGGATTGAACCTGGGACCTTGTGTAGGTTAAGAAAGTAGTTACATCCAAGGCCTACCTATGTATTCATGCGTATAAGTGTACATGGTTAAAAAAATCATAAAATTTGTATGCACACACAATATCTCAGGTAGTCAAAGCAATATTGATCAAAAAATTAAAAAATCTGGAACCATTACACATTTTGGTTTTAAAATATACTGCAAAGTCCTGATAGCCAAAGTAACACAGTCATGGAGTAAACACAGTAGACCCACCAATGGATCCAAACAGAGAGCCATGATAGCCAAAGTAACACAGTCACGGCGTAAACACAGTAGACCATCAACGGATCCAAACGGAGAGCCATGATAGCCAAAGTAACACAGTCATGGAGTAAACACAGGACACCCACCAATGGATCCAAACAGAGAGCCCAGAGTGCAAACCTCAACATTTACAACCAGTTGATTTTTGAGAGGTGCAACCTTCTTTTTCAGACTCAGAAGAGGCGCAGAGATCCACCACTGTCAGCTCTCATGGATATTTTGATTTTCAGTAATACAAGAAATAAACAGGAATTAAAAAGTTATTATTTGCAGGTCACGTGATCAGTCACTTAGAAAGTTGAAAGAATCTAGGTTTCTCACAGAATTAATAAGAAGGTGGCATATAAACTGTTTGCATCAACAAATAGAAAGTGGAAGAAAGAACATTCCATGTACAATTATGACAAAGGATACTTAAGAATAATTCCACCAAATGGTAAATATAATCCCCTTGAAGTAAATTATAAAATTTTACATAATGATATTAAGGCTGAAATGAGTAGAGATATACAATATCATTGTAGATGAAGACTCTATGTTATGAGGATGCTTTTTCCCAAGATTTACAAATTCAATGTAATTAAATGCTCAATAGAGAGTGTTTTGTGGAACCTGCAGAAATGCTTATAAAATTTCTAAGGAAGAGCTGGCAAGGCAAGCGGCCATGGTACTCTTGAAGACCAGGATGGGAGATCTGTCTTGCCAAATATCAAGACTATTAAGAAAGTAAAATTAAATTTACTTAGAACAAGAGCTGACCCAGATTAAATGTTCATTAAATATTAACTATTAATTTTTATGCAGTTCACACATTTTCAGTATTTATTCTTTTGAAATAATCTTGGCATTTTAAGCTTTTCTCAGTATTGAAATTTAAAAACATGTCTCTGGAGAATTTCAGAATGAAGAGATGTAGCTGCCATTCAAACCATATGGCCCTTAATAGACAGGGAACTGGATTTCTATTTCCTTTTTCTTTCGTGTCTGTTTACCCTACCTTCTTTGAGTTAGAATGGCAAGGGAGTATATTTATGCAATGCCTAGCTGCAAAGAAACAGGAAAGTGAATAAAGAGGTATTATACACATGTGATAAAATTCTGTTTACTCATGAAGGAAAATGGAAGCCTGTCAGCTACAGTGAATTTAGAGGGTGCTGGAAGATATCATGTTAAGCAAAACAGTCCAGAAAGATTATGCTGCCTGATCTTTGTCATGCGTGGAAGCCAGAAAATCATCAACCCGAGTGAGCAGAGAATAGTGATTACTACAGGGAGAGTCGGGGAGGTAGGAACGGGTAAGGGAGGGCAGGGTTGGATCCAGTCATCCTGTATGCATGTGTTGAAGTAGCACAATGAATCCCATAATATGTATAATTAATATACATATATATGTATAATTAAAAAGAAAATAAAAACATGTCAAGGGAAGAAATGAAATTGAATTCCTTGGGCAATAGGAGAGACATTTAAAGTAGAAAAAGAAAAACTGATCTAAGTGATAAATGACTGTATAAAAAAGAATCACTCATTCAACAAAACACCACTTATTACCCATGTGTTAAGCACTGTAGCTGCCTTAAAAAATGTGAAGATGCTCCAGACTAGCCATGTTTCTGAAATAGTCACAGTAGGATACCTGGAAGGTACTGAAGTCTATGTCAAGTACTAGGATGTACAAGGCAACAAACAGCGCTTGGGAGCAACAAGGGGTGAAGGAAAAAGTCTGAAGGGGGAAGAAGAGACAATTTTATCCAAGGAAGTCATATTTGTGGTCCTTGTTATTAGTGGAGAAGATGGCAGAGATATATGGCCTAGAGGAATAGACGTGGAGAAGAGAATTTCCCAAGTATATTTTAGTAAGAGGATTCAACCTCCATCCACTAAGCACCATCAAATCTTGTAACAGCTTCAGACATCACAGAATACATTATTGTTTTGAGGTATGGTATCACTTTATATCTCAGGCTGGCCTTGAACTTATGATTTCCCTCCTGATCCTTGGATTTCTGAGTTCTGCCTTTCATGGATTTACTTTTTGAATAACTAATAGCCAAATGACCCTAAACCAGGCCATCTTGGATGAGGAGCTAGGTAACCAAAGTCCCCAGCAATAGTGTGACTTCTGGGTGGAGAGCAAAGGTGAATCCAGTGATCCCACTCCAGTGATTTGTCCCATGAGTTAGGGAATGGAGTGACTTTGTACTCTATAACTCTGCCTGTGACGTAATGTGAGATTTCTCTCTTAAACGTGCACTCCTAGGAAATGTCAAGGCATAGCAGGATGAAAATCAGTGCAAACTGTGGTAAGTGACCTTTTATGAATCCCACTCTGGCTGGCATGGCTTTTCTCATCTGATCACACACTAGACAGAGTGGGACTTTGAGATAAAGCAAGTGAATTAATTATATGCAAATACCATTGCCTTCAAAGAAGCCTTTTGATTAAAGGTAGAGCTTTGATAATTGAATGTACTACATTTTCGGAAGGAGCTGCATTTTACATGTTATAAGATATCAGATATATGGGAAATGGGTGCTGGGCCAAGGACTGTGGGAAGTAGTGTGGGGTACATGTTTAACAGTACAAACGACACTGAAAGCTAGAATTTAAGACTAAGATGGAGGAAATCTTAGATATTTAGTTTCATAAAATCTCGAGTCTCTTCCTAATATAAATCCTTTCTACTTGGAATGTTGGATTCTCAGAACCCATAAAAATTAATAATATAAGTTGTAGCATGAATTCTAATTGGTCTTAATAATAAAAACCCAGAGTCAGATGTTGGGGTAAATGATGAAAGATCAGAGAAGTAGAGGATCCAACAACTAGAAAGACTTCCTACCTCTCCTAAATCCTCAGACCAAAAGGGCTGGGCTCCTGTCTTCACCCCGCTTTATCACTTCCCCTTTCTGCCCAGCCATATCATTTCTTATTTCCACCTTCCAAATACTGGGAATCAAAGGCATGAGATCCCAAGCTCTGGGATTAAAAGTGTGTGCCACCACTGCCAGGCCTCTAAGTGGCTAGCTCTGTACTCTGATCTCCAGGCAAGTTTTATTTGTTAGAGCACAAACAAAATATCACCACAGAGTGTGGTGGTGTACACCTTTAATCCCAGCATTTGAGAGGCAGAGGCAGGCAGATCTCTGTGAATTCGAGGCCAGCTTGGTCTACAGAGCAAGTTCTAGGACAGCCAAGATTATGTCTTAAAAAACTAAAATAAATAAATAAAAAAATGGGTAATATGGACAGGATGATAGAGGCTTAGGTACTTAAGAGGCCTGAGTTTCCCTACAGCAAAGACCTGGATCTCCAAAGGACATTTAATGTGTGCATGTATGTGTATATGTGTGTATATAGGCCAGAAATTAATGCTGGGCTCCTTCTTCAGTTGCTCTTGACCTTATGTTTTTTAAAGAATTAATTTTGTTATCTTGTGTGTGTGTGTGTGTGTGTGTGTGTGTGTGTGTGTGTGTGTGTGAGTGAGAGCGCATGCACATGCCTATGTATGTGTGCATGTGGATGCTAGTGCCTATAGAGGTAAGAAGACTGTATAGATGTCTTGGAGCTGGAGTTATAGGTGGTTAAAGCTGCCTGGTGTAGGTGCTGGGAACCAAACTCAGATCTTCTGCAATAGCAGTATTCACTCTTATCTGCTGAGCCATCTCTTCAGGCCCTCTCTGCCTTAGTTTGAGTCAGTCTGTCACTGAACCTGGTGCTCACCAGTTTGGCTAGACTGTCTGGCCTGTAAACTCTAAGGATCCTCCTGTCTTTGCTTCTCCCAGGTAGCATTGCAGGCATGTGTCATTATGAGCAACTTTTTACATGGGTGCTGAGAATCCAAACTCAAGGCCTTATGTTTGTGCAGCAAGCACCAAATTGACTGAGTCACCTCCTCATCCCCTCCAATGTTCCCACAGTGGTAGTAGAACTGTGGAAGGTAGGGTCTGGGTAGAGAAAGGAGCTCCCTGGACATGTATCTTTGTCTTCACGCTGTTTCTTATCTTCCATGAATGACACAGCTCTGCTCCACCTTGCTTTCTGTGCCATGGTAAACTGAGACCTCTGGAAACTGACCTAAATTCATCTTTCCTCTCTTAAGTAGAGTGTCAGGCATTCTGTCCTAGTGACTAGAAAACTAACACATTTGAGGATGACATTAACTGTGACTTTGCATCTCTGGCCTTTATTGTGTGGTGGTGCATTTCTTCTATACCTACTCTGTTGAGAGTCTCCCCTCCCCTAGTTACAGACTTTTAAAGATTGTTAAATAAAATAGAATAGAAAACATTCATCTCAAAAATCAGTATAATTATTATTTCATGAATCTTTTCTGTTAGTTGTGTGTGTGTGTTATGAGTCATAATATAAAATGTATTTCTTAGTGTGAAATAAAAATGTTTCCCTTGGCTATCAAGCGCAAGGCCCGGGGTTTGATCCTCAGCTAAAAAACAAATAAATAAACAAACAAAAATACATCAGAAGTGAACTTCTGCCCTCTGGGGTTCTCCCATTGTGCTGTAAGACTGTATTTAAGACCTCCTCCCTCCTTCAATAAACGGCATTCGGCATTAAAGAAGAAAGAAGAAGAAGGAGGAGGAGGAGGAGGAGGAGGAGGAGGAGGAGGAGGAGGAGGAGGAGTCAAGATCATGATGGGGAAACCCACAGAGACAGCTGACTGGTGCTAGTTGGAGCTCACTAACTCTGGACTGACAGCTAGGGAACCTGCATGGGACTGAACTAGGCCCGCTGAATGTGGGTGACAGTTGTGTGACTTGATCTGTTAGTGGGGTCCCTGGCAGCAGGACCAGGACTTATCCCTGCTGTGGATATCACTCTGTATAAATAAAGTGCTGATTGGCTAGTAGCCAGGCGGGAAGGATAGGGTAGGGGACAAGGAAGAGGAGAAGGCTGGGAATAGGAAGGCTGGGAGGAGACACTGCCAGCCGCTGCCATGAGAAGCAACATATAAAGACACCGGTAAGCCACAAGCCACGTGGCAAAGTATAGATTAATAGAAATGGGTTAATTTAAGATAAGAGAAGTAGATAACAAAAAACCTGCCATGGCCATACAGTTTATAAGTAATATAAGTCTCTTTGTGCTTACTTGGTTGGGTCTGAGTGACCGTGGGACTGGCAGGTGAGAGAGATTTGTCCTGACTCTGGGCTAGGTAGGAAAACTCTAACTACATATCCCAGGTGCATGAACTGACTTTTTGGAGCCCATTCCCTGTGGTGGGATACCTTGCTCAGCCTTGATACAATGGGGAGGGGCTAGGCTCTCCTTCAACTTGGTATGCCAGACTTTGATGACTACCATGGGAGGCCTTACCCACTCTGAGGAGTGGATGGGGTAGAGTGGGAGGGAGGTGAGGAAGCAGGAGAAGGGAAGGGAGGGGGACCTGGGGTTGGTATGTAAAATGAAAAAAATTTTTAATAAATAAATATATTAAAAAATGTTTGTGTGGTGCTTTGAATGAGACTACCTCCAATGGGTATTTGATTACTTTGTCCCCAGTAGATGGAAGTTTTGGGAAGGATTAAGAAGTGTGGCCATGTTGGAGGAGATGTGTCAGTGGGGGTGGGCTTTGAGGTTTCAAAAAGCCCACAACATTCTCTGCCTCCTACTTGTAGGTAAGTATATACACTCTCAGCTACTGTTCCAGTACCATGTCTTCCTGTCTGTTGTCATGTTCTCTGCCAGGATGGTCATGGACTCACCCGCTATAACTGGGTTTCTTGTCCTAAACTGTAATTGGACATTTTCTATCCTGACTGCATGTTCCCAAATACCTGGCAGCCACTTCCCTAATTACCACACAGAGGTTTATATTAATTATGAATGCTTGGCTGATAGCTCAGGCTTATTACTAATTACTTCTTTTTTGTTATTTATTATATTTGTGTTTTAATTTTACACATAAGCCATGGTTTCCCCTGTCCTCCCCCCCCCGGCCCCACCCCCAACTTCTCCCCATTCCCCTCCCCTCCATTCCCATCTCCTCCAGGGCCAAGACTCCCCTGGGGATTCATTTAAACCTGAAGGAGTCAGTACAGGCAGGTCCAGTCCCCTCCTTCCAGGCTGAGCAAAGTGTCCCTGTATAAGCCCAAGGTTCCAAACAGCCAGCTCATCACTAAGGACAGGTCCAGGTCCCACAGCCTGGGTGCCTCCCAAACAGTTCAAGCTATTCAATTGTCTCTCTTATCCAGAGGGCCTGATCCAGCTGGGGGCTCCACAGCCTTTGGTTCATAATTCATGTGCTTCCATTCGTTTGGCTATTTGTACCTGTGCTTTTCCAATCTTGGTCTCAACAATTCACGCTCTTACAGTCCCTTCTCTTTCTCAACAATTGGACTCCTGGAGCTCCACCTGGGGCCTGGCCAAGGATCTCTGCATCCATTTCCATCAGTTATTGGATGAGAGTTCCAGCAGGACTGTTAGGGTGTTTGACCATCTGATCACCAGACTAGGTCAGATGAGGCTTTCTCTCGACCATTGCCAGCAGTCTACAGAGGATATATAATTGTTGATTTCTGGGGACCTCTCCAGCACTCTGCCTATTCCTGTTCTCATGTGGTCTTCATTTATCATGGTCTGTTATTCCTTGTTCTTCCTTTCTGTTCTTGATCCATCTGGGATCTCCTGTTCCCCTAAGCTTTCTTTCCCTCAAACCTTGCCCTTCATTACTCCCACTGTCGTCCAGGTTGTTCATGTAGATCTCATCCATTTCTCTGTCATTGGGTGATCCCTGTGTCTTTCCTAGGGTCCTGTTTTCTAGGTAGCCTCCCTGGAGCTGTGTAGCAGTCTAGTCATCTTTGTTTTACATCTAGTATCCTCCTATGAGTGAGCACATACCATGTTAGTCCTTCTGAGTCTGGGTTACCTCACTCAGGATGATTTTTTCTAGATCCATCCATTTGCCTGCAAACCTCATGATGTCATTGTTTTTAGCTGCTGAGTAGTACTCCATTGTGTATATGTACCATATTTTCTTTATCCATTCTTCAGTTGAAGGGCATCTAGGTTGTTTCTAGGTTCTGGTTATTACAAACAATGCTGATATGAACATATCTGAGCAAATGCCCTTGTGGTATGACTGAGCATTCCTTGGGTATATGCCCAAGAGTGCCACAGCTGGGTCTTGGGGGAGATGGATTCCCAATTTTCTAAGGAAGCACCATATTGATTTCCAAAGTGGCTGTACAAGCTTACATTCCCACCAGCAGTGGAGGAGAGTTCCCCTTGCTCCCATCCTCTCCAGCATAAGCTGTCTTCTGTGTTTTTGATCTTAGCCATTCTGACAGGTGTAAGGTGGTATCTCAGAGTCATTTTGATTTGCATTTCCTGGATAATTAGGGATGTTGAGCAATTCCTTAAATGTCTTTCAGCCATTTGAACTTCCTTTGTTGAGAATTCTCTGTTTAGTTCTACAGTCCATTTCTTTCTTCCTTCCTTTCTTCCTTCCTCCTTTCCTCCCTCCCTCCCTCCATCCCCCCCCCCTCTCTCTCTCTCTCTCTCTTTCTTTCTTTCTTTTATATTTAAAGATTTATTTATTTATTATGTATACAGTGTTCTGCTGCATGTATCCCTTCAGGCAAGAAAAGGGAGCCAGATCACATCACAGATGGTTGTGAGCCACCATGTGGTTGCTGGGAGTTGAACTCAGGACCTCTGGAGGAGCAGTCAATGCGCTTAACCACTGAGCCATCTCTCCAGCCCTATAGCCCATTTCTTAATTGGACTGTTGGGCATTTTGATGTCTAATTTCTTGAATTCTTTATATATCCTGGATATCAGCCCTTTGTCAGATATGGGGTTTGTGAAGACCTTTTCCCATTCTGCAGGTTGTTGCTTTGTCTTGTTGACTGTGTCCTTTGTTCTACAAAAGCTTCTCAGTTTCAATAGGTCCCATTGATTGATTGTTTCTCTCAGTGTCTGTGCTACTGGTGTTATATTGACAAAGTGATGTCCAGTGCCAATGCATTCAAGACTACTTCCTACTTTCTCTTCTATCAGGTTCAGAGTAACTGGATTTATGTTGAGGTCTTTGATCCACTTGGACTTAAGTTTTGTGCACAGTGACAGATATGGATCTATTTGCATGCAGCCTTCTACACATTGACATCCAGTTATGCCAGCACCATTTGTTGAAGATGCTTTCTTTTCTCCATTGTACATTTTTGGCTTTTTTGTCAAAAATTATATGTTCATAGGTGTGCGGGTTAATGTCAGGGTCTTCAATTCTATTCCATTGGTCTACATGTTGGTTTTTATGCCAGTACCAAGCTGTATTTTATTATGGTAGCTCTATAGTAGAGCTTGAGGTCGGTGATTATGATGCCTCCAGAGGTTGTTTCATTGTACAGGATTCTTTTGGCTATCCTGGGTTTTTTGTTTTTCCATATGAAGTTGAGTATTATTCTTTCCAGGTCTGTGAAGAATTGTGTTGGTAATTTGATGGGGATTGCGTTGAATCTGGTAAGATCGCCATTTTTACTATATTAATCCTGACTATCCATGAGCATGGGAGGTCTTTCCATTTTCTGACATCTTCTTCAATTTCTTTTTTCAGGGACTTAAAATTCTTGTCATATAGGTCCTTCACATGCTTAGTTAGAGTCACCCCAAGGTATTTTATATCATTTGTGGCTATTGTAAAGGGTGATGTATCTCTGATTTCCTTCTCAGCCTGTCTATTGTATATAGGAGGGCTACTGATTTTTTTGAGTTGATCTTGTATCCTGCTATGTTGCTGAAGGTGTTTATTAGCTGTATCAGTTCCTTGGTTGAATTTTTGGGGTCACTCATGTATACTGTCATGTCATCTGCAAATAGGGAAAGCTTGACTTCTTCCTTTCCAATTTGCATTCCCTTAATCTCCTTATGTTGTCTTATAGCTCTGGCTGGAACTTCAAGTACTATATTGAATAGGTATGGGGAGAGGGGACAGCCTTGCCTTGTTCCTGATTTTAGTGGTATTGCTTTGAGTTTCTCTCCATTTAATTTGATGTTGGCTGTTGGCTTGCTGTCGATCGCCTTTATTATGTTTAGGTATGTTCCCTGTATTCCTGATCGCTCCAAGGCCTTTATCATGAAGGGGTGTTGGATTTTGTCAAATGCCTTTTCTGCATCTAGTGAGATGATCATGTGGTTTTTTCCTTTGAGTTTGTTCATATGTTGAACCACCCTTGCATCCCTGGGATGAAGCCTACTTGATCATGGTGGATAATTGTTTTGATGTGTTCTTGGAGTCTGTTTGCCAGTATTTTATTGAGTATTTTTGCATCAATGTTCATGAGGGAGATTGGTCTGTAGTTCTTTCTTTGTTGCATCTGTGTTTGGTTTAGGAATCAGGGTAATTGTAGCCTCATAGAAGGAGTTTGGTAATATTCCTTCTGCTTTTATTGTGTGGAAAAATTTAAAGAGTATTGGTATTAAGTCTTCTTTGAAGACCTGGTAGAATTCTGCACTGAAACCATCTAGTCCTGGGCTTTTTTTGGTTGGGAGACTTTTAATGACTGATTCTATTTCCTTAGGGGTTAAACCATCTAGTCCTGGGCTTTTTTTGGTTGGGAGACTTTTAATGACTGATGAACTATTTAGATGGTTTATCTGGTCTTGATTTAACTTAGGTATGTGATACCTATCCAGAAAATTATCCATTTCTTTTAGATTTTCCAGTTTTGTGGAGTAGAGGTTTTTGATGATTCTCTGGATTTCCTCATTGTGTGTTGTTATGTCCCTCTTTTCACTTCTGATTTTGTTAATTTGGATGCTCTCTCTCTGTCTTTTGGTTAGTTTGGATAAGGGCTTGTCTATCTTGTTGATATTCTCAAAGAACCAACTCTTTGTTTCATTAATTCTTTGTATTGTTCTCTTTATTTCTATTTTATTGATATCAGCTCTCAATTTGATAATTTCCTGGTGTCTGTTCCTCCTGGGAGACTTTGCTTCTTCCTGTTCAAGAGCTTTCAAGTGTGCTGTCAAGTCACTAGTGTGAGATTTCTCCAACTTCTTTGTGTGGGCATTTAGTGCTATGAGTTTCCCTCTTAGCACTGCTTTCATAGTGTCCCATAAGTTTGGGTGTATGGTGTCTTCATTTTCATTGATGTCTAGGAAGTCTTTAATTTCTTTCTTTATTTCTTCCTTAACCCATTGGTGATTCAGTTGAGCATTATTCAGTTTCCATGAGATTGTAGGATTTCTGTAGTTTTTTTTTTTTTTTTTTTTTTGTTGAAGTCTAACTTTTAACCATGGTGTTCCAATAGAACACAGAAGGTTATTCCAATTATTTTGTATCTGTTGAGATTTGCTTTGTGACCAAGCATGTGGTCGATTTTAGAGAAGGTTCTATGGGGTGCTGAGAAGAAGGTATATTCTTTTTTGTTCGGGTGGAATGTTCTGTAGATATCGATTAAGTCCATTTGAGACATAACATCAGTTAAGACCATTATGTCTCTGTTAAGTTTCAATTTGGCCGATCTGTCCAGAGGTGAAAGTGGGGGTGTTGAAGTCTCCCACTATTAATGTGTGGGGTTTTATATGTGATTTAATCTTTAGTAATGTTTCTTTTACATATGTGGGTGCCCTTGTATTTGGGGCTTAAATGTTCAGAATTGAGACTTCATCTTGGTGGATCTTTCCTGTGATGAATATGCGATGTCCTTCATCATCTCTTTTGATTGATTTTAGTTTGAAGTCTATTTTGCTGGATATTTGGATGGCTACACCAGCTTGCTTCTTAAGACCATTTGATTGGAATGTCTTTTCCCAGCCTTTTATTCTTAGGAGGTGTCTATCTTTTAATTTGAGGTGTGTTTCTCGTACGCAGCAAAAAGATGGGTCCTGTTTCCGTATCCATTCTGTTAGTCTGTGTCTTTTTATAGGTGAATTAAGTCCATTGATATTAAGGGAAATTAATGACCAGTGACTCTTCGTTCCTGTTATTATTTTTATTTTTTGGTGGTAGTGTGTGTGTGTGTACTTCTCTTCTTTTGGGTTTACTGCTCTGGTGTTATCTATTGCCTGTGTTTGCATGGGTGTATCTGACTTCCTTAGGTTGGAATTTTCCTTCTAGTGTTTTCTGTAGGGCTGGGTTTGTGGATAAGTATTGTTTAAATCTGGTTTTGTCTTGGAAGGTCTTGTTCACTTCATCTACAATGATTGAAAGTTTTGCTGGGTATATTAGTCTAGGCTGGCATCCATGATCTTTTACTGTCTGCATTATATCTGTCCAGGTCCTTCTGACTTTCAAAGTCTCCATTGAGAAATCGGGTGTTATTCTAATGGGTTTGCCTTTAAAAGTCACTTGGCCTTTTTCCTTTGCTGCCCTTAATATTCTTTCTTTATTCTGTACATTTAGTTGTTTAATTATTATGTCGCGAGGGGACTTTTTTGGGGGATCTAATTTGTTTGGTGTTCTATACGCTTCTTGTATTTTCATAGGCATTTCCTTCTTTAAGTTGGGAAAGTTTTCTTCTATGATCTTGTTAAATATATTTTCTGTGCCTTTGAGTTGATATTCTTTTCCTTCCTCTATCCCTGTTATTTGTAGGTTTGGTCTTTTCATGGTGTCCCAAATTTCTTGGACATTTTGGGTCATGACTTTGTTGGTTTTAGTGTTTTCTTTGACTGATGAATCTATTTCTTCTAATGTATCTTCAACACCAGAGATTCTCTCTTCCATCTCTTGCATTCTGTTGGTTATACTTGCATCTGAATTTCTTGTTCGTTTACTCAGATTTTCTATTTCCAGCATTCCTTCTGCTAGTGTCTTCATTTTTTCTATTTCCCTCTTCAGATCTTGGACTGTTTCCCTTGTCTGTTTTATTGCCTTTTCATGATTTTCTTTCAGGGACTTATTGTTTTCTTCTGCTTTAATTGTCCTTTCCTCCAGTTTTTTTATAGCGTTCTTCCCGTTTTTTTGTTTGTCTTTTCCTCCACTTTATTTTTGATTTCTTCTATATAAGGCTCTAGCCTCTTCATGATGTTAGTTATAAGGTTGTTTTCTTCTGCTTCTTCCATTCTGTGATGTTCAGATCTAGCTGTTGGAGAAGTGCTAGGTTCTGGTGATGCTGCATTGCTCTTTATTTTGTTGTATATACTTCTGCCTTGACATCTGTCCATCTCCTCATGGATTCATTCTTGGTCTTATCAGTGTACTTGGTCCAGACAGAGCTGACAGATTTAGGGAGCCTCTCTCTGGTCCAGATGGAAGTTCTGGGCCGGATGGGAGCTCTGGTCCAGATGAGAGTGCTGGCTAGATAGGAGCTGGGGGCTGGACTCTGAGTCTCAGGAAGTCCATGGGGTCTCCTTATCTTGTCCAGATGGGAGCTCCTCTTGTCCAGATGGGAGTTCTGGGGCAGGATGGAATGCTGGAGGCTGGTTTCTAAGTCTCCGGAAGTGGCTGGGGTCTCTGGCAGATTGGTGTGGGGGCAGGGCGTTGAGGTTGTAAGGTTCACTGGAGGGTCTAGGAGAGGGGGAACCTTCCCAGTGGGGATGGGGGATGTCCTGCCCTATGGCCAGAACCTGGGGTCCAGTTGGACAGGTCTTCCTTGAAGTGGCTGGTGCCCCAAGTCGGGACTCATGTGCGGGCCTCTGTGGGTGAGACCCCAGGCACTCACCTCTCTGGTCCAGGTGGGAGTTCCAGGACGGATGAGAGCTGGGGGCTGGTCTCTGAGTCTCAGGAAGTGGCTGGGGTCTCTGGCAAATGGGTGTGGGGGCAGGGTGTGGAGACTGCAGGGTCTGCCTGCTACTAACTACTTCTTACACTTAAATTAACCCATAATTATTATCTATGTTTAGCCACGTGGCTTCTTACGTTTTCTCAGTATGGCGTTCTCATCTTGCTTCTCTGGGTTTGCCAGCAACTCTTCAGATTCAGCCCTTCCTCATCCTATCATTCTCAGTTTGGCTTTCCTGCCTACCTTTATCCTGGTCAGCTATTGGCCAGTCAGCTTGCTTATTGAACCAGTCATAGTGACATACATTCACACAGTGTACAAAAGGGTTATTCCACAGCACTGAACCCCAGAAGTAAGCCCCTTTCCAGAAAGAGTCACCAGCAGCAAACTGGTGCGCCTTTCCTATGTGTTTACAGATACCTATTGGTACAAAAACAAAAACATAAGATTAGGTTTTCACATTAGTAGGATCATATTGTTCACTGAAGTTCCTACTTTCTCTTAATGTATCTCCCACACTTTCCGTATCAGCATATTCACAGTCACATAATTCTTTTAAACTGTTGCACAATTTTACATAGTATGGATTTAATTTTCTTTTCTCCCACTTTCTGGCCATTAAATCACTAGTATGAAAAATTTTGTAGAGATATTTTACTATAATTGAGAACATATTTCTCTTGGATCAATATTAAAATGTGGAATTTTGAGTCAGAAACCATACATCTAAACTTTCAAAAGCTACTGCCAAGTTGTTTTCCAAAAAGCTGTAGCCAATTCACATTTTCACAGACTGTTTTCTGACGTTCTTATATTAATCATGAATACTTAACATCTGCAAATCTAATTGTAAAAGCATGAAAAATTTGCATTTTTGTTGCATTCATCTGATTAATACTAATAGAATCTTCTCATGTGTATAGTGTGAAAGGTTCTTGTAAAACACTTCTTTTACCCTCCGCTTGCTTTTAAATGGTGGAATCTTTTTCTTAGTGAATTTTAGGAGCTGTTACAGACAGCTCCTTCTGGTCTTAAAAATCTCCTGAAAGAGCTTTGTAGTATATGAAAGTTTGATTTTTTTTGTGTGTGTGTGGTTTTTTTGAGACAGGGTTTCTCTGTGTAGCTTTGCACTTTTCCTGGAACTTGCTTTGGAGACCAGGCTGGCCTTGAACTCAGAGAGATCCGCCTGCCTCTGCCTCCTGAGTGCTGGGATTACAGGCATGTGCTGCCGACGCCACCACCACCCGGCTTAAGTTTGATGTTTGATAGTCAAGTCATTAGTACACAGTCACTGGGTCTGACGAAAATAGTTCACTCTAAGATTATGTTTAAATTATCTTATATTCTCTTAGGATGTTTTAAAGGTTTCATTTCTACATTCAAATCTTTAAACTATATATTTTTTTAAACACAAGACATAGACATCTAATTCTGTTTCCAAATGGTCAGCCAAATGTCCTTACCATCTGATCCTATCGGAAGGTAGGGATTTCTTCTGCTTTTTGCTGAATATATTGTGTTTATTTTATTTTCTTCATTTTTTAAAATTTTCTTTCCCTTCCCTTCTCTCTCCCTTCCTTCCCCCTCCCTCCCTCCCTCTTTCCTTCCCAGGCTCTCACTGTGTAACCCAGACTGGCTTTGGTCTTGTGACCTCCTGCCTCAGCCTCCTGAGAGGTACAACTTGTAATAATCAGAGGCTTTGAAACCTTGTGTGGCAAATCCTGCCCCACTCTTTCTCAAGTGTATTCTTCCACACTTTTTCTTCTGGGTGAACTTCCCAAAAGATCATAAGTTTGTGAAGATTCGTGCTTCTGTTTTGATGAATGCAACAGAGTAACTAGGTGGCTTTCAATGTGCAGTTTTCCCATTCAGAAGTTTGGTCTATTTCTTTGTTTACTTAGAACTTCTTCAGGGATGCTTCAGAAAAATGACATATTTTCATTTCTAGGAGTTTTATGTATTTCTATTCCTTTATAACATAAAAGAGTACACACAAAATTTATTACATGCCCAAGGCACGAGAATATTAGACCTAACAGGAGACAAGATAAATGACTCTTTGCAGAGATTAAAGGCATATAATCACTTGGGTTCCTGGAGTGAAGAGAGGTGATTTTTCTGTTGGGAGGTTGACACATGTACACACCAAGCCAAGGTTCTCATACACCCAGAACATGTTCCAAATAACAGCCATCTGCTCCTTTACTGGGCTTCCAGTCTTTTTTCAGTGCCCATAACGTTCTGTAACACTCAACTTAGGAATCTTCTAAATCTGAACCAATGGTCAAGAGTACAATCAGCAGCCTGATGCTTTGTGGAGATTTCTCAGGGCAAAGACCAGGCTAATGAGCCTTGGTTCCTAAGAAAGATCTGAGACTCTGCTGGGACTGACCAAACCCTGGGCAGCCGAATTGAAGGCATTCTGTTCGTTTTCTCTGCCTCTAGGGGAGTCTGAAGTTTGTTTGTGCCTGGCTTGATAGGGTCATTTCTGGATATTGCCTAGGCTTTGCTATTTTTCTTACATTTTTCTTTAAAAAATTTTAAAAATTATTTTTAAAGATTTGCTTACGTGTGTGTGTGTGTGTGTGTGTGTGTGTGTGTGTGTGTGTGTGTGTATGAGGGAGCCTGCTTGTGCACACAGAAGCCAGAAGGTGTCCAGTGTCCTCTTCCACCACTTTCTCTGTTCTTCGAGGCAGGGGCCTCCCTTTAACTCTGGTTCTTACATTTTTTTCCTAGCTAAGCTGGACGCCAGTAAATCCCCTGAAATCTTCCTGTTTCTGCATGGGTTACCATCCTGTGCAGGATACTTGGTCTGTTACACAGATGCTAGGATCTGAACTCAGGTCCTCCTAATCACAAAGCAAGTGCATCTTAAAATCCCTTTCTTTCTTTAAAAATACTTGTATTAATTACTTGAGAATTTACAGAGTATATTTTGGTCATATTCACCCCTCAGCTCTTCCACTCTCTGCCCCCTGCACCTCCCTACCCACCTAATTCTATTGCTGGTGTGTGTGAAGTTTATTGCTTTTTTAAAATTCAGTCACTTTAGCAAACTGGTATTATATATGTATTAATATTGTTTCTATTGTTCTATTGACTTTTTGAGCTTTATAATTATATTCTTAAAATGTGTATATGATTTTTTCCCTTGAGATATTTACTACTTATTTCTTTTTGCTTGAATGTTTTCCTTGCTGAGATGTTGCAGTAGTCTGTATCACACACCCTTTCTCTCTCATATAGCACTTGGTTTGGCTGATTGTCTTGTGTGGACTCATGGAAGAATGACAAATGAAAGGCACTCTACTTCCCCACATGGAAGCAGAGGGAACATTGGGTATTTCTTTCATGAGTTTTTTCCCATCAGTGAATGCTCCTGCTCAGTAAGAGAAGGGCCACAACCTAAGCTTGGCCAGTTGGACTCATGTCTTTGGATTTTGGCTCCTGGAAAAGGTAACTCATGGAGAAACAAGCAGGAAACATGGATTTATTGATTTTGGAGACCAAGCAATTTCTTGACTATGTTTGAGCAGGATTTTCCACATTTCTGCATGATTCTATGAGCTTCTATCTATCTATCTATCTATCTATCTATCTATCTATCTATCTATCTATCTATCTATCTATCTTCTATCTGTCTGTCTATCTTCTATCTATCTATCTACCATCTATCTATCTATCTATCTTCTATCTATCTATCTATCTATCTATCTATCTATCTATCTATCTATCTATCTATCACCTATCTATCTATCTTCTATCTATCTATCTATCTATCTATCTATCTATCTATCTATCTTCTATCTATCTTCTATCTATCTATCAATCAATCATCTATTTATCTATCTTTCTATCTTCTATCTATCTATCTATCTATCTATCTATCTATCTATCTATCTATCTATTCATTTTGCATACCATAGACTCCCCTCTCACCCTCCTCCCACCTTCCCCCCACCTCTCCTCCTCCAGCAGGGTAAGTTCTTCCATGGGAGGGGGACAGCTAAACCTGATACATTCAGTTAAGGCAGGACTAAGCCTCTCCCCACTTTATCAGGGGTGAGCAAGATGTGCAACCATAGGTAATGGGATCCAGAAAGACAGCTAATGCACCAGGGATAGATCCTGATCACACTGCCAGGGGCCCCTGAAACAGACCAAGCTACACAACTGTCTCCTTTATGCAGAGGGTCTAGTCCAGTCCCATGCAGGCTCCACAGCTGTTGGTCTAAAGTGCATGAGTTCCTTTGAGCTTGGTTCAGTTGTCTCTGACTTCTCCATCATGATCTCGACTGTTGTCGTCGCCCCCCCCCTCATATAATCCCTCTTTCTGCTCTTTGGCTGGACTCCTGGAGCTTGGCCTAGTGCATGACTGTGGACCTCTGCCTCTGATTTCATTAGTTACTGGACGAAGGCTTTTTAAAATCCAATCAGCGAGAATAAGACTGCTACCATAATTTTTGAGCCAAATTTAAAGCAAGCTTTATTAAATATTGGCCAGGACCATGGACACTGGCCAGGTCCAAACCTGGAATTCCCAGAGTACAGCAGCAAATTACATTAGTCAGGGGCTTATAATGGCAAAATTCACAAAGCTATGTACTTCCTACCTTCATCCAATCAGGGGCAAGCATACATCCTGACATAATTCCTGATTACATGTGACCAAGCACATCCTGTGCAGTTAGGGCAACCAAGCTTGTTTACAGAGGTAAAAACACTTGGCTTGTTATCTTAGGAATAGCCCCCATTATTCCAGGAAGTTATCTGTCCTTGGGCAAATGAGGCTTACAAGTTAGAGGCATCTTTGTTTTATAGAAAACCGAAGCACAGTAACTTAAACTTAAAACAACCTTAGCCCTCACTTTCTCCTTTCATGAAACAGTATGGTAGTTCTGTTCTCTGCCTTCATTCCCCTTTCCTACTTCTCAACACAGGAGTCCTATGGGAAGTCACGTGCCTTTGAAAATGTTAGGTCTTTGCTGGCTTCAAAGTGATGCCCTCTGATGGTCAAGGGCAGGGTGCAGAGCTCTTTCCTTACCAACCGGTGGCATCACTGAGTCTTTGATACGTCTGTATTGGAGAGTTACCATAGGTGATTTTCTTTTTAATTTGTGAAACACTCTCAGTATCCAATTGAATCTGGCTTATAAAGAGGAGAGCAAGTTACAGGACTCCAAACATGAAGTGGGTTTCCTTCCATAGCTGGAATTCAGTGTGTCTTTATTCTTCTTTTTAGAGATAATTTATTTTTCTTTAATGCTCATTGGTGTTTAGCCTGCATGTCTGTGTGAGAGTATCAGAAGCCCTGGAACTGGAATTACAGACAGATGTGAATTGCCATGTAGGTGCTGGGAATTGAACCTGGGTCCTCTGGAAGAGGAGTCAGTGCTCTTAACCACTGAGCCATCTCTCTAGCCCCCCATGGATCTTTCTTTAACTTAACAGGTCATTTTTTTAAAAATATGGGTTACTGTGAAATGGGCTCTCTTTCCATGGAGCATGGGCAACTCTTCTTGAACCTGAGAATTTATTAAGTGCAACAGTTTCATGGTTCTAAGTAAAAACAAAAGCTATGATCATTCTGCATGTTGCTAGTTGGAATTTGTTTTATCCTAATTATGCTTTGTCTCAATTACAGTTTTTCGTTCAAAAATATAGTTCTTCATGTATGTTAGATACTTGTCCTTTGCTGGTTATACATGTTACAGACTTTGTCTACCCTACCAAACCTTTTTTTTATGCTGTCTTTTGATGATCATAAGTTTTTTGTTAAAATCTAATATTTTTATTAATTCTTTGAGAATTTCATATGTGCATACAATATGTTTTGATCATGTTCACTCCTCATTCCTCCAACTCCTCCCAGATCTACTCTTTATACCTCACACCCCTCTCCATACTCCATATCTTCCTTAAAAAAGACAAAACAACTCACTGAGTCGTATTTGTGCTGGGTATATGCTTGGGTGTGGGGACATCCACTGGAGTATGGTGACCTTTAGGAGACCATACCCCTAAAGAGAATTGGTTTTTCTTTGCCTAGTAGTCATCAACTGTTTAAGAGTTCCTCTGCCAGGGGTGGGGGCTCATGAGCCTCTTCACCGCTCCAAGCTGGAATGTAGACTGGCTTGGGCTTGTTCCTCTTGTATAGACAACCATAGCTGTTGTGAGTTCATGAGTGCAGTGGCCCTGTCATATTCAAGGGACTCTGTTGTTTGCCAGTCCTTCCAACCTTCTGGCTCTTGTAACAATCTATTCACCCCCTCTTCCATGATGGTCTCTGAGTCTTGGTGGAGAGGGTATGTGATATAGCACTACTTATGTTTGAGCACTCCACAGACGACTGGTTTTGGACTCTGGCCAATTATGTGTATTTGTGTTAACTGCCACCTACTGCACAAAGAAGCTTCTCTAATGAGAAAGCAGTGCTACATGAGTCTACGGGTAAGGATCTGTACCTTTAAAGACCATTTTGATATTATGTCCTCTTAGTAAAAGAATAGTAGTAGTTTTACTCATAATAAGCTCTTCGGACATGGGTTCCTGGTCAGATTTACAGTACTGGACATGCATTTCCTCCTGTGGAGTGGGCATTAAATCAATCACAAAGCAATTGGTTACCCCATAACATTCATGCCATTGTTGCAGCCCTGGACATTTCTTGCCAGGGCAGTTGTTAATATAAATGGAAGAGTTCACAGCTGGGTAAGACTTTATGATATTTTTCTCCCAGCAGCTTACATAGCTCCTTTTGGTACTGTGAAAGCCAGCTAAAAGGGAGGAAGCCTCCTGGTCAGTACCAACTTGATTTCTTCATGTCCTGTGACCAAAAATGTATATGTCTTTTGCAATAGAGTGTTATTGAGTTCTAGTGGAAAACAAGAGCAATAGTCTCTGTTGTTTTGGTAGTATCTGAGGTCCTCCTGACCAACAATCTTCTGGACATCTGGCATAGTGGTTTTTATTTGGCAATACGTGGCTTCTTGGTTTTGTGTGTGTGTGTGTGTGTGTGTGTGTGTGTGTGTGTGTGTGTGTGTGAAGTTTATGAAACAATAGGTTTCCATAAGCTTTTTTTTCAGTTATCCTGTGTTAATCACCTTTCCTCATCTCTCTGCTCCACCTTCCTATCCCCTTCCCCATTTAAACTTCTCCCCTGCTTTTGTCTTTTCTCTGTCACACCACCTGTGTTCTACTACCCATGGGGGGGTGACTCCTTGACAGTCCTCCACCCATGGCCCCCTTTCTAGTTTCTGATTTCTACAGGTACTCTTAGTTAGACACAAATCTAAAGATTTGCTACTAGGATTCACATATGAGTGAAGACATGTGGCGTTTTTATTCCACGTCTGGGTGATCAGAAGTTCCTATTCAATGCCACATCATTTTATAATCTCTACTCTCACAGATGACACTGTTAAGGTATTATAACAGGAATCCTTCTCTACTTTGAGACAACAGCACAATCTTTTTATGATTCTTGAGGGTTTGTTTTTTCATATTTTCTTAGGTCTTTTATATACTGAGTATTGAATCTTATGTATGATATGGTAGGGATACAATTTAGTTTTTTCATTTGGATGCCTGCACCATCACCATTTACTGATAACCTACATGCCTTTTCTTAATGGATCTTCCATGGTCCCTGTCTCAAGTATAAACTATTCACATGTGAATGCATGCTATCTGGACCCTCACATTTATTCTTTTTCACTATTCCTGTACAAATACCACTACATCTTATTTGCTCCAGCTTTATAATAAGTCCACATCTCCCAGAGCATCTTCTAGTCCTAATTCATTTCAAAATTCACAATTGGATACTAAATTTTATCAAGTTTTTTCTGGACCTATTTAGACATCCACCATAGTTTACTATCTTCATGTAGTAATGTGTATCAGCTGACTTTTATGATATTAAACAACTTCATGAAATGGTGTACTTTTAATATTATATATATTTCCTGTTACAGTAAAACAATTGGCATCTCAGCAGCATGTAACATAAACTTCTTGTCAGGAGCCTGAGGGGGATCTGAGGTTTGGCTGTTGTAGGTGATGCAGCTCTGCTCTATTCTGTGATTGGTCTAGCAATTGTGCCTGTCACTGAAGGAAGTGAGGCCACTATCATCAGACTGGAAATTGCATGTGCGTCCCAAGACAGACCAGCAACATTATTAGGAAGTGAACATGGATGCAGTACTAATCTACCAGCCCAGCACAACTTTAAGCTATCTTTTTTGTTTTCTTAAAACTAGGTTTTATGCCGGGTGGTGGTGGCACATGCCTTTAATCCCAGCACTCAGGAGGCAGAGCCAGGTGGATCTCTGTGAGTTCGAGGCCAGCCTGGGCTACCAAGTGAGTTCCAGGAAAGGCGTAAAACTACACAGAGAAACCCTGTCTCGAAAAACAAACAAACAAACAAACAAAAACAAAAACAAAAACAAAAAACCGCAAAAAACCAAAAATAAAAAAACCCCAAAAAACAAAAAAACAAAACAAAAACAAAAAAACCCTAGGTTTTACAATGTATAGCTCAGGCTAGCTTGGAGCTTGCTGTGTGATCCAGGCTGGTCTTGGACTTGCAATCCTCCTCATATGGCAGAATGTTTTCTTCCTTCATACATTGGAGGAGTGCTCTTACACAGTCTCGATTTTGAGAAGGGAGAGCTCTAATATGCCTCCTCCTTGAGTGACTCCTAGGCTCTGTCTTTTTCTGACTAGTTAGATGTATTCTTTGACATTTTCATACATGTATAAAACACATTCTAACTGTGCTTGCCTCCCACCCCTCTTAATTCCCCCACTACAAATTTCTCTCTCACATTCACGTCCTTTTGCTTGTTTGGTGACCTACTGAGTTTGAGCTAGGCCCTCTATGTGACTGTGATTTAGGGCCATCCTTTCTTGGTGGGCTCCCTGGTGGATATACAACAGAAGCAAAGACCATTCTCTCCCAGAATCCTCCAGTTGCCAAGAGTTCACAGGCATGGGGTCCCAGGAGCCCGTCTACCATCCACTCTGATTGATTGTAGGCCCAGTGCAGGGAACTGCAGCTGTTCTGTGTTCAGGATCGCAATAGCTGTGCCATGCCCAGAAGACAGCATTGTGAAGCTCTTCTTCCTACCTTCTGGCTCCTACAATCTGCTCAGCCTTCTACAATGTCACCTGACCCCTAAATTATGTCTTGTTGAAGGCCGAGAACTGAACTTAACTATCATTTCATTTAACTATATTCTCAGCATCTTGAACAGCATGAGTTCTCTGCATTCACCATCACTCATAGCTAAGACTTCTCTGGTGAAGTGGGATAGTAGCCTTTATCTGTGGCCATAAACATAAATATTTAGAAGGCAGTTTGATACTATGTCACATTAACTGTAGAATAAATAGTACGTTCCTCACTAGGGCCTGTGACATTACCAGTCATATGCTTTAACTGGCCACCTTCTGTGGAATGGCCTTCAAACACAATCAGAGAGGAGTTGTTGCCGCACCGCCCCCCCCCCCCCTAGCGGTTTGCTCCAGCAACATAGTCTTGTCTCCTAGATGGTCGGCACAGAGAGTCTATCCTGTGGCTTCCAAGTGCTGGGAGAACCAAAAGCAGAACTGCTCTCCCTATAGGAAAAGACGGCTTCACTTCTCTGGTTAGCTCTGTGGTCCCGCCCTTCCTTGAATTTCTGTTTCTACTTCCATTTGGGGCTTATTTTGAAAGCATCTTTTTGAAACCTTGTATCAACAGCATGCGATCTCTTCCTTTGCCGCCCTGAACCTTTTAAACCCTTCTTAAAGCTCCTCCCTTTGGTCTGCCCTTCTTGCATGTACAGGCTCTTGTAAATGTATGTCTCTACAAATACCAAAACTGTTGAAGTGAAGGCACAAGAAAACACCAGAAGCAATATAGCAAACCCCCACATACGTAAAGAAATGCAGTCGACTGACTTGAATAGATAGCTGGCTTTTCTTATCCTTCAGTTTGGATCATAAATCCAGTCCAGTCATGCCTATAATGTAACTGAACAAGTGAAGACATTTGTCTTGTCACCATTCCCTAAACAATTCACTACAGAAACTGTTTACCTGACATTGTATTAGTTGTCATAAGCAATCTAAAAGGAATGGAGCAATCTAAAGAGATGTAGCTCAGTGATACAGCACTTGCCTAGTATGTATAAGGCCATTTGTTTGGTCCTTAGCATTGCAAACACAAAAAGCAATATAAAGATGCTTTAAAATATACAGGAGAATGTGCCTAGATCCTGTGCAAATACTATGCCAGTCTATGATATTATGCTATTTTATTTCATGCTGAGGTATCATTTAACTATAATGTGGACTGGGTGCCACAACTGTACATTTTGAATGCTTTTGGTTTTCTGTAATGGTCTCTGTGTGTTGCAGAGATGTTTTCTTGGTAAAGGGTGAGGACTGCACTTACCTGTGGGTATAAGGACAATGATTTAGTGTAGTTAGGGATGTGCTGGTTTACTGAAGTGGTGGCTGGAGGTTTTCCTCCAAGATCCATGGCTTCACTATTTTTGATAGCTGCAGATTTTATTGTCTATATATCCTGGAGAGTATATCCTGGAACCAGCCTCCTGTAGATTACAAAGGATGATATTAGATGCTCTTTTTTCAGAGATTTTTTTATGTGTAGATATATGCACAAAGATCATAAAAGCATTTGGAAAAATTATATGGCTGTCATGTAGCTGGTATTTGGAAGCTTTGTGTTATGTGGAAGAAAGAAAAAATGTTATTCAGGACATAGATATAAAGAAAGAGGAAATGATTGATTCATTATCGTTAACCTTGTGCATAAGTCTTTGTAAGTAGAACAAAGTTAAAATTTGTGGGATAATTATCATGAAAGAGAATTAGAAGAATTCTCGGATATAATTAAGCACGAGCTAAATGCAAATGGCATAGTTTAAAGTCACCCAAGAGTAATTTAAATTTAACACAACAGGTTTTTTTTTCTCCAAATATTATTTTCTTATGTGAGGAACTCAGACTGTGATCATTTTTCAAATAGCGTGTCTTTTCATTTCTGCTCCCTGCCAGGTCTTTTGTATTTTCAATGCCTTTGCTCTCATGTGAGACATCGGCAGCCTTGTGGCTAGGTGGCACAGTCGCTGCTGCCGCTGCCGCTGCCGCTGCTGCTGCCGCTGCTGAGCCACGCCACAGTGGCTCTGCCTCTTTATACTCAACCACCAGGCACAGGGCACCTTGCTTCACACAGCACTTTCAACTTCTTCAAAGCCTGTTTACATCTTTCATGCTTACAGCTCTGTGAAGTAGGAAGCCAGGCTTTATCTCACCATCTTCTACAGAGGAGAACAATGGGCCCTGAGAAGTTAAGCGCTGCATTCGATGATTCCCCTGCCAGCCCACACTGCTTTCTTTGCCTGAGTGAAGTTATGTGGGCACATGAGTTCTGGAACAAAAACAGCAAGACACTGTAGGCTCTTTAGACAACTGTGTGACGGCTCACTCTGTGATACGTGCAGAGGGCTGCAGGAGTACTAACGTGTTCAGAGAAAGCTTGTGTGTGCGTTTGTGGATTTTGTCCCCATCCTTTGAATCCTAGGGATGAGCAGGTTTTCATAATGTTGTCTTGCTATTACATTAAGAGTGGTACACATTCCAAATGAATTGATGACTGGCTTTCTTGATATTTTTGAGACAGAGAGAGAAAGAGAGAGAGAGAGAGAGAGAGAGAGAGAGAGAGAGAGAGAGAGAGAGAGATATTTTGTATCATGGAGGCCAGAGGACAACCTGAGGTATCATCCTCAGGAGGGTTGTTCACCTCCTTTGAGACAGGAGTCCTCATTGGCATGGAGCTCATCAATCAGACTAGACAGGCTGCTCATTAAGAACCAGGGTCTCTGTCTTCCTGGTGCTGGGATTACCACCATGCTGAGCAGTTTTATGTGGATTCTGGGTATTAAACTCAGGTTCCCATGCTTCACTAATAGAACCATCTCTGCAGTCCTTATGTCTTACTATTTTATGATCATCCATGAAGTAACATTTAGAAATGAACACATTTTTTAAAAAATTATTTCTTTAGGTTACAATATAATTACATCATTTCCCCCTTCACTTTCCTCTCTCCAAACCCTCTTTGCTCTCCTTCAGATTTACAGCCTCTTTTTTCATTAATTGTTGCTACATGCATACACATATATGTATATATGTTTATATTCCTTAATATATAACATTATGTGTATGCACCAGGGTTGGACATTTGGTGGTGGATAGCCAGTTGGTGTGCTCCTCCCTGGGAAAAGACTGTTTCTCACTCTCTTAATCGACTATCATTCTTGGTATAGGATTGAGTCCTCTTGGGCTTTCCCGCATCCACATTAGCATATCTACTGTTATTATTCTTGTTTAGTTCATGTTTAGGTAGTCATGTTGGTGAGAATTCTAATGTGTAGCTTCTGACATTCCTAGCAGACACAATCTCACAGAAAACTCCCTGGTCTTCCGACTCTTAAAATCTTTCTGCTCTCTCTTCCACAATGATCCCTGAGCCTTAGGTGTGGGAGTTGCATTGTGGATGCATCTACCCATTGGGACTGAGTAACACAACTGTACATTTTGAATGCTTTTGGTTTTCTGTAATGGTCTCTGTGTGTTGCAGAGATGTTTTCTTGGTGAAGGGTGAGGACTGCACTTACCTGTGGGTATAAGGACTATGATTTAGTGTAGTTAGGGATGTGCTGGTTTAGTGAAGTGGTGGCTGGAGGTTTTCCTCCAAGATCCATGGCTTCACTAGGCCTGGGTAGTTGGTTGGGTTTGTGGTATCAAGCATGCTCTCCCTCTTATTGACAGGGTCTTCAATCCAGTTAGAGAGCTGTTGGTTACTGCCAAGGTATGGTACCACTACTGCACCCTCAGGGGTGTCACGCCATGCTGGCCATTGATGTGGTTCATAGGCATCATGGCTGAATAGGACTGTTGGCTGCTTCTAGAACCGTGAAAGCTAGGTGCCAGGCAAGGAGGCTTTCAGGTCAGCTCCAGCTCAAGGGCCTCCAGGCTGTGTCTGATGTGCATGGTGTCTTCAGCAACAGGGACTTACCTTCTACCTCTAGGAGGCAGCCAAGGGTGATATCAATAGCCTGTAACGTTTTGGGAGTTTCTTGGATAACCTGAACTGGTGAACCCCGTGAGAATGAATGACCTTTTGCCAATAGCAAACACATCTCTTGCTGAGAAATAGGACATCTTTCATGGAGTGTGCTTTATTTACAACCGAGCTCATGAGTTATCAGAATGGATCTGATTGTTTTTTTCCTTCTTTTTTTTTTTTTTTTTTTTTTGAGCTGAGGGTCGAACCCAGGGCCTTGCACTTGCTAGGTAAACACCCTAACACTGAGCTAAATCCCCAACCCTGATGTTTTTTAAATACCAAAAATTAAAAAAATACTATTTATTAATTATTATATAAATTTCTCAAAAGTTGAGGTTTTTTTTGAGACAGGGTTTCTCTGTGTAGCTTTTTGGTGCCTGTCCTGGATCTTGCTCTGTAGACCAGGCTGGCCTCGAACTCACAGAGATCCTCCTGGCTCTGCCTCCCAAGTGCTGGGATTAAAGGTGTGCGACAGAACCCTGCAAAAGATGAGTTTTTTTTAAGTCATGAGTCTGTCAGTCTTGTTCTTTTTATTTAGCCAAACACTTGTATTGTAAGATTTTATCAAGTTTTGTTCATAGTAGTATTCTTTTAATCTATTACATTACTTAGTTTAACATGAAAGAATTAACAAACTAATGTTTTCTGTGAATCAGGGCTTTGATTCCAAAATCAGGCTTTGACTAATTACTTTGTTTTAGTCTTATAATAATTCTTATCGTAAGTTTTTCCTTCCCTTTCCACAACTTAACTCAGGACAGCAGACTAGAATATTCATTTTAACATCTAAAATATTGTTTTATGTATCTGCACTTGTATTCAAGAAATTCACTTAAAATTATTCCTGGCTTTAGTTTTTTTTTCTATGTATGCTCCTGGTGCCTGCAGAGGCCATGAGAGGGCATCACCCCACCAGGAACTGGAGTTAAAGCCAACTGTGATCTACCATATGGGTGCTGGGAACTGAATGCAGATCCTCTGCAAGAGCAGCCAGTGCTTTTGAACACTGAGCCACCGCTCTGGCTCCCTGGCTTTGGTTTTTGCAGAGGGAAAGTAGCAAAAAAAGGTCACCAGTTGGCCAATAGAGAGCCGATAAGGATTACTGTGCTGGAATTTAGTATCTAGGTCTACCAAGGTAATTTGGGATAAATTGCAATCATTGACAGCTAAGTAGCTAAATGCCAGTGTTGTATTTATGTAGCTTGGTGGTGCAGCAGAAGTGTTGAAGAAACTGAAGTTCTAAGTACTTTTATGCTGTCTTTGGCTCAAGTACCTTAGATAAATGAACCAAATCACTCTAAAATTCTTGTCTCTAACTCATAAAATGGGAATAATAATAATGTTTCTCAGAGCTATTCTGTGTATCGATTTTCTGTTGCAAAGTAATGAACAGTCTCAAACCTTGATACAATGGTTCATTTGCTCACAATTTGGATTGAGTTTATCTGGGTCGTTCTGTGCAACACCCCTCCCTGCTTCCCCAGGGAAGTTCATTCATGCAGATACAGTTGTCTGGAGTTTTTCCAGGAGTGAGACAATTCCAGATGGCCTTACTTTCGTATAAGAGCCAGTTGGACTGTCTGCAGAACATCTCAGATCTCTCTGGGTGCTTCAGCACCATAGGCTAGCTTGCTCTCATGGTGTCCTGGTTATCCTTAATTGTCAACTGATACAGCCTAGGGTCATCTCAGAGAAGCCTCAGTTGAGGTATTGTCTAGATCAGGGTGGTCTGTGGGCATGTCTGCCAGGGATTGTCTAGATCATTCATTGATACAGGAGGAGGGCACAGCCATGGGCAGGTGGTACTAGGCAATATAAGACAGATACATATGGGTCAGCAAGCAGCACTCTTCCAGGGTTTCTCCTTCAGGTTCCTCTCTTGAGTTCCTGCCCTGACAATCCTCAGTAATGGACTGTAACCTAGAAGTGTAAGATGAAATAAACACCTTTCTCCTCTAAGTTGCTGTTAGCCACAGTATCTTATTGCAGAAGCAGAAAGTGAACTAGAATACATGGCAGACGGTGATAGCTATAGGAAGGTAGGCTCCAAAGGATAGGAGCACGCCATGATTCTGGTTGTATCACATTTGCAGCCTCGAGAGCCAAAGCAAGTCATATGGCCAAGTCCAAAGTCAATGAGGAAGGAAACTACATTACATAGTAAAAGCTTGGTTTCTATGGGACCATGAGGGTGACCATATGAACAATCTGTCTGTCACATCTTATAAAGCTTGGAAAATAATTCTTAAAGTATTATACAAATATTGTGTGCATATATATGTATGGGGTAGGAGTAAAGAGGGACATAGAGCCTGAAAACACTAGGGCATATTGAATTTATAGTCTTAGATATAATTGTCTAATTTTACTTCTAGATTTAATCATTATAAAAATACTTAGCTCTGGTTGGCTCCATGCAAGCTGTGGTATTGTGTATTGGAACTTGAGTGTCGTGATCACTTGAGAGGGGCCAACATTGGTCCAGAAGATGTGAAACTCAGCTAGAGTAGCTGAGGCTCACTTGATGCATCACGAATATATCAACCTATGCAGTATATTAGTCACTTGTCAGTTCAGGAGATACGGTCGCTGTGAGCTTAATTCAGGAGGCAAAAGGACTGATGTCAGACTGCTTCTCCTGTACCCTGACTATGGATGGACATTATGGAACTGGCAACCCAGCTGAGGCCCAGCTAATGAGAACAGGCACTTGCTGAAAGATTAAGGTCGATGCAAGGACCCAAGGGAGGCAGAAACCAAGACCAAACACAGAAGCAGACAGACATAATGGGGAAGAAGAACATTCTGCATATGAATTTGGACTGAAACTCTCAGGCAGTTATACAAATACTTAACATTTACCTGTCCCAAATGCCCTTAAAGATGGTCCTAAAGGAATCTTAGGAAGCAGGAGGATGTGGAAACCCAGCAACCATGCTGACACACTGCGTCTCAGGTTTGAATGCAGTACTGCCACAGTGGCAGAGAAGTAGGATCACAGTTGACTCAGGTGACAGTCGTAGGTGTCAGTGTAGACAGTGAGGTGCTCTGGAAGGTGGTGGCAAATGCCCAGCAGGGTAATGGCTCTCTAACATCACTAAGTATAGAAATGCACATCCCTGGCTGGCCTTACCCCAGAGACTGTGAATTTAGCACATTTGGCATGATGCCCAGGAATGTGCAGGTTTTAGTAAACAGCTTAGTGCCTATGATGTAGCATGTACTGCCTCATCTAGTACACATGTGGCTATTTAAATCTGAATGAACTAAAGTTAGAATTTAGGTGCTTATCTGTTCTAGTTTCCTTTCTGTTGCCGTGACCAAGAGCAACTCGGAGAGAAAAGGGTTTATTTTAGCTTACAGGTAATAGTCCATCATCAAGGGAAGCTTAATCAGGAACTCAAGGCAGAGACCAATGGAGGAACACTGCTTTCTGGCTTGTTCAGTTTCTTATATAACCTAAGCCCACCTGCCTAGAGATGGCACCACCAACAGTGGGCTGAGCCCTCCTATAGCAATTAACAGTTAAGAAAATGCCTCACAGACATGGTTGCGGAACAATGTGATCTAGGCAATTCCTCAGTTCAGGGTCCCTGTTCCCAGGTGACTCTGGGTTGTTGACAGCTGAAGCTATGACACCTGTTTGTATTAGTTCTTTTTCTCATCACTATGACAAAATACTTGACAGAGTTGCCTAAGGGGGAAGAACTTTACTTTGGTTCAGAATTGCAGAAGGTGCCATATGTTATGTCGAGGAAGCCATGGCATTGTGGTTAATACACATGCATGGTGGTTTCAATCTGAAATGCCCCCTACAGGCTCATATGTTTAAACACCTTGACTCTAAATGGTAGCATTGTTTAGGGAGATTATAGAAACTGACAGTTATGACACTGGTAACTGGCCTTTCAAGTTTATAACCTGGCTCTGCTTCTGGTTTCATTCTACTCTCTTTCCTGATCCATCAAAATGTGAACAAACTATGCCTGAAGCGACTCAGCACACTTAATGGTTCAGAGCCATGAACAAGGGCACACAGGGCATCCCTTCCCTCAAGGAGTTTTAGTCATAACCTAATGCTGAAGTCTAAGCTGGTGACAAAAGACAAGCAAACAAAAAACCCCCAGTGTGTGGCTAATGTAATAGACTCAAGAAAGCTAGCTGTATTAGCACAAGAGACTGACTAGAAACTTCACTCCACAATCCCATAGCTCGATTGTATTGACTTTGGTCTCTGCTTGCATCAGCTATTCGTGAAGAGAAGTAAGGGGAAGGGAACTTTGAGCTGCCATTTAGAATGAGTCATTAGCAAATGCCACATATATTGGTGTAGGGCTCAGAGGTAAGAGAGACACATAGTGGGAGCGTCTATTGTACAGCTCTGTGTCTCCATCTAAATGGGGTCCAGCAGAGCTGTGTAAATCCAGCATCCAGAAAAGCTTGGGGATGTCCAGAGAGCTGCAAACAGAAGTAATTGCCTGGAATGTGACAGCGTGCTGTGTCAGTCTCTGAGGGATGGATTTCAGGCGTGTACCACTCTGCTGGGCATTCCTTTCCTTTCTTCAGCTGTGAGAACTGCAGTCTCTACAGCTCACGGTGCTGCTACTCACTGCATATGAGTTTTTCAAAGCCACTGACTACAAAATTTTGAATTAGAATTTGCTAGTCTATTAGAGGATGTAGGTGATCCCATCATTTCCCAACTATAGCTCATTTCCATAGGATTCTGAAGGTTTAAGCAGAACAGGTAAAGACCAGTTTTAAAAGCACCCCTTTATAAAGGAACAGAATGATAGTATTTGAGAACATTGTAAACTGTCTTAACCACCACAGTCACTGCTGTGCTAAAGTTCTCATATCCCACAGACGTTTTTTTGAATGTGTATATGTATGTGAGTGCATGCTTACATGTACACATGTTTACATACATGTGGGCACATGTGCACATGCAGTTGCATGTGTACTGTGTGTGTTTGTGTGTGGAGGACCCAGTCTTCCTCAGTGGTTTTCTACATTATTCACTGAGAGGGAGAGTCTCTTTCACCCTCTTTCTCTCTTTTTCATAACATAGTTCTTTATTGATTCTTTGGGAATTTCACATCATGCACTTGAACCCTGTCATCTCCCTGTCTTGCCACATCTGCCTCTCATCGCTGCAGTGTCTCTCCTAAAAGGAACTCCCCCACAACTAATTAAAAACAAAACAAACCAACCAAACAAAAGACCCCACTTCGCTCCTCAGTCTTTCCAACGTATCTTCATTCATCCTAGTGGCATCGGGAGCTGTGGCATGTCGTGCAGTACACCCTTTTGTCCAGTCAGCCCCACCGGAAACTTCATTACAATGAATCATTGGTCTGGTTCAAGGCCCCTAGCACACCATCATCACTGGACTCTCGCAGAGACTCCTGTCTGACATTCTGCTGTTGCCCCGGGTTATGGAGATCCTGCGGTGGTCGTTTAGCTGGACTCCTCACTTGGCTCACTCCAGCAGGTCAGAGATGGGGTAGACATTAGGGCGGGCCAACCCAAGCTCCAGGATGTGGGTCTGGTTGGCAGCTGAGCTGGTCGGTTTAGGCCACTGGGACCGCCCCCATCCCTCAGGCAAGGGGTGGAGCCAGCTCTCCTAGGCCCTTGCCATCTGGGCCAGTGAGGAAGAGTCTCTTAGTTGAACCCAGAGATTATGTTCTGTGGTAGAAGAGCTAGCCAGATTGTCCCAAAGATCTACTGTCTCTGCCTCTGAACGCTGGAATTACAGGCAGGTTCGTATGCCTGCCTGGCATTTAGATGGGTGCCTGGGATCTAAACTCTGCTCCTCATGCTTGTACAGAAAGGGGTTTATCCACGGAGCCATTGGCCCAACCCCTAAACTGTTTTTTAACTGGCAGTTCTGTATAATAATGCAGAACCTGTCGAGTCCAGCTCGACCTGTTGAACGGTTTTGAAGGGAGGAGTATGGAATTGGGAAATGATAGCTATGAAATATAGATGTAGATGAAAAAAAGACAGAGATACAGGATAGATTCGGGAGGGCTCTGGGTCAATACCACAGACACCTGAGTTTATTACTCACAGCCTTTATATACTAAAAGCAGGGTGGGGGGGCAAAAAGACCTCCCCCTTTCAAGGACATCACAGTTCAAGGTACAAAATACAATCAAGTGTAAACACCTTCTTAGTACTCAAGACATTTGGTAACCACGCCTTACAGCAAAGCATCCTGTAATTAGGCCTTGAAGTATAAGACACCTGGTAACCACAGCTTTGCCCAAAACATCCTATTATACATTCTTTTTTTTTTTTTTTTTTTTTTGGTTTTTCGAGACAGGGTTTCTTTGTGTAGCTTTGAGCCTTTCCTGGAACTTACTTTGGAGACCAGGCTGGCCTCGAACTCACAGAGATCCACCTGGCTCTGCCTCCTGAGTGCTGGGATTAAAGGTGGGCGCCATTCTTGCAGGGCAGGGGTGTGTGTGTGGGAGCACAGATGGGACACACACTAGCTCGGACTCTGACCTTGAGTCAAATTGGAAACAAGTCACAAGCTGGAGTCTCTGTGGGCCCCCACAAGAACCAATGGAGGAACATGGTTCAAATACCTGTCAGGTCATTTTCTGGTGATTCAGTGTTGAACAGGGTTCAACTTCTCCAAGCCTCAATGCCTTCATGCACAAATGGGTATAATACTGACTTTATATGGGTATTTTAATAATGGAGACTCAATGCTTGGCCCTCAAATGATACAAATAATTTTATAATATTGGCTAGAAAAGACTCTAAAAGTACCCCTTTATGAAGAAAACTATTCTAATCTAGTATTAAAGTCCAATGATAATGTTATTGTCATTAAATATAAATAAAATATAAATAAAAGTAAAGATAAATTCTCATTATTTTACCCTGATTTCATTATTTACTTTGAAGATAATTATTTTAAGGATGTTTAGTAGAAGATTATATGGCCATGAAATAGATTATTTTCAAAATTAGAAAGAAACCAGATACTCTGGCATGTACCTGTTATCCAAATCACTTGAGAAACGAGCTGAAGACCACTGAGTTCAGGAGTTTGAGACTAGCCCAGGAAACTTTGTGTTTAAAAACTTAAAGAGAGACAGCTCTACCATTAAAAAAGTTTCATGACTTGGGGGAAATAATTTCCTCCCACCTTGCTCTGAAAGCATGGCCTTTCTCACTGTGTGCATGGCCTACCATCTCATTGCAGTCTGGAAGAAAATGTACCCTTTCAAGAATGTGTTTAAATTTACTGTTTTGATTTAAGATGTTGTCTGTTAAAATAACAGTAGTGAAATAATGTTAAAATAATAGGATGGAAATGGATTATAATTTCAAGTTCTTTTCCTCCAGTGATTTTGACACTAATGTATTGTTAAAGGTAAAGACTCCCTCAGAAACCTTTCTTCTCTGCTTTTGTGCCAAGAAGCATGAAATAAAATAGGTATTACTTAGATTTTTCTGCTTTTGGGAGAAGAAATCTTTAATAATTTGGAGGATTTTTAAAGGCTTATTTGTTGTAAACATATTTTTATAGTAAAACAGAATGTGCTGTTTAAAATAATTTATCACTCAAACATTACATTTGTTTGCTAATTTTTTTGTGTGTATGTATGTATATGAGACTGTGAGTGTGTGCATGTGCATGCTCAGTGCATGTATGCCTGTGCATGCACACATATCATGGCACACATGTGGCAGAGAATGGCTTCCAAAAGTTAGTTCTCTCCTTCTACCACGTGCCATTTCCTGCTGAATCATCCCAAGCCCCTCATTTATGACTTTCCTAATGAATTTGTCTTTTCTCCTGGGACAGTGAAATTTCCCTTTCTCTTCCATGACAGTGATCTTCTTATATCAGGAGCAACATGGTTTTGTGGCTCTTTGCAAATGACTAATAGAGACAGTAGTTCACAATGGAGACTGTGGTGACTCTTTCTCAACAGGTATGACCAATCTGTTGCTTTTGAAGCAACATGTCTCACTGGGGCACATGGTAGTGATTATGGAACATGAAAGAACATGAGATAATATATTTCTTTTTTGAGATAATATATTTCATCTTTGTAAGTTAAAAACCACTATGTTCTTTTATGGAAATTCAATAGCAAAAGGGTAACCTGTCATTTTGTGTAACAGGTTTTTGAGTGCCTATTAAAGCAAACTGCCCAAGGCTTTCAGTGTTAGCTGGACTGTGTGGGAGGAGATAGTCAATCAAGTTGTGGCTTGCCTTGCTGGTCACCTTGAGAAGAGTGATGGGGGAGCAGGTGAGAGGGAAGACTTCCCACTGAGATGTGGGAGAGCGAGTGCGGGAGTTAATGGTACAGAGGACCAGGTTTTGTTGGAAGAGAAGCCAGGAAATGAATGGTCACCCATGAGGAACAATCTCCATTGTCGGCTCCATTGGGGTTTGAACCACCTAGGAGGCACACCTGTGAGTGTGTCCTTGAGGCTGTTTCCAGATGTTTAACTGAGGAGGGTAGATACATTTTGAATGTGGGTAGCACCACCTGTGGGCTAGGTCCCAGATAAAATAAAAAGGGACAAAGGAGAAAGCAAGCTGGACTCCAGCACTCATATCTCTCTGCTTTCTGACAGCAGACACAATGTGACTGGGAGCTTGACCTTCCTGTCATCCCGTCTTCCCTACCATGACTGCACTCTCAAACTAGCTGCTGAGATAAACCATCTGATAAGTGACTTCTTGTTAGGCATTTGGTCATAGCATGAAGAGTCACCAATATGCCACCCGAAAGTCAATATGGTCTGGACTTATATATGTTTATATATATTCTGAATTTATATATATATGTATACACACACACACACACACACACACACACACACACACACACACACACACACATACATATATATATATATATATATATATATATATATATATATGACAGTTTAGTTTATATTCCTGTCATTTATACTCCTTACCTCCTGGCTAAATTTTGTACTATGTTATCTTATTCATAGTTTTATCCTGAGGTTGTATTTTAACCAATTACACTGTTTTATATTATGGAAACAGACTTTGGTATTTATTTGTGTCTTACTTCTTTGTATATCTGAGACCCATCATGATTGATGCATGCTGGTCAGGTCTTTCATTTTCATTGTTGAATATTATGCCAGTATGTGATACTTCCACTTTGCTATCTGTGCTTCTATTGATTGATGTTTATGTTGGTTTTCGTTTCTTTGGTGTTAGTAACAGTGGGTGTAATATGCTGTACATAATTCCCTGTGTACATGTTCATGAGAGTCTCCAGGGAACTATCTAGTAATGGGAATACTGGATCACACAAGATATATTTTCCGCCACCCATCAGGTCCCAAGGAAACCTGGGGCAAGTCTCACTCAGTACCTGTGGCTCTTGACAGCACTTCTCATTCTACCCCCCACCTCTCCTGCCCGGGGGCGGGGCTTGCTTCCCTTCCCCCAGCCTCTGATTCTATATAAACCAGCCATTTTGGCTCCACAGTCTTGGTTCCCCCACACACTCTTGACTCCTGGGCCCCTCTCGAGTGCTTCCCCCTTCCTTCTTTTCCTCTCTCCCTCCCACTTTCTCTCTTCTCATGACCCAGTTTAGTCTGATCATAGTTCCCCTTCCTCCTTCCTCTCTTCTGAGTCCCTCCCCACAAATTCCCTTCTCCCCACCACATCCGCTCCCCTCCTTTCTCTTTAGAATAGGACAGGCCTCCCATGTGTATCAGCCAGCCATGGCATATCAAGTTGCAGGAAGACTAGGCACCTCTTCTCCTCTTAAGACTGGATGAGGTAACCCAGTAGAAGGGAAGGTCCCGAAAGCAGGTAACTATTAGGAGCCCCACAAGAAGAGCAAGCTACATAACTATAACATATGTGCAGAGGGCCTAGGTCAGACCCATGCAAGCTCTCTGGTTAGTGGTTCAGTCTCTGTGAGCCCCTATTAGTCCAAGTCAGTTGATTCTGTGGGTTTTCTTGTGGTGTCCTTGGCTCCTCTGGTTCCCATAATCCTTCCTTCCCCTCTTCCACAGGATTCCCCAAGGTCCACCTAATGTTTGGTTGTGGGTCTCTGCACTGTTTTCATCAATTGCCTAGTGAAGCCTCTCTGATGACAATTGGGCTGGGCCATGATCTATGAGTGTAGCAGAATATCATTAGGAATATTTCATTGGCTTTATTTTTTGCCAGTCATGTTTGTTTCTATTCTAGGTCTCTGGGCTGTCCAGTCTCTGGGTCCTGGCCCTCCAGACAGTGTCAGGGGTGGGCTTCCTCTCATGGCATCGGTCTTCAGCTGGTCCAGTCATTCGTTGGCCATTCCCATAATTTCTGCTTGATCTTTACCCCAGCATATCTTTCAGGCAGGGCAAATTGTAGGTCAAAGGTTATGTGGCTGGGTTGGGGTCCCAATCCCTTCACTGGAAATCTTACCTGGTTCCAGGAGATGGCCAGTGTAGGCTCCATATCTCCCTATTGCTAGGAGTCTTAGCTAGGGTCATACTCATAGATTCCTGGGAGTTTCCATTGTGCTAGGTTTCTGGCTCGTCCGAGAGATGCCCCTGATTCCACTTGTCTTTCCCAGTACTCTCTCCCTCCATTCTCCCCTCACTTGATCCCTCCTGTTCCCACGCCCACTCTCATCTAGACCCCTCCCCCATCCACCTATGATGTTTATTCTATTTCCCCTTCACAGTGAGATTCATGTGTCCCCTCTTGAGACTTCTTTGTTTCTTAGCTTCTCTGGGTCTGTGGATTCTAGCATGGTTATCCTTTACTTTATGGCTAATATCCACCTGTAAGTGAGTACATACCATGTTTGTCTTTCTGGATCTGAGTTACCTCATTCAGGATGATTTCTAGTTCCATCTATTTGCTGGCAAATTTCATGATGTCATTGTTTTTAACAGATGAGTAATACTCCATTATGTAAATGTACCACATTTTCTTTGTCCGTTCTTCGGTTGATGGACATTTAGGTTGTTTCCAGTTTCTGACAATTACAAATAAAGCTGCTATGAACATAATTGAACAAGTGTCCTTGTGGTATGGTAGAGCATCCTTTGGCTATATGCCCAGAGTGGTATAGCTCGGTTTTGAGATAGGTTGATTCTCAATTTTCTGAGAAACTACCATGGATTTCTAAAGTGGCTGTACAAGTTTGCACTCACACCAGCAGTGGAAGAATGTTTCCCTTGTTCCACATCCTCACCAGCACAAGCTGTCACTAAAGTTTTTGGGACCAAAGTGAACCGGAGTTCAAATCTAGGTATTAGCATGTTACCCTGACTTCATATTCTCTGCTCACAGAGTTCTTATAATCAAACAATTCAGTGTATTAAAAGATACCCACATTATCTCATTCACCTGCTACAAAGTCCATCATATACTGGTCAGTTTATAAACAATAGAGACTTCTTAAAGTTCCAGAGGCCAAGAAGATTAAGGTGTCTTGGTATCTGGTGAGGGTCTGCTTTCGAGTTCACAGATGGTACTGTGTGTGTGTGTGTGTGTGTGTGTGTGTGTGTGTGTGTGTGTACTCATATAAGAGAAGGAATGATGGCCCGTCTCTTGCACTAATCCCATTCATGAATGTTCTGACTGCCCAACCCAAGTACTTCCCCAAATCCTAAGATAATTCACTTTAAACTTCATCACTTTAGAGCTTAATATTTCAACATATGCATCATATGTATATTTCTTAATGATGCATGCATGCCTTGCACTACTCATACACATATGGGCAAACTGAGGGAAAAATCACCTCTGTATGTATCTGGGAATATTCTATTGGTTGGTTAAGAATAGTAATGTTGGGATATATAGAACTTTATCTTTTTTATTCAAGAAACATTTGGTCCCAGAAAACTTACTTCTGGCTTTCCTTAAGGCAGGCAGGGCTATCTTTCAGTTCCTACAAGTTTTTTTGTTTGTTTGTTTTTGAGATAATTAAGGTGAATAAACATGGTCTCAAGTTCTCTGACACCTTTCCCTTTGATAGCTCTTATTTTGTTTTTGTATTTGAGACAGGGTCTCATGATGTAGCCCTGGTTGTCTTGGAAATCTCTATGTTGCCCAGGTTGGCCTTGAAATCATAGAGATCTGCCTGCCTCTGCCTCTGCCTCTTGAGTTCTGGTTATACTTCTCTCTTTGAGAGATTCAGTTCTCATTTCCTTGAAACTGAACTAGACTGGATCACTTTGGTCAGTGCAGTACAACACAGTGTCTATTCTGAATTGAGTCTTTAAGAGACTGGACTACTGGGCTGCAGAGATGACTCAGCAGTTAAGACTACTTGCTGTCTTTGCAGAGGAAAAAGGCATGGTTCCCAGCACCCACATGGCAGCTTATAACCATCCTTAATTTTAGCATGAGGGACTGGTGTCCTCTTTTGGCTTCCTCTGGCACCAGGCACAGTTTGCAGTTTGCAGACAAAATACTTACACACATAAAATACAATAAAATAAATCAATCTTGTTTAAAAAAGATGCTGGACAACTTCATCAGTACTTGGTCCTCTGATGATAACTTGCCATCAGCCATCTGTCAGATGTGCAGTTGATGAAAAATTTTGCCCATTCCCTAGGCTGCCACTTTGTCCAAATGATGGTGTCCTTGCTGTGCAGAAGCCTCTCTGTTTCATGAGGTCCCGTTTATTAGTTGTTGATCTTAGTGCCTGTGCTGTCCTTGTTCTGTGCAAAGTCTTTCCCGTGCCAGTGAGTTCAAGGCTATTCCGTGCTTTCTCTTTTATCAGGTTCAGTTTATCTGGCCTTATGTTGAGGTCTTTGGTCCATTTGGAGTTGTGTTTTGTACTGGGTGATAAGTATGGCTTTATTTGGATTCCTCTAAATGCAACCATCCAGTTTGACCAGCGCCTTTTGCTGGAGATGCTGCCTTTTTTTCCAGTGTGTATTTCTGGCCTCTTTATAAGAAAATCAGATCTCTGTTGGTTTATGTCTGGGTCTTTAATTTGATTCTGGTAAACAACATGTCTATTTTTGTGGCAATACCATGCTGTTTGTACTTCTATTACTTTGTTATATAAATTGAAATTGGAGTTGGTGTTACCTGGAACAGTTTTTGTTTGTTTGTTGGTTGGTTTGTGTGTTTTAAACAGGGTTTCTCTGTGTAGCTTTGGAGCCTGTCCTGGATCTCGCTCTGTAGCCCAGGCTAGCCTTGAACTCACAGAGATCTGCCTGCCTCTGCCTCCTGAGTGCTGAGATTAAAGGTGTGTGCCACTACTGCCCGGCTCCAGTTTTTTTTTTTTTTTAAGTTTTTTCATTATTTATATTCAGGATTGTTTTAGCTATCCTAGAGGGCTAAAATCCAAAATATTTAAGGAACTCAAGAAACTAGATATTAAGAAAACAAATAACCCAATTAAAAAATGGGGTACAGATCTAAACAGAATTCTCAATAGGGGAAACTCAAAGGGTTGAGAAACACTTGAGAAATGTTCAACATCCTTAGCCGTTCAAAAAATACAAATCAAAACTCCTTTGAGATTTTATTTTATATCTGTCAGGGTGGCTAATATCAACAAAACAGGAGACAGCTTATTCTGGTCAGGCTGTGGAGTAAGAGGAACACTCCTCCATTGCTGGTGGGAGTGCAAACTCGTTCAGCCACTATGGAAATCAGTGTGGTGGTTCTTCAGGAAGATGGGAATTGATCTACCCCAATGTCCAGCTATATCAATCTTGGGCATATACCCAAAGGAGTCTTTGTCCTACTAAAAAGACACTTGCTCAACCATATTAATTGCTGCTCTATTCCTAATAGCCAGAAATTGGAAATAACCTAGATGTCCCTCAACAGAAGAATAGATAAAGAAAATGTGGTACATTTATACAGTGGAGTATTACTCAGCTGCTAAAAAGTCATTCTGAGTGAGGTATCCTAGATTCAAAAGATGAATATGGTATGCATTTGCTAGTATGTGAATATTAGCTGCAATCCATAGAACCACAGAAAGTTGTATAGAGTAAAGGACTAGAGGGAACAGATAGATCCCATTAAGAAAGAGAAATAGGATAGATAGTAATAGATGGTTGAGGGAGAGAGACTGAAATGGGAGGATCAAGTTGGGAGGTGAGGTGAGAGGGGATTGTGGGGGAAACACAGGGAGAGGTAGTTAAAATTAAGGGATGTTTGAGGGGTAGTATGGAAACAACATAGCAGAAACTTCCTGAAACATATACATAATGAAGGAGATCTAAATGAAATTGCCAAATAATGGGGGAGACAGAGTCCCAACTGTTCACTTCTTGTCATCAAAGGAAGCTTCCAGTACTGGGATTGGGTTACACCTGAGTTTTTGGCCAAAGGGGCCCAAAGGGAATCCCCAAATAATCCAGGTTGTTGTCAAGACTATAGGTTACTCTCCACAAACTGACAGCAAAGCCCCATTGCTGAAGACAACATCTACACATCTCATTGAACCTGGAGATGTCGAGCCAATGGCTACATAGAGCCTCTTCACTTCTATGTTCCAGCATCTTTGGTATAGGAAGGTACCCTGCACACTTTCAAAAGAGAAACATAAACACCAAGCCAGCAACAAATCTTTTATTTACAATGATGTATTGCCTACAAGATATGCTAGGGCAATGGTGGCACAAAGTTTGTGGGATTAACCAACCAATAACTCTAACTTAAGGCCCATTCTAGAAGATGGAACCCATATCTGACATGGCTTGGGTGACCAAGAATAAACCTGAGACTAGATAGTCCAGGTACCTAGGGTAAAACTGGATAATGGCAGTCTAAAAAAAGAAAAATAATAGTGATCATATGACTGCCAATGATATTCTCTATACTCATAGATCAGTGCCTTATTCAGTCATCATCAGAGAAGCTTCTCCTGCAGAAGGGAACAAACACAGAGAGCCATAGCCACACAAGATGTAGAGTTAGAGACTTTGGAACACTCAGACCTAAAAGGGATGTCTCCATCAAATACCTCTTCTCAGCTCAGATCTCTGTGGTAGAGAAGGTGGAAAGCATATAAGAGCCAGAGGGGATGGAGGATGCCAAGAAAACAAGGTCTGCTAAACCAACATGATCAAAGTTCATATGAACTCACAGGAACTGAGGCAGCATGCACAGCACCTGCACCGGTCTGCACCAGGTCCCCTGCATATGTAAATATAGCTTCCAGTTTAGGGTTTCTATGGGATTCCTGAGTGTGCAAACGAGTGGGTCTCTGATTCTTGTGCCTTCTCTTGGCCTCTCTTCTTTCTGTTGGTTTATCCTGTCCAACTTCAATGTGATAGTGTTTCTCTTATTATATTTTATTTTGTTATATTTAAAAAACCAAATGAATGAATGAAAACCTAGGCACTAGGATAAAGGTTAACAACTGCACTGTCCTTTGTACCTGCTGGGAGAGGGAAAACCAGTTTTCTCCAATACAATGACACTGAGTCTAACATAATTGACTCCACAGGATTTGTGTGTGTGTGTGTGTGTATACTGTTATTTGGTTACAGTGTTGTTTTTTTTTTTTTTAAATTTTGGGTGTAGTTTTGTTTTTTTATTGTATTAGGTTTTTGTTTGCTTTTTGAGAAAGAACTCTTTGAGAAAGAAAGTTGTGTGGGTAGTGACAGGGAGAGGATCTGAAAGGACTGGAGGTGGACAATATGATCAAAATATACTTAAATGTTGTTTTAAATAATAAAAACATAGTAAAAAAATAAAAGAAGAAAAAAAAACAAGCCAGCCATTGATAAGAAGTCATGGGAGAACACATGTAGAGAGCCCTGAGATACATACTGAAGGAGATGGGAGAATGTAGGTGTTTCCATCTCCACTAAGACATTGGTGCCTGCAAGCCACCTTGGACCCTCCTGCCCAGCCCAGTTGCCAGCCAAATAGCACACCACCTAGTTGATGCTACATGGGGCAGAGGAGTCACCTAATGGCAATTCTCAAATTGAAAAACAGTGGACTACAACACAATGGATATTGTCTTAAGTCACCATGTTCTGGGGTAGCCTGCTGCATAGCTCTAGACAGCTAGAAAAGCTGGTGTTTAGAGATGTTGTCTGGGATGGCTCAATGCTCCACTGGCTTTCTTCTGGTGAAACAATATTCTCATATTCCAAGAAGGGGAACCCCTGGCCTTTGTAAGCACTAACAGCCCTTCTGACAGTGACTCATGGGCTTTAATTACATGAGGTGATTTGTGGAACTCGGCCACTGAAGTAACATCAATGGGTAAATTGTGAAAGTTTAGGGGACTTCCAAGGTAGTAGCCTCAAAATGTTTAGGATTTTTCTCTGAAGTATCTTTCTTCACTTTAATTGCATTTTATTACTTGTCATTTAAGCTGTGTATGAACACCTTGCCCTTTTTCAGATAAGGCACCCTTATGACAGGTTATTTCCTCTCCTTGGATTTATATCTGGTCTCTTCTAGTTCTAGTATATTGAGATTTATTGGAAAAGCCCATATTCACACACCTATGAATTAGTAGTTGCTCTGTACCCACCATATTCTCATTTGGGCCTCTTATTTTCATAGAATTTCTAATAAAATAATGCTATTCTTTCCCATCTTTAAAAACAATTTCTAAGTATTTTTTGAGGATTGGCAATTAATATACAAGATCAAATAATTGTGTGCTCTATGTTCTGTCTGACCCTGGCTTCCCTTGGACTTATAATTCATAAAGTCTTGGTGAAGATGTGGTGATCCTCTCTGTCTGCTGGTTTCAGATCACTTTCTTGTAGCTGAAGGGTTGCCTGCTCACTTGGTACTAAGGACCCCACAGCCACTTCTAAAATCACTCAGAAGCTTATATTCATTAAAACTATGTGGCCTAATGGCTCAGGCTTCTTGATAGCTAGATCTTACATCTTTTTTTTTTTTTTTTTTTTGAGTTGAGGATCGAACCCAAGGCCTTGTGCCTTACATCTTAAATTAACCTATTTCTATCAATCTATACCTTGCCACGCGGCTTGTGGCCTACCGGTATCTTTACATCTTGCTTCTCCTGGTCCGGGCTGCCAGCATCTCCTGACTCAGCCCTCCTGTTCCCAGAATTCTCCTCTCTCTTAGTCCTGCCTGTACTTCCTGCCTGGCTACTGGCCAATCAGCACTTTATTTATTAACCAATCAGAGCAACACATTCACAGAATACAGAGCAATATCCACACAGCAGTTGCTCCCAAAGAACTTTTGATCGTCAGGCATCCTGACATTCTACCGAGTCATTCCTTTGTAGACATTCAACATGGTTTCTCTCTCTCTCTCTCTCTCTCTCTCTCTCTCTCTCTCTCTCTCTCTCTGGTTTTTCGGGACAGGGTTTCTCTGTGTAGATTTGCTCCTTTCCTGGAACTCACTCTGTAGCCCAGGCTGGCCTTGAACTAACAGAGATCCGCCCAGCTCTGCCTCCCCAGTGCTGAGATTAAAGGCATGAGCCACCACCGCCCGGCTCAACATGGTCTCTTAAAGCCCCTGTTTCTGCTCAGGGTCCTAGCTCAAATAGTAGAGAGACAAATTAATTTACAACCTCAAAACTGTATCTGTTTGACTTTGAACACCACCTCTGTTCAGTGACATTTGCTGAATGGTCCACCCAATGAGATCCAAGCCTCAGGAGAGGCCCTTGAGTTGGAGTTGAGCAATGCTGGCGAACACACTCCATGTCCTTCTATTGAATGCGGCACTTTCAGAAACAGGTCTTCAAGCCCACAGGCTATGCAGCAAAGTTTAGGATGATTTTAGGTCACACTTACCATGGGCAAGTTTTCCCCATGAGACCTAAAAGGACGACCCATAGTAGTCTTTATTGTAGAAATGTTCAAACATACACAAAACAGAGAAAATAGAAAAGTTAGTACTCATCCCTCAGCTTCACCAATCATCAATATGTGTCCAGTTGTGCTTTATTCAGAGCCCCAGCTATTCCCACTCCTGCTCCAATGCACAGTTGAAAAACAAACTTCAGATACAATGTTGCTTCCTCTGTCAGTACTACATTTATTTCTACAATTTTTAGCCATAAAATAAAATCATGTCTATAGCAGTTATCAATAATTTTAGAGACATATTAAGTATCCTAAGAAAATAACTTGGCCCCAATACTATTACTAATGCAGGTATGAATTGCCCTTCTGAAAATGTATTAGCTGCCCTGAGACACACAGTGTAAAACCAGCCAGCCATTCATCTTCATTCACTTGACACCCATTGGCGAGAGGGCTTCAAGGCTCACCTACAAACTGTGCTTTCTACGCATTCGCCTCTTGATATTAGCATTAAAGAAGATCAATTTGAGCTCCACTTTCTGGAGAAGAAAACCTTGTACTTCTTCACCAAGGGGAAATCGCTTTCAATATCTGCCCCCTTTTAATGAAGGCATTTCCCTGTCTACATCAAAATATCAGCATCCTGCTATCCTTTTTGGCTCCTATTTTTAAAAATGAGAAAGAAAGCAGTATTGTCAAGGGGTGTTTCAACTTTATTGAGGTATAAATTGCATGCAATAAAACTCACCCATTTTAAGGAGACAATTCAATGGCTTTTGAGAAAAGGTGTGTAATTATATAAAAGCCACCACAGTCGAACTATAGAATAATCTTATTAAAAAGTCTCCACAATACCCCGCTAATACTCTACTGCTTGGTCTGTGGTAAAGACCACTGTGCTTTCTATAACGGTATACATTTCTAGAATTTCACAGTGGTGGAGGCTTTTGGCTAGCCTATTTCCTGTCCCTCTCCCATAGGTGATGGAGATCAGACTAGGGCCTCACATATGTTACTGAGCCCATGAGCTACACCGGCTTTTTTTTCATTGAACTTAGTACTTTTGTTTTTAATTGTTTGCACTAGTAGTTTTTTATTTGCCCTTAAATGCTGCTGTTCCTTCGTACAGAGCTAGTACAACTCTAACCCATTACAGTTGGCGAATACTCAGATGGCTTACAGTTTAGGGCGTCTATGAATGGGTACACTGTACATTTAAGAATAAATCTTTCTGTTGATTTTTGCTTCCATTTCTTTTGAGCAAATGGGGGAGGGTAGAGGTGCTGTATTGTATGATAAAGATGTTTGATATTATAAAGAACTGGCAATTTGTTCTCCCTATTGGCAGAATCAGTTTGATTCCCTACTAGAAAACTATGGAAGTTGAACTTTTCCCAGTACTGTCCCAGCAGTTATCAGCCTGTGACCTGGGCTTTCCCAGGGCTTGTGCAGCAATAGCTCATAATTTACCAAGTGAGTCGAAAAATCTTTGAAGGCGTTTTATCCTGTGTACTTTCTATTTGTATCTTTTGGTCATTTTAAGAATAGATTGTTCAACTTGTTACTTTTTTATGAGTTATATTTATTCTAGATAGAGTTTCTTATCAGGCTCAAATATTCTGAACATGTTTGAGTTGGTGGCTTATTTTTGCCCATTCCCATCAGGGATTTTTTAAAATTATTTTTTATAGAACCATAAGCTTTTTCTTTGAAAAATTGTGTTTTTCTTACTAAAAATCTTTTTCTAGCTGAAGGTCAGTCAGACATTTTCTTTCTTATAGAAATTATATAGTTTCAGCTTTATATTTAGGCTTCTAATCCATCTAACATTCATATATATATATGAATATATATGAATATATATGAATATATATGAATATATATGAATATATATGAATATATATGAATATATATGAATATATATATATATATATATATATATATATATATATATAATGGTGTGACATAGGGTGGAAGTTCATTTTTATTTTCCATATGGATATTCAATTTTACAGCACCATTTGTAAAGGTCATCATTTCCATATTTAATCATCTTGGCACCTCTGATGAAAATCATGGGCCATATGTGTTTGTATCTATTTCTGGAGTCTCCATTCTGTTTCCTTGATTTATGTCTATTGTTAGTTACTTCCAGTCTGTCTTGGTTACTGTAGTTTTACTGTATAATATGTGAATTTCTACAGAAAATACCTCTAGGTCAGTTATTGGGATTGCATTGACTCTACTAAACAAGTTGGGAACAATGAGAACAGATTAGAGCAGTCATCTTGAGGGTCATTGTCCCCAAGCTGCTGCTGCAATTCTTCTGACTCTTGAATCTCAGTGCAGAATGTCCGAGTGTGCCTGTCCAAATTTCACTTTTGTGCTCAATGGATCTTTGTCAAGTACTAAGGAACTTTCAGCCTTCCTTAATAATGGGGACAGGCCTTTCCAGAAGTTTATAAGGGAGGTACTGATGTATTCACATGCTATTTAATCATTCATTCTGCAAATATTTATTAAGGGTATTCTTTATGCCAGGAACTAGGTGCCTGGGTTGTAGCATCAAGCAAAGTAGATGAACATGCTCCAAGAGTTTGTCTCCTAGTTTTGTAAGAACTACTAGCTAGGCTTGATTAAAAGTAAAATCTTAAAAGCACTCTTCAATGTCTTGACCTAGTACAATTACCAACACTAATTCTTCGTTTGTTTTGAGACAGGGTCTTTCTATGGAGGCCAAGATGCTCTCAAGCTTACTGATACTGGCCCAGAACTTTTAATGCTTCTGCACCCACCTCCTGAATGCTAGTATTACAAGCTTGTGCCACCTTGCTGAGGCCATCTACTAATTTACCTCTAGAAAATCAGGGATGGTGACAAACTTTATGAAAAATGTCTCTGGGAGAATGCTGTTTGTTTATAGAATTAGGCAAGATTTGAAAGGACAGTTTCTTTGAATAAGAATTCTAAAATTTTTTATTTCGGCCAGATAACAACAAGCAGGGAGGTATCCTATGGAAAGTCGGAAATATAGCAGTACACCAGTAGAAGCTTGGGCTGGGAGGTAAGATTTGTACTTTGATGGCAACAAAGCTGTGGGTGACAGAGAGTGTGGATAGAAAATCTCACAGGTAAGAGACGTACATCACCTTAGGGAATAAGTATCACCAGGCAGTGGAACAGGAGCTGGTAAAGAAACTAGGAAGAAAAACTAGAAATCTAAGGGCAAATTTCCAGACAGGGATGGCCAACTTCAATAAATGCTGTTGCAAGCCTGGGAGGAAGAACAGAGGGGAGTTCTTCTGACTTCACAAGAAGGAAGACACCTGTGATCCTTCAGAATGCATCTTACAGAGTGAGGATGATGCTGACTTGTGCTCAGTCTCTCCCTCTCAACAGAATCCTTATCACTGGAATTGAAACACATTTCAGTGTCCATGGGATTGAAAAATTGTGCAAAGTCTTCTATATCACCCTGTCTGCTTCTGGTTCTGTCCTGGCTGTCACAGTAGGCTTTATAGATCCATGCTTGCCTCTACTTTCCTCACTCAATATATATCTTAGTTAGGGTTTCAGTTGCTTCAAGGAAACACCATGACCAAAAAGCAATTTGGGGAAGAAATACTTCCACATCATGGTCCATCACTGGAGGAAGTCAGAACAGGCACTTAAGCAGGGCTGGAACCTGGAGGCATGAGCTGATGCAGAGGCCATGAAGGGGTACCTCTTACTGGCTTGCTTCTCATGGCTTGCTCAGCCTGCTTTCTTATAGAATCCAGGAACACCAGCCCAGGGATGGCTCCACCCACCTGTGGTCCTCCCTCATTGATCACTAATTGAGAAAATGTCTTACAGCTGGATCTCATGGAGACATTTCCTTCACCGAGGCTTCTTCCTCTCTGATGACTCTAGCTTTGTCAATTTGACACACAAAACTAGCCAGGATAATATTCATTCTCCATTCTTCAGTTTCCCTTTTTCTGTCCTTACTCTTTACTGAACTTGCTGGAAACAGGGCCATACAGTGTTCCAGTCAGTCTGGGAAGCTGTAGCAAGAATGTCACAGGCTGACTCAATCAACAAACTGTATTTATCACAGTCTCCATCATTGGGTGCTCAGTGACAACATTTCCCTTGGCTTGTAGAGAGCTACCTTCAGACTGAAAGTGAGAGAGCAAGGTAGAGATAGATAGAGTTGTATCTCTCTCCTATAGTGGCATTAATCCCACTCAAAGGGTTCTATCTTCATAAACTCCCAAAGCTCCCACCTTCTAATATTATACTTAGAAATAGATTCAACAGATGAACTTTGAGGATCACATTTATGCAGTAGCATCAGTGATCCTATTTGTTGCTAAATGAGATAAACACGTTTTAATCCTCTTCACAGCAACAGACAAGGAAGCAGGGAGATGGCGTAGCAAGTCCTGACAACAGGAGCAGATAGTGCTTGTTTCTCAGTACTTCTGTTTCCCTTGGGAGTAAATGGCCTCCCCAGCTTTAACTTCTATTCACTGCTATTTCCAGAGTGATCTCAATGGGCTTAGTAGCTTTGCTGTCTGTTAACCATTGGCTTCCTGCTCCCACCTCCAGCATAGACCACTGTGTTTAAGCCAGAGGTACTGCAAAGTTGCCTAAGGAATTAAAAGGATAGAAAAGTGCTGGGCAAGGATTTTACTGAGATGAACTTAGACATGTTGACTGAAATATGAGGGTATAGTTCTTTTTCTTTGTCTAAAACATTACTCAACTGTTCTAAAGACTATGAATTATTTTTACTTATACAAGTAACTTATGAGCACACTAGTTTTGTAAGTCTCCAACTCCAAACACAACACAACCCATCAAAAGTAAATAGCACTGGCAAATGAATGTATATGCTCCCTAGATTTCTGGGTTTTCCTTTATTTCACACTGAAGATGAAACCAAGGCCTTGCACATAATGGGAAGGTGCTCTATCCCTGATCAACAGCTCTAGTCATTCCCTCACTTTTTGTCTACATGTCCATCTGTTCCATATGTACTTATTCAATGGTAGTGGTATCGTTTTCTGGTTTATCAGCCCCTGTGTGCATTTTAAACTGTCTGTGAGTAGTTGGGAAGAACACATGACTGGCACATGTAGAATTCTGAGAGGTGTAGAGAGGAGGAGGAATATGTCTTTCCTTTCCTTCTAGTCTGGAGGAGAGAGTGAGAGGAGATTTGTGAAGATTCCTATTCCATGTGGAAGATAGGCCCCTGAGCAGAGGGGCTCCCAGAGAAAGATGGCTGGTGAGATAGGAGGCTGCTTGCTAGGGGTGGAGCATTAGTTAGGATGTCATGGGAGTGAAGAATAGACAGCAAATGACTGTGGCTCCGCAGGGGCCTCCAAGCTCTCCCTGTCTATAATTAGAAAATATCAGTTAGTGAGGGTGCAGAGGTACCCTTTACACTTTGTTTTGTCTGGGGACAGGAACCCAGAGACTGAGCACCAGCCAGCTGTGATGCTGAAACCCTGGGGACACAGGTATCTAAATCAGTGGAAGGCAGTGTGCTTAGAGAGGGGCTCACTTATGCAGGCAGTACTTATCTGACCAGGCACCGAAGGCCAGGCTCATTTTGTACTGTATTGTAGGGGAGATGGTGGCATCCGTGGGGGCTTGGTGACGAGCACTCCTATATGAAGAACCATCTTACTGGCCCCGATGATTCTCCCCTGCAGTGACATATGGGCACGGAGGCTCTATTCTCTATCTTAAGGCATTTAAGTAGCTTATTCTACTCCCTGTCGACGGGGGAAGAGCATTAACCTGCATTTGTCACCAGGACGGAAACACCAGAACTATTAAGTCATGTAGTACTTGTAAAGTCAAGTAGTAAGGGATATTTCAGTGACTCCTTTACATGATTTTCTCTACAGTTTTTAGGGTCTTAATTTACTTAATCCCATTATCTTCAGCTCTAAGCTAAAGGCTTCCCCTTTCTTCCGGACCTTAATACCTATTTTGTGACTTTATCTCTTGGTTCTGTCATCTCAGCAGGTTTTGTGTGTGTGTGTGTGTGTGTGTGTGTGTGTGTGTGTGTGTGTGTGTGTGTGTGTGAGCATGTGAGCTAAATGAGGCTCTGAAGACTCCTTTTAATAGGCATGGCCAGATCCTCGGCTAAACCGGTCTCTCGTGTGCTCCATTTGAATGTTCCACAGGTCTCAGTAGGCAGCGAGGAAAGGTTGTCTTTGCTTTCCTACCCAGTCCAAATCAGCTGACCTGCTTACCACTTACGTCATCAGGAACCAATCAGACTTGTGTCCTTATCACGCTGCACTCTCCCAGCATTCTCTGCTGCACCTCCTCGTCCTCTGTTGCTTTCCAGGCTTCTCTATTATTGAGAAACCGTGCAGGGAGGAATTCCTCCAGGGGCACTGGATTATATCTTTTCAAGATTTAAAAAAAGGCATGGTTACAAGTGTACCACATGCACGGTTTGCGTCTGGGCTAGCCGGTCTTTGTAATACTCCTATCGCTGTGCCAAGATAGTACTTGAAATGTAACTTAATGTACCTTAAACTTCCTCTTGCAAACTGTTGTTCAATAGTACCAAAGCAACAGCAGCCTACATTACAACAGCTTCCAGTGGACAGGCCTAAGACATTTTCTTTCTTCATAGACATTTCTATCAAAGCCCACATTTCTTTTTATCCACTTTTCTGAATATAATCCAATTATAAAAATGCATTTTTCTGTAAAACCTAAATCTCTCTCTCTCTCTCTCTCTCTCTCTCTCTCTCTCTCTCTCTCTCTCTCTCTCTCTCTCTCTCTCCATGTGTCAGTGCCTGTGTTATGAATGTGTGTGTGAGTGCACTTACCCATGTAGGCAGGTGTGGAGGAGAGAGATCAGCATCTAACATCTTCCTCTTGTTCTTCATCTTAGTTTTCAAGGTAGGATGTCTCAATAAACTCCCAGTTCCAGCTAGACTGACTGTTGCCATCTGGTCTAAACTGGTTGGCCAGCAGCCCCTAAAATCCACCTGGGTGTTTCCCACTGTGAGTGGGGTTACAGACTTGAACTTTCGTGCCCAGCTCTCATATGAGTGTTGGGGATCTTCACGCTTGTATAGGAAGCATTTTGCCCACTCAACCACTGTAAAATTTGGATGGCTCCTTTGCTGGGGCATACATGATGCACAGATGGAGATTCCTTATCCATGCATGCTTCCAGTGGCTACCAACAACAAATTATTTCCCTTTCTTGGTTTCTTGCCTTTCTTCATCTATACTTTAATAATTTTAAAATTTAACATGAGCTTTGTGTTGATGTAACTTAAATTGGACTTCTGAAAAGTATAATATCTCTATTTATAGACTCAGCATCCTGGCATTTATTGTAAAATTTTCTCTTATACTGATGATATTTAGTCTCTGATTAGTGGAAAAGTATGAGCTATTAAAAATATAACTTCAGCCAGGCAGTGGTGGCACACGCCTTTAATCCCAGCACTCAGGAGGCAGAGGCAGGTGGATCTCTGTGAGTTCGAGACCAGCATGGTCTACAGAGTGAGTTCCAGGAAAGGCACAAAGCTACACAGAGAAACCCTGTCTCGAAAAACCAAATATATATCTTCATTAAAAACCCCCAGGATAAAATGCAAATCAAAATGATTCTGAGATACCACCTTACACCTGTCAGAATGGCTAAGATCAAAAACACAGAAGACAGCTTATGCTGGAGAGGATGTGGAGCAAGGGAAACTCTCCTCCACTGCTGGTGGGAATGCAAGCTTGTGCAGCCACTTTGGAAATCAATATGGAGCTTCCTTAGAAAATTGGGAATCCATCTTCCCCAAGACCCAGCTGTAGCACTCTTGGGCATATACCCAAGGAATGCTCAATCATACCACAAGGGCATTTGTTCAACTATGTTTGTATCAGCTTTGTTTGTAATAGCCAGAAGCTGGAAACAACCTAGATGCCCTACAACTGAAGAATGGATAAAGAAAATATGGTACATATACACAATGGAGTACTACTCAGCAGAGAAAAACAATGACATCATGAGGTTTGCAGGCAAATGGATGGAACTAGAAAAAATCATCCTGAGTGAGGTAACCCAGACTCAGAAGGACAAACACAGTATGTACTCACTCATAGGAGTATACTAGATGTAAAACAAAGATGACTAGACTGCTACACAACTCCAGGGAGGCTACCTAGAAAATGGGACCCTAGGAAAGACCCAAGGATCACCCAATGACAGAGAAATGGATGAGATCTACATGAACAACCTGGATGACAGTGGGAGTAATGAAGGGCAAGATTTGAGGGGAAGAAAGCTTAGCGGAGCAGGAGATCCCAGCTGGATCAAGAACAGAAAGGGAGAATGAGGAATAACAGACCATGATAAATGAAGACCACATGAGAACAGGAATAGGCAGAGTGCTGGAGAGGTCCCCAGAAATCCACAATGATATATCCTCTGTAGTCTGCTGTCAATGGTCGAGAGAAAGCCTGATCTGACCTAGTCTGGTGATCAGATGACTAAACACCCTAACAGTCGTCTTGGAACTCTCATCCAATAACTGATGGAAGTGCATGCAGAGATCCTCAGCCAGGCCCCAGATGGAGCTCCAGGTGTCCAACTGTGGAGAAAGAGGAGGGACTGTAAGAGCGTGAATTGTTGAATCCAAGATTGCAAAAACACAGGGACAAATAGCCAAACGAATGGAAGCACATGAATTATGAACCAAAGGCTGTGGAGCTCCCAGCTGGATAAGGCCCTCTGGACAAGTGAGACAATTGAATAGCTTGATCTGTTTGGGAGGCACCCAGTCTGTGGGACCAGGATCTGTCCTTAGTGCATGAGCTGGCTGTTTGAAACCTTGGGCTTACACAAGGACACTTTGCTCAGTCTGGAAGGATGTGACAGGCCCTGCTTGTACTGAATCCACCAGGTTTAAATGAATCCCCAGGGGTGCCTTGATCCTGGAGGACATGGGAATGGAGGGGAGGGGCTGGGGGGAAGGTGGGAGTGGGGGTGGGAGGGAGGAGGACAGGGGAACCCATGGCTGATGTATAAAATTTAAAACACATAATAATAAAGAAAAAAAACCAGGATAAAAAAGTTGAAATGATAGTAGTTTGTCTGCCACAAGGAATAGTATTTTAAGGCAGAATATTGTTTTTTATATCAATATAATTTCTTATAATTATGTTGAAGTTAACTGTTATCAATATTCAGTGTGTTTGGTTTTAGTCTTTCTTCCTGTATGTTGTTTTCAACTTTTAATAATGGAAACTTGGGACACATAGGAAAAGAGAAAGATCATGAGGAGTATGTGTGCACTGCACAGGGATACAAGGCATGGGGCTGTGCAGTGCAGGACCTGTCTGTCCCTGTGCCTCTGAAACTCACATCTCTGCTTCTCATTCTTTCTGTCTCTTAAAAATTTATTTATTTTATGCATATGAGTGTTTTGCCTGCATGTATGAATATGTACAACATATGTGCTTGGTACCAGGGAGGCCTGAAGAGGGCATCGGATTCCCTGGGACTTGAGTTACAGGTGGTTCTGAGCTGTTTGTGTGTGCTGGGAACTGAACACTGGTCTTCAGCAAGAACAGTGCTCTTAATCTTGAGATATCTCTTCAGCCCTCTTTCCCTATGCCTTTTGGGAAATTGACTCAAGCTATTTAACTTTGAAAACAAAGCATTATGATCAAGATTAATCACTCCTCTACATAACAAAATATCCAGACCATATTTAAAATGTTTCAGATTTCCCCCAAATATCTTTTCAATACAGCTACTTAAAAAAAACTCTTTTAGTGATATTTTATTGATTTTGTGTGCATGTGTGGGGAGGGTCACAAATGTCATAGCACTTGTGTGGAATTCGGAAGACAACTTCCAGGAGTGGTGTTCTCTGTCCTCCATGTGGGTGCCAGAGAGTCGACTCAGGTTGTCACATGTGGTGACAGGTGCTTTTACCCACAAAGCTATCTGGCCAGCCCAAGAAATAAATATGTTTTTAAAAATCAAGAGGCAATGAAGGATGATCATTGGGTTATTATATTTTTTTCATATTCTTCTCAAAACACTGTCTTTTTAAAAGGCTAGCCTTATAGAATGTCCCACATTCTGGTAGGTGATTGTTTTTGCAAAGAGACATTGACGGAGTCTTCTGTTTCTTGCATTTCCCATTCCCTTGCTTTATGGCTTTAGTTATGTTGGGATAATGTTTTGGTGAGGACTGTTTGTAGGTGGCGCTGAGTATCTCCTGCTGGTCCATGTTAGGCAGGACATGTGAGTAGGTTGTTCACTAGAAACAATAACCCTTGCTTCTACAGGTGACATGGAGCACACAACCTCCCCCCCCTCCTTTAGTAACGGGCAGGGTACCTGTCGGGTGAAATCTTAGAACTGGATATCTTAGTATTGAATATCTATTTCTCCACATTTGATGAAGATGGCAGTTTGTCCTGTTCTATTTTTGTCTACATTTGTTAGCTGCAATTATTCTGTCATTCCTCTTGAACAAATGAAGAGTCCCCCACCCATGCCCATACAGGAAACCCTGAAAGTGGGACTTGGGGAGAAGAAGAATTTTGATAGGTGTGGGAGGGTACAGAAAGAGAAGGGGGTTGTGATTAAAGAACATTATATATGTGTAGGAAGTTGTGAAAGAAAAACAAGCTAAACCAGGTGGTGGTGGCACACGTCTTTAATCCCATCACTCAGGAGGCAGAGCCAGGCAGATCTCTGGATCTCTGTGAGTTCAAGGCCAGCCTGGTCTACAGAGCAAGATCCAGGACAGGCACCAAAATTACACTGAGAAACCCTGTCTCAAAAAAAACAAACAAAACAAAAAACCCCAAAACAAACATAACCCCCAAACCCCAAAAAACCCACAAAAAACAAAAAACAAAACAAAACAAAACAAACAAGCAAACAAAATAAGCTAAATAAAAATAAGACAAACTCTCTCTTATGACTTTTGGCTTCTTATTAATAGGATACACTAAGGACATAACTTCTCTTATTTAGTAATTTCAGGGTAAACATCTTGTTAATAGTGCATACTACTTTATTATTAATATTGGTACATTGTGTGTGTATGCCACAGTCCACAAAGACAACTTTTGGAAGTCAGTTCTCTCCTTCTATCTTGTGGGTCTTGGAGATTGAGCTTAGGCCACTAGCCTTGGTGGCAAGTTCCTTTTTTTGCTGAGCCATCTGGTCAGCCCATCCATTACTACTTTCTTCTTCTTCTTCTTCTTCTTCTTCTTCTTCTTCTTCTTCTTCTTCTTCTTCTTCTTCTTCTTCTTCTTCTTCTTCTTCTTCTCCTCCTCCTCCTCCTCCTCCTCCTCCTCCTCCTCCTCCTCCTCCTCCTCCTCCTCCTCTGCCTCCTCCTCCTTCTCTTGCTCCTCTTGCTCTCCTCCTTTTCTCCTCCTTCTTTGGACAGAATGCCATTTTTTCAACCACTGTTATTCACAGTTAGTATAAAATAATGTATTATGTGAAGCACTGGGCAGATCATTTTAAGCAGCTCAAGTATCTTCAATGGACACATGATTTAAAGATTTGTTTTCATTTTGTGTGTTTAAGGGTGGCCAGCATGTATGTATATGTACTGTTTGTGTAGCTTGATGAGGTCGGATCTGTGAAACTAAAGTTACAGATAATGTGGGCATGCTGAGATCCAAACACTGGTCCTCTGTAAGAGGAGCGGACATGCTTATGTGCTGAGCCATCTCTCCAGCCCCAGATAGACTGTCAATTATTGGCACAATGAGGTAGGGAGACTAGCCACTAAACTGCATTGTGCCCTGGGCTTGCACTTACCAACTTGCTGTTATGTGTGTTGTTATCAAACTTGCCAAAGTCCTTAAAGTGGTTCTGGAACCCTGTCATTCACATGTTCCATAAAGTTCTCATGTTCCTCACCTTCCATGTGACTAAGTGACCCTGTTTCTATCTGAACACCTATGAGGCCACCATCTGTTCTATTTTTATCTCAGAGTTCCTGTCTATCCCCAGCCTAGTTTGAGGAAAGAACATACTACTGACTTCTGGAGAACTAGACACAGCAGACCGATGGTGGCTCTGTCAATCTGTGCTTTGTGCTTTGGCTGTGTTTTTGAAATTATCTATGATCTATCATCTATTATCTATCTATCTATCTATCTATCTATCTATCTATCTATCTATCTATCAATCATCTATCTATCCTTCTATCTATCTACCTATCTATTGTCTATAATCTAGCTATCATCTATCTATCTATCTATCTATCTATCTATCTATCATCTATCTATACTTCTATCTACCTATCTATTATCTATCTATCTATCTATCTATCAATCAATCAATCAATCAATCATCTATCTGTCTATCTATCTATCCTTCTATCTATCTACCTATCTATTGTCTATAATCTATCTATCTATCTATCTATCATCTATCTATCTATACTTCTATCTACCTATCTATTATCTATCTAACTATCTATATACCTGTCTATTGTCTATAATCTATCTATCTATCTATCTATCTATCTATCTATCTATCTATCTACCTACCTACCTACCTATTATCTATCTATCTATGACCTATAATCTATCTAATCTATTGTGTTTGTACAACATCTGTGTGTATGTTTGCCTATCTGTATATGTGCACGTATATCGGGGCATGTGTATTCACTTATAAAGGTCAGAGAACTACTTGCAGGAGTTACTTCTTTCTCTCTTTCTCTTCTACTATGCAGGTTCCAGGTCTTGAGCTCAGCTGGGCAGCTTGGCTGTAAGAATCTTAACTCACTGAGCTGGCTCCCCAGTCCTATACTTCCCCCCACCCCCAACCTTTGGATTTATACCACTACTTCTACCCCAGCAAGAAACTTGAAATACAGAACTCCTTTTAGGCCTAGTTGAAAGCATCCCAGGCAAAGCACCCAATATAGACAGCAAACTGATAAAGATGTGGCTACGGAAACATGGGGTGTGGATGTGGACGTAAGAATTCGACAAGGGCAAATTTTAAGCTCTATTCGCAAGACGGACTTTTTTCCCTTTCAGTTGCTCCCTTCCCTGTTTCTGTTGGTTACTCCACGCTACCGAGTGTGAGAGCCGAAAACAATGATGGAAAACTCCCTCTGAGGTTTACTGCAGCACTGTCATCTTTATAACCTCTGGGACTGTAGCTAATGTCACTCCCATTCTACAGCTGAGGAAACAGGACTTCAAAGAAGTTAAGTGATTGTGGAATCAGTAAGCAGCAGAACTTGGGGCTTCTCCAAGGGCTTTTGCCTCCTTCTGTACTACACGTCACTAAATCATGGTGGGCAGACAATAGCTCGGTATTTGGGAAATGACAAAAATGAGCGTAAGGAAAAAGATGACTATATTTGAGATTTCAAATGCTAGTCTAGCAAACTCACATACAGAGTCATTTTCTGGGTGGGAAATTGTAGAGAAATAGAATGCTAAGCTTTCCTTGAGCTCACTAGATTGGTACAAGTCAACCTCATAAAAGGTCATGCTTCATTGCTTTCAAAGATGACAGGTACAACACTACAAAGGATGGGGGCTCACAAAACTCACAGGAAGTACCTACAAGAAATCTAAATGAAGAGCATTTAAAAAGTGAAAACAGTAGTTTGATGTTAAAGAAAACACGTTTTAAAGAGTTAAAGTGAAGGAAATAAAAACCTGCAGTCAGTCATGGCAATGAACAGAGGACAGCTAAAATAGGAATCCTTTTTTATTACAACATAACTGCCAATCAACTGAAGAAGAGCAGCCTATGGAATGGAGGGCCATCAGGCATGATGAGGGCTATATGCAGTGGCTCTGTGTATTACAGAAAGCATTCCTCTATGGATTCCAGAACACTCTTTACTAAGAATGGAAAATGTTTCAACGTTTAGAAGAACTCTATTACAATTAAAAGAAATCTGTTTGGACTCCTTCTCTGGAACAGCTCCCGTCTATTTCCCACTTAATATAGTCAGTCCATCTGCCACCTATGAGAAGGCAAAAGAGAAAGGTGATGGAAAAAATAGCCGTGTTCAGTCCTGTTTGTTAAAAATGCTTTCTACATGAATGTTCCAAAAGCACAGTTCTTTGCCTCTTAACTGGATCTTGCTGTAGCAATCATGAATGATGACTTGGATTTGATACAACGTGTATGCTTATTTAACCTCACCTTAATTTTCTCCCTAAAATGTAAAAATTAATCAAGAAATTGGACTCTGATTCTTTCGCTCAGAGATAAACACTGTTAACATTTTTCATGTTATTAACTTATGTTTAAGAATTAGCATATATTAGTTACAAAAATGATATGTTTCACTGTGATTTTTTGTAGATGCTCATAACATACTTTGGTCACGATCAACCCCTTGTCCCATTAGCCTCTCATAGCTTTTAGAACACTTGGAGTAGATAAAGCTTCCAAAGGATATTTTCATAGAAATAACACTTTTTCAAAGGAGAATGAAAATAAAAACATTTTTAAAAAGTACCTATATTAGTTTAGCCCATGAGGCCTCAATCCTATACAAAGTACTACAGGCAACTAAGGAATATTGAGAGCAGGAGAAATGTTCTTCCCTGAGGACGAGCATACTACTTGGTTATCCAATACCAAATAGTCAGCCCTGAACACATGAATACAAGTAACTTTATTTGAAGTTAGTCTATTCTTGAAGAACTCTCCCCAAATTGAATCCCATTCTGAGACACTGGGAGCCTGACCTTCAGTGGATGAATGAGGGAGCAGAGCAGCTTGAAACAGTGGCTAAGACGCTGTGCTCGATTTTTCCCTGCTCTGGGTTTGATTGAAAAACATGATGAATTTATCTTTAGCTTTTGGGTTTGTTTCTGCCTTGGTGAATCACTTCATGATGAACTTTTGCCTACGCAAAGCAACAAAGCCAAACAAGCAAGCAAATAAACAAACCAACACCCCCGCCCCATATTTCACCACTGTGACAATCAAAACCCACAGGAAGCAATTGGTTGTGACGTAGCTTTTGGTTCTGATATGCCTCAGGACTACAAATGCACACTGTTCAGCTACAGCCAAGGGCATTAGTGACAAGAAACAGTTTTCACATTCCATGCTTCCTGCTGTGGATACCCATTAACCAACAAGTTAATGCCCTGGTGGGCTGTTGCCTGGCAGTGCTCTGTGATTCACTGAACCTCTTTTTCTGCCTCATGATCTTAGTGCATAAGGAATTAGTGATTGCCAGGTCAGCAAATGTGCTTGTTAAGACATATGTGGACACAGTCTATTGGTAAACCAGTAATTCTGCCACTGGAGTTGGAGGAATGCATCCACTTACCTCAAGGTAACACATCGCCTAGGTGTGAAGGAGATTATGTTTAAACACATGCCAAGCTTAGTGCTTGGGATGAACTTGGTGTTCAGGGAATTTTCTAGTTATTGTTCACTCTGTCAAAAAGTCTCAAATCACTATGGTTATAAACATGAAGTGGTTCAGTTGTTTTCAAATTGTACTCTGCTTGGCATAATAGGCTCCTGTGATGCATGGGGTATAATCCTCACAGCTCTGAAGGCACACAAGTTATTAGAACAGTCTCTCAACCATGTGGCTTAATACTATTTCCTACCAGCTTGGTATAGGAAGAAAAATTTAATATTATTAATTTTAAATGTTAAACTCACACTTGACCCAAATCTCTGCTCCTACACTGCACATTACAGGCAAAGCCCTTGACTCTAGTTAGATGGTGCTGGTAGTGCTGGTGATGATATGGATAGTGGTTACAGTAGTAGTGGAAGTGTTGTGGTGTTAGTGGTAGTAGCAGTGGTGGGGTTGCTGAAGATTGGTGATGGTGGTGGTGGCAATAAGAGGGCTGCTACAGAGTGGTGGTAGTGAAGCCACATGGTTACGGCGGCAGTGGAGTTGTTGCTGGTGGTGTTTGTAGTGGTGATGGGACAATGGTAAGGGTGGAATGATTTTGGGGATGGTAACTGTGGAACTGCTGCTGGTTGCTGTTGGTAATAGTGATGATGACTCTGGTGATGGTAACTTTGGGACTGATGGTGGTGATGGTATGAGCTAAAGAATGGTTTGTACTCTGAGTGGAGTGTGGATACTGCCTTAGGTCCCTTAGTCTCCTTTCCTTCACACTGTTTCTCCTCTGCAATTACAGTGGGAACTGAATAGGAAGGTCTGAGGCAGAGGCCTCCCTGTCGAAGGGCTATAGTGGCATACATAGCTGCAGTTACATCTATCAGACACAATCTCTGAGCCACTGTACAGGTCAGTGGATGATTCTCCTTCATGTCACCATTAGGACAACTACTTTATTCTTGTCACTCTGCAATCCCTGCCATCCCATAGCAGTTTTTTAAAAGTCATATTTACTTAGTTGTAATTGTTATACAATACAATCTTTCCTTTTTAGGTGTACAAATCAGAGTTTTGAAAAATCTAGACTCTTGTGGAACCACTTTACATTTGAGGTACAAAATGAGGTCACTGCTCCAAAAGGCACTCAGTATCGTTTTGTAGGAATCTACTTTCTCTCTTTCCAAGTTCTGTCTCTGCAAATTTGACCTTCTATGATAGTATAGATCTTAGCATAACCCCCAGGTTTTCTAAAGTTTATGGTGTCTGTTAGAGACCACTTCCGGAGGTCTCCTCAAGCACCAAACTTCCTTCTTTGAATAACATTTACAAAAGCATAAAATATATGCAAGGTTCTATAATGAAAATCTGAAACTTTGTTATTAAAGCATTAAAGAACTCTTTTTTATGATATGTTAGTATGTACTTTCTACTAACTCCTTAAATATTAAGAACTAGCAATAGGTCTAATAGGTACTGCAACACCAAGAACTGATGGGAATACATTGTATCTTGAAATATGTATCTGTAACAAATATACTAAAATACAACAATACTGGTGGTTTTTATTGTGAAAAAGTTGGTTTCTGTTCATATATTGCCTTGGGTATCTTGATATGGTAGGAAATGGTGGATTTTAAATAGAGGCTGGTCAAATAAAGTTTTAATGATCTTTCTAATCTAAATCATAGATTCCCTGACTTCTATTTATGTATTGTGGCTCCCATGTTTCTGGATTTTCTGTTTCAGGTTCTCTTTATCATCTGTAGTTTGTCAATGTGCAGAGAAAGGGCTGCAGGAGATTTTTCTGGGCCTGGCATGAAAGTGGCAGATGTCACTTCTGCTTACATTCTCTGGGAAAGAACTTGGTCATATGGCTCCACCTACCTGTGAGTAGCAAGAGGAGACCTGCTGTAACACTGCACTAAAAAGGGAGGTGACTGGAATTTGGTAGACAAGTCATGGGCTCTGTCACACTGCTCCTGCTTGCTTAGCCCTTGTAGTAGATCTCCTAATATGACATTGTCTTATTGATAATAGCACGATTTTGAAAAATTTAATGATAATAACTTTCAGTTAGTAAGCCTGAAATTCAGGACAAATGTGGGTCTTCTCATCCAGACTTTATGCTTTTTGCAGGATGTTTTATTGTCATTTTAAATGTCACATGGTTGAAGGAACATTGTAAATATCTACATGGGTGAGAATATTACTTCCTTCTCTACAGAGCCCCCGTGTTTGGGGTTTAATGCTCTGTGGTTGCTGTCTTGAAACTTCTTAACAGTAAGTTTGGTGGAACAATGTCTTAGGGATGTAGAGTGCTGACACACAAAGTGTCTCCCCTTTGTCTCTCTGCCATCTGTTGTTAAGTTTTTCAGCTCTCTGTATCCTGGTGCCCTGGATCCACCTTGCCTCCACAAATGACCTTTGCCACTGTCTTGCTGGGTTAGCAACCAAGTTGCTTCAGGAGAACGTCATTGTTGCCTCCTGCCCAAATAAGGGTCCTGGGTTCGGTGCAAGGAGGCCCAGAGTTTGATGCATGCTGCATATTGTCTCAAGACAGGATAAGGTGTCAGCCATCTCTGTTTTAGAATTATAGTATCATGGTGTGTTTGTCAGGGGGGAAAGACAAGGCGCAGAGCTTATTAAGGAGGTTACAATCCTTTGGATGGTTGCCTGCCTCCTATGAGTTAGAAAGTTGGGTATGGGGATCTACATTTGCTTTAGACCTTAGGTTCATTAGTTCATTTAGTTTGCCTTTCCTAAAAGTCCCAACAAAAGCTATTAGGCTTGATTAGACAAATTATAGGACCCTCCTTCTCCACCCTGTCTTTTTATTTTATTTTATTTTATTTTATTTTATTTTATTTTATTTTATTTTGAGACAGGGTTTCTCTATGTAGCTTTGCGCCTTTCCTGGAACTTGCTCTGTAGCCCAGGCTGGCCTCGAACTCACAGAGATCTGCCTGGCTCTGCTTCCCAAGTGCTGGTATTAAAGGCCTGTGCCACCAACACCCCACATCCACCCCATCTTAGGATTTTTGTTGCTGTGAAGAGACTCCAGTTGAGAGACACAGTTCAGAGGTTCAGTCTGTTATCATCATGGCAGGGAGCATGGCAGTGGGCAGGCAGACATGGTGCTGGAGAAGTAGCTGAGAGTTCTACATCTTGCAGGCACTGCAGGAAAATGGTCTAAGAGTCACACTGAGAAAAGCTTGAAAAACCTCAAAGCCCATGCCCACAGTGACACACTCCCTCCAACAAGGCCACATGTCCTTATAGTGCCACACTCTTTGGGGGTCATTTTCTTTCAAACCACCACATACCCCAAACTGGTCTCTCTCTTTTTTGTCTCCAACAGTCATTTTCCTGGATGGTTTAGAAGGATCTTGGGTGACTTCTTTCTTTGCTTGTATGCCACATTAGCATGCATCAATTAGTTAATTTTATTTTACACAACCAAATAAAACATTTTAAAGAGTCTAATGCCAGAGAAATATCGAACTGACGAACTTCTCTATGTGAACTCCTAATAATAATTCCTAAGCAGCAGAGGCAAGTAGGACCACACATCAAGACTCAAGCAGGTAAGTTAGAGTACTCAAGGTGTGGCCAGAAAGGGCAGACAGGGCACAGAACAAGTCTTTAAGCATGCTAGGGGGATAGGGCAAGACAGGCAGGGAAAGGGACAGCCAGAAGGCAATTCTTCCTTTTTTTTACAACTTTGCTTGCATTGGATTTGGCTTTAAGAAATCGAAATCCAGAAGGAAATGGTGGAGGTGCATAGTAGCAGAGCTTACATGCTCAAAAATGAAGGAGCAGGGACTGAGAGATGGCTCAGTGCTTGAGGGTGCTTGTTGCTCTTGAAGAGGACTTGGATTCTGGTTCCCAGAAGCCACGTGGAAATTCATAATCATCTGTAACTCTAATTCTAGGAGATCCAATGTCTTCTTCTGGCCTCTACAGGTATCAGGCATGTGGTACACTTGCATACAGACTTTGCTAATTATAGACATATTACTTATGTATTAAAAGTAACAGCATAAATAATCTTATGTTTTATGGGGCACATTATGATAATTTGGTGCATATATAGTTGTTATATACTATATGCATTAATTCAGTGGGGACACTAAGTATTTCCAACTCTACTTATTAATCATTTCATGTGAGGGGAATTTTGAGCTCTTCTAGCTATTTTGAAATATATTACACAACTATTGAAAAAAGAAAGTAAGGATGTCTAAATTTTTAAAAAATAATACTATTTTTGAAGATGTAGGTTGGTTGGTAATTTCGCCAGTTTGTTCACAAGTAGTTAAATTTCACGTGGCATTATATTAGCTCTTACGGAAATGCTCCTCAGCTTTCTTCCTCACTAGGTAAATGGAAGGACTAGAGAGTGAAAGCAGAAGTCGCTGCTATACTGCCATTGGAGGCCATTGTTTTACTTCCCTTCTCTTCCCACAGCCACGACTTCACAGACAACAAGCATTATTGCTACAGCGAAAAGGAGTGTGTCATGTATGGCTTGAATTATGTTCCCTTCCTCAAATTTTTTATTTTCAGGTCCTAGCCCCTAGTCCTCAGAATGCGACTTTGTTTAGATAAAGGGTCATTACAGATTAATTACAGACTAAAGATGAGATTATAATGTGTGTCCTTAAGCCACTATGACCAATGTCTTGATACAAAGAGGAGTTGGGACATATGCATACACAGGGGGAGACCACGTGAGGACTGAGGCCATGCTTCCATTAAGTCAAGGAACTCACCAGCAAGTCCACGCCTTCACCAGCATTAGAGCTTACTTCTTCAGGATTCTGGAATATACTGAAGACCAGCTCAGATTCTTGGACCCTCCCCATTGGCAAGCAGCTGTTGTTGGACTAATGGACCACAGCCTGCAAGCCATTTTAATAAATCCCCTTTCTATATATGTATATGTGTATGTACATTTAATAAGTTTGTTCTTCTAGAGAACCCTGACTAATACACTGGAGTTTATAGAATCAGACTTGATTAAATTACCTCCTACCTGGATTAAGCCCTTTTAGTTAGCAGTCATTGATAACATATATTTCAACGTATCTCTTTAAGTTTTGACTTTTTTTTAGCCTTTGAAATTGAGCCAGGGCCTTGCTGTGCTGGGGATGGAAGGGTAGTTACATGATTTTACTAATCTTAATACCTGGCTTGTGTTAGTGAAGATTATCTAGATTCCTTTGACATACTGGGAACCCAGACCACTCACCTGAGCCACAGCAGAGAAGGTGTCCTTCCCTCGCATGAGATCAGGAGGAAAATGTGAAGTAGACTCATGTGCTCTTACCACCTCAGACCTGCTGGCCTACTTCTATAATGAATGTGTTATGAAAAATCTTTTATTACCCTCAAATGAAAGTCACAGATAATACAAATTATCTCCACATATAATTCCCAAAACAAATATAATAACCTAAACCCAATAAAAAAGAGAACCAAGAAGACAGTAATATATTACAAAATAATGAGTCTTTCAATGTGTAAGTGCCCAGGCATGTTCATACCAGAACACATAATGAAGGAGTCAGGTGTGTCTGTCTTATGTGTGGAAAACTTGAATTTAAGGGAAGAAACTGCTTTGAATAAGAAGTTCGAGAAAATGAAAGAGGAGAAGTATGGGTGGAAATAAAAATACCAGCTAGAATTAGGGTGTGCAATAATAGATCATGCTTATTTGAATGTGGTGAGGAGAGGAAATAACCATAATTGAAGCATGGATAATAGTGAGAGAAATGACAGGGAGCTGAGGAGGAGAAATGGGGAAGTACAGTATTCATACAAATGAACTTGGTCTTTCTTCTTAATACACTGGAAACTAAGTCCCTTTATTATGACACTGGAAAAATGTGATAGAATATCATAAGCAGAAGGTGCCTCTCTTAAAATCCTACTATGTCCAATTTTTGGTATCTGAAAAGATTTTAGATATTAAATCCTTGGCTAGGCTAAGAAGAGGGCTGACTGAAAAGCAAAATAGTACTGGAAAGTGGAACCAAGAGGATTTTTTGCAGGTTTCTGGGGACAGGATTGAAATACGGTTCAAAAACAATAGACCACTAAAATTATGTAATTTTAATATGTAACTTTTATACCACATGTCACTTAATCTTATATAACATCAAACAACATTGAAATATTTTAGTTGGCAATGACTGAGTATTTTAATAATGACTCATTGTTACTATTCAGTGAGATATCTATGCTTCTGAGTCTGTTAGAAAGGAGTCTTGAATTCTGTCATGGATGTATGTGTATGACAAGGGGACAAGTGCACACTGATAAGAAAGATGCTGCACTAGCAATTTAAATACCACGAGGACATTTTGCCTGTCACTGGCAATGTGATGTTTTTAAGTAATGAACAGTTCTTCCAAATAAAACAAGGTGTAATTAATACTGTTCATATGGTTCTTGCATCCCTCAAATTCATTGTATGTGTCATTGTGCACATTATCATTCTATGTGGACTGGTGTTAGATGCTGGGCTTAGATAGTGGTAAGGAATGTTTTTACCAGTAGGAAAGTTTACTGGTGTATTCTGGAGATAGGCATGGTAATTCTCCAACAAAGATACACAAATGGGAGGCTGGGAAGATGGCTCAGAGGATAAAGTCTTGCTGTGTCCTCTGAAGATATAGTTTAGATTTCCCCAAACTGACATCAATGCCAGCTGTGGGTGTGATGGCCTACCTGTAATTCCAGCACTTGGGATGCAGAGACAGGGGATCTCCAGGGCAAATGGATAGCTAGACCAGCTGAATGGGTGAGCTTGGGTTCTGAAATAGACATAGAGTCAAGAAGGACTGATCAAAACCCCTGGAGCCAACCTTTACTTCCTCTCTCCCTCTCCCTCTCTCTCTCACACACACTCCCACACACGTGAACATGCACATACATAAGCATACTCACCACCACTTCCACCACCACCGCAACAACAAAAAGATATACAAATGACAAATCAACATGGAAAGATGCCCAGCCTTATTAGCCATCTGGGAAATGCAGATCAGACCCTTTGGACAATAACAAGTATTGGCAATGCTTCAAAATTGAAACCTTCATACACTTCTAACAGGATTGTAAAATAGTACAGTAAATTTGAACAGTAATTTTCCCTAAAAATCTTAATTGTAGAGCTACCATGTGAACCCAAAATTACACTCCTAGATATATATTCAGGAAAAGCAAGACTATTTGCCCCACAAAACTTCTAGACTAATGCTCATAATTAGTATAGAACTTAACTATAGCAACTTAACTCATGATATCCCCAAATGGAGGCAACCTAAGCAGATGTAAACTTAGAGGTATACTGATAAAATAGTATATTATTCAGACATAAAATGAAGTACTTCAAAATGATACTACATAGATGAACGTTAATGGCATTGTCTTAAGTGAAAGAAGTCAGGCACACACTGGATAACTCTTTTTATGTGAAATGCACATAACAGGCAAATCCACAGCTACAGAAAACAGGTTTTTGATTGCCTAAAGACAGGGAGTTGAGGAAAAGTGGGGATTGGTTGTTAAAAAAGGTACAGGGTTAAATGCTCTAAAATTGGTAATAGTTGCATAACTCTGAATATACTAAAAACCTTTGAGGGTAGGGAGGGATGGGGAAAGATTTGTATAGTTACATAGTTAAAGTTATGCTGTTATATTGCATAGTGAGATGACTATTGATAATGTATTTAAAAAAAAAAAACTGGAAGAGAGCTGGAGAGGTGGCTTAGTGGATAAGGTATTGGTGCTGCCAAGCCTGATGACCTGAGTTTGATCCCTAAGATCTACATGATGAAAGGAGAGAGCCAGCTCTCACAAGTTGTCTTCTGACCTCCACATAAATACCATGGCATGTGTGCACTACCAATAAACAAACAAACAAATGAATGAATGAATAAATAGATGTAATACTGTGGTGGTGTGAATAAAAATGCCCCCCCAGGCTTAAAGGGAGTGGCACTGTTAGGAGGTGTGGCCTGTTGGAGGAAGTGTACTGGAGGGTGGGCTTTGAAGTTACAAATCCTCAAGTCAGGCCCAGTGCCTCTTTCTCTTGCTAATGCCTACGGGTCCAGATGTAGAACTCTCTGTTCCTTCTCCAGCACCATGTCTGCCTGTGTTCCACTGTGCTTCCTGCCATTATGATAATGGACTAAACCTCTGAACTTGCAAGCCTCATTATGTAGCTCAGGATGTTCTGAAACTCATTATGTAGACCAGGTTGGCCTCAAACTTATAAAGATCTGCTGGCCTTTGCTTAGTATTAAAGGTGTGAGCTCCAAGACTGGCTACTCAAGGCATTTTAATGTTGAAAATCTGTTGCCACATTTGGGAGAATTGCAATGTCTATGTTAAAGCCAATGTACAGCCTATTAAATATGCATAAAATGAAAAAATAAAAGCTCTTGAATAATTCTTTAAGTAGGTGAATTTTATGGTTTGTGACTTGTATGTCAATAAAGCTGTTACTAAAGAAGTCAGAGCAGAATATTACAAGAGATGGTTCAATCAAAGAGAGACATCTCATGTCACCTATCCTGTTCAAATGAATGCTGACCATACCTCATCCACCACTGTGACAACTAACTGCTCCTCTCACCATTTCAGCACTGCCCTTAGTAAGAACTGCCAAGGTGTAAGAAAATTGAAAAAGATAAACCTACCCATTTTGATGGACCAGAAAGATGAGGACAGAAAGTAGGATGGGAAAAATTTTGAGCAAGTTCTCATGTCTTTATTCTAAAGCTTTCAAACTCCACAGGAGAGAAGAGAGATGCTAGTCTTCTCTTTGATTTTCTCATTATACACAAATGTATTAGTTAAGGAGGAGGAGCCCCCAATGTGGATGGATTATTCTTTGATTTACTGTGTAGATACAGAGAGGAAGCTTCAGGGCAGGGCAATGCCACACCCACCAAAAGGGTAGTGCTGTATGGTCAATCAAAGAGGGGTGCAGTGTACAACCCGATTCTTTCAGTTCTTCAGTGATGTGGGTGCTGAGTTTAGTGTTGTCAGCTGCAGTGGACAGTGTGGACAAATGGCTGAATGGGGCGTGTGTGATCAATGCACCAGTGAGCTCAGAGGAGGTTGAGTGATGACCACATGCATTGAATCTTCGTCCTTCCTCACAAATTTCTGGCCACAATGAAGGACAGGTTAGAAGTTCATCCCCCACACATGTTAATAGTGAACAGTAGTAGAATATTAGCTGGCCCAGGATTCTACTGCTTGGAATACACTCAAGAAAGATTAAAATATATATTCTAAAAGAAACTTGCATAAAAGGTTCATGCCAACATTATTTGTGGTAGTCTATAACTGGAAACAACTCAAATGTCCAACAAAGGATAAATAAAATATGGTCTATATTGAAACCATAAGACTGTATTTGCCATTCATCAGAAATAAAGTGTATGTTGTAGCCTGCATGAACCTTGAAAGCATTACACTAAGTTGAAGAAGCCAGAAACAAAACCATCCCATCCATGGCTCAGGGAACACTGCAGAAGAGGAGGGTAGGAAGACTAAGTAAGAGCTAGAAGTATGGAGGAGGGTAGTGAAACAATATCTTCTGGAGATACACAGTCATTGCAGTCATGAACTATCAACTACTGGGGATGACAAGAATGGGTCCATTAACAGCCAGGCAAAGATGGAGGACAGATTCAGGGGCCAGCTCCTCACAGCTGAACTATTTCAAGGAAAGGGCAAGTCATTGCCTTCAGTGGTGTACTGCCCGGTGACCTCACTAGGCTCTGATATATAGTCTTAATCCAATGGCCATCCACATATATGGCTCTGGTTAAACCACTGGCCACATAATAATACTGAAAGTCATGAATCTGGAAAAGGCACAGGTAGGGCAGATTGGGGTTTAATAGGAATGGGAGGGAGAAAAGTGAAAGTGTGTGAAAATGGGGGGAGAGTAACCAGAATGCATTATATACATGCACAGAATTGTGAAGGAACTTAATAAAAAACAAAACAGAAAATGTAAGTACAAAAAAGAGGAAAGATCATGTCTATGACTTTTATGAAATCCCAGGGTAGGCAATTCCATAGAGGAAAGCTGAAGCAGGTTAATGATTTCCAGACTTTCTCCTCCTGAGGTGGAGAGGTAGAGTGACTGCTAAGGGGTATGGGTTTCTTTGGGGGATAGTTAGAATTTACACAATTAGGCTGTGGATGGTCACACAATTTAGTAAATGTAATAAAGCCCACTAGATCATTCATCTCAAAAAGTGAACTTAATTGTATGCCAATGATATTGCAATGAAGAGAGATATGTATATATGAACATATAGGCACATAACAAAATGATGCTACATCTAATGTACACTTTTGAATGAAGAGTGATGTGTGTGTGTGTGTGTGTGTGTGTGTGTGTGCGCGCGCGCTACACACTCTGATGCTACTATTTTGATCTTTGTTAGGTCTCAAACCTGGGACAAAGGGCTAACTGTAGTGCCTATTTAACATATCAAAGTGGACCTGGCCTCCAGGTTCTCCCAGCATCCCTCAGTCCCTGTCTGTTACAGGATATGGCTGGCACACCTCACTCCCTACACTAAACTTCTGCAGTCCAGATGCTTCCACTTCACTCCCCCTAGCCTGGTCCTTATACAATCCAGTCATTTTGGCTCTGCCAGTCTCTCGGCCTCTTGGCCTGGCCAGCCTCTTGGTCTGTGGTGTCTCTCTTGTTCTCTCCCCGCCCCCACCTGCCCCGTCCCCATTTATTCTGCTGACCGTGTTCTGGCCTGGACTCTTTCCTCTTCCTGTTCTCTCCTTTATATCTACAATAAAAGTCTTCTCCATACTTTAGGAGCACCCATGTACTCCTCCTTTCATTCCATTTTTAAAATCCAATCTTAAGATTAAAGTCCTCTTTACATGGCCTCCGGGGTCTTCTAGCCTCATGTCACATGTGAACCTTGTGCAGCAATCACACTAACCCTCACTCCTACATGAAGACCTTTGCACCTGCCAGAACTTCTTCCTGGGACCTTCTACTTCACTTTCTTTTAGTGTGCTTCCTTGTGACTTCCTTAAAGAAGACTCCCCTGTCTTCCCTGTCAAGGTCAAATCCCTGTTCTAACTTTCACAGGCCGCATCCCTTATCAGGCCACTTAACATATTGTGCACATTAAATTTGCATTTTAATGGCATTGTTTGGAATAATCTCTCCAATTAGACTATAAACTCCTTGAAGGCTAGTATTATAGTGGTTTTGATGATCCTTAGATACATTACAGTATCTAACATCTAGTACTTAGCTGATCTGTAATAATTTGTATCTGTTAAATGAGTTAAGGAAAGAAATGGATCCTCTTTTGTCCTTGTAAGGTCAGGTTAGTTCATTTCTGACAATGCCTGTTCATTTGTTCACCAAAAAACGTCCACTGACTGTTTTCTATGTACCAAGCAGGGAATAGTTGCTTGGGAAGTGATAATCAGGAAAAAGAGTGAAGGAGACATTTTTACCTCAGGAGGATTCAGACTGGGTCCCAGGAAGAATACAGGAGTGCTTACCTCAAGTCATTCTCCCTTCCTGCTCTGCTCATCACCACCAGCTCTCTCTGCTGGGGATTGACTCCAGGATTTTGCACATGCTAGGCCAGCACTCTTCCACCGATCAACACCCCAGTCCCCTTTGGACTCTTTAGTACATTAGTCTTGATAGTGTCAGACAACCAATAACATAACATAATCTTGAAGTTTTTTTATAGGGCTTAACCTAAATCCTCCTGCTAAAATTCCAACTCAACTGCATAACAATTGAATTGTTTTGCAGCAAATCAAGCTACTGGTGTATGTAAGGAGACATAATGCCCAGAAATGTTTCTATTCCTAGTCTAGACATTCTTTGCCCATCTGAAATTGCCAAAAGGCAGCACTTCAGCTTTCGTAATGACGTCTAGTCCTTTGACCAACTGTATTCTTTTAATGAATGAAGTCAATGCAAATTATGTTGATGTATATTGAGTATAGGAAAGAATGACATACACATTCATTTAACTCCAGAAGTGTAAGTAGTAATATATTTTTGTTCTTAATAAATATGCTTTCTCAAATTCTGTGAATTGGATTCCTCTAAGCTGATAACTATCATTTTTCAGCTGAATTTCTCATGGAAGAATATTGCTTCATCCTTTTATAAAAAAGTAGTTTTTGTGCTTTTAATCAGAAAGTAGGTTAACAAAAACATGACAACAGCAGCCTCGATATAATCTATGGAGAGAAAGCAAGAATCATAGCCTATAAATTCTGGGAGGTGGAGCCTCTATCTCTTTTTGGAGTGTGTAGTCCTATGACTGTCATATAGCAGACACTCAATAAATATGTTACCCAAATGAATGGCCATGCTTAAATGACCTATTTGATGCCCACAGAGGGTATAATCGCAATGCCTGACCCCAGTGTTGTACACACCAACAAGTGAAATTATTGGTTTGTGTCTCAGTTTACAGAAGAAACCAGCAAGTAAAAAAAATAAAACAACAAATGTAAACCACTCCTTACTGCACAGTTTATGTGAGACAAGCTTGTTCAGAATTACTGTATTTTTGCTTTTGAGATTAGAGTCTTGGGAATTTGGATTAAAATTTGATATCAACCTACCCCTTCCATTTTTATATAATTCCAGGGTTAGACAGAACTTCAATGTTATTCCCCCTACAACCTCTCACCTAATCTTTACAATAGTTTGCCAAGGACATAGTCCAAGATTTCAAGTGAAGGGAAACTTACTACGTCCCATGATAGTCCGCTCAATTTTATTTCAGTTTAGCATATATTTTATTAAACTTTATCTTTCTAGGCTTCTCACACTACAGCAAGACTATGTACTTAAAATATACCTGTTTCCTTTTCCATCAAACACCCCCATATATATTTGAAGTTAATACTATCTCCCCATTTTATGTTGTAAGGAGAGCATAGTTTCCAGTCTGCCCTTTTCTGAGCTCCCTTTGGGGATTGTGTTCCTGTCCATACCCTTTAAAAAGTTTGTGGCACACACATGCTTGCCAGAATTTTAGGTGTGGTTTGTGTGTAGTCATTATGCATCTGCCATGGGGGTCCAAGATTGTTTTTTCCTGAGAGTGTATTGACAATTCCTATTAATCTCCAACTTTGTCTCATAGACGTGTCAACATGAGAGCAGTTCAGGTTGGGGCAAATGATTCTTTGCTAGATCTCAGAGCAAACTGTGGAAGAGAGTGTGTATTTCCTTTTATCACATGCTCAGAGGTCATATGAAGGTTAAAATAAAGCCTGGTAATAGTTTTCCTTTTGCTTATATGTGGATTCTGAATCTGATGTGTCCAGCCTGCTATCTGGCATAAAAATGACTCCTTTAGTCTTAGCCAGCTTTCTTTTCCTCCTGCCCCTCCTTGTAGTTCTTGGATTTTTTTTTTTTTTCTGTCTCGTTAGCACAAAGGAAATTCAGGGATGAATGAGCAGGTGGTAGATTGTTGGCTTTCCTTTACTTCCCAGAAGATGGGATTTCTTCTTTTTCTTTAAGCAAAATCCTAAGAGCTAGCTAGCCGGGCGGTGGCACACGCCTGTAATCCCAGCACTCGGGAGGCAGAGCCAGGTGGATCTCTGTCAGTTCGAGGCCAGCCTGGTCTACAGAGCTAGTCCAGGGCAGGCTCCAAAGGTACAGAGAAACCCTGTCTCGAAAAACCAAAACCAAAACCAAAACCAAAACCAAAAAAAAAAAAAAAAAAAAAAAAAAAAAAAAAAAGAGCTAGCTAGCTAAATACAAAGCAAGATATACTTCCAATATTTTCAAATGGAGCATTCCAGTTTAACAAACTCTACTCCTTCATCTTACATATTACATACATCCTACATGTGCACGAATGTATCTTTGTCTCTCTGCTGGGTTGTATGTCTTAAATGAGGAAGAACAAGCTTGGAAGGGTTTCAATGATGCCGTTTCTCACCTCAACTCCAGTGTTGTGCAGTTCTTAGTCTAACAAGAGATTAGGAAAAGAGAACTAGTACTGGGGGGGATTTTTGAACACCCTCCAGTACTTGTTTCACTTCTGAGAGAGAAAGAAAGGAAGCAACTTGGTTCCTGTTGTATAGATGAAATCTGGTTACCCAGAGCTCTGGCAGCTCTTCCAAGAATAAGATCATTAAAAAAAAAAAAAAAATCACTGAATGTCAGGGCAATTTGTTCCAGGCAAAGGTATCAACTTTAGAAAACTCCATATAGGCATTCCCCAACCAGGTGCCAGAAGGGTTTCTGAGCAGCAGTGAAATGGTGGTGCTGCCTCCACCCCACAGCTGGGTGTCTCTGGGTGATGTGATGCTGCCTCCATCCCCACAGCTGGGTGTCTCTGGGTGATGTGATGTTGACTGACAATATTAGTTACTTTTGCCTTCAGAAGTTTGACCAAAACACTTTTCAGAAACAACCTAAAGGAGGGAGGGTTAATCTTGGCTGCTGGTTTTGTAAGTTTCAGTCTGTCCTGGCAGAGAAGGCATGGAGGAATTTTCAGAGACAGGAAGGATCGTGGTGGAGACTCCTTACCTGAGGATGGAACAGGAGGCAGAGTGGCTGGGCCTGGGGCTGTGATGTCAAAGGCCGGCCCCCAGTAACTTGCTTTTCCCAGCCAGGTCTTGCCTCCTAAAGGTTCCTGTTTCCTAAAATATTGCCACGCACTGGGATATAGGCATTCAAAACAGAAACCTATGGGGATAATTCAATTCCAAGTAATATTCAATGCATAAGACTTGCAAGGATCTGGACAATGGTTTTACGGGGCTTTCTCCTACCTGGAAGGCTTCCCTGATCCCCTTCTTCAAAACCCTTCACTGACTTCATCTTTCACTCTGTAGAGAGCAATAGCTACACTGACATTGCTGTATGAAAAGGATGCTGACTGTCAATAGCTAATGACTTTCAGGTGGAAGAAGTGCTCTGTAAGCCCCTGACTACATATGAAATACATTCTTATGCTCTTATTCTAGAACTTTCTCAGATGCAATCTTAATTGGAAGAAAGTAGGAAGTTTGAATGAGAAAAAAATTTAAATTTAAAAGATGAAAATGGTCATTTTGTAAATGGAACTTTTGAAAACAGAATTGTGATGCCCACAACCATGCATCATCAAAGTGAAATGTTCTGTTAGTGGAGGGTTTTGTTGAAAATTGTGATTTTATTTTAGTCAATGTGTTCTTCTGGACTTTTGAGACCTGAGACATGGGTATGATTTTGAAATCTTGACTTTATGAGACTGTGGAAAGACATCCTTTCTACTTTCTAAGGAAGATCCATCAAGATGATAAAGAAATTAGAGTAACAAGTCCATGCATGTGAGAGCCAACTTCATTGTGTTCCACACCCTTGAACTTCCACTGTGCAAACAGATCTCCTTGCTCATGATGAGGAGCAACTGGAGAATGGATGAAAAACTCAAACACCTTTTGATGACATGGGGTCCAAACCTTTGTAGTGATTACCCATTTGACTTGAATCACAGCATTTCCAAGTTATGTACTGGGATGAACTACCCTATAATTTATAACAATAGCTAGGATTATTAGGCAGGTATCTACAAAACACATTTCGCTAACATAATATTTACTTTGAAAGAAATAACACATTGTCTTCATCACCTATTATTATTTCTTTTTTTATTCAAGTGGGTTGAAAAGCCAGTCCTGCACGTTTCCTTCTCCGCCTTTCATGACCAACCTCTTAGGTACCTTCTGTGTTCCATGGCTTCAATCATCTTTCTTGTTCCTATGCCATGTGATTATCACAAAAACATGCAATTTTTCTCACCTTCACTTTTAGGCTGGGAGTCCCTCAACCATTGTATCAGAGTCTCTATGAACAAGAACCTCTTTATTTATGGATATAGTTGTAGGATCTAGTACACAGACACTAAGGGAGTTTTGTTTCCTGAAGAGACTTTCTTATCCCTTAATATACTCTCAGTCTGGCCATGGCATTTGAAATATGACATTTAGTAAATGTTGATAAAATGGATTTGCTGATAATGACTCAATCCCTATGGTAGATGTAAATTTTTCTAACTTCATATTATATGAATTAACTTGAAAAACTTCTGATTCTATGATGTAACATTGTTTCTTATAATATTACACATTGAATTCAGTCACTGTTCACTCTTTTTTAACTTCTTTGACACAGATAAGTACTAAAAATTTAATAGCATCATGACAAGCACGTTAAAAAGAACTTTCTAAAAGCATTGCTCCTCCTAACAAATTGCATAGTAATAACAAAAGGAAAAATTAGTAAGTGTGTAGTGTGGAAGGGTGAATGATACCTTGGAGCAGTGGTTTTCAATGTGTGGGTCCTGACTGTAGTTGGACTTCTTCATTGGGACCATTGGCTCCCCAATATTGACATGGAGACTTATTAATTATAAAATCTCAACTGATAGCTTAGGCTTGCTCCTAACTAGTTCTTATAACTTTAATTAGCCCATATCTTTTAATCTATGTTCTTTTATGTGGCTCAGTTACCTTTACTCTGTACTCTCCATGCCACTTCCTTTCCATCTGGCTGGTGACTTCAACTTCTTCCTAGTGTTCTCTCTGTCCCCCAAAGCCTGCCTAGCTATTGGCCATTTAGCTTTCTATTAAACAAATTACAGTGACATATCTTCATACAGTGTAAAGGAATATCCCACAACACATGCTCCCTCCCTACAAGGGTTGCATATTAGATATCCTGCATATAAGATATTTACATTACTATTCGTAACAGCAAAATTACAGTTATGAAGTAGTAGCAAAATAATTTTATGGTTGGGGGTCACCACAATGTGCGGAACATTAGAAAGGTTGAGAACCATTGCCTTAGAGCCAGTGATAAAGATATCAAATACATATCATGCTGATTCTGCACGTGACAATCCGAGAAAGCTCTATCTTCCACTTTATTAAAAGTGCATGAACTCAATCTAGTCTTGAAGAATCATGAATCCAAAGTGACTCATCCTATAAAACAATTTGTTTCAATTCTTTCAAATGTCACAAAGACCAAGAAAGGCCAAAGAACTGGTATGATTAAAGGATAGTACATGTACTAACAGCATGCCCAAGTTTGGCCTTACATCAAAAGAACAACAGGAATGTCAGCAAAACTTGAAAAATGGTAAGAGGCATCATCACAATTATGATACAGATGGTAGGTTGAATAACAGCTCCACATCAATGTTAAGTTTTCTAATTTGTGGACCATGCTGTTACATAAGAGAAAATAACATCCTCCTTTCAGTAAAGACTTATGGAAATGAATGATAGAATGCAACCTCCTAGACAGGGCTGGGGGAGAACTCTTGGGTTTGAAGTCTCAGTGGGAGGTGTGTAGTGAGGGGTCCATTGTCACTGTGTTTGACAGATCATAGACCTTGGCTCCAGGGACTCGGGGCCTATGCTGAAGCAGAACACTGTGCCAATGAGACTACCTCATGGCAGAGAGAAAGGTACACTCCCAATCATTGGCTTCCTTCAGCTAGGCCCAACCTTCTAAAGTTTCTATTTTTCTTTCATTGAAAACAGATTTTTTTTTCACAAAATCTATTCTGATTATGGTTTCACCTCCCCCAAATCCCCTGAGATTCTCCCCACCTCCCCTCCCATCCTAATCCATGTCTTTCATGTATGGATTAGGATGGGAGGGGAGGTGGGGAAAATCTCGTGGGAGTTTATTTCTCTTGTTAGAAAACAAACAGGTATCTAAAGAATAATAATAAAATAAAATAACATAAAAGAAAAAAAACAGAATATGTCAAAACAAACAAACAACAAACCAAAGGAAAAACACAAGAAACACATAGACATAGAGACATACAGAAATCTCAGAAAAATGCCAAACTGGAAATCAAACTATATATGCAAAAGATCTGCAAGGTAAAAACAAAAATGCCCTGACAAAACATTATGAGACATCAAGCTCTTTTTGCATTGGTCATCTACTGCTGGGCATGGGGCCTGGCCTTAAGAGTGGTTTGTATACAGTGAGACACTTTTGGTGAAACTTAATTTTTCATTTGCGAGTAGTTATCAATTGGAGATAACTCTGGGCTAGGGATGTTGGCTGTGTCCACTTCCCCTCTCAGTACGGGGATCCATCTGGCATAAATCCCTGAAGGCCATATGCTTGCTGCCTCAGTCTCTGTGAGTTCATATGTCCATTGGTCCTGCTATGTTTAGAAGACCTTGCTTCCTCAGTATCTTCTGGCCCCTCTGACTCTTAACACTCTTCCTGCCTCCTCTTTGGTAGCATTCCCTGAGACTTGAGGGATTTGATGGAGACATCTCATCTGGGACTTAGTGTCCCAAGGTCTCTCACTCTGCTCATTGTCTGGTGGTGGGTCTCTGTATTTGTTCCCATCTATTGAGGGAGGGAGCTTTGTTGATGATGGTTGATCAATGCACTGATCTATGAGTATAGGAGAATGTCATCAGTAGTCATTTTATGGCTACATTTCTTTAGGAGAACAGTAGTCTTTGTTCTCCTAGGTCCCTGGCCTCTCTGCTCTCAGATTCTTAGTCACATGAGCAGTGTTATTGATGGGTTCCACCTGAGTGGGCCTTACATCCAATCAGCTGCTGGTTACTCTTGTAAGTCTGTGTGCCTATTGCAGTAGCACACTTTGAAGGCAGGTCATCATTGTCAACTGAAGGGAGGGTTTGTTGCTGGGCTGGTGTTTACCTCTCTCTTTTAATAGCATGCCGAGTACCTTCCAGTAGCATAAACACTAGTTCACAGGGGTGAAGACTCTAGGTAGGCACCAGCTCAACTTTGCTGTGTTCAATGAGTTGTGTAGGTGTTGTTTTCAGGCCTGTCAGTTTGCGGAGAGCAACCAATAGCCTTGGCAACAGCCTATTGTTTGGGAGTTTCCATGGGAACCCTTTGGCCAACAATTTGAGTAGATGTAACACATTCCCAGCACTGGAAGCTTCATTTGGTAGTGAGAGATTTCCATTTGGGGTTCTGTCCCATTATTTGGCAATTTCATTTAGATCACCTTCATACATGTATATATTTTAGGAAGATTCTACTGTATTATGTTTCCATATAACCTCTCCAATGGCCCTTAGGTTTAGCTGTCCCTTCTTGTATTTCCTCCCTTGTCTCCCTCTCCTCCTCTTTCCACTTCGATCTTCCTGCTCCTACCCCAGTTCATCCATAACTGTCTATTTGCTTTCCCCTTCCTAGGGAGATCCATGCCTCCTCTATATTCCCTTACCCTATACCTAACCTCTGTGACTATATGAATTATAGCTTGCTTATTGAAGTCTTTAACAGCTAACACATACATATAAACAAATATATACCACATTTGCATATTTGTTCTTTTAGGTCTGGGTTACCTCACTCAGGGTAATTTTTTTCTAGCTCTATCCATTTACTTGTGAATTTCATTTTTTTCTCCTCCTCCTCATCCTCTCTTTGTCTTCTCTCTCCACCTCTTCCTCCTCCTCTTCTTTTGGTTTCTCGAAACAAGCTCTGGCTGTCCTAAAACTTGCTTTGTAGACTAGGCTGGCTTTGAACTCATGTAGATCGACCTGCTTCTGCCTCCTAAGTGTTGGGACTAAAGGCGTGCACCACCCACCACTTTTTCAACAGCTAATACTCCATTTTGTAAACATACCACATTTTCTTTATTTTTCTAGGTTGTTTCCAGTTTTTGGCTATTATGAATAGAACAGTAATGGACATGGTTGAGCAAGTATGTCTGTGGTAGGATGAAGTGTTCTTTGAGTATATGTTCAACAGTGGCTTTAGGTAGCTATTTTCCTAGCTCCCCGTGGATTTGCCACACTGATTTCAGCAGTGGCTGTACAAGGTTTCATTCCCAACAGCAATGGATGAGTATCCCCTTACCCCACAGCCTCTCAGCACAAGCTGTAATTTGTTTTATTGATCTTGGTCATTCTAAATAGTGGAAGATGAAATCTTGATCCAGCTGGGATCTCCTGCTCCCCTAAGCTCTCTTTCCCTCGAACCTTGTCCTTCATTACCCCCACTCACATCCAGGTTGCTCATGTAGATCTCGTCCATTTCTCTGTCATTGGGCAATCTCTGTGTCTTTCCTAGGGTCCCATTTTCTAGGTAGCCTCCCTGGAGTTGTGTAGCAGTCTAGTCATCTTTGGTTTTACATCTAGTATACTCCTATGAGTGAGTACATACCATGTTTGTCTTTCTGAGTCTGGGCTACCTCACTCAGGATGATTTTTTCTAGATCCATCCATTTGCCTGCAAACCTCATGATGTCATTGTTTTTTTCTGCTGAGTAGTAGTCCATTGTGTATATGTACCACATTTTCTTTATCCATTCTTCAGTTGAAGGGCATCTAGGTTGTTTCCAGGTTCTGGCTATCAAGAACAGAGAGGGAGAAAAAGGAATAAGAGACCATGAAAATGAAGACCACATGGGAATAGGAAGAAGCAAAGTGCTAGAGAGGCCCCCAGAAATCCACAAAGATATCTCCACAATAGACTACTGGCAATGGTTGAGAGAAAGCCTGAATTGACCTACTCTGGTGATAGGATGGCCAAACAACCTAACTGTTGTGTTAGAAATCTCATCCAATGACTGAGGGAAGCAGATGAAGAGATCGACAGCCAGGCCCCAGGTGGAGCTCCAGGAGGGATTGTATGAGCGAGAATTGTTGAGAACAAGATTAGAAAAAGCACAGGGACAAATAACCAAACTAATGGAAACATATGAACTATGAACCAATAGCTGAGGAGCCCCCAACTGAATCAGGCCCTCTGGATAAGTGAGACAGTTGATTAGCTTGAACTGTTTGGGAGGTACCCAGGCAGTGGGACCTGGACCTGTCCTTAGTACATGAGCTGACTGTTTGGAACCTTGGGCTTACACAGGGACACTTTGCTCAGCCTGGAAGGAGAGGACTGGACCTGCCTCAACTGAATCTACCAGGTTGTGCTGAATCCCTAGGGGAGTCCTTGTCCTGGAGGAGATGGGAATGGGGGGGTGGGCTGAGGGGTAGAGGGGGAGGAGGGAGGGAGGAGGGAGGACAGGGGAATCTGTGGCTGATATGTAAAATTAAATTGCAAAATTTAAAAAAAGTTAAAAAAAAGAAAGATGAAATCTCAAAATAGTTTTGATATGCATTTCCCAGATGACTAAGGATATGGAACATTCCTTGAAGTGCTTCTCATCCATTTGTATTTCCCCCTGTGAAAATTCTGTTTAGATCTGTCCCCCATTTTTAAAAATTGGGTGGTTTCTTGATGTCCATTTTTTTTTTTTTAGTTCTTTACATATCTTGGATATTAGCTAGGCCTCTGTCAGATTTGTAGTTAGTAAAAAATCTTTTACCCATCTGTGGCCTGCCATTTTTTTTTGAATGATGGTGTTCTTTCCATACAGCTTTTCAGTTCTATGAGCTTCCATTTATTAATTGTTTAAATGTGCATACATTGAAAAAAATGTACGGTTGGGGATTTAGCTCAGTGATAGAGCACTTGCCTAGCAAGTGCAAGGCCCTGGGTTCGATCCTCAGCTCAAAAAAAAGTTAGTGGTACAATTTTAACATAAACAATCACATAACTAATACCTCTATCATATTTCTTCCTCTAAAATTCTGTGTCCCATATTCCTTTCCTATCCAGTTTAAATGTTGCTTCAAGTTCTCCAAAGGATAAGAAATCTAGTGGGTTTGGAGGACTGAGCATGTGAACTTGAGGGAGTACAATGTGCAACATCATATGGTGTGTACGGTGGTTTAGCTCTGTGGGAGTTTCTTCATTAACTGATTTCTCATGATCCTAAAATTGGCTGAAGCTTGAGAAAAGCTTCACGTGCTTAGAATAAAGAACAAAACCAAAAAACAAAAATAAAACAAAACCTTGGGATGAAGATAGAACTCCCAAGTTTGTCTGTTTCCAAAACAATTGCCATTTAAAACTAATGCTTCTTGTCAATATCTACCTTAACTATGTATGCTGTTGGCAGCCAAGGGGATTTTTTTGAAGCCAGGTGTAATTATACTTGGGAGCCTAAGGCAAGAGGATTGTGAGTTGGAGGCCAGCCTGGGATACATTGTGAGATCCTGTCTTAAAAAAAAAAAAAATAGGGCAGTAACATTAGACTCTTTTGGACTGTAATTGTGTATGTTGACTGATGGAATATCAGAGTGATTGGTGGTTACCAGGACCAAAGAGGTGTTTATTTCAGTGGCCTAGAAATGAAATTTGGGTAACAAAAATGATGGTGCATATTTGGACAGGGAATTTTATTTTAATAACCAAGAGCTTTCCAGGTTAGATGTCAGGGGTTAGTAGGAGAAAGATCTTGTATCAGTAATTTTCATTGCTTTTACAGCCTTACAATATTTCCTGGAGTCAGAACTTGGCCTTAAGTGGCTGAATGGATAGCATCACTATTATTAAAATATGGAAGGGGAAGAACAGGTTTGGTGAGAAGATAAACTTAGTTTTGGATGTGCTTATTTTGAGATGTCTGTTTCATGGGCAGTTAGAAACACATCTCATTGGCTCCAAGGGCATGTCAGAGCTGTAGCTAAAATTTTAGGAACTATCAGATTATAGGTAACTTGAAGCACAGACTCTGAATTTGGTATTTAATGCTAGCTCTGACATAGTGTTTCCTTATTTATAAATGGATACTATCTGACTCAGTATCTGAATCTGAGGGTTCAGAAAGAAAAACATAAGTAAGTTGTCTGAATCTGGTGATGAATTTTCCATCATTATGATTAGATTATGATAGAGGTACTTATGAAAAATTCCATTATAACAATTTTCAATTTTTAATGTTTGTGAATTTCTTACATGCATGTAATACATTTTGATCAAATGTATTCCCTATTCTCTTCCCTCCATCTCCTTTCTGATAACCTCCAGCCACCATTTTCCCTCCCAATTTTATGTATATATTTTTAGAATGCACTAAGTACACTTAATGCTGCCGGTATGTACATGGGTGTAGGGCCATCTACTGGAGCATGGGTAGCTTCTCAGGGGTCTCATCCTTGAAGAAATGTTTCTCTTCCTTGTCCATAAGCCATTAACTGCCAATAGCTCTTCAGCTAGGAGGTAGGAATTCATGAGCCCCATCCTCTGTCCATGCTGGGATTTTTGGCTTGCTCAATCTTGTGCAGATTGTCACAATCATTCTAGTTCATAAGTGCAGCAGCCCTGTTGTGTCCAGAAAACACTGTTCTGCTGTATCTATCTATTCCTCTGTTTCTTAAAATTTTTGATTCCCTCTTTCTGAAATAACTTCTGAGCCTTGGGGGAGAGGCTCAGAGGTTATTGCAGAAAGGGGGAATGATATCTCACTTATGGCTGTGCATTCCACAGTCTCTTATTCTCTGCGTATTGACCCATCTGGGTCTCTGTGTTAATTGCTCTCCACTGCAAAAAGAAGCTTCTTTGATGAGGTTGAGAGATACATGAGTTTATGGAAATAATACATCTTAGAAGTTGGTTTAAGACTGTGTCCATTTAGCAGAATAAAAGTAGCAGGTTCTCCCTCTGGTCATATAACCTAGCCACAGGTTCTTGTCCCTATTGACAGTACCAGGAATGAGTACTATTTTGTGGAGTGGGCCTTAAATATATCTGAAAATAGCTGCTTACTCCCATATTATTCATGCCACTATTGCATCAGAGGGCCTCTTTTTCCAGGGAAGTTGTTACAGTAGCTTTCAGAGTTGACAGGTAGGTAAGAGTGATGATTATTTTTTCCCCCTGGTGGCATGCACAATACTATCTATCACTGAAAGCTGGCCAGTAGAGATAAAGCTTCTAGGTCAGTACCAGCTTGCTTTCTTCACACTGTATGACTCAAGTATGTGGTGTCTTTATCAATAGGGTCTTACTGTCAAGTTCTGGGAGGCAACCAAGAGCAATGACCTGTAATGTATGAGTTATAGACCCCACAGACCAACAACTCTAAAGGAGGTAACTCATTTCTGGCATTGAACTTTTAATTTGATAGCTTATAGTGTTTAGGAGGGGTATTATACTCCTTGTTATGGTGTTACTCCATTTAAATTCTTTTCATATATGTATATGTTTATATTTTGGGAAGTTTCTACAGTAGTAGGTTTATATATGGTATTTCAAAGGTCCTTGGTGTTAGTTATCCCTCCTCACATTTTCTTCTTTACCCTGTACTGCCACCCTACATCCCACTTATTTCTTCTTGCTCCATTATTCCCTATTCCCTCCTTCATTTTTCTTAACAGCTAAGTAACATTCCATTGTCTAAATTTACGCACTTTTATTATACATTCATAAGTTGATGGACAACGAGGCTGTTTCCATTTCCTGGCTACTGTGAATAGAGCATCAGTGAACATGGATGAACAAGTATCTGCATAGTAGGACATAGAGTCCTTTGGATATATATGCCAAGAGTGTTATAGTTAAATCACTTGGTAGATCTTCTAGCTTTTTGAGGAACACCCACATTGAGTTATATAGTGGCTGCAACAATTACATTCCTACCCAAAGTGCAGTATTACCCCTTTTCCATATCAATAGCAGCTTCGTTGCCATTTTTTTCTTTTAATTTTAGACATCCTGACTGGGGTTAGATGAAATCTCAAAGTATATTTATTTATTTACTGTTTTATTTTATTGAAAATAGATTTTTTTTTCTCACAGAATAGCTCCTGCTTATGGTTTCCCTCCCTCTATACTTTCCAGTTACCCCCTACATCCCCTTCCACCTGGATGCAACCCCTTTATGTCTCTCACTAGAAAACAAATATGCTTCTAAGGGATAATAATAAAAGAAAATATAATAAGATAAAACAAAAACTAACACACTAGAATAGGCCAAAAACAAGCAGAAGGAAAAGAAGGCAAGAAAAGGCCCAAGAAAGATATAGACTCAGAGATCCACTTATTCACACACTCAGCAATCCCACAGAAACACTAAACTGGAAGCTATAATGTATACACAAATGACCTGTAGGTTAAAAAAGGAGAAAAAATAATATATATAAATAAAATAAAAAGATAAGAAAAAAGCTCTAACACACCATTATGAGACAAGGAACCTCCAAAGGTGCCATTGAGTGCCTTTTCTACTGGTCTTTTACAGCTGGCCATGCAGCCTACCCCTAAGAGTGGTTTGTTTCCCCGTGTCACTCCCTTGGAGAAAACTAACTTTTCATTTGTAAGTGGTTATCAATTGAACATAGCCTCTGGGTTAGAAATGGAGGCATGTGTTCACTTCTCCTTTTAGCTCTAGAACCTAATTTGGGGCAGACCTGTGCAGGTCATGTGTCCTCTGTCTGTGAGCTCTTACATGCATTGATCATGTGAGTTAGAGGGCCAAATTTCCTTGGTGTCCTCCATTTCCTCTAGCACTTTTCACTCTTTCCAACTCTTCAACAGAGTTCCCTGAACCCCGAGGGAAATGATTTGATGGAGACATACATTTTAGGGTTGAGTGTTCCAAGATCTCTCTCTACATATATTGTCTGTCTACAGGTCTCTGTGTTTGTCCCATCTGTGGGGCACATGGGCTGCAATGATGGCACCAAGAGGAAGTTTGACAGGTGGAGCCCAAGTTGTTTATGCTGAGATTAGATTGAATACAAATATAAGACAAGATGATGTCAACACATAAACATTGTGGACAAAGGAATGAGTATAGGGTGACCTTTAAAATGACTGGTTGGTTCCTTCCACCCCCTCCTAGGGTTCTGCAGTTTTCTGCTTTAAAAGATGCTTACTGCTTAATAATAAATGAGTTCCTGCTTGACTTGACTCCCTTCAGTGTCTGATTGTCTCTGGGACAAAAGGGTAGCTGGGGAACGAGTGAGTGGTGGTGCACTTACCTTTCCTTGGACCCACTCCATCCCCATTCAGGTGGGCTAAGACCCTACACCCATCTACTTGTGGAAATTTCATTGGTCATAGCTGCTTAAGGCAGTCATCTATGAGTATAGCAAAATGTCATTTTATGGCTATGTCTCTTTAGCAGAACAGTAATATTTGGTTTCCCCCTAGATCCCTGGCCTACCTTTTCTCATATTCTTAGTCACCCAAGCAGTGATGGGTATGGGTTCTACCTCATGGAGCGGGTCTTAAATCCAATCAGACGTTGGTTGGTTATTCCCACAAGCTTTGTGAAATCATTGCTTTAACATATCTTATAGGCAGGACACTATTTTAGATCAAAAAATTTGTGGCTGATTGGTGTTCATGTTTATTTTCTATAAGTGTGCAGAGTTCCTTTCTGCTAGAATGTAGCATGAATGCTTTATGTAAGTACCAGATTGACTTCTCCATGTCCAATGAGTTGTGTATCGGTGTCTTCAACAATAAGGCCTGGCCATCAATTTGTGGAGAGTAACCTATAGGCTTGATTGACATCAGCCTGGGTTGTTTGGGGGAATCTCATGGGACCCATTTGGCCAACAATTCAATTAGATGTAACACATTCTCAGTTCTGAAAACTTCATGTGGGGACAAAAGATGGCCAGTTGGGGCTCTGTCACCTCCACCATTTGGTGATTTTATTTAGATTGCCTTCATATATGAATATATTTTAGATAGGTTCTACTATGTTAGGTTACCATAATACCCCAGAAATGGCCCTTAATTTCAGCTGTCTCTCTATACTCTCTCCCTTATCCCCTCTTTCTTCCTCCTCCTCACTTGATTCTCCCATTCCAATCCCTTCCCTATCCATCTAGAAAAACCTGTTCTATTTATCTTCCCTAGGAAGATCTATCTGTCCCCTACTCCCTTACTCTGTACATAATCTCTGTGGTTTTATGGATTATAACTTGTTTATCACTGATTTAACAGCCAATTTCTACATATAAGTAAATACATAACATATTTTTCTTTCTGTGTGGAGTTACCTCATTTAGGATGATTTTTTTTAAGTCCATTAGTTTACTGCAATTTTTTTGTTTTTTCAGACAGGGTTTCTCTGTGTAGTTTTGGTGCCTGTCCTGAATCTTGCTCTGTAGATCAGGCTGGCCTCAAAATCACAGAGATCCACCTGGCTCTGCCTCCCAAGTGCTGGGATTAAAGGGATGCGCCACCATCACCTGGCCAAATTTCATTTTTTAATAACTGAGTAATGTTGCATTGTGTAAACCCATCACTTTTTTTTAATTCATTCACCTGTTAAGGAACATCTATGTTATTTCCAATTTCTGGCTATTAGAGCAGTGATGAACACAGTTGAACAAGTGCCTCTGTGGTAGGATGAAGTGTTCTTTGGGTATATACCCAACAGTGGTATAGCTGAATCTTTAAGGTAGATCTAATTCTAGCTTCTTGTAGAACCACCAACTAATTTTCACAGTAGCTTTGCAGTCCCACCAGCAGTGAATGAATGTTCCTCTTACTCCACATCCTTGCCAGCATGAACTATCATTAACTTTGTTGATCTTAGCCATTTTGATAAGTGTAAGTGAAATCTCATGGTAGTTTTGATTTGTATGGCTAAGGATTTTGAACAATTCTTTAAGTGTTTCTCAGCCACATGTCTTTCCTCTTTTGAGAATACCCTGCTTAGATCTGTGCCCTTTTAAAAATTATTTATTTTCTTGATATCTAGTTTTTTGAGCTCTTTATATATTTTGAACATTAGCTCTCTATCAGATGTACAGTTAGTAAAAAATCTTTCCCCATTCTGCAGGTTGCTGCTTTGTCTGAATGATGGTGTCCTTTGCCATGTACAAGCTTTTCAGTTTCATGAGGTCTAATTTTTAATTGTTTATCTTACTGCCTATGGTGTTCTGTTCAGAAAGTCCTGTCCTTGTGCCAATGAGTTCAAAGCTATCTCCCACTTTATCTTCTATCAGATTCAGTATATTGGGCCTTAAGTTGAGACCCATTTGAGTTGAGTTTTATACAGGGTGATAAGTATAGATGTATTTGCATTCTTCTACATGCAGACTTTCAATTTGATCAGCACCAATTGTTAAAGATGCTGTCTTTTTTTCCAGTGTATATGCCTGGCTTCTTTATTAAAAAAAACAAAAAACAAAAAACTAGGTGTTCATAGGTGTGTTGATTTGTGTCTTAGTCTTCAGTTAGATTCTATTCATCAACATGTCTGTTTTTAATGCCAATGCCATGCTGTTTTTATTATTTTAACTTTGTAGTACAACTTGAAATTGAGGATGGTGATACCTCTAGAAGTTTCTTTATTATTCAGGATTTTTTCAAACACCTGGATTTTTGGTGTTTGCATATGAAGCAGAAAATTATACTTTCTCAATCTGTGAAGAACTGTGTTGGAATTTTGATAATGATTGTGTTGAATATGTAGATTGCTTTTGGCAGGATCACCATTTTTAGTATATTGCTCCTATTACTGAGCATGAGAGATCTTCCCATTTTCTAATGTCTTCTTCTATTTCTTTCTTCAATGTCTTAAAAGTTTTTTTTTTTAAATCATATAAGTCTTTAAGTTTCTTGGTCATAATATTTATATTACTTGAGTCTATTGTGAAAGGTGTTTCCTTGATTTCTCAGTTCATTGTGTGTATATAGGAGGGCTACTGATTTTTGTGAGTTAATTTTGTATCCAGATACTTTGCTGAAAGTATTTATCAGCTGTAGCAATTTCCTAGTGGAATTTTAAGGGTCATTTAATGTATACCATCTTATCATCTACAAATAAGGATACTTTGACATCTTACTTTCCATCCCCCCCATGCTTGATTTCATTTACTTGTCTTATTGTCTTATTGTTCTAGTTAAGATTTCAAGTACTGTATTGAGTAGGCATGGAAAGAATCGATAATCTTGTCTTGTTCCTGATTTTAGCAGAATTTAATTTGATGTTGATTATAAACTGCCTTTACTACATTGAAGATTGTCCCTTGCATCAATATCTCTAGGGCTTTTATTATAAAGGGGTGTTGATTTTGCAAAAGGCCTTTTCCTCATCATGTGTTTTTTGTCTTTCAGTTTATTTATATGGTGGAATACATTTGTTTATGTTGAACTATCCCTGACTCTCAGGGATAATGCCTACTTGATAATGGTGAATGAACTTTATGAAGTGTTCTTGCATTTGGTTTGCAAATATTTTATTGAGTATTTTTGCATCTAGTTCATAAGGGCCTGTATTTCTCTTTCTTCCTTGGGTCTCTATACGATTTGGGTATTAGGGTAACCTTGGCCCCATAAAACAAATTTGGTAATGTCCTTTCTGTTTCTATTTTGTGGAATAATTTGAGGGGTATTGGCATTAACTCTTCTTTAAAAGTCTAGTAGAATTTTGTGCTAAAACCATTTGTCTCTGGGCTTTTTTGTTTGTTTTTTGACTAGAAGACTTTTAATGACTGTTTATCTTTCACGGAGTGTTACAAGTTTCTTGAATTTGCTTATGTGATCTTGATTTAATTTTGGTAAGTGGTATGTATTGAGAAAATTATCCATTTCTTTTAGATTTTTCAATTTGGTGGAGTACAGATTTTTAAAGCATGTACTTATGAGTCTATGAATTTCCTCAGTGTCTGTTGCTGTGTTCCCCTTCTTCATTTCTAATTTTGTTAATTTGGATATTCTCTCTCTGCCTTTTAGTTAATTTGGATAAGGGTTTGTTAATCTTATTTTTTTAAAGAACCAACTCCTAATTTTCATTGATTATTTTGTTTCTATTTTATTGATTTCAGCCCTCAGTTTGATTATTTCCATTTACTCCATTGGGTATGATTTCTTTTTATTCTCAAGCTTTCATGTGTGCTGTTAGTATGAGTTCTCTGACTTTTTTATGTGGGCACTTAATCCTATGAACTTGCCTCTTAGAATTACCTTTACTTTGTTCTTTAAGTTTGAGTATGTTGGCATTAATTTTCATTCAGTTCTAGTCTTTAATTTCTGCCTTGACCTGTTTTTAATTCAGTATAGAGTTTTTCAGTTTCCATGAGTTTGTAAGCTTTCTGTTTTTGTTTATATCTAGCTTTTATTCATGGTGGTCAGATAGGATGAAGTGTGTGTGTTATTTCTGTTTTCTTTTATGTGTTGAGACTTGGTTTGTATGCAGTTAATTTTGTAGAAAGTTCCAAGAAGTGCTGAGATGAAGGTATTTTATTTTGTGTTTTTGTAAAATGTTCTGTAGATATCTGTTAGGTCAATTTGGTTTATAATGTCAGTTACCTCCAGCATTTCTCTGTTTAGCTTTTGTCTGGATGACCTGCTTATTAGTGAGAGTGGGGTATTGAAGTCTCCCACTATCAATGTATGAGGGTCAATACATGATTTAAGATGTAGTATTGTTGTTTTATAAACTTGAATGCCCTTGTGTTTGATACATACATGTTAAGAGTTGCAGTTTCATGCTGAACAGTGATGGCACAGGCCTTTAATCCCAGCACTCAGGAGGCAGATCTCTGTGAGTTCAAGGCTAGCCTGGTCTACAGAGAGAGTTCCAGGTGAGTCATCTTGGTGAATTTTTCCTTGAATGTGTATGCAACATTCTTCCCTAACTGTTATGATTAGTTTTAGCTTGAAGTCTATTTTATCAGGAATTAAAATGGCTAAATCAGCTTGTTTCTTAGGTCTATTTTCTTGGAATATCTTTTTCAATGAGATGATTTCTATCCTTCATGTTAGGTGTAGCATAAGAATAGTTCCTGTTTTCACACCAATTTTGTTAGGCTGTGTCTTTTTACTGAGGTAATTGAGACCATCTCTATTGAGAGATATAGAATGGTATTTGTTGATTCTTATTTGTTTTGGTGTGTGTGTGTGTGTGTGTGTGTGTGTGTGTGTGTGTGTGTGTTACCTCTTTTGATTTGCTGGTCTGGGTTATTTATTCCTTGTGTTTTCTTGAGTGTGAGTAAACTTTTTCAGGTCAGCACTTTCCTTCTAGCATCTTCTTTAGGACTGGGCTTGTAGATAGGTATTGCTTATATTTGGTTTTATCACAGAATGTCTTTGTGTTCTCCTTTTATTGTTATTGAAAGTTTAGCTGGGTATATTAGTCTAGGCTGGCATCTGTGGTCTTTCAGGGTCTTAAACACATCATTTTAGGCCCTTCTTGCTTTTAGAGTCTCCATTGAGAAGTCAGGTGTTATTCTAATAGGTCTGCCTTTATAATGTTACTTGGTCTTTTTCCCTTGTAGCTTTTAATATTGTTATGTAAGTTTAATGCTTTGGTCACTATGTGTTGAGGACAATTTCTTTTCTGAACCAGTCTATTTGGTGTTCTGTATGCTTCCTGTACCTTACAGGCATGTCCTTCTTTAGGTTGGGGAAATTGTCTTCCATGATTTTTTTTTAAACAATTTTCTGGCTCTTTGCCTTTGGTTTCTTCTTCCTCTATTCCTATTATTCATAGATTTGATCTTTCCTAGTGTCCCAGACTTTCTAGATATTTTGTGACAACATTTTTTAAAATTTTGATTTAACATTTTCTTTGACCATGGTATCCATTTCTTCCATTGTGTTTTCAATACCTGAGATTCTCTCTCTTACCTCTTCTATTCTGTTTGGGCGCTTGCCTCTGAGATTCCTGTTTGAGTTCCTCAAGTTTTCATTTCCATTTATTGATCCTATTTTCACTTTCAGGTCTTGGACTATTTCCTTACACTGTGTTTCCAAAGATTTCTTTAAGGTGTTTATTCATTTTCTCTTTACAGACCTTTATAGTATTCATAAAGGCTATTTTAAGGTCTTTGTTTTGTCCTTCTGGTATGTTGCAATTCTAGGACATACTGTGGTAGGGTTGCTGGGCTCTAGTGGAGACAGAATGTCCTGGCTGTTATTGTGTTTTTAGGCTTGTCTCTAGGTATCTGGGTTTGGGATAACTGTGATTGTAGGTGTGATATCTGGTCTTGTCTTTGTTGGGTGGATGGTTTTGTTCTTTGTTTTTTGTTTCCCTCTCTGGTTCTTAGGAAAGTGTGGTGGCTGTGTGTTGTCTGGTAGGAATTCTGTGATCCTTCTATTTGTTGCCTCTCAGTGTTCTGAGCAACATATATTTCTAGGTATTGAGATCTGATGCTTAGGAATGGGTATGGGCTAGAAGGGGAGGACTGAGGTGGATCCACAGGAAGGAGGAAAGCAGGATGTTCCATCAGGCCCTTCTTAGTCCCCTGTGATGAGGGCAGAGTAAAGAGAGACCATGACAGGTAGTCTGTTGTAGAGCTGGGGATAAAACTGGATGACTGGGTTTGGAGGAGAGGTGGTCGAGTGAAGATCTGATGCTTGCCTACCTTCTTCACTGTCCTCCCTGCTTCTCTGGCAGGCCTGGGTGTAAGGTTCCTAGGGAATGTCTGCTGGAGTTAGCAGCTTGGATAATGGGATGAATGGGGAGGGAGCTTTGAGATTAAGATCTACACGGTCCACTGGAGATGGTGTCACAGAAGACGGGGAGGCTTCAGCAGACAATCTGCTAGAGTTGGAAATGAGACTGGGGAACTGGATTTGGAGGAGAGGAGGAACAGGTGAAGATCTGCAGTTAACCTATCTGCTTTCCTGGCAGGAGAGTCAAAGTGGTTTTAATTTGTATTTTCTGATGGCTAAGGATATTGAACTTTCAAAATAAGATTTCTGTTATTACTTTTTCTTCTTTTAAGAGTCCTGTTTAGTTCCATATCCCATTTCTTTCTTTTGGTTTTTCAAGACAGGGTTTCTCTGTGTAGCCTTGGCTGTCCTGGAACTCACTCTATAGACCAGGCTGGCTTGAACTCGGAGATCCACTTGCCTCTGCTTCCTGAGTGCTGAAATTAAAGACATGCTTCACCATTGCTTGGCCATGCCCCATTTCTTACTTGGTTTGTTTTCTTGATATTTAAGGATTTTTTAATTTTCATATTCTAGATACTAACCTTTTCCCAATTGTGTAGCTGGTAAAGATTTCCCCATTCTTTATGTTGTAACTTCACTTAAATGATAGTGCCCTTTGATATAAGAAGGTCTTAGTTCCATGAAGTTCCATTTGTCTGTTGTTGGTCTCAATGCCTGTGATACTGGAGTCCTGTTCAGGAAGTCACTTCCAATGCCAGTAAGTTTAAGTGAATTCCCCACTTTCTCATCAGATTTATGTTGCCTATGTCTTAAGTTGCAGTCCTTATCTATTTAGAATTGAGTTCCAGGGTGAGAAGGATCTAGTTTCATTCTTCTACATGTAGTTATCCTGTTTGACCACATCTATTTGTTGAAGCTCTTTTCTTTTTAATGTGTATTTGTGGCCTCTTTATCAAAAATCAGATGGCTTTAGGTGTGTGGTTTTGTATCTGGGTCCTTAATTCTATTCTATTGATCTTTGTGTCTGCTTTTATGCCAATATTAGATTTTCATTACTATTACTCTATTGTATAACTTGAAATAAGGGACAGTGATACTTCCAAGAATGATTTTACTGTTCAGAATTGATTTGGCCATCCTGAATCTTTTGGATTCCAAAATTTCAGGATATTTTTTCAATTTCTGTGAAGAATTGCATTGGAATTTTGATGGGGATGTTGAATCTGTAGGTTCCACTTTTCACAAAATAAATTTTACCAATCCATGAGCATGGGAGATCTTTCCATTTTCTGGTGTCTTCATTTTCTTTCATCAATGCTTTAAAGTTGTATACTTCTTTGGTAAGATTTTTTTCGAAGGTATTTCTTTTTTGGAAGCTATTGTACATGGAATTGTTTCCCTGATTTCTTTATTATTTATAGTTTGTATATAGAAAGCCTAATGACTTTTGTTTGCTTGCTTTTTTTTTTTTTTTTTTTGGAGACAGGGTTTCTCTGTGTCATTTTGGTGCCTGTCCTGGATCTCACTCTGTGGACCAGGCTGGCCTCGAACTCACAGAGATCCGCCTGGCTCTGCCTCCCCAGTGCTGGGATTAAATCATGCACCTCACCACCTGGCTTGTTTGATAATTTTTTTTTTTTTTAAGATTTATTTATCATGTATACAGTGTTCTGCCTGTACATATGTCTGCAGGCCAGAAGAGGGCACCAGATTTCATTGCAGATGGTTAGGAGCCACCATGTGGGTGCTGGGAATTGAACTCAGGACCTCTGGAAGAACATCCAGTGCTCTTAACCACTGAGCCATCTCTCTAGCCCCCATTGTTTGCTAATTTTTATACAGTTACTTTGGTGGATGTGTTTCTCAGCTGTGAGAGTTTTCTGGTAGAGTCTTTAATGTACAGAATAACATCAGCAAATAAAAATATGTTGACTTCTTACTTTCCTACTTGTACCCCCTTTATATCTTTCATTTGGCTTATTGCTTTAGCTAAAACTTCATGTGCCATATTGAACTGGAGTGGGGAGAAGAGACATCCTTGTTTTGTTCCTGATTTTAGTGGAAATACTTTTTCTCCATTTTGATGCTGTTGGTTGTGGGCTTGTTGTATATTGCCTTTATTATGTTGTGTCCTCTATATCTCTAAATTCTTTTTATCATGGAAGGATGATGTATTTTGTTCTAGGCCTTTACTGTATTTAATGAGATGAACATGTGGTTTGTGTCCATTAGTCATGTTATGTGATGAATTACATTTGTTGTATTACATGTTGAACCCTGCATCTGTGATGAAGCTGAGTTGTGGTAGATGATCTTTTTGATGTATTTTATTGAGAATTTTTGTTACTGTGATCATTAAAGATATTTGGCTTATATTTTTTTGGGGGAGGAGTCTTTATCTGGTGGGCTATCAGGACAATACTTGTTTTGTGAAGATAATTTGGAATGTTTCTTCCTTTTTTATTGTATGAAATAATTGGTGGATTATTTGTGTATATTAATCTATGAAAAATCTGGTAACTCTGTGCTGACTTCATCCAGCCTTGGTCTTTTTTTCTTAGTTGAGAAATTTTAAAATACTGCTCCATTTTGTTAATATTTTTTACTCATTTAATCTTTAACTTAGGTCATATACATCTATAAATCTATCCACTTCTTTTAGATTTTTCAGTTTAGTAGAATATAGATTTTTTTTGATTTTCTTGAGACAGGGTTTCTCTGTGTAGCTTTGCGCCTTTCCTGGAACTCACTTGGTAGACCAGGCTGGCCTTGAACTCACAGAGATCCACCTGGCTCTGCCTCCCCAGTGCTGGGATTAAAGGCATGCACCACCACCGCCTGGCAGAATATAGATTTTTAAGTGTATCCTTATGAGTCTTTGTAATTCCTCAGTGTCTGTTGTAATTTGTCCCTTTCAGGTGAAATTTCCATAGTTCAGGGGTGAGAGTAATGGTTTTGTAATCTCTCTCTTTTCTAATTTTATTATCTTGGATCTTTTCTTTCTTTTGGTTACTTTGGCTAAAGTTCTGTCAACTTTCTTAATTTTATCTAAGACACAATTTGTTTCAAAAATTCTTTGATTTTTTAAAAAAAATTCAGTCCAATAAATTATATCTTCCCTTCTACATATTTTTGTGCTTGTTCTTTTTTAAAAAAGGTCTTCAAATGCATCATTATTAATTTGAGATCTCAATTTTAGGAACTTAAAAATTTCCTTCTAATAACATATATCTTGCCTAACACAGAGAAGTTAAACTGATGCCTATCTAGAAGTTTACCTCTCCTGACTAGTGTTCATGATACTTGAAGTTATTCTGCACACCAGAGGAGAAAGGTAACCATCAACCAAGGTACAAACCTGATTATCTACACTAGTTACCTGACTGCAAGACATGCTAGTGCAATAATGACACAAATTTGTAGGAGTAACCAACCACTCTCTTGATTTAGGGCTCACTTTATGAGATGGAGCCCATGCCTGTACTGTGTGGCCTAGATCCTGAGATTGGATAGGGCATAGGCCTAGGGGAAAACCAAGTATTACTGTTCTGCTAAAGGAACATAGTGATAGGATAAAATGACATTCTGCTATATCCATAGATTGGAGCCTCATTCAGGCACTCGTAGAAAAGCTTCTCCTTGAAGTAGATGGAAATATAGGGACCCACAACTGAATAAAGTGCAGAGAGTAAGGGACTTTGGAACACTCAGTCCTAAGTGGGAGGTCTTCATCCAGTCACTCCCCTCAGGGCTATGTCGAAGAGGAGGCAGAAAGAGTATAACAACCAGAGGGGAAATGGTGTCTTCCAGACACAACAGGAAAGATATACATATGAACTCACAGAGCCTGTGGAAGCATGTATAGGGTCTATACAGGTTCTAACAAGATGAGGTCCTAACTCTGAGAGGGGGAAGTGGACATGGGTTGCCATCCAATGGAGTCTCACCTAAAGGTTGGCCCATGCTCATCAGTAGTGGCCAACACAAAATGAATTCATTGGTATTTTTGTAGACTTTCTACCTCATACTCCCTTGTTTGGGCATTTCTTGTCTTACTTGCCTGTTGCTTATATATTATGGTTTCCAATTTTGTGTTTTTATGTTGTGTGTGTGTGTGTGTGTGTGTGTGTGTGTGTGTGTGTGTGTCTGTCTGTCTGTCTGTCTGTCTGTCCGTGTGTACATGTTTCTTTTCTTTAGTTTTGTTTTTTGTGGGGGGAGAGGAGGAGGAAGGAGGAAGAAAGGGAGTGGAGTTGGGTGGGTGGGGAGATGGGGATGACGTGGGAGGAGTTGGTGGAAGGGAAACCATGATCAAATATATTGTATGAAAATTTTTGATTAAAAAAATCCTTGACCCAATATTCATTCAGTAGAATATTCATTTCCTTAAATTTTGGTGCTTTCTATTGCTGCTGCTATTTATTTTTATTTCATTGTGATCAGATAGAATGAAAGTTATTTCAACTTTCCTACATTTGTTGAGACTTGTTTTGTATCATAATAGTTTTGTCAACTTTGAGAAAGTTCCATGGGCTGCTGAAAAGAATATGTATTCTTTAGCATTTGGGTGGACATTTCTTGATGTCTGTTAGACCTACTTGATTTATGTCATTTAACTTCAATGTTTCTTTTAATTTTCTCCCAGATGACCTATTGGTAAGAGTGTGTTATTGAAATCACTATCACTGGCTTTGACATAATATATGATTTTTAGATCTAATAGTATTAAGTGCTTGTGTTTGGCTCATCTGTGGTTTGAATTTTAATATTTTCTTTTTTTTTCCTTAAATGAGTATGAAGTGACCTTCCTTATTTCTTCTGACTAGTTTTGGTTTGAAGTCAACCTTGCCAGATATTGAATTCCATTTGCTTGGAACACCCTTTACTCAACTTTATTTTACCTCAAGGTGGGTGCTTATTATCAATATGAAATCTGTTTCTTGGGAGCTAAAAGATGACTTCTATATTCCAATCCAATCTGTTAGTCTGTGTTTTTTGTCTCCTTTGTCTCCCCTGAGGATTGAGGCCATTAAGAGTTATTGAATAACATGTTAATTCCTATCATTTTGTTGTTTTGTGTATTTTTCTTAGACTTCTTTTGATTAACTGTTCTAGGACTGTTTCCAATACCATCTTGTATCTGTCTCTTTAGACTGATCTATTCTTTCCAGTATCCTTTGTAGAGCTGGCTTAGTGGGCATAAATTCCTTCAATGTTTTAATCATGGAAGGTTTTTATTTCTCCTACTATAATTTTGCTGGGTGTAGTAGTCTAGATGGCATCTATGGCCTTCAGAATGTATAGAACGCCTATCATAGATGTTCTTGCTTTTAAATTGTATTATGTATGCATTGAAAAAAATCAGCTGTTCCATTGATGGCTCTCCTTTACATGTGACTTGGTCTTTAGCTCTTGTGGCTTTAAAAGCTCTTTTTGTTCTGTACACTTAGTCTTTTGGGTATTTTATATGTGGAGTTTTTATTTGGTGTCCTGTATACCTTTTAAATCTTGATGTGCATCTCTTTAGATTTGAGACCATTTTTTTCTATGATTTTGTTGAAAATATTTTGTGCATTTGACCTAATATGGGGTTCTTCTCCATATATATATGTATATATACACATATATATGTATACATACACACACATATAATTAGTTTATTTGGTCTTTTATTGTGTCCCAGATTTTTTATATTTTCCATTCATTTTTTAACATTTTCTTTGAATGAGTGATCCAATTCCTCTACTATTTCTTCAAGTCCTGATATTCTGTTGACCACTTGGATCACTCTATTGAATTTTTTCATTGAGTTTTTCATTTAACTTACTGATTTTTTCAAGTTATATTTTAGTTTGCACTTCAAAAATTATTTTATTTTCATATCTTGTTTTGTTGCTTTGTGTCCACATCAGCATTTATCATATCCTCTATGAGTTCCTTGAATATATTTATATAATTGCTATTTTGAAATCATTGTGAGTCATCTAATTTGCTTTGCTTAGGGACATTACTATGAGAGTACTATTTTTTCAAAGCAGACATATTGTCTTAGTTATTCATATTGTGTTTTTGTGATGAGACTTAGGCCTTTGGAGTTAGGCCACTGGTAGTGTTTCTTGGTTTATTTATCCTACTTTTGTTGATTTTTTTTTTTGTCAGGTAGTGGGCAAGCTGAATGGTGCTTGCTTCAGACTTGGGGCCACTCAATGTTGATGTGCAAATAGGGTATCAAGTAGTCTTAGCTCAGCTAGGGCTAGGTGCAGCTTGTGAGCACAAGAGAAAACCTTCTGTAGGGGTAGATTTTTATTGCAGATCCTCAGAAGTCTGTAGAAGGCTCACAGGGTCTTATAGGTAGTCCTTAGGTGTCAAGGGCTAGGGTCCAAGTGGGAGTGAGTGGTATTTATTACCTGAGGGAGGTATGCAGGGGTGGAACTGTAGCAGAGGTGGGGGCTACCTGGGGGTGCTCAGGACTATTGGTCCTCAAGTGGCAGATCAGGATCATAGTGGTGTGAGAGTCATTTCCTGGAGGATGTGCATTCAATCTTCTGTAAACTGTTATCATAGAAAACACTGTTTCACAATGGCATTTTCATAAATACGTATTATTAAACTCTACCCTTGTTCATCCCTATTGCCTACCCAATCCTCTTTCCATCTTCTGCTTGTGTCACACACATTATCCTCTTTCCATAGTCCCCTTTCCTTTAGACTTTAGTCCATTTTCAGTTCTATCTATCTATCTATCTATCTATCTATCTATCTACCTACCTACCTACCATCTACCTACCATAGACCTACCCACCTATCTATATACCTATCCCTGTCTGTGTATACATTTAAATCTAGATTCTACACACGAGAAAACATGTGCTAGCTGTATAAATCTAGCTTATCTCATGTAATGATCTCCAGTTTTACTCTAGTCTAAAACTGTCATTTCATTCTTTACAGCTAAATAACATTCCATTGTATATATGTACCACATTTTCTTCATCCACTTGGTGATGGATATCTAGGCTGATTCTGTAACTTAGCCATAATGAACACTATCATGAGAAACTTGATGACCAGATGTCTCTATAATATGCTGACTTATATTCCTTTGTATATATTTCCAGGAGTGGTATAGGTGGATCACAAGATTTTAGATTTTGTGGAACTTCCATAGTGATTTCTATAGATGGTCCTGGGAAAATTGGATATCTATCTATGTATAGAAGAATGAAACTAAATCCTTATTTTTCACTATGTACAAAATTAAATTAAAAAATATGAAAACTGAAACTATCAAACTACTCTAGGAAAACACTTCAAATACAGGTATAGACAAGAACTGTTTGAAAAGGGAGCCAAGCTGGGCACACTATAGAGCGAGATCCAGGACAGGCACCAAAACTACACAGAGAAACCCTGTCTTGAAAACAAACAAACAAACAAAAAAAAAACAAAACAAAAAAGGGACCAAAAGCTGAGAGAATAATTACAATAGGATTGCATTAAAAAAGCTCTATACAACAAAGAACAGAGTGAAAAGACAGCTGCGGAATTGGAGAAAAATCTTTTCCAGTTACACAGCTGACAGGGGACTAATGTTTCGACTACACAAACAAGCAAACCCCAAGCTCAAATAATCCAGTTAACAAACTGACAAAATATAAGATGGTGAATCCATACATGAAGAAATGCTAAATATCCAGTCACTATGGAAACACAAACTGCTGAGGTTTTGTCTCGCCCATCAAAATGAGTATCATTAAAAACAACAGCAAACACTGTTGAGGTTGTGGGAAACAGGAACCCTTATACATTGCTTGTGGGAATGTAACATAGTATGCTGGACTTTTGACCTGCTTTGACTAAAAGCATGTGGTGGACATGATGTTATAGAACTTCTGAGGTCCTACAGCTCTCACTGGACTGGTGTGGCATGCTGCTACTGCATGAGGAAGTCCAAGCTACTCACCTTGACGATGAAAGGCTACACTGAGGGATTCCAGTCATCATACTAGTTGCCAGCTATGTGATCCATTCAGTCAAGCCTCCAGATGAGCAGCAACTTGGTGACTCAGACAAGGCTAACCCAAATTACTGATCTACAAATTGTGAGCATATACAATAGCTTGATGCTCCAGTGGTGGCTTGGTATGCAACAATTAGGTGTGTGAATGTGTCTTAGTCTCTAACACTGAGAATAAGAAAGAGTAACTTTAAACCATACAATAGAAATTTAGGTTACTCAATAGGATGAAGTTCTAGATTTTTAAGAAGTAGTACCAGTTTGAGCCAGTGAGATTCTGTCTTAAAAAAAAATAAATAAAAAAAATTAAGGCTGTTATAATTTATGTAGACCACTCATTTCTGTGACCAAATATCTGAGATAACTTAAACTGCAGGGGGTCTGTGGCTCATATTTTCAGAGGTCCCACTTCATACTTCTTGGCTTTGTTGGCTCTGGGACCCAAAGTGAGGCAGAACATCACAAGCAAAAGCATATGGCAGAACTGTTCATCTCATGGTAGGCAGGAAGAACAGAGAAAGAGACCTGAACCAGATATAACCTTCACTGTCACATCTCCAGTGATCTTCCTCCAGATGGACCCCGAGTCCCAAAGTTTTCACACCTCCCTAACCAGTGTCACCAAATTGGGAAAAAGTATTCAACATATGGACCCCTGGGATATAGGTCACATTCATACCTGGGATGGTTTGTGAACACTGTCTATAAAGGTAGGCTGAAATTTCTAGGTATCCAAATTTTCTTTAAGTTCTAGAGCACCATGAAATTTCAACTAAGTTCTTGTGATTTAGCCACTCCATTTTGACTTCATATATGTACAAACTAGTTTTGTTTTGAGACAGGTTCTCATGTAGCTCAGGCTGGCATCAAATTGTCATATACACAAGAATGGCCTTGAACTCTTACCTTTGCCTCCCTGGATCACTATGCCCACTGTGTACATAGTATCATACCTTTCAAGCTGGCGGGATCTATTGGTTCATCTTTCATAAAGCATATGATGGATCCCAAACAGCTATGATACAGTAAGGGCAACATAGAAGAGTACTAGTGGCTACATTCATGAGTTCCCATGTCAAATTGCTTCAGATGTTGGCTCAACTGCCTGCCAGCTGCAAATTTATTTTTTAACCTCAGTTTCACTATAGAATGGAAGAGGGAAACATCATTGGATTGCTGATGGGATTAAGAGTTAGTACTAAAAACATTTAAACTAAGATCTAAATGCATTTTAGATATTAGTACTGTCATGATAGTAGGGAGCTACCCAGGTCTGGAAAGCAGTTAGTACTGGTCACTTAGTATTTCTGGGTCTTTGTCTTCTTAGGTATAAAGTAAGGTTTACCACACAATTCCTACAGTTTATTTTCATTTTTAAAATTCTATGACCCAGTATTTAGGGTCTGTTTTTATCTACATCTCAAATTTGTATTTTTCAGATTTTTAAAAAATTTACTTAGCAATTATAGGACCTTCTAGTCATGACCAGTTATTTGCAACACTGCACTTATAAGTGATAATTTCTATTAAAAATTAAAAAAACATTTATAAGTGTATGAGTGTTTGCTAGCATGTATGTAATTTAAACCACATGTATCTGGTGCTTATGGAGGTCAGAAGGGGGTTGGATCCTCTGGAATTGGAGTTATAGTTGTGAGTCACCATGTGGGTGCTGGGAACCAAACCCAGGTCCTCTGCATAACAACCAGTGCTCTTAACCACTGAGCCATCTCTCCAGCCTCCATAAAACATGTTTTAAAACTAATACCTGGCTAGAAAACATTTAAATTCTCATACATAATACTTTCCTGGCTTAGAAAAATTTAGTATTTATTTTTATGCATTGGATAAATATTTATTGTGTAAAATTAAGGAAAATATCCTTTGAAACAAAAATATTTTACTTCAAATTTTACCACCCAACTGTGTCCAACATTGATAGTCTTGTCTTTCATTTTTTTTTCATTGCAGTTTTGAGTGGTATGTATATTTTTGTATTAATTTTGTTTTACTATTTTATATAATTTCACATAATTATAGCCATCTAAAAGAGTGGAATTTTAACTATTTACGGAACACTGTAAGATAAGTTAACAGCTTTCCTTTTGACTGTTAACTTATTAAAATTTTATCTGCTTCAGACAAAAGCATCCATAATTATAGCTCCATTACATTAAAAATACATAATTTTGGTTCCATACAGCTAATATTGAACAAGATAATTTTTGTGCATATGTGGATATATGGATTGTGTGTGAACAGGACAAAGGTCCATGTTGTGTGTCTTCAATTGCTCTCAGGTCTCTAACTGAACCCAGGCCTCATCTGTTTGGTTATGCAGTAAGCCCCAGGATTCTTCTGTATTGGTCTCCTTAGTACAGAGATTGCAGGTGCACTGCCACCACGGACTTGGTATTTTTTTTTTTTTTTTAACTGATTCTTTGTGAATTTCACATTATGTACCTTACCCCAATCACACTCATTTCCTAGTCCATCCATATCTGCCCTCCACCCTTGTGGTATTTTTTTCTTTTTGTTGAGACAGGATTTCTCTGTGTAGCTTTCTTTCTTTGGCTGTCCTGCAACTTACCCCGTAGCCCAGGCTGGCCTCGAACTCAAAAAGATCTGCCTGCCTTTGCCTCCTGGGATTAAAGGATGTGCCACTGCCGCCGACCCGACCCTCGGTATTTCTTCTAATATGGGTTCTGGGATCAAACTCAGGTTTTCTTGCTTGCTTGCAAGCACTTTACTGACAATGTCATCTTCCTAAACCCCAAGTACGAGTCTTAAAGGTTGTATACTACCATCATATAGAAGCAGCAGTTTATAGTATATTGACCTATAATCTCCATTAGTTTCTCGACAGTAGAAGCTGCAGATCATTTTTCTATCCTATTCTGTTCCAATTGGACAGGACCTATGCAAGCATTCTATTTAACAATCCTACTAATTGTTTACAAACTCCATTTGTTTATAAACTTTGTGATTTTTCAAAATGATTTTGGTGATTTTCTTCACAAACACAGAGCTGAGTGTGGTGGCCAGCCTGCAACCCCAACTTGGTGAGAAGGAAAGCTCAAAGGCAGGAGAATCCTGAGGTGAAGGTCAACCTAGACTACTCAAGAGAGTTCCAGGACAGCTGAGTGATTTAGCAAAACCAAAAACCAAACACACAGAGCCTACCTTCCTAAACTTTACTGTTTCAGAAGCTCGCAAACTGGAAGCTTAAGTTAGATAACTGTGGTTTTCATTAATCTTATTAAGGGCAAATGGGCGCTCTTAAACTATCCTGACCAGTAGTACCTGACGCATACTTGAAGTTAGCAAGGACAAGAATTCCATTCTCAGAGTTGGGAAGTTAAGGGCAGCAGCAGCTCGCCCTGAGAAGCAGCTGGAGGTTTGCAGACTTGACAGAAGATGGTCATCTTCAACCTTGGGGGGATTTTTCCAAGCAGGAGGCTGGGGCCAAGGAAGGAAAGTGCGTGCTAGCCAAGCGATCCAAAGTCACTTTCAGGTTTGCACCATCAGGACGCTGCAGGAGTACCAATCTCCTACCAATGGTTCTCCTCCTCGGAGCCTGATGGAGACTCTTGTCTCCCAAGTTCCAGAAGGCACACTTTCCACAACCGTTGGCTAGCCAACACCTGACAGCCTTTTCGGATCCAGTCTACTCGGCGTCGCCTTCCCAAGGCTGCCTGGTTCGGGCCGGCCGCCGAAGCGCGCGGCGCGAGCAACAGTTTGGTGCCCGAGCAAGAACAGCCCGGGGGAGGACGCGCCCCGCGGCTCTCACTCACACCTCTCCGGACGCACGCAGCCTCGGGCCGGGGCTCCGCAGCCGCCGGCGCCGCCGCCGCCGCCGGCGGGAGGACGCACGGGCGCGCGCCGGCGAGGCCCGCCATCCACCCCGCCGCCCGCGGCGCCGCCGGCCCCGCAGCCTCTCCTCTCCCCCGCCCGCCCCCCCAGGCCGGCCCCCGCGCGCGCGTCGCCTCCCCACCGGGGCTGCCCGCCGAGCGCATGCGCGCCGCGCTGCCGGGCGTGCCGGCCACACTCCCCCCACCCACTCCGTGAGCTTGTCACTTCCTGCCCTCGCCCCATCTCCGTCCGGGGTCAGTCAGTCGCTCCCTGTCGCAGCCGGAGACTTGTCTGCTTCCCCCTTCCTACCCTCTCCACGGCGGTCGCTCGGGCTGTCCGGGGAGGGGGCGGCCGAGAGAAGAACGGGACTGACTTCAATAAAGTTTCCCGAAGCATCTGCTACCCGCCAGGCCCCAGGTGGGGGACCCGCGCAGCTCCCCGCCCCTCTCCAAAGCCCGGGGGACCGTTGCAGGTGGAGCGGCGCTGAGGGGAGCCGGGCTCGGCGCGGCCGTTGCTCTGGCGAGGGGCGCCTCAGTCCTGCCCGCTCCGGTTCCAGCTCCTTGGGCTGCTGCGCCCGGCGGTTCCTCCTGTCAACTGCCTGCGCCCGCGCGCCGCCAGCTCGCCGGCCCGGAGCGCGGAGGGCCGCCTTGAGCCGCCACCGCGGCCCGGGGACGTGGTGAGCTCTGGCGCTTCCGCGTCCGCGCCGCCGGGGGACTCTTTGGGAGCGCGCCGGGCCGCAGCCCGCTCGCCTTCGCGCGGTGCGCCGGGGCTGCGCCAGGTGGGGCCCTCCGCCGCGTCGTGCGCCCGGCCGGTGCCGCGGCCCGCTCGCCCGCTCGCCCGCCCGCCCCGGGAGTTGAGTAAGTTGGGCGCACTTGGCGGCGCGGACCCGACCTGCTCCGGGGAGACCCCGACGCACGTGCGTGGCGGGAGGGCGCGAGCTTGTCCTCGGCCGCGCAGGGGCTCCGGTCGCGCCCCGCTCTCCGCGCGCTCGCCCGGCCGGCCCGGCCCGACTCGGCTCGGCTCGGCCCAGCCCGGCCAGGCCCGGCCGGCGAGGCCGCAGCCGCCTGCGCAGCCCGCCAGGCCTTGGCCGTGCGCTGCGCTGCGCTGCGCTGCGCGCCGGACGCTGCGTTTCCGGGTAGGGCGATGAACCTGTGCGGGGGACTTGAGGCTTGGGAGGCCCGGGCGGGCGTCCGTTTCTTTTCCGAGCGGAAGGTGCGGGCCCCGGGGTGGGAGAGCCGGGAGCGCGTGCTGGGCAGGTCTGTGGAGATTGCAGCGGCGGCCACCCACCCCCGGGGAAGTTCAGGGTCGGTGACGGGTTTGTGCTTCTGTCCACAGCCGAGCCGCAATGAAGAGCTTCTCACAGTGAAGAGAAAATAAATAGGTCGTACCCATTAAAAATGCCTTTGAGGGACAAATACTGTCAAACCGACCACCATCATCACGGATGCTGTGAACCAGGTAAGTCCGTTTCCTTGCCCAGTGTCTTTGCTCTCCTCCATCAGAGCCACTTCGTCTTCAGTGTTGTCTCTAAGAAAGTCTTTCCTAACTAACGCGGGGTCTGTTTCTCCATCGTAAAACTAAAAGCCTGGACAAACTAGAGATCTCCCTTGCTTGATTCCCCCCGGAGAAAGTGCTGCAAGTGTCACCGTCAATCATTTCCACGAGATCAGTCAGCTGCTTTTCCTTTTTCAAGGCTTTCTTTCAGTTAGTGGTTTACTTCACTCTCCGAATGTTTCAGAGGGAAGGAAAAGGCAAAGCTGGATAGGTAGGTGGTGGAATGCTGGCATTCATCTTTATGAAAATTGCTTATCACCGAAATAAGTTTCCCATGCAGTTTTTTTTTAAACCTTAGGAGAATGTGTATGCCCCGGCCCCTCAACCCTCAAATGTTTAGTTTGGGTCAAGAAGATTGCACTTGAAGGGATTTTTTTTTTAATTTAAAAACATTTAAAATGGGATAGAATTTATTGTATTGCATATTACTTAGAGTACTTAAGTATATTTCAGGTATTTTCAGTTGAAGTGATTCGGTTAAATTTATAATATTAAAACTTTTTGACTCATGAAGAATATTAGTGAATTTTAATTTGATAGACATTGTACTTGTAAGCTATTGATGGTTCTTAGAACTTTGGCCTTAACTTAAAAGGGCATCATGGAAAACATACTGTCACTACAGATAAAGGCTGTTTTATTCTAGTTCAAAGACAAGTGTTTATCATTTTTACTTAGAAGTTACTAGAGTTGGTATGTTTTTTTCTACTTTGGCTTGTTTTTAATTGAAATATTTTAATGACACTCATGTATCTAGGTTTTTACCATAGTTTATTTTAAATAATTTTTTGAGAAGGCAAAAATGATAGTAGTAAAGGGGAAGAAACTTCTTTTAAGAAAACATTGCTGAACATGACAATAACTATTTGGCTCCAGCCTTATATCTGTTGTATTTTGTTGTATCAGTAATAACCTAATAGAACAATTGCCTCTAGTTAGTTTTTATTCAGCTCCTGGCCCATCTAACTTCAGTGCCCTTCGTGCTGACATCTTGTGTGTCTGAGGTGAAGATGTGTTGCTTACATATTCTGGAGTTGAGTAGCAGTTACTGTTTGCTCATTCATTTCTTCAACAAGTCATTATTGAACATCTCTTAGGTGCCAGATGTTACCCAAGGCATTGGGGATATAAATGGTGAAGAAGACAGTGCTTCTTTATAGCTTTTGAGTGAGACGAGATAGATTTAACAAATAAATAAGGTAATTTCTGAACATGATTTATGTTAATTAAGCATTGAAAAGACTTACTGCCTTTAAAAATGCTTCCTGGAATTTAATTTTTAAATGTGGATTGAATTTTTTCTTTCCCATTAATAAGAAATCAGTAAATACCATTAATTAAAAAATTAAAAGTTACTGCTTATTAATATTTTCTTCCTTAGGTAGAACTAAATACTTTGGAATATTTACTTCAGTGGAAAGCTAGACATTTGCTGACTTTTAGGTTAGTTCATTGTCATTATTTCAGGGAAGGCCTGTGCTGAGTGAGGACATTTCCAGATCTGAAAGAAGTATGGTGATGAAGATGTCCTCACAGGGAGCAATGGTGATGTGATGTTTGGAAACTCTTGAATGGGCTTTCCTGAGTGGTCTGTCTTCATTTGCATTACGAACAGAGGGTGAGACCTCAGATGAGAACGTTCCTGAAGAGACCATTTTGTTTTGATGGAATGGGTCAATTTAGAGTGAGAGGTGGCATTAGAAGTCTCAGTACACACACACACACACACACAATTTAACAACTTTTTTAAACAGAAGTTTTCAGCAGTTAAAAGTACAATGGTACAAGGAATCTGATGTAAGCATCATGCAGTTAATCATTTATCAGTACTTGGAAAATCTCTTTTCCATCATCTTTTCTTCACCTTCCCTGACAATTCCTTTTTCTGTTCTCCAACTGCTCCTTCACCTTCTGCATTTTGGAAATAAATCCTGGATATCATAATTAGAAAGATCTCTAAGGAGCTTATTTTAAGGCAGGCAAGAACTACAAAAATAGATAGGTGCTCTTGGAAGAGTATAAAGTAAAATATTCTGAGGGTTTGGGTGTTTTTTGTTGGGGGAGATAATTTTTTAAATGTTTATAGCATGGATGGGTCTGATCATCTGATCTTGGAACAAGCAACAGGTTATGTAAGAGGACGTTTTAGAATGTTATATGTAAGTGTGCGTGTGCGTGTGCGTGTGTGTGTGTGTGTGTGTGTATACACACACATGTATACATATAGATGTATTCATATACATATATTTGCAAACACATTTCAAATGAAAAAGTACATTTTAACAGTGGGAGCTACACAGATATGTCTGCTAAGTAAATGTGCCCGTACAGACAGGGCCAAGACATGAGGCTTATTTAGAATATTGTCTCAGGGTGTTTGTGTGCTCTAGTGGAAGTGTTGTGAGGTGGTTGATAAGAACCTTTGCTCTAATCCTGAAGTTGAATATTGTCATATGGAAGTAGAAGTGGCATATTACAGAAAGTTTTCTGGAGCACACCCCCAAATGAGGAGCTCTGACAAAGTCTCTTTCTCCTCAGAGCTCTCTTTTACTGTCTTTGTTATTTTTCTTTCTCTTTTTCTGTTCTCTAATTCTCTGCTTCTTGTCCCTTAGAAAGCTAGACCTTAGTTCTCTACAGTTGGTAGATTTTCACTCTCTTTGTAGCTAATTATGCTTAATAGTTATCAATTGCTATCATATACAAATACTGAAAAGCGATCCTCTAACTCAGCACTAACAGACTGCTAATAAACCTCTGCTCTTGTCTCTCTTAAAGGTTAATTTGACTTACATTTTGTGAAAAGATTGTTTTTGGTGCAAGGAAAACAGTTGTACATGATATTGCTGATGTTGCTGGAATGTTTACTGAGCACTTGCTATATCCCTGGCTGTGTTTGATTAATTTTCCTCATATCTTATTTAATAATTACAAAGTTCCTTTTTTTTGGTAATTTGTTAGCTCCGTGTTGGAGACAAGGGGAAGAGATCTGAGCATTTAGCTGTCTTAGTGGCAAAGAGCCACACAACTGACATGCAGGAGTGTGCACTGGAGTCCCAAATTTCTTACTGCTGCAGTTACTGTCAGTGTCCTCAGCCGAGTTAGTTGTCTGTGTATATTCTTTTGATGTACGTAGAGTGTTTAAGATTTTATTTGGTGAGGTGATACTGTCCTGAGAAGAGGTTCCTCTCTTACTTGAGTACTTGAAGTGTGAGGGAGAGTCTAGGGCTGCATCTGTATGCATAGCACCATGGCCTCAGCTAATCTGTGTCAAAAATGGAGTTGCTCTCCAGGCCTAAGATGCAAAGCAGCAGTAGCACATCCAGTTGAAGGGAACTTGCTGCCCCAACCCCTATACAGAGAGAATGGTCCCTGGGTTATGGTGGCATTAGTTGGGTAAGCCATTATGTTCTTAAAAAGTAATCAAATGGCCAGTTTTTCTTCACTATAGCCTGCAGTTTGACAAGTGACAGAAACACAGTTGTCCTTTTCAGCTGCCTCGTGTCACATGATCTCATTTTTCTGCTCATCTGAGAATTTTGCAAAGGGGAGGGGGCAATAATGCTACTAGATTTGAAAGTGAAAATTTTTATTTCTAAAATGGAAAAGTTATCTTACTTTACTTCTAAAATGCCTAATTTCTATGCTCTGATGTAATAGAAATGTGAGGCAGAAAGTGAACATCATCCTTGATAAACCTTTGCTAAATTCTTTCAGTACCCTTCCAAGATAACTTTCTCTTATCATCTACACACATACCGATATCAACTAAATTTATGGATTTCAGTATCTGCATAAATATGTGTTAATGTAAATAAGTCATAGTCTATACCCTTTGTTGTCAGTACAGTGGAGCTGGCTGGTGCTTTTCAGCTATTATGTGACTATTTCATAGCTTTTAGTTTGGTCCCTATAAAGAGACTTTGAAATTTGAAGTTTCTCTCAATTAAATACAGTGCTACTACACAGTACTTCAATGGAAGTCTTGATGCCTATGATTGTATACTTGTCTATTTCTTTCTTAGGCAGTTGGGTTTGAGTTTTGTTCTCATGAGTGTCCAGGGTGCTTGACCAGGTGATTTTTTTAAAAAAATATTTTATTGTATATATTTTTTAAAGGCTTTTGGAAGGGTTTACTGGGTATGGTTAAGCCACCATAGCCTTAAGGGTTTTTGTTAAATGTAGTTCTATAAGGGGAATAAAAAGGCAAACAGTATATTCTGATGCCAAGGCAGTAAGCGTTGGCTGTTAGCCCTAACAACTGGCCTTGACTGAGTCTTTAATGCTGAGAATGATTGAGGTCTTCCCTCCATTGCTTCATTTGTCTTATAATTCTCATTATTAACATGATTGTGGCAAACTATTGTTTGATTTAATAGTAAGTGATTTAAATAACCCTTTTTTGTGGGTTGGGGTATGTGTTTGTCTCCCATGTAGTTTATATCCTGGAACCTGGAGATCCTCCTTTGTTACAGCAACCACTACAGACATCCAAATCTGGTATTCAGCAAATAATTGAGTGCTTTCGATCAGGTATGAACATTTTAGTTATATTTTTCAGATATCACACAGTAATTAAAACTATCTAGAAAGCCTGTATATTGGTTTTCTCTATAGTATATTTGAGTTGTCATGTTTTTAAGACAAATGAATAAATATTGACCTAGTCTGGAAATTTTTATTCAATACTACCTACTAAATAGTAATTAAAAATTTTCTTTTTACTATGGTTTAGAGGAATCTAGTGTATTTTAAGATAAAATGCTCTTATTCTTAAGGCAGTCAGTTATTTTAGTTCTTTATAAACTTGGGTATAAATTGTATTAAATTATGTGAGATATCATAGATTAATTTCTTATTTCTGTTTTAAGGGCTTACCTCCTGCCAAACTCTGGAGTTTTCATTATCTTCACTAGAGCACAGAATAGAAAAAAAAGACTTGTTCTAGCCTTGATATCTTCAGATATGTTTATTAACTTTTTATTCCTTTTCTTTAAAATCTTATTTTACATAGATGAATGTTTTGACTACCTGTATGTCTGTGAACTACTTGCATGTCTGGAGCCCACAGAAGCCAGAAGAGGGCATTGGATTCTTGGAGTAGTATAGTTATAAACAGTTATGAGCTGCCATGTGGGTGCTAGGGAATTGAACCTGGGTTCTCTGGAAGAGCAGCGAGTGATTTTAACCTCTCAGCCACATGTCCAAACCCAAGCTTCTGTTTCTTGTAGATTTTATAGGAATTGGCTATGTTATATTTGTGTAGTTACAGTTCAATGCTTTAGAATAGGTGTTATGCATTACATGTAAGTGATTGAGAAGTGAGGACTCCTGTGTTATCAGTGAGATCATAGATTGCTATGATTCTTACAACTCCTTATGTATTTTTCATAGATTTATGTTCTGACATCACTGTTCAATCAAGCATCAATAAGCAGATAAATACAATGAATTGGCACCTAATTAATGCATAGTAGGATCTCATCATTATTTAAAAAAAAATAAGTTTCTTGAAGTCTGTTTTAAAATAGTATAGGAAGGGATTGGAGAGTTGGTTCAGTGGTTAAGAGTGCTTATTATCCTTGCAGAAGACCCACATTCAATTTTCTGCATCCATGTAACAGTTTATAGCTGCCTGTAACTCTTAATTCCAGGGGAACCAACATCCTCTTCTCATGCAGGTGACTTCATACATGTGATATATATGTATGTATGTATACATACACACACTCAGGCACACACAAACAAAATACATTAATAAATTGTTTTTAAAGAAAAAAATTGTAGAGAAGTGAAATAAACATTTGCTTTATTTTATGATTCAAAGAAATAGGTTAACTTTTTCTCTGAGTTTCAAGAACCATTTTGTAGACTTAGACATGGCTTTTATGTTTGTTGTCTTTACTACAAGAAGTGTCACAGTACCTGTCTTACGCCTATCTTTATGCTAGGTGTCTACCTGATTTTGAATATTTGTTGTTACTTTTGATACCCATCCTTGATTAACAGAATAATCTAAAATCAAAGTCGCCTATGATGAATAAACAACTTTCATTTGTTAGGAGTGGTTTATATTTCTTGCATAAGAGAATATTAGTTCATTTCTGTTTGTTTTAACAATTTTAAGACAGGTAATTTTTTTTTGTTCTTTGTAATGAAAATGAGAATAATAGTTTTCCCCATTTAGTAGTATAACTTGGTTTCTTTTAAAAAATTCAAAATTTAGAGTTAAGGTTACTTTTTACTGCTTTAGTTTATTACTGTATTTTTTTATGATTACTCCATAAATGATTTATCTTATAAAATGCTTTTCAGAAGGTTATGTATACTACAAAGTTTGTGTGTTTTTTTATTTTGGAAGGTGTTCTATTGCTGTAAAGAGACACCATGACCATAGCATTTCTTACAAAAGACTTTATCAAGGCTGGCTTACAATTTCAGAGGTTTAGTTCATTATCATCATGGCAGGGAGAATTGAGGTATGCATGATACTAGAGCAGGAGCTGAGAGCTACATCCTGGTCCACAGGCAGAGAGAGAGAGATACACTGGGCCTGGGTTGGGCTTTTGAAACCTCAAAGCCCACCCCCGTGACAGATTTTTCAACAAGGTCACACTTCCTAATACTAATCCTTTCAGATAGTGCCACTCCCTGGTGACTAAGCATCCAAGTATATGAGCCTATAGGGGCTGTTGTTGGTTGTTTTTGCTCTTTTGCAGGGCTTGCCACCCTCCCAAATAAATACACAGGGAGACTTACTATTTCTTTGAATGCCCAGGCTTAGCTTGGCTCATTTCTAGCCAGCTTTTCTTATCTTAAATTATCCCATCTATCTTTTGCCTCTGGGCTTTTCCTTTCTTACTTCTGTAAATCTTACTTTCACTCTTACTCTGTGGCTGGCTCCTTTTCTCGCTGCTGCTTTCTTGCTGTTTCTTCTTTTTTCCTCCCAGATTTCTCCTTCTGTTTGTTCTCTCTGCCCACCAGCCCCACCTATTCTTTCCCCTGCCTGGCTATTGGCCATTCATTTCTTTATTAGACCATCAGGTGTTTTAGACAGGCACAGTAACACAGCTTCACAGAATTAAACAAATGCATCATAAAAGAATGCAGCACAGCTTTGCATCATTAAACAAATGTTCCATAGCATAAACGAACACATCTTAAAATAGTATTCTACAACAGGGGCTGTTCTCATTCAAACCACTAAGAAGGAAACTAAAGATGGAATTAGTGTTTTCTTCCTGCACTACAGTCATTGGTTGTCTGTGTTTACCAGTTTTTTACTACATAAGCTAAAGATGGGGCGGTGAGATAGGTGATTGGAATTGATGTCATGCCACAGCTGTTTGTGTGTCTTTTGAAATGTGTTTGTTTTAGTTAGAGATTTTATTGCTGTGATAAAACACTATGACCAAAAGCAACTTGGTTAGGAAAGGGTTTATTTCATCTTATACTTTTACATCACAGTCCTTCATTGAAAGAAGTCAGGACAGGAACCTGGGAACAGGAGCTGATGCAGAGGCCATGGAGGAATGCTGCTTCCTGGCTTGCTTCCCATGGCTTACTTACTCAGCCTTCTTTCTTGTAGCACCCAGGCCCGCCTGCCCAGGGTGGCACCACCCACAGTAGACTGGGCCTCCCATATCAGTCACCAATCAGGAAAATGCTCCACAGACAGGCCTAGAGACCAATTTAGTGGGGACTTTTCCAGTTGAGGCTCTCTTCTCAGATGACTCTAACTTGACATACAGTTGATATAAAACTAGCTAAAAGTGCTTTTAAAAAATCTCTCTAACACATTGAGTTATTTTTTAATATAGAAAAATTCTGAAAATAACTATAATTTAGATTAGAGTTGATTTAGAAATATGCAGTGTTGTGTAGAGAAATTAATTTTGGATTAAGAGAGAATTAATTCATTATTGTGTCCCATATGTCAGAAATTTTAATTTCCTCAAGACAATAATCTCTTACATATCTAGTCAATCTAAAGTCTATTGAAGCAGCTCTTTGTAGGACAAAGGTGTTTCAGGCTAAAGTAAACCTTAGGAGAATGACTTAAGGTTTAATGTCCATTCTAACCTGAGATTCAGTTCCTCCCTGACCCAGTCTTCTATAAGCACACCCTCAGTGACTCATCTCTTTCCAGCCTCTTTCCACTGTATCTAGGTCACACACTTTGCGTTGAAAAAAACTATCCTGGTAGTGCTGTGTATCCGATAGGTACTTGACAGTACAACTGTAAAGTTCATGAGTCTGCTTAGTAAGTGACAGGCTAAGTCAGGTTGGATAGGAGTGCTGTAGGATCTGCCTTCATCTTCAAGCTCAGATGTTGGTCTTCAAGAACTACTGTGCCATCTTTGAGTTTCTTACTTTCTTCCTTCCACACTGGCCTGTCCCTGAGCTGATACGAATTCCTACCCAAACTGGAAACCCACAAAGACCTCTGTCTGGAGAAGGAGTTGACTTATCTTCACCAGCTCATGTGTGCTGCATTGACTGCTGGGCAGGTTTTTTTTGTTGTTGTTGTTTTGTTTTTTTTAAAGATTAATTTATTATATATACAGAAGAGGGTACCAGATCTCATTACAGATAGTTGTGAGCCACCATGTGGGTGCTGGGAATTGAACTCAGGACCTCTGGAAGAGCAGTCAGTGCTCTTAACCACTGAGCCATCTCTCCAGCCCCTATGTATATAGTTTTTTAAGTGTTACAAATTAATTTTTTTTGTCATTTTTGAGGAAGGTTCTTATGTATCCCAGGTTGACCTCAAACTTGCTGTATAGCAGAGAATGACCTCTGGAAGAGCAGTCAGTGCTCTTAACCTCTGAGCCATCCCTCCAGCCCCCAGATAAATCCCCCCCCCCCGGGGGGGGGGGGTGAGGACCGAACCCAGGGCCTTGTGCTTGCTAGGCAAGTGCTCTACCAGTGAGCTAAATTCCCAACCTGCTGGGCACTTTTTAACCCATTCTTACTGTTTTAGATTTCAGTGTTTGTGTTTGCTTTGCACTAGTTTCTTGGCTTTAAATAAAAAAATTCTTTCTGACCTCTGCTATCTATTTATTTCTCACTGCTTGATTTGTAAAATTTAAGTTGTTTTTTTTTGGGGGGGACGGGGGGAAGAATTGATATTGTGGATATAACAGTTTATCGGTCAAAAAGAAAGCTTCCCTACCCCTTTGCACAAGTGACTACTGGTGCCTAGTTGTGTCCTCTTACTTTTATCCATACATAAGCATATTCTTGTTTCCTCCAGTAGAAATGGTAGCAGATGTACATTCTTGTCTAGCTTTGCTTTGTGGGTAGATTTGGTTGTTGAAATTACTGTAGAGTTAAATGTGGCTCTAGATTTTCTACTCTGAACCCTGATGGATGACTTGAAACCTGCTGTTTGCTCTAAATACTAGCTTCTGGTACTACCTCTTCTATGTTCTATGCTTTCCAGGAGTCTTATCATGCCTGAGTAAATACTTGTAGGATCACACCTGGGATGTGATGTCCTCAGGCTTCCCTCCTTTTTCTTAACATATTTGGCTGATCTTCCTTCCTCTCTCACTCCCTTCAAAACATAGTTTTGAAGAAAAAACACACAATACCTTTAGATATTTACTGAATATCTTTTAGGTATTTATTTACACTGATTTAGTTGAGATTATATTCTGTTAGACTCTTAATCATCTTACAGAGGCAAAAAAACTGTAAAATGCCCTAAATTAGAAACAGGAAAGTGAGGGAAGGTGTTCATCATTCAAACAAAACTAGTCTTTAATATGAAATTGACATGTTAAAACTTAAATGTATTATATCAAATTATAGAGAAAAGGTTCTGTACATATAGAATATACTATACTACTATATGCAAGGAACTTCATGGTCCCCTCCCCAGGAAAGAATAAATTGTTAATTTGTGGTATGCTGGTAAAAAATAAGTATTTTGTGTAACGGTTCTTGTCGTTGCCTTCCTAGATTTTATCATCTCAAAGTTACTTTTTTTTTCTGATTGAAGTAACTTTAGTTGAAGTTAGTGTAAGCCATGACTGAATTTATGATGCTGTATTTTTAATTCTAGATAATCTTAGCATGGAAGTAAGGTCTGTGAAAGGTGTATAACAGAGAGTGCTCTATTCTTTGATGTGTGTGTGTGTGTGTGTGTGTGTGTGTGTGTGTGTACACGTACGTGTGTGTACCTGTGTACATGAATGCAGTGTCTGAGGAGTCCAGAAGAGGGCATCCAATCCCCTGGAACTGGAGTTATAGGCTGTTGTGAGCCACCTGACATGGATTCTGGGAACTGAAAGTAGTCATTTGGAAGAGCAGCAAGTACTCTCAACCCTGAAACTATCTCTTCAGCCTCAACCCTGAAAACATATTCATTAAGATTTATATATATATATATATATTATCTTAAAAAAAAAAGACCACTGCCCGGCAAGTAGATAGAGTTTTAAAGTAATCCTGCTTATAAATTTATGTGTCAGTATTCCATTATCAAAACTCTTACCCTTTGGTGTTTTTTTGTTATTGTTTTTGTTTTTTTTTAGATCCTGGTTGATGATCTATTAAACAGTTAGCAGTGACTTCTAATTTAATTTAAGAATCTAAGCAAGAAAGAGATTAATTTTTTTAAAAAAGGAATTGTTTGGAGAAAATTGGCATGGCTCTGTTTCTCAGGATTCAGACTGTAGACAAACTTTATGTTGCTGTCTAGATGACCATGCCTGTTTCTCGGGTGAGGAGGAGTTTTAGTATGACATACATAGGCTGTGTTTGTTTTGACAAAGCAGTCAGAAAAATGGTAGCTGATTTTGAAGAAATCCATTGTGTTCTGATGTGAAAAATATAACATCTTAAATGGTGGCTGAAACTAGAGGAAATCTTTTAATACCTGTTTATGCAACAAGACATATCTTACCTTTTCCTTTGTAAAATGTTTGTATGTGGAATCAGAAAACCTTTTTGGTTATCAAGTCAACTCCACATAGTTGAAAACAGTGATATCATAAATATATAGAAACTTTATACTAGAAGTCATTCAGGCATTGTCCTGAGGACAGACAGTAGTACAGGTGAGTGTCAAAGAGAACTTTTCTCTTAGGTATCTTAGCACAGTAGGTACATAGAACAGTAACTCCTGCAGGATAGTGGGAAAGCTGGGTAGATGTAGGGGCACTGAGTGCAGGTGAGAGTGTTGTATAGGAAGGTCAGAGAAGGCACACTGGCAGAAATGACCTCTTACCTGGGTCTGAAGTATCGTAAGTGAGTCAGACTAGGGAAGGAGACATTATAGTAAGAATAACATGGGTGATGCTGTACAAAGGACAGAGGAGCAAGAGAACATTTGGTGGATTTCTTACCAAATTTTAAAAATTTACCAAGCAGTTTCCCCTCCTTCCTCTCTCTCATCCACCTTCCTTCTATCCCCTACCCTCCACTCACTCCTTCTCCATCTCCATTCGGAAGGGTTTATTGTATTGCTGACCCAAAAGAAATTGGTGTGCCTGAGTCAACAGTAACTGGTGGGCTCTGTGTGTGTGTGTGTGTGTCTGTGTGTGTGTTTGCATTTTGAGGGAAGTGTTTATAACTGATATGTTAGAGGAGATACTTTTTTTTTGATGCCTATTGGGAGTAAGTAATAATGCTCACTACTGAACCATTAACTAGGATTAATTAAGAAATTGATGTCTTTTTCTGTGATTGAGAGATCATAGTGAACAAAGTGGTTACTTAATTTAAGGATATAATCTTTTATACTTCACTGTTTTTAAACTAATTATAATCATGTTTATATAAGATGGGTAATGTTTTCAATATGCTGCTATTCACTTATTTAAATTTAAAGTTGAATTAAATCTTAGTTTTTTATTATTTTTAATTATTATGTCTGTGTGTGTGTGTAAGTGTAGGGGTATACATGTGAGTGTAGGTACTTGCATGGGCCAGAGATGTTGGATCCTTCGGGAACTGGAGTTGTAGGCAATTGTGAGCTGCCAAATGAGGATGCTGAGAACCAAACTTAGGTCCTCTGCAAGAGCACATGCTCTTAGTCACTGAACCATCTTTCTGACTCCTTTAGTTGCATTTTTTTAGTTAAATAGATTCCTTTGTTTTTCTTCAATATTTTTTCCTTCAATGTTTTGACTATTTTTAAAAAAGATTTATTTTTATTTTATTTGTGCAAGTATTTTGTTTGCATGCTTGTTTGGTACCATGTGTATGACTGGTACCTGCAGAAGTCAAAGAAGTTGTTGGATCCCCTGGAACTGGATTTATGGATGGTTGTGAGCCTCCACATGGGTGGCAGGAACCTAACCCAGGTCTTCTGCAAGGGCAGTAGGTACTTTTTACTGCGGAGCCATCTCTCAGAATAGTCCAGATTGCCTTGCTCATGAGCCTCTTGCCTCTGCCTCTTCAGTATATCCTGCTGCTGGTCTATTTGCCACAGTAGGCTCTGTTGACAATTTTTTAAGGCAAGATTCAATCTCTATTTTGAATATAGTGGATCTTTTAATTTATAATTAGTATGTAAAATTTTCATTTTTTTTTCTTCCCACTAGTCTTATATTCAGCTACATTTTGTGAAACTAAATGTGCATCTGTTATAGAGGTTTAGCCAAAGTATTTCAATCCCAGGTTTACTGCGTCTAGTTTGTTAATCACTTTGGGGCTAGTTAGGAACCAAATATAGCTGTCGATCATGAAGTTCTTTTGTAATGTGAAAGGACTAGTTTTGGTTTGTTTCACTCTATGATACAAGGTGGATGAACCAAAAATGCAGGTATTATATAGCTCTTTAAGATAATATAACTAGACTGGATCAGATTTGTTATCTTTAAACACTTAGTAATGTTCTAATAACCCTTAAAACAACATTTTGCAATAGAATTTTGAGAGATGACCCATCTTTAAAATGATGATAAGGGGTTGGGGATTTAGCTCAGTGGTAGAGCGCTTCCCTAGCAAGCACAAGGCCCTGGGTTTGGTCCTCAGCTTTGGGGGAAAAAAAAAAGACAAAGGTAAAGTGATGATAAAATATACTCTTAATAGTTAGATGTAAATAAAAATAGATTGCTAAAGATTGGGTTAGACACATTGAACTTTTATAACTCCTACAATGTTTTTCTTTTTATTTATTCTTCTCTTATACAATATATCTTGACAGCAGCCCTCCCCTTCCTCCTCTCCTCTCAGTTCCCCCTCGCCCCTCCCCCTCCTCCAGATCCAAGGCTCCTTCCTTTCCCTTCAGAAAAGATCAGGCTTCTCAATGATATCAACCCAACATGGTGTAACAAAATGCAGTAAGACTAGGCACAAACCCTCACATCAAGACTGGACGAGGCAGACCAGGAGGAGGAAAAGGGTCCCAGGCAAAAGAGTCAGAGACACCCCACTCCCATTGTTAGAAGTTCCACAAACACTCCAAGCTAAACAACTACAGCATGAATGCAGAGGACCTATAGTAGACCCATGCAGGCTCCATGACTGCTGCTTCTGTCTCTGTGAGCTCCTGTGACCTGCTTAGTTGACTCTGTGGGCTGTGCTTTCCTGGTGTCCTCCACCCTCTGGCTTCTACAATCCTTCCTCCTCCTCTTCCGAGGGGTTTTACCAGCTCCATGTAATGTTTTGGGTGTGACAGACCTTATAGTTTCAATTTCACTATGTTAAGGTAGTTTATATTCTTCAGTAGTACCAGAGCTTTGTAGACAGTCAAACTCGTGTTAAATGATAGAACATTCAGTAATTAAGTGTTCTTAAGGGTATTATGCAGGATACCTTGTCAATGAAAATAACAAAATTAAGGTATTTATTATTAATTAGTAAGTTACTATAGCAAAGACCTGTAGGAAGTCACAACCAAAAGTCTTGTGCTTTATTCCTTGTGGATGCTTTAAAGAGTTGATGATTTTTGCCAATTATTCTATGTCTGTTGATCTTCCACCATAATGCTTAGATTCCCTAGGTCAGTAGCATCTCTCTGTTAGTAGAACTGAACACCTTGTGGTTATAAATATAGTAAGCTTGGTATTGGCTGCCTTGAGGATTTATAATCAATGGATAAGACAGATACTGGACTACAGTAATTATATTGATAAGTAATTGGAATTGGGGTAAGAGTTCTCATGGATAAAAGATTGAGATATATAAATTGATAGCACTATCAAAAAGCCTGAGCAAAATTCAAAATTCTCTTTCAGTAGGGAAAGAGATTCTCTGCTTTATCACAAAATAATATAACTCTATATTGGCCCAGAGCCTGAAGTAATATAACTGAATTTTAAAAGGATATTCATAAATAATCCTGTGATAAGAATTTGGAGCTTTAATGAACTGGGAAATGTGATAAAAACTAAAACCAAAACTTCTTATTTTTCACTTGCAGATTTAGAAAAAATCTGGCTGAACTAGCAGAAAATTTTCAGGAGTGATGGGAAACATTTTCTTACCCTGTTCCAGACCTACTGACTTAGAATCTCTAGAAAGGGCCATGTATATCTTTATACTCATCTCACTTGAATGCTCAATCAGGTGTCAAAACCACTGTCTTGGGATAGCCAGTGAATTGATTGGCTACTGAAGTAGAAAAAGGGCATCATTTTTGGCTGTCTAAATTGCCAAATCATATAATATTTGCTTAGAACTTATTGTATCACTTAGTTAATAGACATTATTTCTGTATTTTATTTTTAGAGTAACTATTTTTGAATTATCAACAGTTAATATCTTATTTAAAAGTGCTGATCCGAGTTAACTTTCATGTATTTCTTTTCCCTCCAGGAACCAAACAACTTAAACATATTTTGTTAAAAGATGTGGACACTATTTTTGAATGTAAATTATGCCGTAGTCTCTTTAGAGGATTACCAAATTTAATTACCCATAAGAAATTTTACTGCCCACCAAGTCTTCAAATGGATGACAGTAAGTTTGCTTTATATGCATTTTAGAATTAAGTATTTTTTTTACTGCTTTTATGTATTTTGCACTAAAGTGATATTCTAGTTGTAGATAATTTAGTGATGGAGAATAAAATGAAACACTTGACATTGTTATGTTTAGTTCTTTGGATAGTCCTTTAATATCAGTGTTTTCCATTTGAATTTTCCTAATCTATGAATTTAAATCTGTGAGTATATTTATTTGTATTGAAATATTGAAGATTGTTTTTGAATGTTTATGTGGTTCATATAGTTTAGTTAGTATTTGAAAGTTATAATATTAAGCTGTCTTTAAGGGAGCAATTTCATGGTATATTTCTTTTAATTTAACAACTTGTTGCTAAATATGATTGATCACTTACTTAGATTCTCCTTAAGTAAATGAGAATGCCTCCAATAAATAGCAGAGAATGAGTAAATTAGTTGATATTTTGGGAATGGCAGAGAGCATTAAAATATTTATTAATTTTTCTAGTGTTTTATGGATCTTAATTTGAAGGGGTCAGATTTGTTCTTAGTGGAATTTATTTAGATGTCACATAATCAGTGTTAGAGTATATCTAGACTAACAGGATTAGTAAGTACTTCTTGTGATGAAGGCAAGTGACATGCTAATAGTCTTTGTAGAACTAAATGTCTGAATTAAATGTACTTTTCTTTGTATGAATAAATAAGTAATATGTATAGTGTTATTTTCTTGCTTTAAAGGATTAACTCATTCTTTAAAACATAGTAATACTAGGTAACTTCATTATTTCTTGTTGAGGGATTTAAACTTTGTGGACTTAAAAAAATGAGATACTTACGTTATTAGCCTGATACCATAGATACATTTTGGATCTTTTGCATTTCTCAATTCACCTTTTTTATTTTTAAGTTTTTTGGTAGGGAGATATAATGCAAAAACTGAATAGCAGAGTATTTTTAAATTATTATCAAACTTTGTTAAGTGCGCTATAGGGTATAGGTAGAATAAATGTTTCATATTTGTCTAGAAATTTTTACATGAAAAATATGGTTATATTTTATTGAAACTCATTTATAAGATAATTCTTCATGGTGTTTTATTCATCATGGGTTATGGAAACTTCGGGTTGGTTTTGCCAGTCTAAAACTTTGAGACTAAAAATAGTAACATTTTTAGTGTTTAAATCTTTTTCTTTTTTTTTTTTTTTTGTATGTGGAGCTGAGGACCGAACCCAGGGCCTTGCACTTGCTAGACAAGTGCTCTACCACTGAGCTAAATCTCCAACCCTCTTTTTTTTTTAAGTTTTTTATTTTTATTTATTTATTTATTTTTCAAGACAGGGTTACTCTGTGTAGCCCTGGCTGCCTTGGAACTTGCTCTATAGACCAGACTGGCCTCGAACTCAGAGATCCACCTTCCAAGTGCTGGGATTAAAGGTGTGGGCCACCATTACCTGGCCATTTTTTATTATTTAAGACAATCTGTGTACTTTTATTTGAGCTTACTGAACTTTTTATTATTGAGCTATAAATTAAAAAGTATTCTAGAGGAATCAGTTTTAAAAAATCTAACATTTTAATTAAAGTAGTATTTTATTTCTTGATGTTCTTCATTATATTATATAATTAAAATTATAGCCGGGCGTTGGTGGCGCACACCTTTAATCCCAGCACTTGGGAGGCAGAGGCCGGTGGATCTCGTGAGTTCGAGGCCAGCCTGGTCTACAAAGCGAGTTCCAGGAAAGATGCAAACCTACACAGAGAAACCCTGTCTCAAAAAAAAAAAAAAAAAAAAAAGTGGACTTGCCAGATTATTGTGCATTCTTCTTGGCATTTCTACACGTACTTTGTTTTGGCAGTTCTACATATACTTTTATGAAAGTATTACCACGCTGCTTTACTATTTACAAAAACAAAGAATGGCTCTTGTCACACAAGGTTGAGGTCAGAGTTTGTGTCTCCAAAACTCACATACATACAGGGTGGGCATGGTGGCCTGCTTGTAAGTCCAGCCTCAGAAAGTAGAAACAGGGGAATTGCTAAAGCAAGCAGACATATTAGGGAGTTGTAGGTTTGATTAAGAGAATTTGCCTCAATGAATAAGGTGATGTTGATGAGATGATTCCCAGCATCAACCTTGGGCCTCCATATGCATACACACACACATATACCCCCCATACACACACATATCCCTACACGCACGCACCCACATATGTAGACATACTCACACTCAAACACACCCATGAAAAATGAGGAAAAAGGGAAAGAGGATTAGAAGAACTATAATGGATTATGTTTTGGTTTCTAAATAATTATTAGATTTAGAATTTTATTCGTAACTGGATTTTAGATTTGTATGTGGAAACATAACTGATGCCAGCCAGTCTTGTAGCAGACTATTTGGTTGCCTATAGAGGGGGTTGCTATTGTATAAGTAAGTAAAACTAGCTCTATGTGTAGACTAATAGTTTCTAACTGGTTGTTTCAGTAAAATTTTGTCATGTTGAGAAAATTGTTTAAGACTGGGTTTTTATACCTCAAGCCATTTATGTTGGCTTGCAGACATTTTTATTTCTGTGAGATATTCAACTGTCCCAGTAGAATAGTTATATTGCTTATTAGACTTACATTAGCTAGAATACTATTATATTGCATTAAAAATCATTCATATATGGTAGCATCCTTCCTGATATTTTATCCATCCCAGGTTGTAAGAACTTGAGTTGGCTTTGGTTCTCTAAAATTTTCAGACTATAAATAAGTAATAGTATTTTTATTGTTTAGGACTATCCATGTGCTTATGTATTTTATAATAAGGGAACTTAGAAGAAGTAACGCTTCATATTTTACCATTCTCATCTGATGATAAATTAAATCAAAGTTTTAATTTAGTTAATAACTAGGTTTTATATTTATAAAATGCTGAAAAGTAGATAATGCTATAAAAAGAAATGTACTACTAAAAGATAAACTTCATTATATTTTTTAAAATATTAGAGGGTTAGAATAGGTTAATCATTTCAGGTTAAAAACAATTTTTTTTTCCTTAACAGACCTTCCTGATGTAAATGATAAGCAAAGCCAAGCCATAAATGATCTCCTAGAAGCCATATATCCAAGAGTGGACAAGAGAGAGTATATTATTAAGCTAGAACCCATAGAAACCAATCAGAATGCAGTGTTTCAATATCTTTCAAGGACTGATAACCCTGCTGAAGTCACAGAGTCCAGCAGTACCCCTGAGCAAACTGAAGTACAAGTCCAGGAGACAAGCACGGAACAGCCGAAAGCAGTCCCAGACACAGATCCAGATGTGGTGGAAGCCGTGGAGCCTCCTCCTGTAGAGACTGCTGTGGATGAAGCTGCACCTCCCTCTGAGGAGCAACCTCAGGAATCCCAGGCTGACTTGGAAACGTCTGATAGTTCTGACCTTGGTCACCAGTTGATATGTTGTCTTTGTAGAAAAGAATTCAATTCTAGACGAGGCGTCCGTCGTCACATTCGGAAAGTGCACAAGAAAAAGATGGAAGAACTGAAAAAGTACATTGAGACACGGAAGGCTCCAAGCCAGGCTTCGGAAGGACGCAGTAGGAGTGTTCTAGTTTCGTTAAGCAGGAGCTGTCCGGTTTGTTGTAAATCATTTGCTACAAAGGCGAATGTCAGGAGGCATTTTGATGAAGTTCATCGAGGACTGAGGAGGGATTCGATTACTCCTGATATAGCAACAAAGCCTGGGCAGCCTTTGTCCCTGGATCCCACTTCTCCTAAAAAATCTTTCAAGACTCGAAAACAAAAGTCTTCAAAGGCTGAATATAATTTAACTGCATGCAAATGCCTCCTTTGCAAGAGGAAATATAGTTCACAAATAATGCTTAAGAGACATATGCAAATTGTCCACAAGATAACTCTTTCTGGAGCGAACTCTAAGAGAGAGAAAGGCCCGAATAACCCTGCCAGCAGTTCTGAAATAAAAGTTAAAGTTGAGCCAGCAGAGTCTGTAGAATCTTCACCCCCTTCTATCGCCCATTCTCCACAGAATGGATTAAAGGGAACCAACCATTCAAATGAGAAAAAGAACACACCGGCAACACAGAAAAATAAAGTTAAACAGGACTCCGAAAGCCCTAAATCAGCTAGTCCTTCGGCTGCAGGTGGCCAGCAAAAAGTCAGGAAACCAAAACTTTCAGCTGGCTTTGACTTTAAGCAACTTTACTGTAAACTCTGTAAACGCCAGTTTACTTCCAAGCAGAACTTGACTAAACACATTGAGTTGCACACAGATGGGAATAACATTTATGTTAAGTTCTACAAGTGTCCTCTCTGCACTTATGAAACTCGTCGGAAACGTGATGTGATAAGACATATAACTGTGGTTCATAAAAAGTCATCTCGCTACCTTGGGAAAATAACAGCCAGTTTAGAAATCAGAGCTATAAAAAAGCCCATTGATTTTGTTCTAAACAAAGTGGCAAAAAGAGGCCCTTCAAGGGATGAAGCGAAACACAGTGATTCAAAACATGATGGCACCTCCAATTCTCCTAGTAAAAAGTATGAAGTAGCTGACGTCGGTATTGAAGTGAAAGTCACAAAAAACTTTTCTCTTCACAGATGCAATAAATGTGGAAAGGCATTTGCCAAAAAGACTTACCTTGAACATCATAAGAAAACTCATAAGGCAAATGCTACCAATTCCCCCGAAGGAAACAAAACCAAAGGCCGAAGTACAAGATCTAAGGCTCTTGTCTGGTGAGGAACAGTTACAGAGTTTTGTTCCCCCTCCCCCGCATCGAACTAAAAAAAAAAAAGTCATTTGGCCATAAATTAATAGCTGGTTCCATTTTAACATTTTCTTTGATAAATCATATAGCAGTAGGAACTGGAAGAGGGATGGTTATTGCTTTTATCTCTCAGTGACCTTTATTCCAGTAGCTCGGGAACAAAAGTTAATCTCAATACTTGCCTTCCAGAGGACAATGCAATGTAGCTGTAGGTAGATGACACAGGGTCAGTGCTTTTGTTTTAATTTGTAAAGTACATTTATTTTGGTCTATGTTTACATAGAAATCTCATGTTGAACTAACTTGCACAGGTTTAATTTGACTCAGTCTACTAATTTTCTTTAGTCTACTAATCATAATGCATTGTAGGAAAGTTAAGTATATCAGAATAAATTTATGAAGGACATAATTGTAGGAAAAACATTTTAAGGCACTATAATTATAAAAATTTGTAGGTTAAATAAAGTGTAGTACTTAGGAAAAAAAATCCCCAGATGGAATTTAGAAGAATTAGCACTTGTTACTTACTTTTAGCTTCCAGAGGAAGGGGGAAAGTTAGCAAACAAAAGTTTGAATTTTTTTCTTCTCTTTGGGAGTATGTGTTAGTGAGTTTTTAAGTTTTGATCTATAGGGGAAAGATTTTTTTAGGTACATACACTCCTGTTTCCCTTTCTGTTTAATAAACTTATCAGTGATCATTTCAACATAGTTAGTATTATTCAGTAGTAGTAGTAGTAGTATGTGTGTGTGTGTGTGTGTGTGTGTGTGTGTGTGTGTGTGTGAGAGAGAGAGAGAGAGAGAGAGAGAGAGATATCAAAGGAAGGCAAAACCCCCATTTGGAAGAAAGAACAATTCTACTTTTAAAGGAAGGTTTGGAATGAATTAAAGATTTTAAAATGCAACATAAAATAAGGAGTAGACTCCCAATACTTGTTTTTGTAAGTCTATGTATTTTAGGGTTTGCTTGTAGTACCTTTGCCCCTTGCAATTAGACTAGTGTACTTAGTACTAAACACACAGATACAGGTTCTAGAGCAGAGGCCTTAGGTTTGAGTGCCTGGATGTTAATGTGGTTTGATTGTCACATTGTTTTCACTTGTGTGTAAAACTTGACATGAAGTCATCCTTAGAAGTCATTTACTGTTGTGTAACTTAAGACCAAGGTTTTATTGGTAAACTCAAAAGTGTTCATTTATTCCTATTTCTCCTCAGATAACTTCAAGTGATGTACGAAAAGGTTTGGAGTTCATTTTTGTGGAAAGACTTTAAGTTGTTAGAACCACTAAACGTCTTCACATGGTACTATGAGGAAAAAAAAGAACATTTTCATAAATTTTCAACTGTAACTGCTGATTTCTGAGTTAAACAATAACCATCTACCCAGTCCCTAAGGCAATGCCCATTCCAGCACTTTTGAGTAGCTGTGATATTCTCTATTGTCTTCATAGACCCTGTATATATGGTCTACAATTTCTACAAAAATGTTGGGAATTTTGCTTTCCAAATAATTTGTTGATTAAAATGATCAACAACATGAAGAAAATAATAGTTTTTAATTGATAGAAACTTTGTATTTTTAGTGGTTTAAGTTTATTTCACTTTACATGCAAAATTTTAACTAGATTGTATAGGTAAATAAGATTTTTTTGTAGAAAGTATGTTAGGATCAAAAGACAAATTAGTATCAATATATTATGAATATTTAGTAACCTACTGAATATTTATAATTATTTTGCATCCATTTATATTTGAGTTCTTCTTTAGCACTTAAATGTTTGAATGTTTTATTCTAAAATATATACTTCAAAGAAAAGTTCCAGTTCATTTTATGCATAGATCATTATTACATTTATCATTTGTAAACATTAGAAGTTTTTATGAAAATTAAACATTCCCCTATATTTCTTTAAATTTTATATAAAGCACTTTAATGATAGATGTGATCTTATTTCTCAGTTCCTATTTTTTTAAAGAACACACATTTACTAATGTTTATATGAAGGTAATAAATAGCTTACTAATATTTTATAGGGGCAGACAATCCATATGCAACCACTTCTTGTGTTTCTAGTTTATTTCTTTAAATGTTGCTGGAAAAGGAAGATAGGGGTGTCCATCCTAATTTTTTTTTTCTCCCAAGGAAAAAATTTAAATGACCACTTTAGATAATATTTGATTCCTACTGTAAAATTGAAAATAATGAATTCTTGTCCATCTTTTGTAATCAAGATTTTAGGAAAAAAGAAATACGTCTATCTTTATGAAATTTTGGGCAGGTTTTTGTGTATCAATATTTTGTACTTTTAGGGAATATTTTATTTTTTAGTAATTTGTGTCAAATTATTTTAAAAGGTACTGAAGAAAATATACCATGTTTTTATGTAGGTTCACAGCTGTACTTAGAATGGACCCTGTCCATCTGTATACTTTTTGTATAAATTTTTAAATGTTGAAGATCTAGAAGGTCATAATAAAATGCTTCTATAGTTAGAAAAACATTTACCCTTCTAAGTGCTTTGCACTAAAATATACTGTGAAAGGAAATTAGAAAGACTGTAATTGTTGCTGGAAATGTTCTATATTGAATGTACATGTTTTTGTTGGAAAAATGTACTATATGTGATGAAAATAAACCAGACTAAAAGTTATTTCAGCTAAATGTGCTTCAACACAGGTACATTGGTTGAAATTTAAATGTTTTATTATCAAACTTACTCAGTGACTATGAGCAGCTACACTTGAATTATATCCTGATAGTTTTATTTTTAAGAAGTAATGATTTCTCTTTAATTTAAAAACAGATAACTTTTCCACAGATTGAGAATTTGTACTTAGAGGTCTAACTTTAATGACTAATAGCATAATATATTTAGGGACCAAATGTGTTGTAGGGGCATTTAATTTATAAACCATCTTCATTAGTTGCACATTATTAAACCTGTATTTTTGACATTTGCAAGGTGTTATTTTTTTGTGCATTCCTACACACAATACATACTCCGCTGACCTTTTCCAGTCTGTTTGACTTGTTAATTATTGTAGGAAGGAAAGAAAAATAGCTTGATGTTGGAGCGGGGGAGACAACACTGGAAGTTCTTTATTTACTACCCTCACAAGGCTATTTACAGTGTGTTTCCCCCTGAGTAAGTATTGTGCCACAGAACAGGACCTTATAAGTAGAAAACACATGTGTCTTCAGAAAATTTTTTTCTAGGCCATTATGGAAAAAGCAGTGCTGTGTCAGAACTTGCCTAAGGTGGGGGCATTTTGTCATCATAGACATAACAGGCTAAACTGGGACCAGTGTAGAAAAATAAGGGTATTTGAAAGTCTTTGCTTTTCCTGTTCCTGTCTGACTTGTGTATCTATCTACCTTCTGGGTTTATTGTGCCCAAAGCTTTTCTGCACATAGTCTACATGACTTTCATATGACTTTCTGTTAGTGTACTGTGAAGTGAGTTAGTAGTCATCCAAACTGGTCATTTATATTTAGACCTGTCTCTGGTTATAAAATTATATCCACTTTAGCTGCTATTTGATCAAGAGTTTCTTCCAAGTCAGATACGATGGCACATGTCTATAACCCAGCAATTAGGAAGCAGTCAGGGGAATTTTAAACGACCGCTTTAGATAATACTTGATTCCTACTGTAAAACTGAAAATAATGAATTCTTGTCCATCTTTTGTGATCAAGATTTTAGTAAAAAAGAAATAGACCTCTCTTTGTGAAATTTTAAAGGAATTTTTGTCTAGAGTTTATCTTCCTTCCTAAAGACACCTTCTCTTCCTGAGGGTAGGCAAAAAGAGAAACAGTAACCAACACAGTTATACTTCACCTTGTTTGGATTGGATAGTGCAGGTGAGAACTGGATGAGGTCTAGATGACAGTAGGCAGGTGTTCATTAGACGGACAGACTGACAGTGAATATACAGGTGGATTTGCTGTTCATCATTAAGAAGAACCTCCTGGAAAAACAAATTCTCTTTTAATTTTTAACATAGTTTTATTTGTATGAACTGAATTCTTGGTTTGCACAGGTTTGCACTGCAAAGTACTTTCACGTTTTTAAAGAAATTATTTATTATATTAATTTGTAGGCAATAAATTCTACTCTGCTTTAAAACTGTGGATGCAGCAGTGGAGAGCTGTGTGGTTTGCTATGACTATGTTGTGGAAACAGGGAAGTTATCCTATAGGTATATGGCAGATATGTATAGAAACAGGCACGATATCACTCCCTGGTGTGACATTGCAGAAGGTCTTCAAATAGCATGGCTACTGAAAATGACATAGAAATGACCTTATGATTTAGAAATTAGGTTCCTAGGTTTTCTGCATTGGCCCACAGGAATGTTTTAGATCCTTATTTTGGAGTTGTAGAAGTTACTTCTCTAATGGAATGGAATTCATAGTCTATGAGGATTATGATTTAGCCATGGTTCTGAGAGCCAATTCAAAGCCAGGCTGTAGGATACATTGTATAATGTTGACTCTGCTCTTAGACAAAAGTCCTCCTGTGCACTGTGCTTTTCTTTATACTCTGGTTTTATGAACTAAATATGTAAGGATAGATGATCTTAGAAGCAGCCAATTGGTTGGTTTCGGAGGCGCTAGGCACATGGTAAAATGCACAATAAAAACATGTTTCCTTAAACTTACTAACCAGTATTTTCCCTTCCTAATTCATTTTCCTCTCTCTACTTTGCATCTTTATCTCTTCTGAGCTTCTAGCTCCTACCTTGCCTTTCCCCTTCTGTTTGATTAAAAGAGATCATTAGTCCCAGATAGCTAAACCATTTGGGGAAGGTAAGGATAAGAACATGCAGTTCATTTTCTTCTGAAGCTTCAGTATTTCACACTGAATTTGGGAGGGAGTTTTCAAGCTTCTCCACCTATTTTTGCTACCACACCTTCAGAAGCAAAGGAAAACTTAGAAACCATTTGTGCATCTGGTTAGGGAAAAAGCTCAAAGATAGTTTTTGGTATTTGTGTCTATTCTGCAATTAGTTAGCTTGATTACATATTTTTGATGTCAGAGGATTGACTGTAAGTTCCTACAATACCTAACACATTCTTGGGTTTTGCCTTGTAGCTTGTGCTGGCCTCACATTCACAGTCCTTCTACCTTAGCCTCTCCAGTGCTGGGGTCCATGTGTGTGTTACCATGTGTGTGTTACCATGTGTGGTTCTAGGTCTCTTTATTATCCCAGTGTTGGGGAGATTGGCTTAGGAAATACTACCTCTAAAAAGAGTTTATGAAAATGAAGATAAGTCCTAGTGATAGCGAATAATATGCTGTACTTGTATACCACGCATTCTGTTAACACATCACATATCGATAGACATAAGACCTGTTTCTTCATTATTCCCATTTTATAGAAAGAAAACTGAAGGTTGGAAAAGTTCAATAACATATTTATGCCACATAGCTACTAGGAAACAAAGTGTACACTTTTAGTTGACACAATCTTAACATTTGTACATTTTATCAAATGCAGAGTGATTCACTACATAGTCATCTTACTGGTAGCTTATAACAATGAGCTGGAGCTAGACTAGTTGGTAAAATTTTGGGTCCACAAATTATATCCCTCGTGACCTTTGCAAATCTACTCCAATGTTCTCTGCCTTAGTTGTTTCACCTATAAAACAGGACTGGTGATTTTACTTAATGGGTTTTTCAGAAGACATGAAGACTACATGCAAAATTCCGAGAACAGTGCCTGGCATGTTACCATAAGTGTTAGATATTATTTCTAGAAAAGGCTTGAATGACAGTCAGTTGGGAACTTTATCATTACTACTAAATTAAGTTTAGATGGAAACTTGGGCATTGGAAGAGAACTTTGTTACACACCAGATCTGTTGCTTTTGTACTTAAAATTGGATGTTAGTAGCTTATCTTTCTTACGTTTTTTTTTTTTTTTTTTTTTTTTTCATTTCTCTTGAAAAGATACTAGGGAGTTTTAAAAAGCATGTTCATTGTAAATTAAGCTTTGTTTTTATGGCCCTCCCGTAACCATCCATCTGCTTCAAAAATCTCATTGGCATCTGCTCTGTCCCACAAATATTTTTGGTCATGTGCAAACTACTGACTGGGAACTAATATTAAATAACATTGTTGGATTTTTAAAAATAAAACAAGCCTTATAGCTATATAGTACTGTTTGAAAGAAGCCACTCACTTAAGGAAAGAATAGATTATTCAGGGGCACCCTATTTATCTGAGTTGGGAATGTCTGGTGAATGTGCTATGAAGAGATAAAGAAACAAGCCCATCCAATGGCAGTCATTAACTGTTTTTGACCTTGGAGCTTTTGTTGGTTCAGTTTGCTTCTCTGAGAGCCTAGGTGAATCTTTGATCTTAAACTAAAGAAATGTGACTGCTTTTGTTGTTTTTGTAGTGGTGCTTGAAATTGAGTTCAGGGCATATGTTACACAGGTGTCTACCACTGAACTGCCTTTTTAGCTCTTTCTATTTTGAGATAGGGTCTCACTATGTACCTTAGGCTGGCCTGACACTTGCTATTTTATTTAGTCCAGGATGGACTTGGGTTCACGATTATCCTTGTCAGCCTCCTGTGTGCTGAGATTACCTTTCATGATGATTCTGATACTCAAATGCTTGTGTCTAGTATCTGAGGTATATTTATGGCAAATGAAATAATATTTAAGTGATAGAATGATATGGTTAAATTAGCCACCTCTCAAAAAACAAAAACCCTGTTTTGGATGCTTGAGCAATAATAACCAGCCTCTGCCTTTACTGCTCCATATAATCTGGCAACACTTTGAGAGTACCTAATAATGTTATGTTCAGATGAGATATTACTATGTAAGAATGTACTTTAAGAGCATGTAGTTTTCATTACAATTTAGGTTTTGAATATGGAACTTTGCTACCTACTATCTGGGAATATATTGAAAATAAACTAGCTCTGAGAAACAGAACTGTATCATTTAGTCAGACATTCTCATCTCAGCAAATGTTTTTAAGAAGTAACTGAGATTCTTGTTGAGTGGTAAGGTGCCTTAGCAGCCCTGAACTCACAGTATGTGCTAGTTGTGACTGGTAGCTCTGACTTTGAATGGGAATAAGAAAGGAAGGAGCACCTCTAAGAGAAGAAGGAATGAAGAACTAGGCACAGTGTGCACAGGTAACTGGACTACAGGGTGAGGTGGGGGTGGCTAGGGAAAGGAGTGTCCTCTAGTTTTTACAGAGAGGTAGTTTGAGAAATAGGAGTTTCTGTAGGGGAGTTATTTTCATAGTTTTTGCTTATTAGATATCTTGAGTTCCATGGTGTGCTGCCTACTGGGCATCATGTTGAGAATATTTGAGCATTACCTTTTGTGTGGGCAGGATTCAGGGTGTGAGATAGGCCAGCGGGTCTTACTTTTCCACAAGATATTTTCCAGTTATCATGTCTGTGCTTGACTACCTTGACTAATTAACATTTATTCAATATGATTCTAAGAAAACCAGTTCACTCACCACAAAAATCTTCACACATACATTTATGCACACATAGAGCAAGGAACTTTTAAAGGATATGGTTTTGTTTCTAATAATTGCTCTGGAGCTCTTGTTAATGTTGAAGTATGGAATTTATAATGAAGACTTTTTAATTTTTTGGTGTGTGCACATGTGTGCATGCCGGGGTGTGTGTGTGTGTGTGTGTGTGTGTGTGTGTGTGTGTGTATCTGTTTGTGCATGTACATATGCATGTCAGAGGTTGACATCAGGTGTCTTCCATGATTTCTACCCACTTTAATGTTTTGAGACAGGGTCTCTCATGAATCTGGTTCTTAATGCTTGGATAGACTGAAGCAAGATTAGGGCAATCTACCCGTTTTCCCAAACTTCCACCTCCTGCACTAGAGTTACATACACAGGCTGCCATGCCTAACTTTTTATGTAGGTGCTGGGGATCTGAACTCAGTCCTCATGCTTGCAGACTAGGCACTTTACCTATTTCCTCAGACCTAAGTCATTAATTTTTAAGGTTTTAAGCTCTTTTGGAGCTCTGAGACTAGGTAAGTAGGGCTCAGTAATATAGTATCTGAACCACAGATGCTGCAAAATAGATGTGGGAATCAGAAGGCTTGGCTTGCCAGCTACCACCTGGCTTGTCTAGTGTCTAGAAGCTGGTGTGTGAGTACATGTGCACTCAGTAAAGAAGCTGTCAGGATCTTTCATTCCTTTTTGGTTGCAAGCACATAATTTTGTTTGGCTTGTATCTGGTAAGGCGAGGAGGTTTTTCTGAAAGTTTTATGTGGGTAACATAAGGGAGAAGGAAGTGGCCAGGTCTTGTGGAAATCCAGTTGAATTGGCTTCACTAGATTTCCATTAGGTAGGTGATACGAAAACTGGAGGGAAATCTAGTGATTGGGTGTTGCTGTCTTGGCAGCAAGAAGTATTGTTTCTTTTGTAGCCCTTCTAAGACTCACTTAAAAAAGATACCTCACTCTGTCTTCTCATTATAGTTGCAGTTGCCCATTATTTCTGCTTCCTGCCTTTTCTGCACTTTTTTTTAGCTGCTTTCCTTTCTCATGTAGCTTGTCAGGCTCTTAAGGGAAAGTGAGATTGGTTGAATTAGGTATATTTAGCAAATTTCTCTGTCATGGTAGGTTTCTTCATAGGTTGTTGGCTAGTCTATAGTGTATATAGTCTTTGGACAGGTTTTTCTCTGCTGGTCCTGTCATGTGATCATCTTAGGAAAGTCAGTAGCATAAAACATGCTCCTGAGCCCAATAGAAGGAATCTTTCGATGAGAATATTTAAAGGATAGTGCTAGAATATAAGGATTCTAATATACATGAAAACCTTAAAGGCAGCCCATGTTTTTGAATACATTAATAGTCCTAACGATACTAAGAAAATATGAGATAGTCCTTTGATCAGTGTTTGCTGTTTCTTCTGAAGTGTCTGATGCATTTTCATCTTTGGCTTTGTAAAGTCATAAAAATCCTGCTATTTTAATGGAAAACACCCTTGTGTTTCCTATAGCAGCATTTGGGTTGTTCTGTAACAAGTTGTTACTATTTGCCAGACACTCTGTTACACTGTATAATTTGAGCTGGCAATTTAGTGAACCCTCCATTTCTCTCCCTTCCTTCCTTCCTTCCTTCCTTCCTTCCTTCCTTCCTTCCTTCCTTCCTTCCTTCCTTCCTTCCTCCCTCCCTCCCTCCCTCCCTCCCTCCCTCCCTCCCTCCCTCCCTCCCTCCCTTCTTTCTTTCTTTCTTTTACATACCAACCACAGTTTCCCCTCCCTCCTCTCCTCCTGTTCCTTCCCCCACCTCCTTTCTGCCCCCCAGTCCATTCCTCAGAAAGGTTAAGGCCTCCCACGGGAGTCAACAAAGCATGGCATATCAAGTTGAGGCAGGACCAAGCCCCTCCCTCCTGTGTCAAGGCTGAGTGAGGCATCCCACCATAGGGCGTAGTAAGCTCTACATTTTAAAGGCATTGTTCTTGCTTTTCTGTTTGTGTTTTTGGAATTTGACTTACTGTGATAGCTGCTTTCCATTCTGTTAGTCATTCTTTCACAACAGATACTATGTAGTATCCGTGATGTACCTGGCACCATTCTGCTCTTTTGGTGAAAAGAGAATAATGTCATTGTTAAAGCATGGAGTTTTCAAACTAGGGTTCAAGTTCAAGTCTTGGCTCTTTTTTTTTTTTTTTTTTTTAACAGTTTTGTAGTTTGAGCAAGTTACTTATTAACTTGAAATTTCTTGTCTATAAAACAATAATTTTAGAAACTATCATCTACATAGGTTTGGTGTGGGACTTTTATAAATTAATGATAGTGTATACAAAGACTTCACATTAAATTGCACGCAATATACTTGATCTTCTTTGTCTCATTTACTAGTAAAAAATACTTGTGTATTTTGTAGTGATCGCTGAAGTTGCCATCAAGTTCCTGCTGAAATACTTTCTAGCACCTAGTTTCTGTGGTTATCTTTCCTGGCCATTTGTTGTTCGTTGCCTTCTGAGGGGGCATTACTCTTAACTGTTTAGTGAAAAGTCAGATGTAACATCTATGATAAAGCCAAGACACATAGCAGTTTATTAAGTTAGAGCAAACCATTATGTATGGACTGGAGTGTGGTGGAGTGCGGCAGTTTGATGCCATTTTTGGCAGAACCACCTGATAGTTTGCTTCTTGACTGGTAATATCTTATTCAACAATGTATCGTTCTAAGTCATGAACTCAGGGAAGCCCTCCCTCCCTCCTCCCCTCCCTCCGTCCCTCTGTTCCTCCCTCTCTCCACTCACCATTCCCACTTCTTTTTCTTGGTAAACGTTACTGTGGGTGCATGAAGGTATTTAAGACAAGTGTTGCCTTGTCTTTGTACGGCCAGTGCTTTGTGCTATACCTGGCACATGACAGCCGTCAAGAGATGGTTGAAGGAAGGGAATGAAAGAACAGAATGTCATTCATTTCGGGTTTACCAGTAGTCCACAGTCTATCTTGGCTTTCACTTTGTCATCTAATTCACACAGCCTCTAACCATGACTTCTGCCTTAATAAGTTTTTGATAATTAAGATTTACCTTTAATTTATACCTACTGAATTTTATAAAATGCAGCTCACCTTTGTAATAAATCGAACTTATCGTCCTTTCAAACTCATTCCTCTTTTGTGTGTTCCCTGTTGAATAGTTCTCATCTTTGCCCTTCCAGTTACCTGGCTAATCAGAATCCTGGAAAGGATTTTGACATTTCCCCCTTACACTCTTGCTCTCATCACTGATCAGTGTGTATCTGTCTGACTTTTAAAAGCTTCACGTTTGACTCCTGCTATCTCTCCCAGTAGTAGTTTAGTGTAGACCTTGTCTCTTACGTTCTCTTTTGTAATAAATAGTCCTTTAACCAACCTCTTTTCTCACCTTGCCTCTGTGCTGTTGCCAGAGCTGATTTCCTAAAACAGGTTTTGCTGTATGTCCATTCCTTGTCTATTATCAGCTTAAATGTTGCTTCTCAATAAAACGTCTCTCCCTGAAGTTCAATATCCTCTTTTCCTAGAGTCCTCTAATAGAGTTTGTTATCATGCTTATATTGTGAATTTATTCGTTTAATGTGTCTCTTTCCACTGAAAAGATTTATGTAAGATAGATGTACACTTCCACACTTGCAGGTTTAGCACAGTAGTTAGGACAAGGTAGTTGTTAAAAACTGTTGAAAAAGTGGGTGGATGAGAACGTAAGGTAAGAAGAATATTACAGGATCCTAAAGTCTTCTACATTTTCATAGACCTTGGTTGTAGTGCTATTCTTTCTGATATAATAGTGGGCTTCTTCCTTTTGTCTTTTACATTTATTCCCCCCCAAAATGGGACTCAGTAATTACATTGCCCCACACTACACTGCAGTGAAGAAATGTGTATCCTTTCCTGACCATAGGGTCATGATTCAGTGAAGGCAGCTATAGAGTCATTCTTAATCAGACAGGTAGCAGGTCATTAGATACTTTTCCAGTGTGTTTTCTTCAGAAATCATTTTGGAATAGGTGGCTTTGAAGGTGGGGCTTCGAATAATTGTGTCTGTATAGGAATTCCATACTTCTGGAGGTCAAAGAACTCACACAGGGCATTCAGTGTGTACCTTCTATTTACTTAGCATCTTAGGAGATAATACATTTAGTTTGTTATAGTGATAGCAACTTTCCCTCAAGTTCAAAGTTTAATCAAAAGGACTGAATGATGACCTTTTCAAAAGGTGCACTTCCTTTACAAGCCTTGTTTGTTCCTCCGGGATCACTACAAGTAGGTAAAACTTGGAACATACAGAATAAGGGAGTGTGAATGAACTCATGCATTCACTTCATTGGTTAAATCTGTGTGGTTTTTATCCTTTGAAAATTCTTTTTTGAGATTTATTATTTTTATAAAATGTATATGGGTGCTTTTTCTGTAAATATGTCTGTGTGCCATGTGCATGCTTAGTATCTGCAGAGGTCAGAAGAGGGTGTTGGATCCCCTGAAACTGGAGTTACAGATGGTTGTTAGCTGGGAATCAAATCGGGGTCCTCTAGAAGAGCAACAAGTGCTCCTAACCATTGAGCCATCTCTCCAGCTCCTCTATTCTTTTAAGTATACTTGAGTCACTACTTTGTGCCAAGAGGTCTGTACCAAGCATTTTAGGGCTTGAAAAAAATACCATTTTGTTATTTTTAAGAAAAAGTTTAAATGTAGACTTTTTCATGTCTTTCATTTGAGCTGTGTTTATATTTCCTAATCTTATAAGGTTTGAATTATCTCCCCTTTAAACTTTATTTCCCTTTATATTCTCCTTTACCGTGATGTCCTCCTGGTTATTCACTTTAGAAATGAGAGCCTGACTTCTTCCTGCAAACCATTTCATTTTTCTCTCAGCCACTCTAACCCCTTACCATCTCAGCCCTGCCCTCCCTGTTCTGGGCCTGCCCTTTCTTGATCGGGGTCACCTTTGTTTCCTACCCGCACTAGCAGCACGACTAAGGTGATAAAACTGTTCTCACGACCATTTTGTGCTTACATGGTGGCTGCCTCAGCCTGGAGCCGGGTGCTCTCTGAAGTCAAGAGCCCTGAGCCACACTCTGTAGAAGACACTGTGGCCTCATGTTTGGAGCTTACCATCTATTACCTTCCCATCTCCTCTCTGAAGACTTGCCTTCCCTGTCTCCAGGGCAGTAGTAGCTGTCTCCTTAGTGTCCCACTTTGTGTTTTTTCCTATGTAGCAATTACTGCAGTGCTTTATAATTACCTGTGTGGTGGGGTCTCCCTAACTGTACTCAAAAGGCCATGTAAGGGGGCTATATCCTTTTGTCCCATGTCTTAGATGCCCAGTACAGCAGCTGCTACTCAATATGTAACCAATAAGTAGTATTTGGGCAAGAAATGAGTTTTGGATGGAAACTGTGAGTTTAGTGAGCTGAAAAACTGCTACAGAAAGATCCCATGACCATTTATTTATTATTGAGAGAAGCATTGCTAATTTCTGTCTTCATTTATGACTTAATTTAGGTTCTAAACACATTTGCATACTTGGATTTCATGGCTCCAATTACAGCCTGTGAAACTTTTTTCATTTTGGGTTGAGTAGTATGAATACTATTTCACTCAGCTAATTCTTACCATGTTGTTAAAAAAAAAATCCCACAAATTTGTGCTAGCAGTACTTTATGATTTAGAATGTATTTTTTTCCAACAAAGAGTCAGTGTGGGTGGATCTCTTTATTTTATGTGTTTGGGTGTTTTGGCTGCATGTATATCTGTGCACCATGTGCATGCTTGGTGCCTATGGAGGCCAGAAGAGAGCTCTGGATCTCCTGGAATTTGGAATTACAGTTTGTGAGCTGCCATGTGAGTGCTGGGAACTGAACCTGAGTCCTCTGGAAGAGCATCAAGTGCTCTTAACCACTGAGCCATCTCTTCAGCTGTGGATCTCTTTAGAGCAGTGGTTCTCAACCTTCCTGATGCTGCGGCCCTTTAGTACAGTTCCTCATATGTGGTGACCCCCAACCATAAAATTATTTTCGTTACTTCTTCATAACTATAATTTTGCTACTGTTATGAATCCTAATGTAATAACTGTTTTCCAATGGTCTTAGGTGACCCCTGTGAAAGGGTCCTTTGACCCACAAAGAGATCACAACCCACAGGTTGAGAACTGCTGCTTTAGAAACAGGCATTCTTCTGTGTTGACCTCAACTTTTCTGTAGAGGGAGGTTATTCATCTTGTGTAGAGGAGTTTCTATAAAGACACAAATCACTATTTGCTGTATCTTACACTACAGAATGCCTGCAGTACTGTGAATACATATCTTACTTTCAAAGTGCAGGAGGAGTTTGGTATTTAAAGGAATTATCTAAAGCCAGTTTCTTGGGTTATGTTAGTGGGTGGTTGTTTAACCAGGATATGAACTTGAATTTCCTATGGAAAACTGAAACTGGAAACAACAGATACCTGGGCTTTTTCCTTGACTATATACTGTCATTTCTGGTGGTGGCGGGTGATGCTGTGTATAAGTTATTGTCTTAAATGCTTGAGACCAGAAGTATGTCAGATTTGGGATGCTTTTGGGTTTTAGACGTTTGCGTATTAAACAATAGGATACCTTAATTATGGGATCTAACATCAAAAATGAAGTTCGTTTGGGTTTTATCGACATTGTACAGATAACCTGCAGGTACTTACTATTTTTAATGTGGTTACATTTTTGTTGTGATCCATCATATGAGGTCAGGTTTTGGAATTTTCTATTTGTGTTGTCACTGGCACTCAAAAAGTTTCTGACTTTGGATTTTGGATCAATATGCCTGTTATGTGTTTAAAAACTGTATAAACTTCCTGTCATTAATCAATAGGCCCAGATCCTTTCAGCTTCCTGTCTTCAGCTCACATGAAATTAGGTTCTTTCAAATTCCTTTCTTTTGTTTGCTTGTTGTTTGTTTTGTTTTTCTAGACAGGATTTCTTTGTGAAGCTGGCTCTCCTGGAACTCACTCTGTAGACCAGGCTGGCCTTGAACTCACAGAGATCTGCCTGCCTCTGCCTCTGAGTGAGTTCTGGGATTAAAGGCGTGTGGCACTACTGCCTGGCTGGGTTCTTTTAAATTCTTATCAGCAAAGATAATTTAGTGAAAGACTGTAAAACTATGTCTACCTCTCTACTGAACACATCTGAAAAATCTGGAAGCAAAAAAGAAATCTAGTTTTGTTTGGGGACTGTGATACATGATTGGAAGTTTACCACTCTGTCTGCAGGGTAGTGGGTTTATAGGGTGGTGCAGAAAGTTGTTTACTTGCTGTTGATGCACAGGTCGTATCCTAGGCATGTACTCACACAGGTGTTTGCTAGACCCAGTTAACCCGGATTCCTGACTGATGCACACTTTTGTATCACATTAATGAAAGAGTTTATTACTTGTCAGACTAGTTGGGTCCGAAGTTTGGTATTTATTTCCCTTTCAGAGATTAAAATTCTGTTTAAACGTTAATGAGTAAAAGGTGAAAGAAACTTTAAAGTATCAACAGTGAAGTTAGTATTACAGTAATAAGTGAATTATACTTTCTTTGTTTTGATTTTAGACAGGATCTTGTTGTATAGTGCAGAGTGGTGTGGAATATACTGTGCTGCTTAGGCAGGACTTGAACTCAAATCCTCCTGCCTCAGTCTTTCACTGCTGGTACTACAGGTATGCGCCACCATGTCTTGCTTAACACCCCCACCCCCAGCAGTTAGTCGTTCAGCTATCGAAAGCATATTGTACAGCTTTTGCTGTTTTGTGTCATTCATCTGTAGACACCTTGAGCCCAGCTTTCCATGTGGTGGACTCAGGTGCTGGCGATACAGGTCTGCTGTAGCTCCTTTCAGGTCTTGAGAGTGAGGAGTGGTGCACTGTAAGGACACAAGGTGTCATCTCAAGGCACGCTGGGGTTGGGAAAGTCACTTCTAATTCCTAAACTTATCCTTGAGTTTTGAAAGAGTTGGGCACAAAAAATTCCCAGAATCTAACTACATTTAGATTAAATGAAGGATATGAGACTAGACAGTGGCCAAATTAAGATGTTATAGACCCAGTAAGTACTTTGAATTACATTTTCAAGATAGGAGTAGCCATTGAAGGATTTTCAATGGGGTCTTCTCATAGCACTGAGGAGACAGATGTGGAGTAGAGTGCAAAGACGTATGTGGTGGAAAATTAATTATGAACAAGCTTCAGCACTGTGAACGTAATGTGCATAGGCAATGGCAATGAGACTAGAAAGAAGGCTGCCAACACAATTTCAGGAGTGGAATTTTCTGAACAATGGAGACAAGAAACGCACCTTGATGATTTCCAGTTTCAAGCATTCTGGTTGGGCAGAATTCTCCAAGGTAGGGAATTCAGAAGGAGGAGAGAGAATGAATTAACTTTTCAATGTGTTGAGTTTGAGGTTCTTCTCTAGATCATTCAGGTTAGTGGTCAGGAGAGACTGCCGACGGCAGATGTTTAGGGTCCATTAGTATTGCTGTAGATGTGGAAGCCACAGGTTTTGAAGAAATTACCAGTTAGAAAAATAGAGTCAATGTATCTGCTACCTCTTGCATTCTTTTGGTTTACTTGGTCATTGGGGTAACACCTAGTTTCTGTTTCTATCTTAATGGTTCATTTGAGAAATGGTGTTTAACAAGAACTGGTTATTTCTGTGTCTGCCTCCCCTTATATAACAGTGTATTTGATACTACCTTAAAAGTGGTACATAAATTATAGTAGCATGAGATATGAATTAATTGATGCATTTTATTCAGAGGGCTTTTGAGGTAAATCTCTGACACTTACTTTAAAAGACCACTCCTTTAAAGAGTTTTTAAATAAAACAATATGTTGGTGTTCTTAGAATGAACAATTTGTTGTTGTTGATTCCCACAGTTTTGAACTGTAGGTATTTTCCATGAACAGTCTCTATGCCTCTGACCAGACAGGAATGGCCTGTGTTTCAGCTTAGGCAGCATCAAGTAGGGGCAGGGCACAGGGACCTAAATTTGAGTCCCAAGGACCCATGTAGAAAAAAGCCAGGAGTAGCTGGATGTACCTGTAACCCTGTATTGTGAGGTGGAAATAGCTAGATTGATTCTAGTAGCTGCCAGCCAGCCTAGCTGAAATTGCAGACTTCTGGTTCAATTGGACACCCTGTCCCAAGGCAATAAGATGGACAGAAGAAGAGGAAGACAGCTGACATCCTCCTCTGGTCACTGCATGTGCATGCATGGCCACATACTCCTAAAACTCATATACAACACACACCATACATGCGTACTTAGAGTATAATCCATATGATTAATTAGTATCCATAGCCAGAGTATAAGGGGAAAAGATGCTATTAAAAGCTGAACACATGTCTGAAATATACTAGTTTTATTTTTCAGAGCTGCATCTTTTGGGATGATGAATTCTTAGATGTTAGACTGTGGGTCATACATTGTCACATACATTCCTCTGGACTTCACTATTCTTTCCTTGTTCTACCTTTCTGAAGGAAAAACCTAGCAATAAAACTTGCCTTGATCTTGGAGCTGAACAATACAATAGTTCAGATGGATATTTTTGTCTCAAGACATGAAGGAGCTTGTTTACCCTAGGCCAAGGTCCTCAGGAAGATACAGCTTTTCAGAAGTCAGCAACTCTGTGTCATGAACTCCACTCATTTAATACAGGAAGTGCAAGCCTGCATACCTTTTGAGTTATCCACTTTTGGGGACTGACTTTAAATATCCGAGTTTAAAGGGAAGAACTCCCAGGAGACTGTGTGTGTGTGTGTGTGTGTGTGTGTGTGTGTGTGTGTGTGTGTGTGTGTAAGTCCCAGTAGTAAGTTTTATGGATGAGTTGAGACCCTAAAACTTAAGCTCAGCGATAGAATGCTAACAGACACGAATTAGATGACAGAGTAAAGCTGCAGAATCTATAGAAAATTATAACTTTCTGTTCTAATGCCTTGAAAATGGTTTCTTTTATGTTTTAACTTTGACTTAATCATTAAATATTAGCATAAAGGCCTGATATCCCCATCACATAACACAAGGCAGACTGCTGTATCATTGAACTGTATTATAACTATAACCTTTTACTATAGTTTTAAACATTTAATTTTGTGAACACTGATCCTGTCCCTCCAAGCAGGCTTCCATATACCAACCCACATTCCAGCAAAGCATTAGGAGATGATTATAGATGTAATAGTATGCTTAGGTGTTCAAAGTATAACAAAAATCCGTAGAGTCAAAGTTTAGAGTATATTTTCTGACTTGAAGATAACACTTGCTTTGTGGCATTTTTATACATGCTGTTCTTTCTCACCCATTTGCCAACATTCTAGAGTGAAATTTCACTTGGAAATTTCTTGCAAGGTTTATCAGTATGTAATCAACAATAGAACACCCACTCTTTGTCCCTTTCATAGTGAGCACCACCATCAATGTGTAGTTTGCCCATACTTGTTTATACATTGTTCTTTTCTTTTCTTTGTAAGATCAACAGATGACAAAGACAGAAGTTTTGTTGTTGTTGTTGTTTTATATTAATTTAGATGACTTTCTTTTTCATGTAGTAAAAACCCAGAGTTTATTTCATTCAGCAGGCCCAGTACATAATATTAATGGAAAACTGGCACCACTTGATTTCCTGGTTTTGTGCTTTTTGGGTGGAGCTGATTTCTGAGTATGAAGGTTATGACAGGAAATAATATGAGGTACCTGCAAGAAAACACTGGGAAAGGTTGCCAAACATTCTGTGTAAGTACAGTTTTCTCATGCCTAGGGTTCTGCCCTATTAAAAAGTGGATCTAGGTGCATGCTAATCTTGTAGTTGAATTACACAGTTGGTTTCTTTAAAAAAATATTTTTTATTTATATTTATGTGTATGTGCTTATATGTACACATGCATGTGTGTATCTTCAGGCTGGATGATGGGTGTTGAATGGCTTCGAGCTGGGGTTACAGGTGGTTGTGAGCTGCTCAGTGTGTGTAGCACTAGGACCCAAGCTCACCTGGAAGAGCAGCAAGTGCTCTTAGCCACCGAGCCATTTCTTCCGCCCCTGGAAGTCAGCGGAAATCTATTACTAGCATGCCATCATTCTCTAATGAAAATTTGAGAAAATAATTTTGAACATTTTTAATGAGCTTACTACTTAGAAGCAAGCCATGATAAACTGAATCATCATCTTAATACTGCTTCATCATATTAGAAGAGATTCCTGTTGTTGATTTCTTCCCCTTGTTCCTGGTGTCACCATCGCTCTGCTGATCATACAGACTTCAACGCCTGTTTTCTCTAAATCTGTTCCTGACTGTTCTAGCCCACAGAGCCATCTTCCTCCATTGATCTTTCAGTATCTGCCTTTCTGTTTATTTTCACTTTTACTCTTAGTAATATTGTATTCATATTAATTTTGCTGTCCTTGTGAATCTAGCCCTTGGAGACCAAGACTATCCATTAGTTTAAAGCAATGGCATATGTGGTTATAAATGAATCAACCATCAGGCCTCTTCCCATTTTCCTTGCCTTGCAAGGAAGCAGCTGAGTTTTGGTCTCTTTATAGTGCCTTCTTCATACACTGTTGTTCTTAGTACTATCTTTATACCTTTCTACCTTTACTATCTCTTCAGTTATTATCTTCTGTTTAAGAAGATTATAAATGGTTTTAGGAGATTCTGGGGTATGAAAAGGGTGAGTTTCAACATTTTCTTATTTTAGGATTTATTTTAAACTATCATAAAAGTCAACCTCTTTGTATGTACATCTATGATTTGTTCATTCATTGGGATGTGTATGTTGGAGGCAATAGTTTGGATGTACACTTACCCACAATTTACTTGGTACAGACTAGAAAGAAGGAAAACACTGTCAAGTTTGCAAACCTGAATTTTCTTCCCGACTCTTGATTACGCTGCTGTTTTTATAGCCTTCATGGAAACTGTGGGCAGAAGTGTAAATAATGACATAATGTAAGCTGCCACAAAGTAAGGTGTATGGTTTTCTCTTGCCAGCTGGCATTTCATGTACACCTGTTGAGCCATCATTCTGTTGAAATGGAGATGGAGATGTAGAAACTTAGTGTAACTTAATTTTTAAATGGAGAAAATTGATTGCCCAGGTCATGTGTAGTTACTGAAGAGAAAGAAGCTGTCTTGTAAGGGTTGTTTCGTTAGGTAATAACATTATGTCTGAAAAAGCACATTGCAGAAAGGATGCTGAGGAAGATAAGTTTTCTTTCTACCACATCCATTCTCTTTTTTTTCCTTCCCCAAGAGGCAGGCAGTAACCAGTGTCTAGGGCTTTTGAGAGCTGTTTTATATAATGCAACCATATATATACATGTATACATTATCCTAATGCAAATTACACTGTATCATACATAGTTTTGGCATCTTTTTTTAAGAGACATGTTCAAAAGTATACCTGAAAATTATAGAATCTAGGTATTTTTATTTTTTGGTCCATGAACTTTCCACTTACATATCATTTAGGCACTTGGTTTTTGCTAAGCCAAGTGAATACACTTTAAAATAATGATTTATTTCTAGTATATCACATCAAATCATTTCCTGTTTAATATAATGTACTGTTCACATTTCTTTTAGAGACAAAGAAGTCATGGTTGTTGATTTATTTTATAATGAATCATGCCGATGTTAAAAATTAAGAGAAATTTATACAGCAGCTATTACTGCTAGTTACCAAAATTTTAGTTTCTTGTACCCAAATACTATATTCCCATATTTCGTCCATCTATAGTATTAATTTGTTGGGATATGTGATCTTAATGTTATTTCTTGGCTTCATAATATATTTGATTTTGTGTTTTATTTGAGTAGATATTCATTGTGATTCTTCCATTGAACCATATTCATTTTTATTTCAAGCTCTGCTTCAATTCTCTCTTATATAGTAGAGAATTATTTTTAAAATGGAGGCAGTGTCTTAGAGTAGCGAGTTGGCCACACTGTTGTGAAGTAATGATTGGAATTCTAAGAGTAGAGATAGCACATTGGTTGGTTAATTCATCAGGCAACAATGACATTGCTGATCTGGCAAACACAGTAGGCAAATCAAAACTTTCTGTATGAATATGAATACAGAAGAGATGATTCAGATGAACCAGCCAGACATCACCCTATCAACAATAAATGCTGTTAGTGTTCTTCTCCACACATCTAGAGGATTGACTTGTTTTATTTTGTTGTTGTTGTTTTTTGTTTTTTTAAGTAAAGCAAAATAGAGTGGGAAATGGTAGAGAAGAAAATGTGTGTGTGTGTGTGTGTGTAGGGGCAGCAGGACGTAGAGAGAAAATGAGAACTTGTATAGTAGGAGGACCCCTCCCCCTTTAATGAGTTAAGTAACAAGGAAAGCACACAGGTGGGAAACATTTAAGGGAAAAAGAATAACATATTTTGGCTCAAATTTTCTAAAATAATGATCCATAAGAGAAAACTGATGTAGGTTTTTCTTTAGCATGTAACTGAATGAAACTTGATGCCTCCCAGTGCATCCATTTTGTTTCCATGTCTGTTTTAGTATCAGCAAATAAATTCATTTCAAACTGTGGGTATTCCACAGCAAAAGACTGTCAGCATCCTCAAATACTATTTGCTCTAGCTTTCAGTCCCACTTAAGTAAATATTCCAATGGAGGGAAAAAGGCATAATAGATAGACTCAGGTGCACCAGTGATGCCAGGCACATAGCATGGTTTTCCACTTTGGTGAGCAAAGGACTGGCACACATTATTGTATCTCATTACTTTGCATATCAGCAGCAGCCACTGTCTTTCCAAGAGGTCTTGCCAAGAAGTAGGACAGAATATATTTTCTCTGTAGCACACAGAAATTTTCTGACTTAGCAGAGCACTTATTTGAACTTGATGGGAGAGGATAAAAAATGTGTTGATTCTAACATGCGTCTGGGAGGAATTTGGTTGTCCAATTCTACAGGCTAACTTAACTTGGCAAGAACACTGTATGACATTCTGTTTGGGCTTTACATACCTTGGTGAGCCAAGGTTTCTGGTACTTGTTGCCTCAGGGGGAATGGCCCAATTGACGGTAAAGATGAAGGATATTTACAGTATTATAGGCCAGATCACAGATTTAACTAAATCAAGTAAATCAAATCTCATCAAGACTTAGTACTGAGCAGTTAAAACCTTTTAAATTGCACACACCCCGCCACATATGAAAAGTAGCAATGTGAGGGAAGCAGCTGTTTGTTCTCACATGTTTGTGTTCAGGAAGTCGGTTTCTAGTTCCTTTCTGTGCAAGCTTCTGGAGGATGACATTTTTAGGCAGAGCCTCAGGCTGATCTTTGGCTCTCCTCAAAGGTTAACAGCTATTGATTCATCTAGTGTGCAGACAGTGGGATGCTTTTATGAATCCGAGCAAAGGAATGAATGACAGGAAATGAGAAGGTTCATCTGAAGAATATGAGAAAAAAAAGCTCTGGCAGGTCTGCAGTGCGCTTTAGGGATTCAGGTTAGCCTTGGAGTCTGACTCATCCTAATACTGGGAAACTAGTTTTCTAGACAATCCTCAGAAATAGGGACCTTATGTTATCTACCTTCCCTCCCTCCCTATCTATCTATCTATCTATCTATCTACCTACCTACCTACCTATCTATCTATCTATCTATCTATCTATCTATCTATCTACTGTTATTGTGTGGGCAGAGCCCCTAAGACATAATACACATTTCAGAATGTTAAATTAAATTGAAGTCAGGGCTGGTGAGATAGCTCAGCAGATGAAGGTGTTTGCTAATCCAGCCTGACATATCAGCCGGACTTCAATCTTTGGAACCCAATGGAGGCAGTAGAGAACCAACTCCCAGGCGTTGCTATTGGACCTCCACATGCCCTGGACTACATAACAGTAAACAATTAAAAAAAAATTAAAAGTAACTAACTTGACATATTTTGGTGATGGTTAGATTTTTAAGACCTAATGCTTTCTTCTGAAGCTTTTACAGCCTTTGTTTTGTTCAGGAAGTTGACACAAATGTTTGGCTTCTTAGGATTTGTTCTCTTTGTAAATTTTATTTCTGGTATGTGATTTTTTTTTTTTTTAAACTAAAGTTATGCCTCTGGGCATAATTCTATCCAAAACCTTGAGAAGGCAGGAAACTTCGCGGTGGTGTGATTAATTCTGTCATTAACTTAAACAACAGAGCACATGCCCATAAACATCTAACCTTTGATTTGCTTATCACGGAGTAAAATCCATCTGACAAATCTGAGGTTGCTTTTTAGTTTAAAACATTTTTGAAGCTTATGTTACAATGGATTTTCTATCTAATAACAAAGCCTGGCACACATTGATATTATTATCCCCTTTGTAGTTCCCTGGAATAATTTAGCAAAACAGATTCCCTAAAAGACCAATAGTTAGCCAATAGTTCATGTAATATTTTACTTTTTCTTAGATTGAATGCTTTCAGATACAGGCACCATTACTGAAACTGAAACACTGATATCTAAAATGTTTGTTCCAAAATCATGGTAGATTTTTCCATTTTCTGGCTTACCATGTTCCGAAGTCTGAGGAAATTACAAGTTGAAATTAACCTGTCAAAAGCCCAAAAACTTTTTTTTCCTCAAAGTAGAAATGACCAGAATATAATAAGGTGTAATTTTATAAAAGACAGTTATTTTGATTAACTGTTAAAAGTTTAAGGGATAAAGTACTCTGTAATACTGTGATTTCTACAGAGCTTAGAGTGAAGGTAGGTGATCTCAGTGAGCCCATTCTTTAAAATCTCCGTATGCCTACCACCTTGCTACCCTATATGACTTCATAAATTCATAAGCGGAATAAAATTTAAACATCATTAATTTTTTATTTTAATGGTGGAATATACTTATTGTATAATTTTGGGAGTCATAAATAAAATGAAAATAAAGACTGTCTTCAGCCTACTACCTGAAAATAACAACACACTGTTGTGGTTTTTCTCCATCATTTTATAAATTTGTGTTGTCTGACCACACAAGTTCATACGCTCACACTCTACAAATGCAGATAAAATGGATTTTGTCATTGACTACTTTCCCATATTGTTAGCTATTATCTCACAGCATTATTTTATTAGTAAGTTAGTTCGCACTGCAATATTATAGTACTTTATTGTTGGATATGAAAAATTTTCAATTTTCCTTCCTCCCCTTTCCCCGTTTTCTATTATGGATGTTGCACTGAACATTCTTTGAAATTTTATTTGCATTCATAGCTATTCTTTAAGGGAACATCTTAGAAAAGAATTTCTGGGTCAAGCTCACGGCGGGTTTGGTGACGGCAACCCTGCCTGTCGCGGGGTGTCGCGGGTGCGGCGGGGTGTCGCGGGGTGCCGGGCTCCTGGACGCAGCTTTACCTGGTGGGTGCGGGGGACGCGCCGCCTCCGCCCCGGGCCGCGCGGTTCCCGCTCGTTGCTAACCGGCGTGTCTTTGTCTTTCCTCCCTGGGGTCCGCTGCGCCCGTGGGGGCCGAAGCCTGGCGAAGCCGTCGCCCCGCAGCGCCGCCATCCTGCGTCCGCCCGCGGGCGCCGTCACCACGCGCCAGGCCGCCTCCAGCTGCCGCGCCAAGCTCCGCGGCGCCGCCAGGGAGCGCCAGCACGCGGCGCGCGCCCTCGGCAAGTCGGCCGCCCCGTGACGCCGCCGCGCGCTCCCGCGGCCGCGCGCCCCGCCGGACCTCAGGCGCCCGGGTCGCCTCCGCAGACGCCGCGTCCACCGTCGCCTCGGCGGGCGACGTCGCCGGCCCCCGCTGCCGCCGCCGCCGCCTGCCCTGCCCCTCGGGACGCCGGGCCACTCAGTGCTACGTGCAACGCTCTTCTTCATGGAAACTCTCAACGCACACGACTCCTTCTCCGTAGTCGTCCTTGTGATGACCCCCTGTTCCCACACAGGTTCTTTTGGTTATTAGTTCTTCGAAGCCAACTTCGTTTTCTTCACCTTCAGGCCCCATCAAGCCCCACCTCCCACGCCCATCTGCCCAAGATTCCTGCTGTCTAAATTCTCGTTGGCCCTTGGGTGGCCAACAAATACAGACTTGTGACATGCACAACAGTAATTGAACATGAGGCTTTCTCTTCCCTGTAACTTCAGCTCCAATTACCCTTCCTCTCTTTGGAGTCGGTCCTTGTTCCAAGAACCTAGCTTGTCACCTTTAGAAACGGGATCCTCTCTAGAACATTGTCCAGGGGTGATCATGTGCCTCTCAAAGCTGCCCCGGGAAGGCGCGTTGGCCGGTCCTCTTGTTTTCCCAGGGACTCTGCCCCTGGGTTTACATCGAGGCTGTGCTTCTCCTGGGCTATTCCCCGAGACTGGTCATAGCCAAGGTAGCCTTGACATTCATGGTCCCTCAGTGAACTATTTTGGGGTGGGGGCCCCTCAACTCTTGGCGGAAATTTCCTTAGGACTGCTGGCTTCATTCTGTAGTCCCTCTTGCTCTCCCTTTCACAGGTGAGTCAGACCTGCCTTACGGCGTGAAGGCCCTTTTCTCTCCTCTTGTTTCCTTTTGTCTTTCTCAGGTGTCCCCTCAACACAATTGCTGCACAGTGACCTCTGTCTTGGTGTCTGCTGCTAGGACCTGAACTGACACACCAGACATTCCATTCTCTGATCACCATCCTCCTGTCCTGAGTTCTTTGTTCGTTGACCTCATTTTTCTTCTGTTGAGCAGGCCGTGCCTTGTGTATATTTCCTTGGCTAGCCCAGATTCCATAGCCCATTATAATCATGCCTTTCTCTCAGCAATTCTCTCAAACCTCAGTTTTGTCCAAGTTATTTTCCTAGCCAAAACAAAACAAAACAAAACAAAACAAAAAAACAAAAAAACCAACCCTGGCTGTATGTAGCCTCTGCCTCGCACTGGCCTGACCGGAACAGCTGACCATTTCCTTTAAGAAAATCACAAAACCCAACCAACCTCTTCTACTTTCAACGCATTATTGCAAATCTTTTCCCTATGGTCATCTCGGTCCCCGCGTCTAGGCCTACTGTTTCTATGCATGTATCGCCTCAGAGTGTCCCTTTTCTTTCTTATTTCTCTGAGAAACAAGAGTTGTATACCGACCTCCTCATCTTCCTGCTACAGTGTATGGAAATGACCTTCCATTTGGTGACTGTGAAAAAAGCTTGACGGCCTTCTCCCAGCTCTGTGCGTCTCTTTCTCTCTGGCCTTTTGAGTAGCTTCAGGTTCCCCTCTCCCTCTTGTTACCATCTTTTTCCTCCTCTTAATCAGTTGTTCAGTTGAATAAATGGCACCATGTTTCAACAGTTTATCTAGTCAGAAACCCAGAGTCCACCTCTGCTTCTCTATGACTAGTTCCTTACAAAGTAGACCATCTAATTGATCAGTTTTATTACTCAAATAGTCCTTTTTGTTTTTCTGAGAAAGAATCATTCTGCATAGTTCTGGTTGGGCTGGAACTCACTATGTAGAGTAGGTTAGCTTTCAATTTGTGGTGATCTCCCAGCTTCTGACTCCTAACCTGGAATTGTAGGTGTGCACAATCATGCCTGACTCAAAATTGTCTTTAATCTGCCTCCTTCCAAATTCAGTACTATCACTTAGTCCTGACCAACATTTTTTCTCGTGACCTCTGTGTCAGCTAGTCCTGCATGGCCTCTCAGCTACTGTTCTTGACCTACTTTAGTACATTTTTGATAACCTGGTGGTAGTGACCTTTCTCATCCATTAAACCAAATAAATTGTTGGTTGTAGAATAAAATTGAAACTCTTTACCATGGCTCACAAAGTCCTTCACTATCTGACCCTTTTTTATTTCTCTGACATCTTGTGTATTCCTCTCACTGTTTACCATGTGTGGCCATGCCAGTTCCACCAACCAGCCAAGCAGGCTCTTTTCTGTACCTCAGGGGGTTAATAGATGCTACGATTTCTAAGTTGCCCTTCATGGCCACGCTCTCCTCCATCACAATGCATCCTCTTGATGGGTGCAGAGTTTTGAGAGAGGCCTGCCTGGAGCACCATATTGAAAGTAGTCATGACCTCCCAATCATTTCCTGTCCCAGTTTATTTGTAATCTTATTTATTTGTTTATTCTGTTTTATTTCTTTCTCCCCACACTAGAATGTATGAAGAAGAGACTGTGTGGAGATGTCTGGATTCTTCAACACTGCATTCTCTGCCCATAGCAATTTGGTGCATATTAGATGCACAATAAATGTCTGTTGAAGGGATAAATGAATACATATGCTAATTTTTCTGTTGGAGATTCACTCTCTATTGACTTTGTAAGAGGTATTTATATATTAAAACCACTAATCACTTGTTTATTCTGTTTGTGTGGACATTCTGCTCCTTCTCCAGTATGTGCCAGTTGAATTCTTGATGTCTATGATATACAGAAACATTGTATTTTCCACAACAATAAATATCTTTTATGAGTCCTGCATTTGGTGATATGTTTAAAAATATCTTCTCTGTGTCAGTGTTACATGCATATTTGCTTGTTTCCTTGTATTTTCATTTTTTTTGGATTTAAATATTTTCTCTAAATGGAATTTATTTTTGGCATAGGTATGATTAAGGGCCTAAATATTTATTTAGTTGTTACAGCATCACTTATTGAAAATCCTTTTACTGTTTCGAATAGTTGGCGTTTATCAGATAGTAAACTCTTCTCCCTAGAGTGGTTTCTGGATTTATCACGTGTTTGCTGTGCTGGAGTCTGTTAACCATTGCCGTGGTATCAGTTGCTTTACTCTGTTTACAATGAAGTCATATTACTCTTACTTTAAAAATATTTTTGTTTTTTGGCTATATTTTTTTCATTTATTCTCCTCAATAAGCTTTAGTTATATTTTGGTAAAATCCAAAAGAAAGTCTACTGTCATTTTCTTTAGAATTACTTTAAGATTCTGGGTTATTTGAGAAAGAGTTGTAAAGTTTGTACTCTGAAGTTTCCTATTGAGGAACTTGTCACGTGTCAAGGTTACTAAAGACATCTTGTGTGTCCTTCAGTTTTTTTTTTTTTTTTTAGTGTGCTGTAAACTTATTTGTTATATTTTAGCTGTTTTAGATTTTGTTGCTATTTGACTGTGATCATTCCCCACCCCCCCACCCCCATTTTTAAGAGCTTTTATGAAAGTTGTTCCTTGTAGGGTCAATTGATTTTTGTATTTGATAACATTTCAGAACTCTCACTAATCCTCACTGATTCTTTTCTACATAGCTGGTCACTTTAAGCATAAATAATAATTTCATGCTTCTTTTGCTATGCCTATACCTCATTGAATAAGTGATGGTAATAGCTTTGCTCTTTCCCTGACTTTTTAGGATGCCATCAGTATTATACCAGATTTTTTTTTTTCTTGAGCTGAGGATTGAACCCAGGGCCTTGCACTTGCTAGGCAAGCGCTCTACCACTGAGCTAAATCCCCAACCCTATTTTTACCAGATTTTAACATTAACTACTGGACTCAAATGCAGGCCTTCAGTCAAAGGAAATGATTTTCTGGTTCAAATATACCAAACATTTTTTGGGGAAATTCTTGTTGAATTGTATTAACATTCTTGGCAACTAGAGGTTATCATTTGGTTTTATTTTGTGGTCTATTACCCCCAATACACTATTATTAACAGATTTCTTAATACAGAGCTATTTCTGCATAAGATAGAGTCTGTAATCATGGTGAGCTTTCCCACATTTTAAGTATAATAATGTTAAATTCAACTCCCTACATTTTAATTGGGATTATTACATTTATATTCACAAAAAGTTAGATTACAATCTTATATTTTTATATTCTTCTTTCTTAGCTTCAGAAGGGGAATTTCTCTATTGTTTTAGGTATAAATTAGTAATAATGTAGGAGCTGTCTATTCCTTGATGTCTTGGAGAAACCCCCTCATAACACTGTTTATAAGATAAAAGATAATTCTCTGAAAATTTTGAAAATTTTTATGGTTTTGTCCTATACAGGCAACCATGCTTCTTGAATAGCAACTTTAAAATTATATTTTTTAAAAAAAATCATGCATTTTCATAGAATTAAAAAATATGTTAGATTTCTGCATATATTTATCTTATAATTAAAAATATTTTTCTCTGTATCTGTGGTTGTAGTGTTTTTCTTATTTCCTAACTTTTTAGTGTTTAGTTGTATCTTTTCTTTCATTAGACTTGCCAGTTTTTTTAAGGCACCAACATTTAAATATTTTATTAACTCTAGTTTTTCTGCTTATATCGATATAATTATTTATCTCTAATTTCTTTCTTATTATTACAAGTTTAGTTGTTGGTTTATGAGTGTTTCTTTGTAATTGATGATTTAGATAATTTTTAAATTTCTTATTTAGTAATAGGACATAAGACTATAAACTTAACCTCTGGGCACGGCTTTATTATGGAGCCTCTTACTGTTACAGCGGCTGTCTCTATTCCATTTTTAACTCGTGTAATTTACGGTAGTGTTCTGAATTTTTTCCCTGTTAATTCTGCTTTCTTTAATAAAAATAAGTTTATTAATATTTATGTTGCTATTTTAATAAAGAGCCAATTTTATTTATAAGAGGTGAGCTTAACTGTGAAATGAGTTTATCTGAAGTAGTATACAAGCACCACCATAGAGTTCTCCTTTGGAAGATGCCACCAACAGGGCTGGCTAGTGTCGGCTCTAATTATAGGCAGCAGAACTTGGAGACATCACTACTACCAATGATTTATTGAAATAGCAATTTCTTCACTGACCTAATTACTCATGTAAAAGTCAAGAAAGATCTTGAAAATGTTTATGGTATCAGTAGCCATCAAGTAACATGAAATTTAAAAGGTCATCTAATAATTAGAAGAAATCAGGAAGGATTGCATATTTTTAATATAGATGTTGTCTCAAATTTTGTCATTAGAAAAGCTTTCTTTTAGACTTAGAAAAAGTAATTTTAAAATGTTTATTTTTTAAAAATTATATTTCATGTACAGGAAGTAAATAAAAGCTGCCCATAAAGCCATTATCTAAAGAAAAGCACTGTCAAAATTTTGCTTTATTTCCTTCTGAGACAATTTAGTGCACACCTCGTCTCTTTCTTTGGGACAGAAGCAGGCTCAGTGTCTTCCACAGTAGCTTCTGTTTATTCATGGACATTTCCTTAAAGCATAAGGAAGTGGAGATGGTGGGGACACTCATCTCAGTAGTGGTGGAGGAAGGAGGGGGCTCTTTGCTCTGGTTGCTGGCGTCTGTGCTGCCCGTTGCTCAGGTGTGGTCCTCTGCTTCTGGCCCCTCATGTGGGGCCCTTGAAGACTCTTCCTTCTGCTCCTTTTGTTTAGTTCCTCTGCTACTTAAACTTAGCAGAAGTACTACTGTTATATTCCAGAACTACTCTCACTGAGAACAGTGATTTTGTTTGATTACATTTATAGTATTCTCAGAAGTCTAGGACCAATAGATATATGGATACGCACACATACCACTCAAATTTGGAAATTTTCTGCTTACTTACAGATCTGGAGGTTCACAGACTACTCTTTATAGACAAGTCTTTTAGAAATTCTGCATTACAAGAGGAAAGTCTGTTTTAAAATAGGTATCTCAAACTTTTCCTTACGCAGTACTTTCTTTTAGTAAGACTTGTTAGTTTTACATTTTTCATTTTAATTTGTGAGTCTGTGTGTGTATCTACATGAGAGCCTCATGTGTGTGTAAGTGCCTGTAAGCTAGAAGGAGGCATTGGGTCCCCTGGAGATGGAATTACAGGTGGCTATGAGCTGCCTGATGTGGGTATTGGGAACTGAACTCAGGTCCTCTAGAAGAGCAGAAGTACTCTTAAGACGTGAAGCCATCATCTCTCTATCCCTATTTGTAGTTTTTATGAAGTTTTGGCAACAGTTTGCTTTATCAGCTAAGTGATTCTTAAGGTAGTTAACTCTTGGTGGTTTAAAACACACATAGAAAAACTTTATTTGGGCTGCCTCTTGTTCAGGGAGGAGTTAGTTCCTGGATTGCCTCCAGACGCAAATGGGGGTCCCTGATTTGGGCACCATGGTTATAGGGCCTTATTCAGGCCCTTTGGTGACAAGTGACAGTGAGAAGATCCTGTTGATTGGAGGAATTTGTCCACCTGGAGCCTGAGCCATCTTTAGACTTCATTTTGGGCTCCTGGGATCCAGGGAAATCTTGCCTAACAGCATCCCCTTCCACTTTATCCTGATGAACTCACCAGCTCAAAGTAGGGCTAAAGAAACTGTAGGTCTAATTGGGATTGTAGAGGTATCTGAGTGGCTGTTCCTCCAGAAGTGCTTAGTTCGTTCTTGGTACCTGCATGGTCTCAGAACTAACTCCAGGCCTTCTGGGTTCTGCAGGCACCAGATCACAGGCATACATGTGGTGCACAGACATTTATGCAGGCAAAATTATATATATGAGATCTATCTGCTGCTAAGGATATGTTCTGCTGTCTGCAGTATAAAAAGAGAATGTCAGTGTTTCTGAGTGACCCACAGAGGGGTTTTCAAGGACTGGTGGGTCTGAGTTTTAACTGAGTCAAATGGAGTTTACCAGTCGATGAAAGGGGGGAGCCTAATGGAAAGAGGCAAGGCAAAGTCTGGGCATAGAAATAACTCAGGATGGATGGAGTGTCAGGTGTATAGTGAATAACTTGGTTATTTTATTTCCAGTGATGGTGGATCTTTCAAGACTTTAGGGAAAAGATAATTCTAAAATAATGTGGAAAATGAGCTTGTGGGACATAAACCAGGCAAAGGATGACAATGGAAAGTTTATTGTCATATATGGGTGAAAGTTGCAATCACTGAAAGAGAACTGGTGTTGAAGGCTGGAGAGAAGATGGGCTCAAAGGATGTTTTGGTAATCAAGGAACCAACAGGTTTTCCCAAGATCTTTGTGCCTCTGATGACCAGAGGACTTTTAATTTGAAGAATAGGGGATAAGTAGTGGATGTACTGAAAGGTAGAGTTTCTGATGCTTTGGGTCTTGATACAGAGGTATCAAGATTAGGTGAGTGACATCAGGAAGCAGTGTGCTTCCCCTGTAACAGTGGCTCTCAACTGGGAGGCATGCATGTTTAGCAGTGTCTAGAGACTGGGCTGACTGTTGTGATGAGGTAGGAGTGCAGTTGAATGTCCTATAATTACAGGACAGGAAATGGAAGTCCTGCACAGAGAAGACCTATTGAGTCCAATGCACCAAGGTTGAGAAGGCCTGCCTCAAATCATGTTGATGTCTTTCCTAAGAAGCCTTGGCTGATCTCTGAGAGTTACATAGTGTGATCATGAGGTATGATACCATAAAGTAATTTCTACTGTGGTATTCAACTGCTTTTAAAATGGCTCGGTATAGGCTTATTCTTTCCCTGTTCTTGTATGAACACTTGGGCAGAATCCATGAATTATCACTCATGGTTATATAATAAAGAAGGCTCCTTATTCATTTTAAACCACCTAGCACATTCTCAAGTCAACGTCTTCTTCTCTGAAGTAATGGAAACTCCAATCTCACCTTGAAGCTGAGTCTCCTTTGAGCTGCAGAATGAAGGTGTGGCAGGGTCCTGCTCTCAAAGCTGTGGGTTGGAGCATGAGGAGAAAGGGACCACGAAGGTTCTCAATGGACAGGAAGTATAGTGAATCGGCTGAGGGACCACTGGGTGTGGCAGGTATTTATAGTTGATTTTCTCTTCTTAATTATCCTTAGATCTTGCACTAAATGTTCCTTTTAGGAGTCATATACTCTCCTGCAGGGTTCCAGGGCTTCCTGAAAACAAAACAGCTGAGAAACCATGATATTTTTGTTTTTTCTCATTTCCAAGGTGCCATAAACTAACATATTTGAAAATGCACGTTAAAAAAAGACAAAATGAAAGGAAAAGAAATAAAGAGAAGCCCACATTTGAAATGTTAACCTTAATAGGCAAAAATGAATCCATCCAACTGTAGTTAGAGTTTCCTGCCTGGCCCAGAGTCAGAACAAATCTCTCTCACCCGCCAGGCCCATAGATGCTCAGACCCAACCAAGTAAGCACACAGAGACTTACATTGTTTACAAACTGTGTGGCCGTGGCAGGTTTCTTGTTATCTACTTCTTCTATCTTAAATTAACCCATTTCTATTAATCTATACTTTGCCATGTGGCTTGTGGCTTACCGGTGTCTTTACATGTTGCTTGTCATGGCGGCGGCTGGCAGTGTCGCCCACTCCAGCCTTGTGCTTCTCACAATTCTCCTCCTCCTTGTCCCGCCTACCCTATCCTTCCTGCCTGGCTACTGGCCAATCAGCACTTCATTTATTTTAACCAATCAGAGCAACACATTTGACATACAGAACATCCCACAGCATCCAACAGATACAATACTTTCTAAAATTTAAGGGGCTTTTGTACCTTTTCCATTATAGACAAGCAGAAGTTTATGGATCAACACCATCCTTCATCTCCCACATGCAGAGCGAGGGTCTGGTAGCATCTTGCTTGTTCCTTCCTTGGGGAACAGGAACATTTCATCTTTTTCCTCCAAAGCTGGCTTTCCTCGGACAGTGACTTGATCTCTCTCCCCCATTCCTGCTCTCTATGTTCCCTCCCTTTCTCTCCATGACAAGGAAGGCATCCTGTGCCATGGCATAGTCTTGCAGCATGGATTGCCCAAGGAGGCTCACCTCTGGTTCACTTCCCAGCTGCAAGCCAGTAGATGTTCTTCAGGGGTCAGTAGAATAATTGTCCACTTCCTCAAAGATGTTCCCTGAAGCCTATTGAATCCCTGAGGTCTATGATTCTGGTGCTTTATGAGGAAAATAGGACTGTGCAGCAGATTCCCCTCACTCAGGTTCTTCTTTCTCTAATCATATAATATAAATGATAAAACAAAAACTAACCCATCAGAATTGGACAAAACAAACAAAGAGAAGGAAAAGAGCTCAAAAGAAGGCATAAGAAATGAGACCCATTCATTTGTTCACTCAAGCATCCCATAAAAAACACCAAACTGCAAGCCATAATATCTATGCAAAGGCCACTCTTTCTACCTCCTCTTCCACAGGGTTCCCTCTTCCACAGGGAGAGGGATTTTATGGGCTGAATGTTCTAAGGTCTCTCATTCTCTGATCATGTCTGGCTGTGGGTCTCTCCCATCTGCTGTAGGAAGAAGCTTCTCTGATGATGGCTGAGTAAGACACTGATCTATGAGTATAGCAAATGTCATAAGGAGTCCAAAAGGTTTTTAGAATGGGAGATTATACTGGGCAATCCAGGTGGACCCAGTGTAATCATAAGGGTACTGGTAAGTGAAAGAGGAGGCAGGAGAATTGGAACAGGAGACATGACGACGGAATCTGAGGTTCCAGTAACGTCCTCTTTGGTGCTAACAGTCTGCGGAAACAGGAAAGGAAGGAAGACTCTTTGAAGAGACTCCTGGAGGAACAGGCCTGCTCACACCTTGATTTTTGCCTAATGAAACTTTGGATTTCCTGAGTGTACCTTAGGGATTTGTGTTGTTTTGAGTGGCTAGCTTTGTGGTCATTAGTTATGGCAGCAGTAGGAAATAAATGCAAGCGAGAGTCAGCCCCAAACACTGCAACCCCAGACTTGAAGCCCCAAACAATCACAATTAGTCTGGTTGGCCCCTGTAAAGGACATGAAGTCAGGTTTCAGTTTTTATTCAGCGTGGCTTCCTCATTAGCACAGGTTCCTCTTTAAGCAGCTTCTTTGCTTATAAGTGGGGGTAAAAAAATTTAAAGCGCAGACTTTAACTGCTGGTGCTTAATGACCAGCTTGCTAATTCTGAGCTGAATTACAAAGATTTCTCAGATTAGAAACCTTACCTTTGCAGTTTTACTTTGATGCCATTCCTGAACATCAATTGTTTCTAACCAAAAGGGATAAATAGCAATCTCAAACCTATGATGGCTTTCATGATTTCCTCTGTGTAGAAATTATATTTTAGGCAAATAGTATGATGAATGCCCCATGCAGGTTTCTTTTTGGTAGTATTAGCAGGGGTCCGAAGATGATATATTCACACCCAAGTTTAAGATGAAATAACACCGAAACTTAGGTAATGTTTTACTTATCTGCTACTCCAGGGTCTATGATTATATATCACAAACAAGATTATCTAATACTCATCTTCTGGATGCACTTTTGCTATTACCTATGAACATGGTACTTGTCCTTTCAATATCTGTACCCATAGAGACAGGCTGTGAAAGAAAGAGCTGTGAGGACAAGACCTGAAAGCTCCTAGTGCTCAGAAAAGTTCCATTCCACACTCCACGATGTATGTAGCTGTGTGCTGGCTGTTTGAGAGAATGGCAGTGCATTCAATTCAATAGGATGTCAGAAATTACTTCTCTTGATTAATTGCCCAGGAAACATCTAGAAGTAATTGGACGAGCATCCTCTTAGATGCCAGTATCTCCAGTAGTTGCCCACATCAGCACTTTATTATAGGCATAAAAATCAAAGAACCCGATAAGGAACTGAGGCTGTGTAACCTGAGAAAATCCATTATAAAATAACTGATTTTTCTGACTAAAGCAACTGTTTTAGAATTCTAACCTAAACCTAACTCTAACCTGTGGTATTGTGTCACCAAAATAAACTTATCTGGGGTCAGAGAACAGGATGGCCACAATATTAAACATGAGGATAGGCAGTGGTAGCACACGCCTTTAATCCTAGCACTTCAGAGACAGAAACACCTCTAGGATCTCTGAGTTCAAGGCCACATTAGAAACAGCCAGGCATGGTGACACTGTCCTTTAATCCCAGAAATCCAGCCTTTAATCCCAGGGAGTGATGGCAGAAAGATAAAGATATATAAGACGTAAAGACCAGAAACTAGAAGCATTTGGCTGGTTAAGCTTTTAGGCTTTGGAGCAGCCCAGTTCAGCTGAGAGCTATTGGAATGAGGATGCAGAAGCTTGCAGTCTGAGGACACAAGACCAGCTGAGGAACTGGTGAGGTGAGGTAGCTGTGGCTTGTTCTGCTTCTCTGATCTTACAGCCTTCACCCCAATAACTGGCCTCAGGTTTGTTCTTATTAATAAGACTATTTAAGATTCATGCTACACTAACCCTTATTGGTGAAATTATTAAGGCCACTCCACGTAGTTAAAAGGGAGGTTTATTTTGTGGGGTAGCTTACAAATGAAGGGGTAGGTTGCAGGGTCTGGCAAAAGTATAGGGTAGTCCGGCGGTATTCTCTGGAGAACTCTGCTCAGTCCACCTCCAGTGTCCGGCGTCCCAGAACCAAGAGCACGACCTCCTCTTGATCCTCGGTCTTCTGCTCCCTCCTCTGCCCCGCCTTGTGGGCGTGATCATTACTGAAGCCTCAATGGGGGTTGGAACTTCCAGGCCAATGCTGGGATGGCTATCCACTACATCCCCTAACCCAGTCCATCCCCAATAGCCTCGAAGCCCGCTAGTGTCTGTCTAGCCAACTAACACTGGCCCCATCCTCAGGAGATGGTATAGCAAGAGGCTAAGACCAAGGACTTTGAAGGAGTCAGTCAAGGACATGTGATCTCACAGACTTGTGTGGCCTCAATGAAGTTACTACCTAAGTCTCAGTAGCTTTATTTGTAAAATAATATTAATAAAACAGTTCCTAGTCAAGGCATTATGTGTTCAACACAGTATCTAGTACCCAATAAGTGCCTGGTAAATATTGCATCAGCTTCGAAAATAGAAGGAAATATTGTTTTTTTTTTCCCTCACAATGCTCAGAGAGGAAAGCAGATAGGGAATTATGTGAATGAGTTTTAGCAATCAGGTTGAGTAAAACTATAAAAACCAGAATCGTTGCGGATGGAGAGATACCTCAATAGTTAAGAGTAACAAGTTACTTCTTGTTCCAGTTAGAGTTATTCTTGCTGTGATGAAATATGACCAAAACAACTTGGGAAGAACTTCATTCTGCTTAGAGATTTAGGTCACAGTCCGTCATTGAGGGAAGCCAGAACAGTAATTCAAGCAGGGCAGGAACCTGGAGGCAGGAGTTGATAGGCCATGGAGGGGTGCTGCTTACAAGCTTGCTCAACATGCTTTCTTATAGAGCCCAGAACTACCACCAGTCCAGGGATGGCACCACCCATGGTGATCTGGGCTCTCCCCCATCAATCATTATTAAGAAATTGCCTATACTCTTGCTAATAGCTTGATTTTATGATGGCATTTTTCTATCAGTTGAGGTTCCCTTCACTCTGGTGACTGTAGTTTTTGTCAAGATGACATAAAACTATCCAGCACACTGCTCTTCCAGAGGACTTGGTCATTAGAACACTAGTACTCATGTCAGGTCACTCACAACTGCCTGTGACTCCAGCCTTTTGGGGCCTCTGTGGGCATTTGTACCCACACAGCATATATATACATCAATAAAAATAAAAATTAAGAAAACTCCAAAACTAGAAATATTAAATGTTGATGAGTATATGGCATAATCAGAAGTATTTATTTACATTTATTGTCAGTGGGAATGTAAAGTTGTTAGGAACGTAAGTTAAACCATTTTGTGTGGCTTGGAATAATGTAAGACTAGCAAGATAGAAGCCAGCCACCAGGCAGGTCTGATATGAGCCAAGCCTAAGGTAGGCTCTGATATGCTAGTGAATAAACCCCTGGGTGGCATTGCTATGTCAGTGAACCAGTCCTAAGCTGTGAACTCCAATAGCATAGCACAAAACTAACGTCCACTGGAGTAATACAAAGACTGGAACTTCAGAGTTGGCTGTAGTTGGAGTTTTCCTGCCCGGCCCACAGTCAGGACAAATCTCTCTTACCCATCAGTCCCACAGCCACTCAGACCCAACCAAGTAAACACAGAGAAACTTACATTGCTTATAAACTGTATGGCCATGGCAGGCTGCTTGTTATCTACTTTTTCTATCTTAAATTAACCCATTTCTGTTAGTCTATACTTTGCCACATGGCTCTGTCTTACCGGTGTCTTTACATGTTGCTCTCATGGCAGCGGCTGGCAGTGTCTCTTTTCCCCAGCCTTCCACCTCCCAGAATTCTCTTCTCTCTTGTCCTGCCTATACTTCCTGCCTGGCCACTGGCCAATCAGAACTTTATTTACTCAGAGTGACATCCACAGCAGTTGGCCCTTAGTAGTGCATTACCATGTTCCCAAGACACCTTCACTGAAACCTATAGGCATGGGGACTTTGAGACTGGCAATTGTGTGTCTCTAGCTTCAGTGGTCCTTGAGTATCTGTCACTGTTGCTAAGTTCACACATACCTCCAGTCAGTGCTAGCAACTGGCCCATGCTCTCAAGGATCTTCTTGGATCTCCAACAGTGACATCCTCCAGTTGAAGGACCTCATAGCAAATGGAGATTGAGAAGATTCCTCAGTGGAACCCTGCAGCAGTCTCTGCCTGTCAATCATTCTTGTTTGGCAGGATGTCTATTGACATGAGATTACCACAACCTTTATTATAGCATGGTATTATAAGGAATGTTTTTGTGAATAAACTGTGCATTTTCAAAAGGCAAATTTTGTGTGGATACCCTAATTGCCCAGTGCCTCACAGCCCACTGGCTGTGATCTCTGCAAAAGTGTAGTTATAATTTTGAAAAATTTTTGGTTGCTTATGAAATTAAATATAAATATATCTGATGTCTTAGAAATTTTACTTCTAGGTAATTACATAAAGGAAATCAAGGCATTTGTCTACTTTAAGTCTTAAACAAATCTATTTGAATAAGCTTTACCCATAATAGCTAACTAGTGGAAACAGCCCAGGTATTATGGGAGAATGGGAAATTGTGGTATGTACATATAGTGGGATACTACTTGAAAATAAAAAGGAAGAGAACTCAGGAATAGTACCCACAAAACATGGATCAATCTCAAATCATTATGTGGAATAAAACCAACCTCATACAAAAAATTTAGTAATGCATGACTCTATTTCAGCAAAATTTTAGATAGGCAAAAATTGATGTATCATGAAAAACTCAGAACAGTAGATTCCTCTCATATGGGGGAAGTATGTTAGCTGTAGAGGGATCTAAAGGAACTCTCTGAAATGAGGATAATGATACATAACTTGTTAGGGGTTTGAGTTAGACAGGGGTATGCACTTGACAATATGCAATGAATGTCTTAACTTTTCACTTTGCTATATATAAAGTTATTATCAAAAAGAGAAATGAGCTAGAAAAAAATTGAACTTTACTTGATGATATGTACACTAATGGTGTACTCAGAAGTGACATGTACTAATGTCTGAAACTGACTCTGAAAGGCATTAAAAATAAGATGAATAAATCAAGAACAGTGGCTGATTACATGTCTGTAGACCTAGCACTTGAGAGGCAAAAGCAGGAAAATTTATACACGTTTAAGGCTAGACTACTCTACATAATGAGTTCTGGACCAACCAGGGCTACATAATGAGACAGTGTCTCAAAAAGAGCAATACCATTTTCTTCATCACCATCATCATCATCATCATCAACAACAACAACAACAACAACAACAACAGCAACAACTAGGATGAATAGAGTGTGGATGTAAGAATTAATATGTCAATTTAAATACAACAAAATGTTAGGGTATAAAGCAGAATTTGAAAATCAGAGGGCTTGGGGAGATGGTTCAGTCAGTAAAAGGCCCATAGAGTAAGCATATGGATATGAATTTGGATCTTTAGCCATCATATATTAGCCAGACCTGATGGTGTATGTCTGCCATTCCAGAGCTGGCGGACTGAGACAGGTGGATCCCTAAAGCTTATTGGCCAGGCAGCCTTGCCAAATCTATGAGCTCAAAATTCAGCAAGAGACCTATTATCAATAAATGAAGTGCTGATAAAGAAAAGGGAAGACACTTGATGTTGACTTTGGGCCTCCACATGCACGAGTGTGTGCACAGTTGTGTACAGACACACACAGCATAGCACACAAACTTATATTTACACAGATGGATAAAGGGATGGATAAAAGAATAGATATGTTAGTCAAGTGTAAACAATTGTCAAATAAGGAATGAGAGAATTTGGAGAATTCAAGTGTATACTGCAGTATTTCCCAGCTTTTCTGTATAGTTTAAAAGTTCTATTAATTTGATGGGGAGAATATCATATCAGCACTTATATATTCCACTTGTGTAGGGACGTTTATCCATTGCTGAAGCCTACTCCTCTGTTTTTCTTCTTCCCAGATATTGTATTTTAGTTTTGGGTTTTGCTTGTGGTGTTTGACTTCTGGCCACTCAATGTACTTACTCTGCAGCTCTTTCAAGTTCTAGATGTCTTCAGTCTCAGCTTCTTGGCTATTCCTTAGACCATTTAATTCCTACCCTCAATGGACCTTAGCTGTGATAACTCAATTGGCTTTGGTTTAAATTACAAATTTTCAGCCTTATGAAGGTATGCAATCTAACTTTGAAGTTTGATCTATCTCTGAGCTAGCAGTATGTGTTGTAATATGCTCTGCTGGTCCCAGGGAGTGACAGCAAGCTGCTGTTTCCAGTCAGTTGCAATGATAAACAACTGTTCCTCTGCAATGCCCTGTGCTGCCAAGTCCAGATGTTCAGTAGGTAGGTAGGTATATTTAGTGCCTTTTCAACCTAGGCTGTTTTCAATTTACTATAGATTACTAGGATGCAGCCCATCACAAGAAGAAAAGCATTGCATTTATCTCTTAGTTTCTTTAAAGAATAAAGGAAAGCACGTGAAGACCTCAGACATGTCCTGGAGCATGTTGAAAAAGCACCCAATGTTAACTGCTGCCACTGTCACCGCCCTTGTTATTTTCTTCAGCTGTATCCATTGCTGTCCCTCCTGAACTGGGATAAGCGGCAAAGCCATAATGAGTATATTTAGCAGCTAGAGTCCCTCAAGTGATTCATGTTTCTTTCTCTCTCTTGGAAAGACCTTTATTATTATTCTTTTTCTATCTAAATAAAGTTAACTTAGATCTATTTCTCCATGACTTAGAATTATTAGATGCATTTGCAGCTACTGTAAGGGGGTGTGTTTTACTTTTAAACCATATTGATTTTTTCAGAAAGGATATCATATTAAAAGTAAGGATCCATTTTAATTCCACATACACCTCATGATCTTTTATCTTCTAAAGGCAACAATCTTTATTTTCTTTTTTGTGTGAATCATAAGGGCTAAACTGAAAAATCAATTCTTCCTGAGAAAGGAGAAAAGGACTGTTATTAAGAAGTAAAGAATAGTCTAAGGATAGTATGAGCAGAAGATCAATGGAACCATTGGAGATGCCGTTAGTTGCCTACTAAAAACTAAACCATCACCTCGGGCTATGGATGATAAACGTGTCTACCCCTATCTGAACCAGTCTGTGGAAATGTAGGCACATTCTCATAAGCCTCAGTTCCCAGGATCTTAGCCTTTTACTATTTTCTCGAAGCCCACAGCACAACCACTCAGAATATTAATCAAACTAGATAAATGCAGCACACTTATTAAGCATAATTTTTGTATAAGATAATTGAATATTTTTAAGCTACCCAGAAGTCTATACTAATTATAAGCATTTAATTAGAAGTTTTAAAAGCTAGAAAATACAACTTTCATTCCAAATATTCAATTGTGTTTATTATGTAATGATGATAAATTTATAGAATGCTTGGGCTTGAGAACCTTAAGCTGAAATAAGATCGTAATAGTATTTGATCAGAGGTTCCTAAGGTATGTAAACACTGTGTTGAAGCAGCTTGCCAGTGTGTCAAGGGACTCGTGGACATGCAAGCACAAAGGGCAGAGGTCTTCAGATGAGCACGTGTGAACCCTTGGCTCCTGCCCTGATAGAAATGCCAAGAGGAGGATCCCTGAAGCAGTTGTGAAGTGCAGAGTACAGCAGACTACAGTGGCCACTCCCTTTCATTGGCTACTTCTTTCCAAGTCTCGAGTCCCACAACAGCAATGGCAAAGAAAGAACCACACAACCAAAGGCAAAGGGTGTCACTTTGTAGCCCAGACTGGGTGGGTACTCATGGTCCCTTTGCCTCAGCCTCACAAGTGCTGGGAATACAAGTGCATACCACCATGCTTGGATGGGAAGGTTTCAAGCTCCTAGGCCATTCCTAAGACCTCCTTGGGTGGGCATTCATGTTTCTCATCTGGGAGTGTGGTTGTGTTTTAACTTGGGAGATGCTTAGACTTAAGGATCTCCCCAGTACACCATGCTGTAGCCAGCTAGACGTGGAAGTGGGTGGAGACAACAATGGTAGCAAAAAAGCAGCAGGTGAAGCTGAATTGAGACTCCATTCCATGCTCCAGTAGATAAGAATGGTGGCTGATAATGCAACTATTAATATACTTGTTGGCAGTTTCTTATCATATGGGTGAAGGCCATCAGTCATTAAGCGGGGTTGAGGTATGGCAGCAGAGGAAGGGAAGCTGGGGTGAGACCATTCTAGTCACCTCTGTGGTGATATATTGTTTACCCCAATAAAGCTTACCTAGGGATCAGAGAACAGAGTCAGCCACTGAATTAGACATAGAAGAAGTCAGGCAGTGGTGGCACGCACCTCTAATCCTATCACTTGGGAGGCAGAGATTCATCTGGATCTCTCTGAGTTCAGGCCACACTGGGATACATTATTGATTCCCCATGGTCCAAGGGAGCTTTGATATGTCTGGTGTGGGATATCAGGGGAAAAAATCTACATACACTATGTTCTTATGTCTGTTAGCTTTATTCCTCTAAGACAAAATTACATCAATTCAGCTATAGTTCCACCAGGCATTCAAAGCAGGAATAACTCTAGACATACCAAGCTCTATATCCATTTACTTTATTTCTCTGGGATGAAATCCTGTCTCCATAACTGTAGTCCCATCCAGCTCCCCAGCTCATAGTCCAGCTAATGACTAACTCCTATGCTTCCAGCCTCATCTTCATCCTCTGTATCCTCTTTCTCCATCTCTGCTACTCTCTATTCCTGGCACTCAGGAAACTCTATCCAAGATCTGCTTACCCTCTATGGAACCTCTGTCATCCTCTCTTCTCTGTCACCAGGCCGTTCTGTCCTGTCTACAGAAAAAGCTTGCCCTTTCTTTCCCAGGTTTCCCTGCCTCCTCAGGAATGTTGTTTTATCTCTCACCTTGATATGTAAAAACCTCTTTTGTTCTCAGTCAAATGCTCTAGAGAACCACTCAACCGCCTCAAAGTGGGATGATCTGAGCTTCATTAGCACAGGAAACAGAGCTAGGCATCTCCCACCAGCTTGTCTACTAAGCTCAGCAGGGCAGTTAGTAATTTAGTAGGTACAGCAGGTCTGGGGAGCTAAATTATTTACCAATTGGTCTGGGCAAGCAAGGATTTCATAACAGAAGATAGCTGGAATATTAAAGGCTGGGTAATACCAAATATTCAAAATAAATGGCTTTGCCTTTTGACAGACCCTTGGCTGGTCAAAGTTCAGCTTTAATACACAACTCAATCTCTATTTTTGAGGCCTGCAAGAATACATGAGAGAAACAGAACCAGGCAGTGGTGACACACACCTTTATTCCCAGGAAGTAATATGGCAGGACACAGAAAGGTATATAAAGCATGAAGAAACAGGAACTCGATCTCTTGAGGCTAAGGATTTTGTAGAGGTAAGCTAGTGGCTGGCTGTTCTGCTTCTGTGATCTTCCAGCTTTCATCTCAATATCTGGCTTTGAGTTTTTTATGATAAGACCTTATACGACTTGTGTTACATCTGGCACCCAATGTTTCTGGCATAAATTCACAAAAAAGCCACTTGCCGGTGGCCTTGCAGGCCCCAGCTCAGTCCTGAGCTGTATGTGGCTGCTCCACCCTACATGGGCCTGAGTCCCTAACCAGCTGGATCCAGATGTCCGGAACTTTCACTTCTCTTCTGGTGGGTTGTGGGCTCTCCCTGGATCCCCATCTTGGGCTGCTTTCACAGAAGGTAGCTGCCTTGAAACCAGCTTGGGTTTCTACTGTTCTACATAGTCGGCAGAGTTGATGAGTTGATTAAGATTCCTTAAAGGGAGAAATTAGTTTAATGAGATTTTTTTCCTCACATTAAAAAATGGGAAATATTTTTACAATGGAAGATGTTAAGTCTCTGTTTGATAACACATTAGGTGGTCTGGAAATGGAACTACTAAATGAGAGGATAATTAATGTTGATGGGATAGATATAATGTCAATTATGAATATTGTTTGATCATTTCTGTTTTATCATTTAAAAAGTTGGTTAATGTGAGTGCCAAGAAAATTTTTTTTAGAAAAACTTGTTAAAACAAACAGATCATAGAGAAATTCAGACCTAGACAAAGGAATTTAAAGGTGAACCAATCTCAGCATTGCATTATACGGTTACAGAGAAACAGCCTAAGGCTTTCAAACAGTCAGCCTTAATTTATCCATTAACATTACAGGAACTGCCAAATGCTCAAGGCTGTGTATGAGCTGATTTGACTCCTGTGAAAATGTTAGATCTGAGGAGATTCAAAGGAGCTATAGTATTATATGATATGCATTCTCTGTTCGTAAAGTGAATGTTAAACTTGTGGTCAACTTGTAGTAGAATTATCCCTCAAGACTGGAAAGATTTGGCTACAGTGGTCTTAGAGGCTGGTCCCCAGTTACAATGGAGGACCTGGTGGAAAGATAAGACAGACAATGGAACAACGCCATAGGGATAGAGGTATGGAAATCTTCCAAGATCAACTTCCTGGGGAAGGCTATTATGCCAATATACACAGACAATCTTTATATGGTGACCACACCCTAATTTTATGCTGTTTGGAAGCCTTGAATGCTTGGGACAGAATTGAAGAAGTAGGAAAGAAAATTGAGTCATTTACAAAAGTTATACACGGCCCCAAAGAAACCTTCCCTGATTTCTTACAAAGACTGTCTTCAGCAGTAAATAAAATGATACTAAAATCAGAAGCTAGCCAAATAATAATTGAATCTCTGGTTTTTGAAAATGCTAATGCACAATGCAAAAGGGTAATTAAGCCATTAAATGCAAGATCAGCCCCCTTGGAGGAATGGATCTGAGATACAATTAATAATGAATCTCATGATCATGATGATGCTTGAATAGGAAAGGTGATTTCTAGAGGTATGAAGAAAAATAGTAATGTCAGGTATTTTAATTGCAGTTAACAAGGTCACCTGAAAAGGGACTATAAACAGGGCATTCCTACAAATAATATTTTTTCAAGGAACAATGGCAACAGAATGCCACTCCCTTCTGGATTATGCAGAAGGTGTGGTAAAGGCAAACTTTGGACTAACAAATATAGACCAACAAGGGACAGACAAAGTCCTTTGCCTTTGTTGTCAGGAAAATACCTGAGGGACCTCTTGCAGGGCCCCGTCATAAATTTGGTTCAATCTTTTCCTGCCAATGGGTTATGGATAAATGTCATTGTTTATGATGGTTGGTTACAAGTTGCTAATTGATAATGGTCAGGAAAGAAAAAAAGCTAAACAAGGAGATTAGATTTAGGATTCTTGTTTGAAAAAAAAAAGAAAAAGAAAAAAGAGGATAATAGATAAGAGATATATTATTGAATCTACTTTTAAAAGAAAGAAATATAGTAATAATAGTATAAAAGGGTAGATTATTGAATCCACTCTGAAAAGAAAATGGGGAGGATATAGATATAAGAAGAAAAGGTAGATTATTGAATCTACTTTTAAAAAGCAACTACTAGTTTTAAATATTTTACACTGGCTTGGATTTTTGTATATTGTATACAAATTATATATATTGATACAAATTTGAGATTGATTCTGCTAGAAAATACTGTACATGTATTTCTAATCTTGTTCAAGGTATTGTACCTATACAGTTCATTTAACAATATAATGCAAATTGCTAGTCCTTGAAAGTTATAATAACCAACTAATTAGGATATAAGAAATGCAAGTTAATAGTCATTATAATCAAACATGTAGATATTAGATGTTTTCAAGGTTAAACAAAAATATGTTTTAGATAAACAGATCATCTTCAAACACTTCAGAGATCTATAGAATATGACATTTAAGATATTTTAATAACATGGATTTATTTATCTTTTTATGACTATGATACATGCCTGCTCCTGGCAGCACCAGTCTACTTCAGAGAAGATGATGGGCATTGAAGAAAATCCATATGGAGTTTACTTTCTTTGTGGCAAAATGTACCTGGAAGGTTTCTCCATGCCACCAAGCCCCTGCAGTCCTGTGGATCACTTATAGAATAATCATTCAAAAGCTTAATATTATTTATAACTTTTCAGCCATTTGCTCAGGCTTATTACTGACTAGCTTTTACACTTAAATTAACCCATAATTCTTTTCTATGTTTAGCCACATGGCTTGGTACCTTTTCTCAGTTTTGCCTTGACATTTTGCTTCCTCTGTGACTAGCTGGTGACTCCTGACTCAGCCTTTTCTCTTCTCAGAATTCTCCTTTTCTGCTTGCCCTGCCTATACTTCCTGTCTGGCTACTGGCCAATCAGCACTTTATTTATCAGCCAATCAGAGCAACATATTCACAGCATACAGAATGACATCTCACAGCACTTCCCCTTTTCTGTCTAATCAAAAAGGAAGGTTTAACTTTAACATATTATCATATGAACAGTTATCAAGCAAGAATTACAGTTACAGTATCTAGTCTATTTGTATTTGACAAAATTAAAGAAAATATTCTATCTATCCTATATTTGGGAGTTTAAAGTTTCATACCTAATTTATCTTTTATCATAACCAGGGAAAATTATAACTATCCAGTCTTCAACTATATCAAAGACCTCAGAAGGATATATTACCTAAGTAAACAGGAAGAGCATTGTAATCAACTTCCAAAAATCTAGAATGACAGCTGGTTACCTGGACAGTTATTCAAAGTTCCTCTGCAATGCTGGGGCATCCATCTTTAGCCCACAGGCGTAGTCTCTCAGTCACTTTTTCCTCTGTGCCCTGTAGAATGTCTGGCAGTTTCTTCTGCGATGTAGGAACCTGAAGGACCATCTCACCTTGCAAAGTTTAGGGGTCACCTTCGTATGGATCCTGTGTGTCCAGTTTATACAACATTTTGTCAAGCAGTCCAGGCAAGAACAGTTTCTTGCCCAAATGGCCAGTTCTGCCAAGAAGATAAATTCCATATGGAGTATCTTCAATGCCCATCTTCCTCTTTGAAGTAAATAAATGCTGCCAAGAGCAGATATGTCTTACTGTCCAGAAAATCTAAGTTTTTAAAACATTTTAAATGCAGTATTCTGTAGGTCTTTGAAGTTTTTGAAGATTATCTACATAATTGAAATATATAAAACTTAACTAACATGACTGTTAAATTTGATTATCATAGAAGACTAATTATTAATCTGTATTTCTTAATTATCCATTGCAATTTAAATGAGTTATATAAACATAAAACCTTAAATGAGATTAGAAATATATACACAGTATAACAAAATTAACTTTAAACTTGTAATAAACTAAAATCTATAGCAATGTAAAACATTTATTCTATATTACTTGTTTTAGTTTTATAATTAATTTAATTTTCCATATCAGCCATGGATTCTGCTGTCTGCCCCTCCACCCCCCCCCCCAGCCCCCACCATCTCCCAATTCATCTCCCATTCCCACCTCCTCTTAGGCAAGGACTCCACCTCCTCTTAGGTAAGGACTCCCCTGGGGATTCACCTCAACCTAGTAGATTCAGTTGAGGCATGTCCAGTCCCCTGCTTCCTTCACCTAGGCTGAGCAAAGTGTCCCAGCATAGGCCCTAGGTTAAAAAAAGCCAGCTCATGCACTAAGAACAGGTCCCAGTTCTACTGCCTGGGGGCCTCCCAAACAGTTCAAGCTAATCAACTGTCTCACTTATCCAGAGGGCGTGATCCAGTTCCATGGTCGTTCCTCAGCTATTGGTTCCTAGTTCACGTGTTTCCACTAGTTTGGCTATTTGTTCCTGTGCTTTTTCCAATCATAGTCTCAATATCTCTTGCTTATACAATCCTTCCTCTCTCTTGCTGATTGGACTTCTGGAGCTCCACATGGAGCTTGGCCGTGGATCTTTGCATCTGCTTCCATCAGTCACTGGATGAGAGTTCTATCATGACAGGGTGTTTGGCCATCCAATCACCAGAGTAGGCCAGTTTGGGCTTTCTCTCAACCATTGCCAGTAGTCTATTGTTAAGGTATCTTTGTGGATTTCTGGGAACCTCTCTAGCACTTTGCCTCTTCCTATTCCCATGGGGTCTTCATTTATCATGATCTCTTTTTCCTTTTTCTCCCTCTCTGTTCTTGATCCAGCTAGGATCTCCGCTCCCCTAAGCTCTCTTTCCCCCTGAACCTTGCCCTTCATTTACCCACCCCCCCAATCACGTCCAATTTGCTCATGTAGATCTCATCCATTTCTCTGTTGGGCAAACCCTGTGTCTTTCTTAAGGTCCTCTTTACTAGGTAGCCACCCTGGAGTTGTGAGTAGCAGTCTAGTCACCCTTTGTTTTATATCTAGTATCCACCTATGAGTGAGTACATACCATGTTTGTCTTTCTGAGTCTGGGTTACCTCACTCAGGATGATTTTTTCTAGATCCATCCATTTGCCTGCAAACCTCATGATGTCATTGTTTTTCTCTGCTGAGTAGTACTTCATTGTGTATTATGTACCACATTTTCTTTATCCATTCTTCAGTTGAAGGGCATATAGGTTGTTTCCAGGTTCTGGCCATTACAAACAATGCTGATATGAACATAGCTGAGCAAATGCCCTTGTGGAATGATTGAGCATTCCTTGGGTATATGCCCAAGAGTGGTATGGCTGGGTCTTGGGGGAGATTGATTCCCAGTTTTCTAAGAAAGTGCCATATTGACTTCCAAAGTGGCTGAACTAGCTTGCATTCCCACCAGCAGTAGAGGAGAGTTCCCCTTGCTCCACATCCTCTCCAGCATAAGCTGTCTTCAGTGTTTTTGATCTTAGTCATTCTGACGGGTATAAGGTGGTATCTCAGAGTCTTTTTGATTTGCATTTCCCTGATGATTAGGGATGTTGAGCAATTCCTTAAATAGGAACTCAATCTCTTGAGGCTGAGGATTTTATAGAGATAAGCTAGTGGCTGGTTGTTCTGCTTCTGTGATCTTTCAGATTTCACCTCAATATCTGGCTCCAGGTTTTCTACTAGTAAGACCATTTAGCAATTTGTTTTCATTCCTCTTTTTTTATGTTTCTCATTTCCATGGTTTACCCATGTGCTCAAGTGATAATGTCTTATATTTTGAAAGGGACCCCTGATAGAAGAAACTGCAGAACATCCCTGGCAATCAGTTGGAGGAGGTACTTTTTTTTTTTTTTTTTTTTTTTTGAGACAATGTCTCATTATGTAGTCTTATCCGGCCTGGAACTCAGTATGTAGACCAGGCTGGCCTTGAACTCATGGAAATCTGCCTGTTTCTGCCTTTTCATTACTGGTTTTAAAGGTGTGCACCACCAGGCCCAGCTCAGAGGAAGCATTCTTAAGGTAGTCAAATGTCTTACTGACTTCAACAGATTAGTCAACTTACTTGGAACCACAGTGTCTTTGCTGACTTCTTTTGTATATTATTATTATATTTGTGTTTTAATTTTACGTATAAGCCATGGGCTTCCCTGTCCTCCCCCCTCCTGCTCCTGCCTCCCCCCCAGCCCCTCCCTCCATTCTCATCTCCTCCAGGGCAAAGATTCCCCTGGGGATTCAGCTCAACCTGGTAGATTCAGTACAGGCAGGTCCAGTCCCCTCCTTCCAGGATGAGCATAGTGTCCCCGCATATGCTCCAGGTTCCAAACAGCCAGCTTATGCACTAAGGACAGGTCTGGGTCCCACAGCCTGGGCACCTCCCAAACAGTTCAAGCTATTCAGTTGTCTCACTTATGCAGAGGGCCTGATCCAGTTGGGGGCTCCACAGCTTTTGGTTCATAATTCATGTGTTTCCATTAGTTTGGCTATTTGTCCTTGTGCTTTTTCCAATCTTTGTCTCAACAATTCACACTCTTACAATCCCTCTTCTTTCTCAACAATTGTACTCTTGGAGCTCCATCTGGGGCCTGACTGAGGCTACCTAGAAAACAGGACCCTAAGAAAGACACAGGTATCGCCCAATGACAGAGAAATGGATGAGATTTACATGAACAGCCTGGATGAGAGTGGGGGTAATGAAGGGCAAGGTTCAAGGGAAAGAGAGCTTAGGGGAGCAGGAGATCCCAGCTGGATCAAGAACAGAAAGGGAGAACAAGGAATAACAGACCATGATAAATGAAGACCATGTGAGAACAGGAAGAAGCAAACAAAGTGCTAGAGAGGTCCCCAAAAATCCATGATATCTCCACTGTAGACTGTTGGCAATGGTTGAGAGAAAGCCCGAACTGACCTAGTCTGGTGATTGGATAGCCAAACACCCTAACTGTCATGCTAGAACTCTCATCCAATAACTGATGGAAGTGGATGCAGAGATCCTCAGTCTTTGCTGACTTCTAATGTTCAGTTAATTTCAATGCCTTTCTAGATATAGAGTGTCTTAGGGTTTCCATTGCTGTGAAGAGACACCATGATCACAGCAACTCTTATAAAGGACAACATTTAATTGTAGTGGCAGGTTATAGTTTCAGAGGTTCAGTCCATTACCATTATGGCGGAGAGCATGGTGGCATGCAGGCAGGCATGGTGCAGGAGTTGAGAATCCTTACCTTTTCATAGGCAGGCAACAGGAAGTCACACTGAGGGAAACTTGAGAAAAGACACCTCAAAGCCTGCCTCCACAGTGACACACTTCCTCCAACAAAACTACACCTACTCCAACAAGGCCACAACTCCTAACAGTGCTACTCCTTTTGGGGGCCATTTTCTTTCAATCTATGACATAGAGAAATCAAAAATTGAGATTTTTTTTGACCTATTTCTGACAGATCCTTGTTTTAAGGGTCAGTTACTAACTTCTGTGCTATTGTATTCTATGATGGTGGGAGAACGTGAAGGCAGCCTTCTTATGGGTGCCTGTGATGGCAACCAAGACTCAGTTTCCTTCTTCCCTTGGATCTCTGGCCTACTGAAGAACTTCAGTTCCTTTTCTTCTATGTCTTTTACCCATGGGAACAGTCAGGATGCAGCATGTGTCCCCAGGGCAATGTGTCACATCTAAGAGGGTACCCACTACTTAAATCACAGATGCCATTGATTTGCATGTATATTGTTGTAGTGTCCTTGTGTGCTATTTAGTTCACCAGAGCTGATTCAAAGCAGATAGATTTACACAAAGACTTGGGAAATACCATGTTAATCTCCCAAAGTACACATTTTCTTTTTGAAGTTCATCAAGTCCTACAGTATGAGCATTGGCTTATAAGAAACAGCTCTGTAAGGATGAATATGGCCAGAAGAAACAGGCTGTCTTTATTACAGAATATGCAATGTGAGGTTCATGGAGGAATATGCATCAACAGAAGCAGACAGGACTTATTAAGTGCCCACAACCCATGGAGGCACACATTAAGAATACCACCAGAATGACTGCACAGGCAGTGGGCTACTTGGGACCTTTGATTTCCTTCTTCCCTGTTGGAAGCCACACTGTCCACTGTTCCTTGGAAAAGAGGACAATGTGGCATAATAGCCTTTCTACCTCAACCTTGCAGAATTCAGTGCTTTAAATTGCCTCACTATCAGCCCCAGTTTGTGGCAAGTTTGTTCTGTTTCCTTCCTCTGTGTTTTCTGCCCTTTGTTCAGTCTCCCCTACCTCTCCACCAACTCCCACAGTTAAGCTACATGCCCTGGCCATGCCACCTCCACACTAGCCTGGAGCCTCATTATTACCTATAATTCCAGAGAACTACAGGAAATCCTGCTGTGCCACAACCAATGTCTGTGGTGTGTCTATAATAGTCTTTCTAAAAAGATGAATATTAAAACGAAATAGCAGAAAGCCTACAATATTTTAAATATGATTCCCATAAGTTTTATTTCTGCTAATCTATGGAAACACACCATTTAAGTATAATGGCTTATAAAACACACACACACACACACACACACACACACACAAACACATTAGATCAACATTAACCTTTTCTTGCATGTAAGAATGCCAATTGTATAACGAATCTTTAACTCATCTTACATATAGTACTAATATTTAAATTTTTGTAAAGAACCAAAGATGTTCATCATTCTGAGACTGTTTTGAAAGCTGACATCCCAGAATAGAGCAGTGATCAGGCCACAGAGGGGCCTCATAACTAATTGAGACCATGACTGTACTACTACTTGTGTTCTTTTGAAGGTTGTTTTGATTTTGTTCAAGCCTGTAGGAGCGAGGCAAAAAGTGGGATTTGTGAGGGTGAAAAACCTTCCTACCAAGCTAACTAACATGGAGTCATTTTCCAAGTCTATTACCTGGGTATAACTAAGAAACATTAAACTACTATGTAAGAGCAGATACTGCAAGGAGAATCTTGTAGGAAAATGTGGCTTCAAAATACTCTGAAGAAGTATGAATTGCCTCTTGACCTTTCAGAGGTCTCTTGTGTCCATTCCATAAATAACTTCTGGATTTTTCACAGTTCCTTTTGGAGTAATGGGGAAAAGTATGTCTATCCCATGTTCCCAGAAGCAGAATTTTTAAATTTAAAAGAGAAAAGTAGTATATGTTTAGTGTATTAATTGACCAACATCCTTCTTAAGCTATGTGCCAGGAAGTAAAGAACTGTATTTTATTATAGGAAGGCCTGCACAGCTTTGCAAAAACCAGTGGGATACCCTAGTAAACCATTTCACTAACAAAAATGCTAGATGCTTATATTGCCTCCTGCTTGATTTAAATAACCAACATATGGCCCTAGCCAGTCTTGAACACACTGATGGTAACTAATTTTAACATTGTTATCCATGCACTTTCTTTCCTATAACAGAAGGAAAAGCTGTTGGAGTATAAATGTAAAGACCTCAATCAGAGCAGAGTCCCACACATATCCATCTCACTTCTCCACACTGTGCCACACCTGACTCTACCAAGGCCTCAAGGTATGTCTGCCAGTATCTAGAAACAAGAACTTAAAGAGAACTCATTGTCCTTGACCTTCATGTCAATCTACAAGGATGCAGGTTTATGCAATCTATAGTTCTGAATTTGCAACATTCTGGCCACAAACACCATCTATTACCTTATTTCTTTGTCTCTCTGTCTTATTCTCTCTCCTCAAGAAAATCAAAGTTAGGTAGTTACTTACATTTTTGAAAGCCTCTCTGAGAACTTGGAAAGCATTTTAAAGGTTTAATTTGAAATAGGATTACTGTATCCTGCTAATTCCTTCTCTACACTAACAAGTAAGCTGCTTGTTATATACCTTTGTCAGAGTTTATCTCAAATTATATCTGTGCAATCCAGGAGATCACCCAATGAATGAATCTTTTTAGATTTGAAGGTCCTCACATTGTGTACTTCATTCTAATGCAATGAGATTTATCTAGTATCTAGAAGGTGTTACCAGCTGGAAAGGTTGAGGAGAGAACAGTGACCTTTGTCTGTCACAGGGTCAGAGTCTGGTAGGCAGGAGGGATGTGCAACTACTAGAAAAATTCTGAGTTGAAGAAAACTTCAGTTGAATGCCATAATACAGGTAAAAATTCAAATTCAAAGTTGTATATGGTTTACTGTAAAAGATGTTTCCAAAGATTGCTGACTTATTCAATATGCTATAATCTCAGAACTGTAAAGCTGCAAGGATACTTGGGGTCATGTTCTTACTAAGATGTGGAACTCAAGGTCTAAAGACTTCATTTTACAAGAAGGAAATTTCCTCTGCAACTATGACATGTAAAATGAGGGCAGTTGTGTACTCTGTCATGATGTTCAGTGTACTACTTGGGAGCTGCTAGCTTAGATTAACTTGGGTTAGGATTTTGCTGGGTACTAGGCAATTACTAAAGATAGTATCATTGGATTTATTTGGATAAAATATCACCCATTTATGAAATGAAACAAGTGGAGGAATATTTGATATTAGGTAATACTTATTATATTTAAATGATAGAGGCATTGTAGTAATGTTACCTATGAAGATAGATAAGGAAATAGCTATATTTCCTTATACACATGGCATGAGGACTTGGGTTATTCTCAAAATAGCACAACAAGAAAAGGGTGGTGAAAAAAATGATCTTCAGGCTGTTGGCTTATTTTTGATAAAAGCAAATATCCACCTCTCTGGTCACAGGATGAAATATGTGAGGAGAGTGATGGCTAAGAAAGATCTTTTGGGTTGAGTTGCTAGGGATCATGATCACATTTAAGAAAGGATTTTCTAGACTAGTGGAGTCAGCTGGATCAGAATATGTCATATTTCCAGTCCTTAAGAAGGGAGACCTTGGGTTGGGGATTGAGCTCAGTGGTAGAGCGTTTGCCTAGCAAGCACAAGGCCCTTGGATTGATCCTCAGCTAAAAGAGAGAGAGAGAGAGAGAGAGAGAGAGAGAGAGAGAGAGAGACCTTAAGAAGTAAAAGAGGCAGTGACATTGTACTGGGTGGTTTTCTGTGTCAACATGACACAAGCTAGAGTCATCAGAGAGGAAAGAGCCTCAGTTGAGGAAATGCTTCCTTAAGATCCAGCTATAAGACATTTTCTCAATTAGTGACCAATGCATGAGGGTCCAGCCTATGGTTGGTGGTGCCAAGCCTGGGCTACTGGTCCTAGTTCTATAAGAAGGTGAGTGCTGAGTGCTGGCATAACTGGACTTCAATATGTAGAAGATTGCAAATAGACCCATATATACTGCCATGCACAAAACTCAAGTCCAAGTGAATCAAAGAACTCAATATAAAGCCAGTTACACTGAACCTGATAGAAGAGAAAGTAGGAAATATTCTTGAATGCATTGGCACAAGAGACCACTTCCTAAATATAACACCAGTAGTATGAACACTGAGAACAACAATTAATAAATGGGACCTCCTGAAACTAAGAAGCTTCTGTAAGCCAAAGGACACAGTAAATAAGATAAAATGATAGCCTACAGAATGGGAAAAGATTTTCACCAACCCCATATCTGACAGAGAACTGATCTTCAAAATATATAAAGAACTAAAGAAACTAGACATCAAAATAATGAACAATCCAATTAAAAAATGGGCTATAGATCTAAACAGAGATTTCTCAAAGGAAGAATTTCAAACGGCCAAAAGACACTTAAGGAATTGCTCAACATCCTTAGTCATCAGTGATGATGCAAATCAAAATAACTCTGAGATATCATCTTGCACCTGTCAGAGTGACTAGGATCAAAAACACTGAAGACAGCTTATGTTGGAGAGGATGTGGAGCAAGGGGAACACTCCTTCACTGTTGATGGGAATGCAAAACTTGTACAACCACTGTGGAAGTCAGTATGGCGGCTTCTCAGAAAACTGAGAATCAATCTACCTCAAGACCCAACATGCTACTCTTGGGCATATACCCAAGCAATGTTCTATCATACCACAAGGACACATGCTAAACTATGTTCATAGCAGCATTATTTGTAATAGCCAGAACCTGAAAACAACCTAGATGCCCCTCAACTAAAAAATGGATTAAGAAAATGTGGTAAATATACACAATGGAGTACTACTCAGCAGAGAAAAACAATGACATCATGAAATTTGCAGGCAAATGGATGGAACTAGAAAATATCATCCTGGCTGAGGTAACCCAAACTCAGAAAGATAAACACAGTATGTACTCACTTGTAAGTGGATACTAGATGTAAAGCAAAGGATAACCAGATTACAACCTACAGCTCCAGAGAAGCTAGCTAACAAGGAAGACCTAAAGAGGACTGCATGGATCACCCTGGGAAGGGGAAATAGATGAGATCTCCCTGAGTAAACTGGGGATGAGGGGTGGGCAATGGAGGGTAGGGGATAGGGAATGAGAACATAAGGGAATGGGATGGTTGAGCTGGAACAGGGATGGAGGGGGAGAGCAATGAAAGAGATACCATGATAGAGGAAGATGTCATGGGGATAGAGAGAAACCTAGTGTAAGGGAAGTTGCCAGGAATCCCCAGGGATGACCCCAGCTTGGACTACTAGAAATAGTGGAGAGGGAGCCTGAGCTGAACTGGCTTACCCCAGTGCTTAGACCAGTGAATACCTTAATTGTCATCACAGAGCTTCTCTCCAATGACTGGTGGAAGCAGATGCAGAGACCCACAGCCAAACACCAGACAAAGCTCCAGGAATTCAGTCAAAGAGAGAGAAGAGGGATTTTATGAGCAAGGGCATCAGGATCATGATGGGGAAACATGCAGAGACAACCAAACCAAACCAGTGGGAACTCATGAAAGTTGGATCAATGGCTGTGGAGCCTGCATGGGACTGGACTAGGCCCTCTGCATGGCAAGACAGTTGTATAGCTTGATCTGCTTGGGGGGACCCCTGGTGGTAGATTCAGAACCCATCCCTGGTGCATGAGTGGGGTTTTTTGGAGCACACTACCTATGATGGGATACCTTATGCAGCCTTGAGGCAGGGGAAGGGCTTGGACTTGCCTCTACTGGGTATGCCTCCCCATGGAAGGCCTTGCCTTCTTGTGTTGGGGGAGTGGGGAGTAGGTTGGGTGAGAGGCTGGGGGCGGGGCAGGAGGAGGGAAGAGAGGAATCTTTCATTGGTCTGTAAAATGAATAAAAAATTTCTTAATAAAAAAATAGAAGGTGAGCTGATCAAGCCAGTAGGCAGCCTCTGTATCAACTCCTGCCTCCAGGATCTGCTGAAATGTGAGCCCACTAAACCCTTTCTTCCCCAATTTGCTTTTTGGTCATAATGTTTTATTGCAGCAATAGAAATTCTAAGATAGAAATTGGTACCAGGAGTGGGGCATTGCTGGCATGGACCTGACCACATTTTGGGGAGAATTATAGAAGGACTTTGGAACTTTGGGCCAGAAAAGCCATTGAGTGTTGAGACCTTAGTGGGATGTTCTTTGTGAACTTGGAAGATATGAATATTTAAAGAAGTGCAAAAAATGGAAGCCTGCCTGGTTTGCAAAGTTTCAGAGAAAAGTTTAAAGACTCTATCAGGGATACCCATACACATTGCAGCCCCAGTTGCAGGCCAGCAGGCAAGAATCCTGCAGGCAGGCCTAATTATCACTACGCCCCATTGGACACTATAACCTACAAGTCCCACTCCATCCAGCGATACTCTCCATCCCCCGAGACCACAGCTGCTCCCTGAGAAACAGACTCTGCCAGCTCTAGCTCCCATGGGACCAAGAGGTGTGCTATCACTCTCCTAACCAATCAATCACCCCAGCCTCTAGGCCTTAGGCCCAGGGGCACATGTGACCCCATGCTCCCATCTATTGCAGTCCTAGTTGCAGGCCAGCAGGCAAGAATCCTGAGGGCTGGGAACATCAACCCCCATTGGACCCTGCAATCTACAAGCCCCACTCTGTCCCCCAAACCAACCTATCCACTGGATATCCCAGCAGCTTCCTGAGACACACACACTGTCAGTGCTGATTATACCAAGAGTGGCTCCCTGAGACACAGACACTGTTTGCACCACTTGGAGGAAGAGATGGGCAGATGCCAGTGCAAGAATACATTCAACAACATAAAGAACAACATGGCACCATCAGAACCTAGTGGTTCTACAACAGCAAGACCTGAACATCCCAACATAGAAGAAGCAGAAGAAAACAATGTTAAAAATGACTTTATGAAGATGATAGAGGCCTTTAGAAATTGAGGAAAAGATAAATAAGAAATTGGAAGAAATCAATAAATCCCTTAATGAAAGTCAAGAAAAAGCAATCAAACAGGTGAAGGAAACAGTTCAAGACTTGAAAACTGAAACAGAGGCAATAAAGAAGACACAAACTGAGGGAATGCTAGAAATGGAAAACCTGAGTAAATGAACAGGAACTACAAATACAAGATTAACCAACAGAATGCAAGAGATGGAAGAGAGAATTTCTGTTGTTAAAGATATGATAGAGGAAATAAATTCGCCAGTCAAAGAAAACATCAAAGCCAACAAAGTCATCACATAAATCATCCAGGAAATCTGGGACACCATGAAAAGACCAAACCTAAGAGTAGTAGGAATAGAAGAAGAAGAATACCAGCCCAAAGTCACAGAAACATACTCAACAAAATCACAGAAGAAAACTTTCCCAACCTAAAGAAGGAAATGCCTATGAAAATACAAGAAGCTTACAGAACACCAAAAAGACTGGACCCTCCAAAAGTCCCCCTGCTACATAGTAATCAAACTACTAAATGTATAGAATACAGAAAAAAAATATTAAGAGCTATAAAGGAAAAAGGTCAATTAACATATAAAAGCAGACCCATCAGTATAACACCTGACTTCTCAATGGAGACTCTAAAATCCAGAAGGTCCTGAACAGACATTATGCAGACAGTAAGAGACCACAGATGTTAGCCCAGATTATTATACCCAGAAAAACTCTCAATCACCATAGACAGAGTAAACAAGATATTCCATAATAATACAAGATTTAAACAATACTGATCCAAATCCAGCCCTACAGAAAGCACTAGAGGGAAAATCCAACCTATGGAAGTTAGATGCACCCATACAAACAAAGGTAATATGTGGTGATATTTTATTTGTACTGAAATGTGATTTTATTTGTATATTAATAAAGTTTCCTTGGAGTCAGAGCAAGCCATAGCAGAAGCTGGGCGGTGGTGGTGCACACCTTTAATCCCAGCACTTGGGAGGCAGAGCTAGGCAGGATCTCTGTGTGTTCAAGGATACAGCCAGCATGGCGACACATACCTTTAATCTCAATACCAACCATAGAAGACCTGGAGGTCTGTACAGACAGGCAGTGATGAGGAGGTCATGTGGCTGGGTTTACAACCAATGAGAAGGCAGAACAGAAAGTCTATATAAAAGACAGGACACAGGAAGTAGCTGTCTTGCAGAGAGGAAAGACAGAGCAGCAGTGAAGGGTAAGGTTTTCAACTCTCAGCTATTGCTCTGACCTCTTGGCTTTTAACTCTGCAATTGGCTCTGTGTTTCTTATTTAACAAGACGGTTATATCTACAGTAATAGATAGCCCCACACCAACAAATCCCAAAGAAGGGAAACATACACCATTACCACTAAAAAATAACAGGAATTAGCAATCACTAATCATTAATATCCCTTAATATCAATGGACTCAATTTACCTATAAAAAGACACAGGCTAACAGAATGGATAGGAAAACAGGATCCATCCTTTTTCTGCATACAAGAAACACATCTTAACCTCAAAGACAGACACTACCTTTGAGTAAAGGGTTGGAAAAAGTCTTTCCAAACAAATAGACTTAAGAAGCAACCTGGTGTAGCTATCCTAATATCTAACAAAATAGACTCAAACTAAAATTAATAAAAAGAAATTGAGAAAGACATCACATATTCATCACTGGAAAAATCCATCAGGATGAAGTCACAATTCAATAAAACTGTTGTTTTACCCCAAATAAAATGGCACATACATATGTAAAAGAAACATTACTAAAATTTAAATCACATATCAAACTCCACACACTAACAGTGAGAGACTTCAACAACCCACTCTCACCAAAAACAGAAAGTTAACAGACAGACAGACAGACAGACAGACAGACAGAAAGTTAACAGAGAAATAAGAGAAGTAACAGACATCATGACTCAAATGGACTTAATAGGTATCTACAGAACATTCCACTCAAACACAAGAGAATATACCTTCTTCTCAGCATCCCAAGGAATCTTCTCTAAAATTGACCATATACTTGGTCAAAGAAGCAACTCTCAACAGTTAAAAACAAATTGGAATAACTTCTTGTATTTTATCAGACCACCATGGTTTAAAGTTAAAATTCATCAACAACATAAATTACAGAAAGCCTACAAACTCATGGAAACTGAACAATGCTCAACTGAATCACCACTGAGTCAAGGAAGAAATAAAGAAAGAAATTAAAAACTTCCTAGATTTCAATGATAATGAATGTATAACATACCCAAACTTATGGACACTAGGAAAGCAGTGCTAAGAGGAAAGTTAATAGCACTAAATGCCCACATAAAGAAGTTGGAGAAATCTCACACTAGCAACTTAACAGCACACCTGAAAGCTCTAGAAGAAAAAGAAGCAAACTCACTCAGGAGAAGTAGATGCCAGGAAATAATCAAATTTAGAGCTGAAATCAAGAAAATAGAAACAAAGAGAATAGTACAAAGAATCAATGAAACAAAGAGTTGCTTCTTTGAGAAAATCAACAAGATAGACAAACCCTTATCCTAACTAGCCAACCAAAAGTCAGAGAGAGAATATCCAAATTAACAAAATCAGAAATGAAAAGGGAGACATAACAACTGACAATGAGGAAATCCAGTGAATCATCAGGTCATACTTCAAAAACTTCTACTCCACAAAATTGGAAAATCTAAAAGAAATGGACAATTTTCTGGATAGGTACCACATACCAAAATTAAATCAAGACCAGAAAAACAATTTAAATAGACCTATAACACCTATGGAAATAGAAGCAGTCATTAAAAGTCTCCCAACCAAAAAAAAGCAAAGGGCCAGAGGGTTTCAGTGCAGAATTCTACCAGAATTTCAAAGAAGAGCTAATAACAATACTCCTCAATTGTTCCACACAGTAGAAACAGAAGGAACATTGCCAAACACTTTCTATGAGGCTACAGTTACCCTGATACCCAAACCAAACAAAGATGCAACAAAGAAAGAGAACTACAGACCAATCTCCCTCATGAACATTGATGCAAAAATACTCAATAAAATATTGGCACACTGACTCCAAGAACATATCAAAACAATCATTCACCATGATCAAGTAGGTTTCATCCCAGAGATGCAGGGATGGTTCAACATATGAAAATCTGTCCATGTAATCATATAAACAAATTGAAAGAAAAAAACCCCACATAATCATCTCATCAGATGCTCAAAAAGCCTTTGACAAAATCCAACGCCCCTCCATGATAAAGGTCTTGGAGAGATCAGGAATACAAGGAACATTCATAAACATAATAAAGGCAATTTACAGCAAGCTGACAGCCAACATCAAATTAAACGGAGAGAAACTCAGTTATTCCACTAAAATCAGGAACAAGGCAAGGCTGTCCACTCTCCTCATATCTATTCAATATAGCACTCAAAGTTCTAGCTACAGCAATAAGACAACAAAAGGGGATGCAAATTGGAAAGGAAGAAGTCAAACTTTCCCTATTTGCAGATGATATGATAGTCTACATAAGTAACCTGCAAAATTCTACCAGGGAACTCCTACAACTGATAAACACCTTCAGCAATGTGGCAGGATACAAGATTAACTAAAAAATAATTAGTAGCAATCCTATATACAAATATAAATGGGCCAAGAAAGAAATCAGAGAAACATTATCCTTTACAATAGCCACATATAAAATACCTTGGGGTAACTCTAATCAAATAAGTGAATGACTTGTATGACAAGAACTTTAAGTCTCTGAAGAAAGAAATTGAAGAAGATGTCAAAAAGTGGGAAGATCTCCCATGCTCAAGGACAGGTAGGATTAATATATTAAAAATGGCAATTTTACCAAAAGCAATCTACAGATTCAATGCAATCCCCATCAAAACCCCAACACAATTCTTCACAGACCTGTAAAGAGCAATACTCAACTTCATATGGAAAAACAAAAACCCCAGGATAGCTAAAATAATCCTGTACAATAAAGCAACCTCTGGAGGCATCACCATCCCTGACCTCAAGCTCTACTATAGAGCTCTAGTAATTAAAAACAGCTTGGTATTGGCATAAAAACTAATGTGTGGACCAATGGAATAGAACTGAAGACTCTGACATTAATCTGCACACCTATGAACACCTGAGTTTTTTAAAAATATATTCATTTATTAAATTTTTTTCAACCCCAGTTCCCCCTCCCTCCCCTTCTCCCAGATCCTCACCTCCCTCCCACTCTTTCCCCATCCACTCCTCAGAGTGGGTAAGGCCTCGCATGGTAGTCAACAAAGTCTGGCATACCAAGTTGAAGGAGAGCCTAGCCCCTCCCCATTGTATCAAAGCTGAGCAAGGTATCCCACCACAGAGAATGGGTTCCAAAAGTCAGTTCATGCACCTGGGATAAGTCCTGGCCCTGCTGCTGCCAGGGACCCCACTAACAGATCAAGCCACACAACTGTCACCCACATTCAGTGGGCCTAGTTCAGTCCCATTCAGGTTCCCTAGCTGTCAGTCCAGAGTCAGTGAACTCCAACCAGCACTGGTCAGCTGTCTCTGTGGGTTTCCCCATCATAATCTTGATCCCTTCTTCTTCTTCTTCTTCTTCTTCTTCTTCTTCTTCTTCTTCTTCTTCTTCTTCTTCTTCTTCTTCTTCTTCTTCTTCTCCTTCTCCTCCTCCTCCTCCTCCTCCTCCTCCTCCTCCTCCTCCTCTTCCTCCTTTTCCTCCTCCTTCTTTTTGAATGCCATTTATTGAAGGAGGGGGGAGATCTTAAATACAGGCTTACAGCACAGAGGGCAGAAGTTCACTTCTGATGTGTTTTTTTTTTTTTTTTTTTTTTTTAAGCTGAGGATCGAACTCCAGGCCTTGTGCTTGCTAGGCAAGCACTCTACCACTGAGCTAAATCTCCAACCCTACTTCTGATGTTTTACAATCTTGCATCTAAGCTGTTAATGCCCAATATGCTGGATACACAGACAAAGAACTTCCCTTAAGCCTTCTGGAGGGTGGAATCTCACAGGGAATTAGCATAGGGAGGATATCAAGGTCAAGGTTGGCAAGCCTGGCAACAGTTACCCAAAATGGGGGCCAGGGACCTAGAGGTTCCCCCACTTTTACTAAAAAAATGAGCTTCTGACTTAGGTTGTGTGGGAGGTCAGCAGGTCACCTTACCCATCATGGAGACACCTGTCCAGCCACACAGGCATTCTGTCTTCTGTTGGTGAGTGCCCCCCAGGAATTACCCATCTCTGAATACTCATTATCACACAGGCTCAATCATGTGAGAGCTGCAGAGTTAACTGTTGCCAAAGATCTCTAAGTGGTGCTGGGCTTGCAATCTGTGTGTTCAACACAGAAAAGACCAACAGAAGTCTTAACCTACCCATAGCTGGTAGGCTAAAGGCAGCTGAGCCATTCCCTTCCTTAACGAGCCTTACTGCAAATTGGAGTCCTTGTAAGATGGTATCCCAAGAGCAAATGGAACTTGAGTTTGTAAATTTATAACTTTCAAAGCCAATTGAAATGTATATAACTATTGATTTAAATTTGTCATGCCCAATAGAATGAAAAATTAGTTAACGGTGGTAGCTACTTTTCCTGCCAGGGTCTCCACTGTGCTAGCTGTAGTAACCAGTTATGAAATGGAAATCCCAGAAACAGTAGTAGTGGTGGTCATCACTATTATAACAGCAACAACATCAGCAGTGATGTCAAATTCTCTTCTGGAGCATGTGGGTATCCATTGGCATGGGCACAACTCCAAGAACAGGAACCGCCAAGGCCCATTATTCTTGATCCCAGCATGACTGAAGCTGGCAGCTCTGCAAAAGAGCAACTAAGAACCATAAAGGAAAAATAGGCAGCTCACAAGCAGCAGAACTAAATGGTCTCATAATGGGTACATTCAGACTCACAAATTTTAAGGTATCTTCAAAGGGGGCTAAATGAAGTTCAGGAGGCCAAAAAATGTTGCACAGAGCCACTCCTGAGAAGTAGGTACTGCTCCAGCATGACTAGGATTATGAGAATGAAAATACTTAGCTGGCATGCTACTGTTACTAAATGGAGGTCAGTGATCTTCAGTGTTATCCTTAATCTCCTAGGTGTCTGGGTGACAGGTTCTTAAACATACTTGACATACTTGAAAAAACAGTTACCTCTCTTTCTCTTCCTTCAGTCTTGTTCCCAGGGACTGGTCTCTGCTCTCTTCTATGCCCCTTCTTTGCCCCTTCTCTCCCATCCCCTCCATAAACCTCCCATGTGGGCCCTGTTGTATGGTGTGACACTTTCTCTGCTGGTTTTAAAAATACATTTGGTGCTGAGATTTAGATTCAGTCTGAGACATGCTGGTACCCTGCTCCTGGTCCACCAATGACAGCCCTACTTTTTTCCCACCTAACAAACTGCTGGGTCTCTCCATCCAACACTGACGATTGTTTTTGTGAGCTCCAGGGAGTCGACTTGGATCTACCTCAAACAGCCTGATGGTTCCACAGAGCCTGGACAGTGAAGTGTCCAGCTAGCTACCCCAGGACATGGTCAGCACCCCAGATTTCTCAGGTCCCCCAAAGATGATTGATTTCCCCCAGACCAGCAGGAAGCATTCTTGAGAACACAGCACCCTCATCCCTGCCTCACCTGCTACCCCTTTCCAACTCTTCACCTCTTTATAATAAACAGAAAGGAGGAATGTTGGCATTTAGGCATCTGTACTGTCCTGCCCTTAGGGTCCTGTCAGGATATATCCTCAGCTGCAGACACTAAGAGCACCCCCTGGGCATTCGCTATGTTTCCTTATAAAAGGGGGCCTTGTACACCTCCCATCTCTTTCTCTTCCTTTGATCTCATCTCCAGGTACCAGTCTCTATTCCCTTCCCTGTCCCTTCTCTTCCCTCCTCTCAATAAACCTCCCATGAAAAGAAGAAAAAAACAAAAAAAGAAAAGAAAAAGCAGTTACCATACATTACCTTCTGGAGAATCCAACCACATGGCTGCAGTTCCTAGGCTTATGTTAATGCTTGCCAAAGCTGGCCCTATTGGGCTTTCAATCCCCATTAGCATCAGAAGAGGAGAGTTTTTCATGAAGGCCCAATAGGTTTCTGCCATGTTGGGCTTCCACTGCAGCCACAGGGAGCACTCAGCACTCAAAAACCCTATGAGGAATTTCATTGTCCTTAATAGTGTAATGTTTCATTGAGGGTTGCTCAGTAATTGAGTAATACCAGATCTTATTATAAGCAACAGTCATCCTAGAGTCCTCCATGCCGTATATATAGCCTTATGATTCTGTGAGTTGCAGTCTGATTGTTCTTTGCTTTCTATCTAGAATCCACTTATAAGTGAGTACATACCATGTTTGTCCTTCTGGGTCTGGGTTACCTCACTCAGGATGGTATTTTCTAGTTCCATCCATTTGCCTGCAAATTTCATGCTGTCATTGTTTTTTTTTCTGCTGAGTAGTACTCCATTGTGTATATGTACCACATCTTCTTAATCCATTCTTCAGTTGATGGGCATCTAGGTTGTTTCCAGGTTCTGGCTATTACAAATAATGCTGCTATGAACATAGTTGAGCATGTATCTTTGTGGTATGGTTGAGCATTCCTTGGGTATATGCCCAAGAGTGGTATGGCTGGGTCTTGAGGTAGTTCGATTCTCAATTTTCTGAGAAACTGCCATACTGATTTCCACAGTAGTTGTACAAGTTTGCACTCCCACAAACAGTGAAGGAATGTTCCCTTTGCTCCACATCCTCTCCAACATAGACTGTCATTAGTGTTTTTGATCATAACCATTCTGACAGGTGTAAGGTGGTATCTCAGAGTTGTTTTGATTTGCATTTCTCTGATGATTAAGGATGTTGAGCATTTTTTAAAATGCCATTTGTGATTCTTGTTTTGTGAATTCTCTGTCTAGCTCTTTAGCCCATTTTGTAATTGGATTGTTTGGTATTTTGATGTCTAACTTCTTGAGTTCTTTATATACTATGGAGATCAATCCTCTGTCCAATGTAGGGTTGGTGAAGATCTTTTCCCATTCTGTAGGCTGTCTTTTTGTCTTATTGACCATATCTTTTGCCCTGCAAAAGCTTCTCAGTTTCAAGAAGTCCTGTTTATTAATTGTTGTGCTCAGTGTCTGTGCTGCTGGTGTTATATTTAGGAAGTGATCTCTGGTGCCAATTCCTTCAAGAGTACGTCCTACTTTCTTTTCTATTAAGTTTAGTGTAACAGGATTTATGTTGAGGTCTTTGATCCACTTGGACTTGAGTTTTGTGCATGGCAATAGATATGGATCTATTTGTAATCTTTTACATACTGACATCTAGTTATGCCAGCACCATTTGTTGAAGATACTTTCTTTGTTCCATTGTATAGTTTTGGCTTCTTTGTAAAAAATCAGGTGTTCATATGTGTGGGGATTAATGTCAGGGTCTTCAATTCGATTCCATTGGTCCATATACAGGTTTTTGTACCAGTACCAGGCTGTTTTTATTATTATAGCTCTATAATAGAGCTTGAGGTCTGGGATGGTGATGCCTCCAGAGACTGCTTTATTATGAAGGATTCTTTTAGCTATCCTGGGTCTTTTGTTTTTCCATATGAAGTTGATATTGTTCTTTCCAAGTCTGTGAAGAATTGTGTTGGGATTTTGATGGGGATTGCATTGAATCTGTAGATTGCTTTTGGTAAGATTGCCATTTTTACTATGTTAATCTTACTTATCCATGAGTATGATCTATCCTTCCATTTTCTGATATCTTCTTCAATTTCTTTCTTTAGAGATTTAAAGTTCTTATCAAAAAGATCCTTCACTTGTTTAGTTAGTGTTATCCCAAGGTATTTTATATTATTTGTGGCTATTGAAAGGGTAATGTTTCTCTGACTTCTTTCTCAGCCCTTTCATCATTTGTGTATAGGAGGCTACTGATTTTTTTTTAGTTGATCTTGTATCCTGCCACTTTACTGAAGGAGTTTATCAGCTGTAGGAGTTCCCTGGTAGAGTTTTGGGGGTCACTTATGTATACTATCATGCCATCTGCAAATAATGAAAGTTTGACTTCTTCCTTTACAATTTGTATCCCTTTGATCTCTTTTGGTTGTCTTATTGCTCTAGCTAGAACTTCAAGTACTATATTGAATAAATATAGGGAGAGTGGACAGCCTTGTCTTGTTCCTGATTTTAGTGGTATCGGTTTGAGTTTCTCTCCGTTTAATTTGTTAGTGGCTGTTGGCTTGCTGTAAATTGCCTTCATTATGTTTAGGAATGTTCCTTGTATTCCTGATCTCTCTAAGACCTTTATCATGAAGAGGTGTTGGATTTTGTCAAAGGCTTTTTCAGCATTTAATGAGATGATCATGTGGTTTTTTTTCTTTCAGTTTGTTTATATGGTGTATTACATTGACAGATTTTTCATATGTTGAACCATCCTTGCATTCCTGGGATGAAACCTACTTGGTCATGACGGATAATTTTTTTGATGTATTCTTGGATTTGGTTTGCCAATATTTTGTTGAGTATTTTTGCATCAATGTTCATGAGGGAGCTTGGTCTGTAATTCTCTTTCTTTGTTGCACCTTTGTTTGGTTTGGGTATCAGGGTAATTGTAGCTTCATAGAAAGAGTTTGGTAGGAACACCTGGGTTTTTACAAAGAAGCCAAAACTGTTTAATGGAAAAAGAAGGCATCTTCAACAAATGGTGCTGGCATAACTGGATGTCAACATGTAGAAGACTGCAAATTGATCCATATCTGTCACCACGCACAAAACTCAAGTCCAAGTAGATCAAAGACCTCAACATAAATCATGCTACACTGAACTGTTGATACAGGAGAAAGTAAGAAGTAGCCTAGAATGGATTGGCACAGAAGGCCACTTTCTAAATATAACACCAGTAGCATAGACACTGAGAGGAACAATTAAATAAATGGGGCCTCTTGAAACTGAGAAGCTTATGTAAGGCAAAGGACACAGTAAATAAGACAAAACAACAGCCTAGATAATGGGAAAAGATTTTCACCAACCCCATATCTGACAGAGGGCTGATCTCCAAAACATATAAAGAACTCATGAAATTAGACAGCAAAATACCAAACAATCAAGTTTAAAAAATGGGCTATAGATCTAAACAGAGAATTCTCAAAGGAAGAATTTCAAATGGCCAAAAGACATTTAAGGAATTGCTCAATATCCTTAGTCATCAGGGATGATGCAAATCAAAATGACTCTGAGATATCATCTTACACCTATCAGAATGGCTAAGATAAAAAACATTGATGACAGCTTATGTTGGAGAGGATGTGGAGCAAGGGGAACACTCCTCCACTGTTGATGGGAGTGCAAACTTGTACAGCCACTTTGGAAATCAGTATGGTGGCTTCTTAGAAAATTGAGAATCGATCTACCTCAGGACCCAAGGATACCACTCTTGGGCATATACTCAAGGGGTGCTCAATCACACCACAAGGACCCTTGCTCAACTACATTCACATCAGCATTATTTGTAATAGCCAGAACCTGGAAATGACCTAGATGCCCCTCAACTAAATAATGGATAAAGAAAATGTGATACATATACACAATGGAGTATTACCCAGCAGTAAAAAACAATGACAATCATGAAATTGCAGGCAAATGAATGGAACTAGAAAATATCACCCTGAGTAAGGTAACCCAGACTCATAAAGACAAACATGGTATGTACTCACTTATAAGTGGATACTAGATGTAAAGCAAGGGATAATCAGACTACAACCCATAGCTCCAGTGAAGCTAGGGAACAAAAAGGACCCTCAGAGGGACACATGGATCACCTTGGGAATGGGAAACAGAGGAGATCTTCATGAGTAAACTGTGGATGAAAGGGGGTAATAGAGGGGAGGGGAGATGGGATGACAACATGAGGGAATGAGATGGTCAAGCTGGGGGAGGGATGGAGTAGGAGAGCAATGAAAGAGGTATCTTGATAGAGGGAGACATTATGGGGTAAGGGAGAAATCTGGTGCTAGGGAAATTCCCAGGAATCCACGAGGACAACCCCAGATTAGACTCCTACCAATAATGAAGGGTGCCTGAACTGGCCTACTCTGGTAATCAAAATGGTGAATACCCTAACTGTCATCATAGAGCCTTCATCCAGTAACTGATGAAAGCTGGTGCAGAGACCCACAACCAAGCACCAGGCCGAGCTCTGGGGGTTCAGTTGAAGAAAGGGAGGAGGAGTTATATGAGCAAGGGGGGCAGGTAGTCACAATTAAGATGGGGAAATCTACAGAGACAACTGAACCAGTCTCATAGGAACTCATGAACTTTAGACCAACAGTTGTGGAACCTGCATGGGACCAGACTAGACACTCTGCATATGGGATACAGTTGTGTAGCTGGGTCTATTTGAGGGTCCCTGGCAGTGTGATCAGGTGCATTAGCTGGCTTTCTGGATCATTACCTATGGTTGGACATCTTGCTCACCCTTCATGCAGAGGGGAGGGGCTTGGTCCTGACTCAGCTGAATGCATCAGGCTTTGCTGTCCCCTAGTGGGAAGACTTAAGATTTTGGAGGAGGGAATGAAGGATGGGAGGAAGCGGGTGGGGGGGGGAGTTCAGGGGTGTGGGAGGAGGGATCAGAGGAGGATCTGTAGTTGGTATGTAAAATGAATAAAAAAAAAGAGACTCCAACGGAGCCATTTGTTATTTTGAATTAAGATTATGTGGTTCTGGTTAGCTGGGGCTGAAGAATCAGCTGTGATTAATCAGATACCAGAACCACTGATGTGAAACTTTTATGTTACTGGACAACTGATGCTGGTTAGCTGGAGCTAAGAAATTAGTGGTGATTAAGAAGAGACCAGCATCACTGGTGATATCTTCTGGGAAGTGTTTCCTCAGAGCACAGAGAAGCTGTGTTCTAGAGGTAGCCAATGCTATACCTCATGCTGGCAGCTGGACTTGGTAATGTGTAAGAGAATGAAAGGGTCATGGAGAGCAGCTGAGGCTTGGTACTGTGAGAGGCCATTGGTGAAGATGGAGACTCAGTGGCAGTTAAAAGCCCAGGACTGAAGGGGTCATGCAAAGAAGTTGAAGCTTGGTACCATGAAGAGAGCCTATGAGAGGTTATTGGTGAAAGTGCAGTCCAGTTGCAGCAAGGGGCCCCAGCATTTGGAGATGCCAGCACCATGGGAGGACCACCAAGAACAGTAGCAATAGTGAAATGGAGTCAGCCAGTGCCTAGAAGACATGCTGTGTGTGCTGCAGAGGGTAGAGCTGGAAAAGTGACCCAAGCTCTTTGGAGGAACCCAGAAGATCACGAGTGGATCCCAGATATTGAATGGTTGGGATTTTGTTTGCTTTGATTTGATTGTGACTGTGCCCTGATGTTTCCCTCTTGAAGTAAGGAAGTATTTTACTGGAGCCCACAGTTGAGAGACTTGAATTTTAAAAGACTTTGGATTTTTAAAGAGATTGGTTATTTTAAAGGAACTAAAATTTTAATATGTTTGAATTTATAAAGACTATGGCACTTTTAAAGTTATTTAAGATCTTGGGGGTCAGTAAGAAAGGAAGTGTTATGGCTTAATAGTGATGTATTTGTGTGTCAAGTTGATGAGGGGTCAGTTGTACTGGCTGGTTTTGTGTGTCAACTTGACACAAGCTAGAGTCATCCGAGGAGGAAGGAGCCATAGGTGAGGAAATGCCTCCTTGAGATCCAGCTGTGAGGCATTTTCTCAATTAGTGATCAATGCAGGAGGGCCCAGCCCATGGTGGGTGGTGCCATTCCTGGGTTGCTGGTCCTGGGTTCTGTAAGAAGATGGGCTGGGCAAGCCAGGGGAAGCAAGTCAGTAAGCAGCATCCTCCGTGGCCTCTGCATCAACTCCTGCCTCCAGGATCCTGCTGTTTGAGCTCCTGTTCTTACACCCTTCAGTGGTGAGCATCAGTGTTGAAGTGTAAGCCCAATAAATCCTTTCCTCCCCAACTTGCTTTTTGGTCATGGTGTTTCATTGAAGCAGTAGAAATCTTAACCAAGATAGATATTATGAGCATTTATGAGACTGATGTCTTCCTGCTGCCCAAAGAAGGCCATTATCACGAACATTTAAGGATGAAAGGATATCCAGCTGACCAACAGTGGCAAGAATTCATGTTTTCTTCACATTTTCTTTATTTTGTAAATGTATTCAAAGTAAGCTTAAATTTAGAAGTGTTTTGACAGTAAAATTAAATAGCTTTATTATTGCAATAAATACATGATTATAAAAGCTGGCCTTTTTCTAAGATATTATGAGAAAAGGAGATATTTAAGAACTACAGTTGTGGAGGCAAACGTACAGTTGTGAAAACTGATATTTTTCTAATTTCTAATAAGAAAAGGTATATTTAGGTACTAAAATTAATTATGAATTTTCTAGAAAATAACATTAATTATTATGCTTTTAAACTATTCATTTAAACACAACATTTAAAATATGAAGTACATATGCAAGTTCTTCTTCCGGGTTCTCAACAGCTTATACCTTGCCCCAAAGTAATACAATGATTAAATTAGGAAATTGATATTAAGATAGTACTACTAAATCATATGACTTCATCATCTGTTCCACTAACACCTTTGTGGTCTGAATCCAATCCAGGTTTTCATATTGTATTATAATAAATGTGTCCTGCAATCTTTTAACCGAGGCTAGTTCTTTGAATTTTACTCTTTTGGTTTTATTGGCTTTGGCGTGTTTGATGAGTATTGATCAACTCTCACAAAAGAACAGCACTCAGTCCATACTCTGATCTTTGCTCATAGTTCAGTTGAGGTTATATAGTGATTTTGGCAAGAGCACCACAAAAATGAAAATCCATGCATCATAATGACAGGCCCATGGTTACATTTACTCCATTACTGTTGTTATTAACCTCAGCCACTTGTTAAGGAGATTTCTAACATTTTCTCTTTTCTCTCTTATAATTATTATAAATCTTGTGGAGAGATTCTTTGGGACTCTGAAATTATCTTGTCTCTCATCAAACTTCCATCTATAAAGTTAAAGCTTTAGCAGGCATTTTTGCGTAAAAGAGTGTATTTGGTGCTGTTTGCCGGACTGCATCTCCATTTTCATCATTCCTTTATTCCACGTGTATACATGGAAATCTACTATAAAGAAGGTTCATTTGCTTAGTTGTTGTAAGTCCTGGTTTTTATTTCAGTCCTTGGGTTATGAATCATCCCTCTCCTTTTTTCCTTGTTATTATTTATATTGTCTTAGCTATGACCACTGCGAATCCTCCAAGTTGGTGACTGTGCCCTTTTGATGCATTTGAAGTTGTTTCTCTTTGAAACAAGGACAAGCTAAAAGTATTGGCTGACACCAATACAGAGATACAAATCTAGGGACTTTGTAGGTTCATTTCCCCCCTCTGTTGAGAGCTTAGAAAGGAGGTTCTCTATGGAATAATAGGCTATTTCAGTGGCCAAGCCCGGCAGTCTCCCTAGCCTGCTTTAACAAGGCCGTCCATATACATGTACATCTCTGTTGTCTCCTTGGTGTCTCCACTGATCCTGGTCCCTTTCAATGCTGCCTTGGCTGTGTGAAGTAGCCCTGGCATTTTCTTCAGCGTCTGCAAGACACAGAAAGATGGGGCTCTTCACCCAACGCTGCTTGCTACTTTGCTCTCCCTGAAAAAAACAAAAACGAAAACAAACCTTATTTTGTACATTTTGTGGTATCCTTGACCTGTTTTTTACAATAGGTCACTTCATGGCTTCCTGTCAGTTAGATTTCATTCATGTAATCGTTTTAAAGAATTCCCAAACTTTCTCCATAATGAAATTAATATTTAAGTATCTAGAATCATACATATAGTTGAGCTGTGCACATTTTAACAATGACATAAGTAACATTTCATGTAGATTTACAGTATTTCTACATTTTAATTGCATAAAAATAAACTACTACTAAAACAGTGCTATTGAAAGGGTGAAAAGTACATGAAAATGAAAGTAAGGCAATCTAATTATAACATATAATAAAATTTAATCACTTCATGTTGAAGTTTTAGATACTTGACATTAGATATTACTTTAAGCATGGTTTATTAAGAAGCAAACAATGCAAGCCAGATTTTATGACAAAAATATTTTGTCCTGTTTATTTGATTTTTATTTGTTTCTATTAATAGCACTTTGTGTTAAAAAAACCAAAGCCATTTTGACCTATATTGTTGTAGAATATTATTTTAAGATGTGTTACATTTGTTTATGCTGTGGAACATTTGTTTCTTGATGCAAAGATATATTGCATTTATTTAACTCTGTGAAGTTGTGTTACTTTGCTTGTCTAAAACTCTTGATTGGGCTAATAAAGAGCTGTATGGCCAATAGCAAGGAAGGAAAGGGGATTTGTGGGGCTGGCAGTCAGAGAGAACAAATAGAAGGAGGAAAAGAGAAAAAAGATGAAGGAGCAAGAGGAGGAGGAGGACTCAAGGGGCCAGCCACCCAGATACACAGCCAGCCACAGAGTAAGAAGTAAAGAAAGGTATGCAGAAATAGAGAAAGGTAAAATCCCAGAGGCAACAAGTAGATGGGATAATTTAAGTTAAGAAAAGCTGGCTAGAAACAAGCCGAGTTAAGGCCAAGCATTTATAAGGAAGAATAAGATTCTGTGTGAGATGTATGTGGTGGGCCCCAAAGAGCCGAAGAGTAAAGAGTTAAAAAACAAACAAACAAAAAAAAACAACCAACAGCACTATACATAGTCATTTCCAGGCTAATATGAAGTGTAGTGTAAGACACTGTCTCATAAAGCAAAGGGAAGTTCACATTCAAATTAAGGGGGACTTGCTTTTTAAAGTAAATTATAGACCTTAATGGTAGTGTTACATATTTCACAGGTGTTCAGTAATGGAGGGGCTTCCAGGCACTTAGCATTTCAGAGGGACTAGAGTTTTTTAAATTATTGTTTTATTTTTATGAATCAAGGCAAATGAATATTCTGAAAGGGAAAGAAAAACAGTAATTCAAAGAGATGATAAAATCATATTTGATTTTTAATTGAGGGCTGGAAAGTAGGGAAGGCAGTATTTCAACACCTGTGCAGGGTAATCAGTGGTGTGGACTGGTGGGTCAAGAGATGAGGCCTGGAAACCAGGCAGACCTGGGATTAGTTGCTGTTATAGTTTCCTTTCTGGTGGCTTTGACAAAACAGATTGACAAAAGCAACTTACAGGAGAAAGGCTTGGTTCAGCTCGTCATTGTGGGGGAGTCAAGGTGGCAGAAGCTTGAATGAGCCCATCAAGTTCACCGTCAAGAGCAGAGATGAATGCAAGCATTCTTGAGTTCAGCTAACCTTATACTTAGTTCATAATGCCTTGACTAAGGGAACAGTGCCATCCACAGTGTGCAGGTTTGCCCACCTCAACTAAGAAAATCCTGCATAGGCATGCCCATGGGCTAACCTAACCTACACAATTCTTCACTGAGACTTCCTTCTAAGGTGTGTCAAGCCTTTATTCAAAACTAACCATCATAGACCCAGTGTCTCCTCTAGAGAGTTGCGTGATCTCAGACACATTCCTGAGTCTTTCTGAGGCTCACATTAAAAAATGGTCATGTTTGAATACTGAATTGAATAATACTCATAAATAGCTTAATATACTGAGCAAACCATAACAAACCCTCTATTAAGTGTGTGCCATTATCATTATCCAAGAACAAACAACTGGGCAGTGATTTAATTATACATTTAACACCAGTCTGAGACTGTTAGGATGCAGGTGATGCCGATGAAAATGATCAATAGTTCGTGGTTTTACAGAAACACAGAACTGGCTCCATTTACATACCTAAATGAATTTGAGATTTTAAAAGCTCCCTGCCTGGGGCATTCTTAAGGATCATGCCTCTCATATATCATAATTAACTTCGTTGTAACCACTGAGCTGAAGCTGTGGATTTATTAGTGTCTGAAAAGCTGACATTTAAAACACGTGTTTAGAGCCAACCAGAGGGTGGAAGGTCTTTGTATTGAGGTAGATCAGAACTGTTGAGAAATAGGCATTACCTTTTCTTACATGAAGTTCGACTACCTCAAGCTCGAATGAGTGTGGGTCGATTTTAAATGGCTGATGGTATTAAATAGCTCTTTCTTAAAAAGGCTTTTGAAGACTTTAAGCTGTAAAGTGGGAGCCGTGGAGCCAAACACACTTTTGGGGACTCTGTAAGTAATATCCCCGAATAGCTGGAGTCATAACTCATCAGATCTTGCCCTAATGGCCTGGATGAATCGATATATCTCTGAGTATGCTTAGAGAGACTCTGTGCCAGAGGATCTGGTTCAGGAACCAAAAACATATTTATTGCTTAAAAAATACCCACAGAAAATCCACTCTTTAACTAAAATTATCCAACTAGGTGTCTCCTCCTGTGGTGTTGATGCCATTTGTGCTCAGAACAGAACAAAGTTCTTGTGGGAATAGATTTGCGGTTCCTGTTAACTTCCCAGCAAACACAGCAGCATTTTTGCTCTCATAGTAGTAACAGTGGTTGACTCTGGGTGGTAGGAGTTGTTTTTATGCTGCTGCAAATGGCTATGTCATGGCTATTTTAGGGTACTTTTTGCAATTTTCTGTGAGTTGTCTCAAGTTGTTAAGTGGGATATTGCTTTGGCTGGTTGTTTAGCTGCTGTTAGAAACTTACATTATTTGAAGTATGGGGCAGGTGCAGCTGGCTTAATCACTTTGCTCTTCCCATTTCAAATGACCAGAGGAGCAATTTTATAAAGACTGGCTGCTTCCTGAGATCACAGCATCTTGCTTCATGGGATCCCATGCCATGGGAGGCAGGATAAGGTCATTGGGGGTATTTTAGTTGAATTCAATTGCCTAATGTAAAATAAAACATTCGGCCTGGTGGCAGTGGTGCCTACCTTTAATTCCAGCTCTTGGGAGGCAGAGCCAGGTGGATCTCTGAGTTCAAGGTCAGCTTGGTCTACAGAAAGAGATCCAGGACAGGCTCCCAAGCTACATAGAGAAACCCTGCCTAAAAACCAAAACAAAACAAAAAAATCACTGTTCATTGAAAGGGTAAAGTAGGTGTTCATTTAATCAACATTCTATTGGAAAGAAAAAAATGAGGAGAAAGCTAATTCTGTTACCTGGCTTGGAGGGTAGGTACTGCTATGATGCTAGGAGAAAGTGGCCCCATCCCCAGCCTTCACTGCAGATCAGAAGCAATAATATTGTGACACACAACATAGTGCTTCTTAGATGTTGAACATAGTTCTGTGTGCTGTATGTATTTTCATCCATTTTGTTCTTAACAACTTTCTGAGATCTTACTTTGTTGTTGGAACAAATGAGACACACGGAGTTCAAGGGTCGAAATCAAAGTGACACACGTAGTGAGTGACAAAGCCAGTGATCACAACTGTGAGGTCTGGTTGGAGCCTTTGTTGAGAGACCAAGCCGTGAATGAGAATGAACAAGAGTTCAGATTGGTTTGGAGCAGTGGTTCTCAACCTTCCTAATGCTGCTACCCTTTAACACACTTCCTAATGTTATGATGACCCCAAACATAAATTTATTTTCGTTGTTATTTCACAGCTATAAATTTGCTCTGTTGTGACTCATAATGTAAATGTCTGCTTTCTGATGGTCTTAGTCAAACCCTGTGAAAGTCATTCCACTCCAGAGGGGCCATGACTCACAGGTTGAGAACTTGGGATCTGAAGGATTCCAAGAGCAAGAAAGACTTATGTTTTGCTTTGTGGGTGGAATATGAGAATATAAGAAGCTCTGTAGCTATTGTAAAGGGTGATGTATCTCTGATTTCCTTCTCAGCCTGTTTGTCTACTGTATATAGAAGGGCTACTGATTTTTTTTGAGTTGATCTTGTATCCTGCAATGTTGCTGAAGGTTTTTATTAGCTGTATCAGTTCCTTGGTTGATTTTTTGGGGTCACTCATGTATACTAACATGTCATCTGCAAATAGGGAGAGCTTGACTTCTTCCTTTACAATTTGTATCCCCTTAATCTCTTTATGTTGTCTTATAGCTCTGGCTAGAACTTTAAGTACTATATTGAATAAGTAGGGGGAGAGGGGACAGCCTTGCCTTGTAACTGATTTTAGTGGTATTGCTTTGAGTTTCTCTCCATTTAATTTGATGTTGGCTGTTGGCTTGCTGTAGATTGCCTTTATTATATTTAGGTATGTTCCCTGTATTCCTGATCGCTCCAAGACCTTTATCATGAAGGGGTGTTGGATTTTGTCAAATGCCTTTTCTGCATCTAGTGAGATGACCATGTGGTTTTTTTCCTTGAGTTTGTTTATATGGTGTATTACATTGACAGACTTTCGTATGTTGAACCACCCTTGCATCCCTGGGATGAAGCCTACCCTTTACAATAGCCACAAGTGATATAAAATACCTTGGGGTTATGCTAACTAAGCATGTGAAGGACCTATATGACAAGAATTTTAAGTCCCTGAAAAAAGAAATTGAAGAAGATGTCAGAAAATGGAAAGATCTCCCATGCTCATGGATAGGCAGGATTAACAGAGTAAAAATGGCGATCTTACCAAAAGCAATCTACAGATTCAACACAATTCCCATCAAATTACCAACACAATTCTTCACAGATCTGGAAAGAATAATACTCAACTTCATACGGAAAAACGAAAAACCCAGGATAGCCAAAAGAATCCTGTACAATAAAACAACCTCTGGAGGCATCACAATCCCCGACCTCAAGCCCTACTATAGAGCTACTGTAATAAAAACAGCTTGGTACTGGCATAAAAACCAACATGTGGACCAATTGAATTGAATTGAAGACCCTGACATTAACCCACACACCTATGAACATATAATTTTTAACAAAGAAACCAAAAATGTACAATGGAAAAAAGAAAGAATCTTCAACAAATGGTGCTGGCATAACTGGATGTCAATGTGTAGAAGGCTGCAAATAGATCCATATCTGTCACTGTGCACAAAACTTAAGTCCAAGTGGATCAAAGACCTCAACATAAATCCAGCTACTCTGAACCTGATAGTAGAGAAAGTAGGAAGTACTCTTGAACGCATTGGCACTGGAGAACACTTTCTAACTATAACACCAGTAGCACAGACACTGAGAGAAATAATCACTCAATGGGACCTGTTGAAACTGAGAAGCTTTTGTAGAGCAAAGGATACGGTCAACAAGACAAAGCAACAGCCTACAGAATGGGAAAAGGTCTTCACCAACCCCACATCTGACAGAGGGCTGATATCCAGAATATATTAGAACTCAAGAAATTAGATATCAAAATGCCCAACAGTCCAATTAAGAAATGGGCTATAGAACTAAACAGAGAATTCTCCACAGAGGAAGTTCAAATGGCTGAAAGACATTTAAGGAATTGCTCAACATCCTTAATTATCTGGGAAATGCAAATCAAAAGGACTCTGACATACCACCTTACACCCATCAGAATGGCTAAGATCAAAAGCACAGAAGACAGCTTATCCTGGAGAGGATGTGGAGCAAGGGGAACTCTCCTCCACTGCTGGTGGGAATGCAAGCTTGTACAGCCACTTTGGAAATCAATATGGTGCTTCCTTAGAAAACTGGGAATCCATCTCCCCAAGACCCAGCTATAGCACTCTTGGGCATATACCCAAGGAATGCTCAATCATACCATAAGGGCATTTGCTCAGCTATGTTCATGTCAGCATTGTTTGTAATAGCCAGAATCTGGAAACAACCTAGATGCCCTTCAACTGAAGAATGGATAAAGAAAATATACATATACACAATGGAGTACTACTCAGCAGAGAAAAACAATGACATCATGAGGTTTGCAGGCAGATGGATGGATCTAGAAAAAACCATCCTGAGTGAGGTAACCCAGACTCAGAAAGACAAACATGGTATGTACTCACTCATAGGAGGATACTAGATGTAAAACAAAGATGACTAGACTGCTACACAACTCCAGGGAGGCTACCTAGAAAACGGGACCCTAGGAAAGACACAGGGATCACCCAATGACAGAGAAATGGATGAGATCTACATGAACAACCTGGATGACAGTGGGAGTAATGAAGGGCAAGGTTTGAGGGAAAGAAAGCTTAGGGGAGCAGGAGAACCCAGCTGAATCAAGAACAGAAAGGGAGAATGAGGAATAACAGACCATGATAAATGAAGACCACATGAGAACAGGAATAGGCAGAGTGCTCGAGAGGTCCCCAGAAATCCACAATGATATATCCTCTGTAGTCTGCTGTCAATGGTCGAGAGAAAGCCTGATCTGACCTAGTCTGGTGATCAGATGACTAAACACCCTAACAGTCGTCTTGGAACTCTCATCCAATAACTGATGGAAGTGGATGCAGAGATCCTCAGCCAGGCCCCAGATGGAGCTCCAGGTGTCCAACTGTTGAGAAAGAGGAGGGTCTGCAAGAGTGTGAATTGTTGAATCCAAGATTGCAGAAAGCACAGGGACAAATAGCCAATCAAATGGAAGCACATGAATTATGAACCAAAGGCTGTGGAGCCCCCAGCTGGATCAGGCCCTCTGGATAAGTGAGACAATTGAATAGCTTGATCTGTTTGGGAGGCACCCAGTCTATGGAACCAGGATCTGTCCTTAGTGCATGAGCTGGCTATTTGAATCCTTGGGCTTACACAGGGACACTTTGCTCAGTGTGGAAGGAGGTGACAGGACCTGCCTGTACTGAATCCATCAGGTTTAAATGAATCCCCAGGGGTGCCTTGATCCTGGAGGACGTGGGAATGGAGGGGAGGGGTTGGGGGGTAGGTGGGGTTGGGGGCAGAAGGGGGGAGGACAGGGGAACCCTTGGCTGCTGTATAAAATTTAAAACACATAATAATAAAGAAAAAAAATAAAAACAAAAAGAAGCTCTGTAAACACATCATAGCAAAGAGTAGAGGGCAATAAAGAACACAGCTAGGTGTGGCCACTCTACATCTCCTGCATGTCAGAAGAGAGTCCACAAATCTTCAATGTCCCTGAGCAGATTGCAGATGTGGCTGAGTAGCTGTGGCAGGGTTCACATTGATTCATACACTGGGCAGGTGTCTTAGACTATTTTATGTTTGTTGTAACTGAATACCAAGACCAGGCATTTCTGAAGAACAGAGATTTAGCTTGTGGTTCCAGAGGCTGGCAAGTCTAAGGACATGCTACTGGCTGCAGGTGAGGGCTTTCCTGTTATATCGCAGCACAATGGAGGGTATCACATGGTGAGAAATAATGTGCGTGCTCTCTGGGGCTCCCTTCTTCTTATAAAGCCATCAACAGAATCATAGAAGCTCCACACTGATGATTTTATATCACCCCAAAGGCCCCTGAAAATACTATCTACAGAGGACTTTAGGAAGTAAGTTTCTAAGACATGAATTCTGGGGTTTGCACCCGAACCTTGCATCAATGGATGCAGGGGAGACAGAAGCAGGTAAGTAAAGACAAGCAGGTGGTCATGCACCCATTGGATGTCAATAGAGAGGCTGCCTCACTCTCCACACTGTGATGCAAGTCAACTTAGAATATTTTGACACCATCTGAAGAGAATGAAGAGAAAGCATGAAACTGAATTTGTCTAACTTGTCCTTGACATGACTAAAGAAGCACTAATTAAAAAAAAAAGATTTATTCCCTCCCCTCTGGGCTGAGAGAGCTTTGTAGAAAAGGAGACAGAAAGATTATAAAAGCTATTATAAAAGGGATGGATAACTCCAAGAAAACAGTATTTTCTACAACGAGGCTAATGTACATATGAACCCATTCAAACTGTGGCAGCATGCACAGATCTGCGTCATTCAAGCTAGACAGGGTCCCAGTGCTGAGAGAGGGGTGGACCTAGGCTCCTGCTTCTAACCAAGAAGCTGTCTTCAAGTGACATCCACTTGCAAAGGAGTTAGTTTTCTCCAGTGGCATCTCACTGGGTATATTAACCAAACTTAAGGGCAGGCCTCATGACCAGAAGTAGGTGATCAACACGAAATGAACTCGATGGTACTTTTGTAGACTTTTTGTCTCATATTGCTTTTTTTAAGCTTTTTTTTTATGTCTTACTGGTCTTTTGCTTGTATCATATGGTTTCTGATTTTGTGTTTCTTGTATTGTTTTCTTTTTTTAGTTTATTATTTTTTTGTTTGCCTGTTTGTTTTCTAGAGAGAAAGGAAAAAAGGGGCATATAGTTGCATGAATGGGGTGGTGGGGAGGATCTGGGAAAAGTTGGGGGAGGGGAAAACATAATCAGAATATATTGTATGAAAAATTCTTTAGATAAAAGAGATATACCTTTTATGTGTAAGAGTGGTTGGTTGCATGTATGTTTGTACACTACATGCATGCCTGGTGCCCACAAATGCGAAAAGATGGTGTTGGATCCCCTGAAAGTAGAGTTACAAGTAGGTACTGGTAACCAAGCATGAGTCCACAGCCTCCATTGCTGCAAGGTTTGGGTGTAAACCCAGAATTCATGTATTAGAAGCTTAATTCCTAAAGTCATATGTTGACAGTATTTTGAAGGGCATTTTGGATTAGTATCATATAACATCATCAGGGGAAAACTCCCGTGATATTATTGGTGGCTTTAGAAGAGGAGAGTCCCCAGTTGATACCCACCATGTGGGTTCTGGAAACCAAACTTGGGTCTTTGGCAAGAATAGCTAGTGTTCTTAACTGCTGAGCCATCTCTCCAGTCCAAGGACCACTAACTTTTGCTCATTTAAATAGGAGAGATCAACTCTCCTGCTGTAGAGATGACTAGAGCTTAAGCTAGAAGTCAAGTTCGATGATGAGAAAAGTCAAGGTTGAATTTTAAACCCTTGATTATTGACTTGAAATAACTGTATCTAACATGTCATCTACCAAAACAATATAAATCCAGCATGAGAAGTCCCCATAGGAAATTTCTATTGTATTTTCAAATAGAAAGCTCTGAGTGTTGGGCCCAGGGAAATAAGATGGATGTTCCCTCTCTCTTTCCACATTCCTAGTGCAGACACAGCTCCTTGAAAAGCAATTCCCATTCAATTGCATTTGCTTTTCCATTGGTCTAAAGCAATTAAGAGAAATGAGGGAAATTTTGGTTACCGAGGCTATATTGGTTACTAATACGGAATTATTTCAGGAATAGGAACACTGTGGACCATATTGAGGTAGTAAAAGTACTTTATACCCCATCTATGGACAAGGCTAGTGGATTAGTTTATGGACCTTGCATTCCCCAGAGGGCCTCAGTTTATAGGCCTTGCACTCCCCAGAGTACCTTCTGAATCTGTGTGTTGTTCTCAAGTGCTCTATTTTGCATTTGGATTCCTGAGAGAGCTGGAAAATCAAATGAATAAACGCACACAGGAAAGAAGTACCTGGTTAATTATGCGTCACAGAGCCAGAGATGTTCTATCGCTTTTCCCCTGTTTCTCTCATAACGTTTTCACAAAATTTTGTTAGATAAACACTTTATGATGTAAAAGAAGTTCTGTATATCATATACAACCAGATATAAAATACCCTAATAATATTTTTTTTGGCTTTGCAAAGAAGTTTAAATGGCCAAAGTAGGCAGCAGAGGACAACCTGATCATTGTTGCTATAGTCATTCAACTATGACTACAAAGAGCTCCGTGTGGGACTTACTGTGTGGGTTCTTAGGTTTATTCCAGGTAAATAAGCAGGTTTCATTTTTCCCTCATAACAGTGCTCTCAACTGTGTCTACATGCATGACCCTTTGCTAAATGATCAACCAGCTGGAGCCAGGGGAGGCTCCAAGTTCTATGATTCAATGTTTCGACTACTTTCTAATACTAAAGTGGAGATAGCATTTACCACAGACACCCATCACAAAGAAGGCAAGAAATTGTAAAATGGAGACCAGTTTTACTTTCACATTGTGGACAAGGAGAGATTTTATCACCTAATAGAACTTTCTGGGAGCACATTTGGGACAAGAAATGGTGGCTCACAGACCTCTAAAATGTATCTCACAGTTTTCAATATCTCTTCATCTCAACACATAGAGCTGCAGGACTCAATGGCTGCAGGTCTTTAGCATGATGGTGCAACCTTAACATCTGAGATCTTTTGGCTATTGTCTCAGAAAACACTACTCACAGAGCTACCATATGGAGACAGTACCTGGAGCAATTGCAAAGCCTGCTGCAAATAAAAAGTGCTATGTCTAAATGAAGAATAATGCCCAGACACATGCATTTTTAGTGCAGAGATATGGGTGTCTGTTCAATCCTTTATTTGCAGGAAGTGAGTATGCTGGCTGAACTAAAGCTGTCTATAGTTTTTTTAGATGACAGCTGTGAGATACTTCAAAACATATGCTGCTTCACATTTTGTCTGCTTAACACCGCCAGATTGAAGATTTAAAAACGAGTTTCAAAGAATTTCTATGGCATTGCATATTCCAAACCTTTCTCATAAAAGACACAGTTATTAACAGTCTTCTATTATCCCACTTGGTGACATGTCTGCCTTGGGAATTCCTATCCAGATAATGGTATGTCTAGCAGGCAACCAGAGTTTCTGTGGACATGGAGGACTTTGCTCTACAACAGAGGTCATTGCTACTGGCCTACAGAAGTAGCTTACATCTGGACACTGTTAGTTTGGCAGAACACAGATTATTTTCTTCTGTGTCATTATATAAGCACAATTGTATTTTCCATTATGCTTCCTAAGAATTAAGGACATACTTTGTTTGCATTCTGGATTGCTAGTCTATGCATGCATGTTATGGCTTCATAGAAAATCCTGAAGGGCAGGCTACTATTAATTAAGAGAAGAACCAATCAGGTATTTTGTATCATTTGTATTTTCATCTTTCTCTTGGGTACATCTCAATGCCAGTATGAAGATACATTTTGTTTCCCTGCTGCATCCATCTGTCATGGTCTTAAGGATAGACCTGACTGGGAGAGCAAGGGGAGTGAAGAATAGACAGGAATATAGACACATGTACAAGAATGCTGAGAAGTGGGTGGACTGGGCTCTTGGATGCAGAACCTACAGCACCCCAAGAGCTCAGCATGTTTATTATAGTGAGTTGAACAGAGAACTGGGATTAGTGCATATAAATAAAGGAGGCAGGTTTAGCTAATCTTGGAAAGAGTAGTCTGTATAGGAGAGCAGTCTTCAGGCAACAAACATCCATGAGGGGTAGGGGGAGAAAACTAGGATGGACATCTGCACTCATATTAATATCCACACACAGACCAGAAGGGAAGGCCTTGCCAGTTCTCTCTGGGACTGCGACTGTGCCTATGTCAAAAATATGCACTCACTCAGAACCCCTTACACTTAGGGCTTCTTCTGCTCTTCACATTTCCCTACTTTGAATCAGAGGAAGAAAATCACATCATTATCATAGTTCACAAGTATGATGTCTTGGATATGTGTTATATGGAGCATCCCTGACAGTAGGGCTCTGGGGAGACAAAGGCATCTCTGGTAGGCCCAGGAACCTTCTTGCTGGGTTATCCTTTAAGCCTGCATTCCTGAGCTTGGGAGGAGGTTATGAATCAATTAGTCATGATGGTACCAATGCAGCATGGAATAGAATGAGTGAAGAAGCAGGGGTCAAGTAACTGAAGTGTCAAAGTGGCCATCATGGAATGACCACAGGTGAGGGACTGGGCAAGCCTCTGTCAACTGGATGCCGAGGTTAGAAGGCTTGAGGGTAGAGTAAGGGTAGTCCAATGAAAGAAAAGCACATGAAACATTAACAAAAATGTGGCCAGTGATCTGAAAAGGAAAGACAGAAAAGGAATAGCGGATAGAGACAAACTGAAAGGTAAAATAGGAGAAAGGCTTTCCCGGGCCAAGCTATGAAGTATGGAGCCCAATCACTCCAGTCCCCTGCCCCTGCACAAAGAATGGTTAAAACAAACGGATGCTGGATTCTACCCACTGCCTCTGTAGAGCTGACTGGGCCCCACAAATGGGACTTTAATGTTCTAGATTCTCCTGAGTAGGTGAAAAGTAACCTCTCTTATAGAGCCGAACATGCGGCTTCTAAAACAAGGTGGCCAGAAACAGTCACTTTTACCCATCAAATGCTTTACATTTAACATCCACTGAAGCATCACTGTTCTCCTAGGGGCAGTTCTGTGAGAGAGCCAAGTGGACACGCAGAGTTTACAATGTCTGCCTAATTAGACTAATCATTCTATTATTTTCAGGTTTTACATAGCTCCCTTTTGGGACTCGGGAATAGAGGTGTAGACCACAGTTAGAAGGCTGATGAGATGGCTCAGTGGGCAAAGGTGCTTGATTCCAATCCTGACCGAGTTCAATTTCTTGAATTCACACAGTGGAAAGAGAGAACTGACTCCCTCAAATTGTTCTCTAACCTCCACATGTATGCTATGATACATGTGAACACCCCCACGCACAAATAAATACATACAAATTTAGGAAAATAAAACACATGTATATAAAAACCAGAAAAAAAGCACTGGTAAAAGAATTCAAAATGGCAGATGAAGGGCTGCTAATCAATACCATATGTTAATGTAACTGTGGTGGTCTGAATGAAAATGGCCCCCAAAGGGAGTGGCCCTATTAAGAGGTGTGGCTTTGTTGGAGTAGATGTGGTCCTGTTGGAGGAAGTGTGTCACCATGGAGGCGGCTTTGAAGTCTCATATATGCTCAAGCCATGCCCAGTGAGACAGACCACTTTCTGTTACCTGCAAGTCAAGATGTAGAACTCTCAGCTCCTGCTCCAGCACCATGTCTGCCTGCATGCCACCATGTCACACCATGATGATCATAGACTAAACCTCTGAAACTGTAAGCTACCCAGTTAGATACTTTCCTTTATAAAAGTTGCCGTGGTCATGGTGTCTCCTCACAGAAACTCTAACTATGACAGTAACCAAAATACAAACTCTTTCCTTAATTTTGGCAGGACATGGAATTCCTTCCTTTCAAGTCTTCCAGGATTCTTAAAAAGTCAGTTTGATCCATGCTCAATCCTTTCCCCTTTTCTCTCTTCCTGTGATTCCTTAGAATAGTTTATATTTTACTCAGAAGTGGGTCAAAGTCTAGAGTGAGAATAAGATAGAGCCCCCCACCCTGATTAAGCCTGCTTTTTCATTTTCTTCCATTTTAAAAAGAAATTTATGAAATCCATGTAGGTGGAATATTATCATTACTTACTGTCTTAGTCAGTGTTCTATTGCAATGAAGACTCTGTAACCAGGGCAACTCTTATAAAAGAAAGCATTTAACTGGGGGCTTGCTTTCAGTTTCAGAGGTTTAGTCTGTTACCATCATGATGGGGAGCGTGGTGGCATACAGGCAGACATGGTGCTGGAGAAGTAGCTAAGAGTTTTACATCCAGATCTGAAGGCAGCAGGAAGAGAACCATTGAGCCTGGCTTGGGCTTTTGAAAACCGAAAGCCTATCCCCAGTGACACACTTCCTCCAAAAAGGCCACACCTACTTCAACAAGGCCACACTTAATCCTTCTCAAGTAGTGCTACTCCCTGATGAAGATTTCAAGTATATAAGCTTATGGGAGCCATACTTATTTAAACTACTATACCTACTGTGCCATGGTCTTTACATTTTCAGATGTTGTTCCACATAAGCATGACATTTTAATATTAAGTGATATTTCCACCTTATTCTTGCCTATAACTGGAAAAAGGTAGTGTTTTATAAGTAGTTTGATGTGCAAGGTTTTGAGAAAGGATATTGTATCTGAGGGAGCTACAAATTGTCAGTATGTCTCTATGTTCTCTAAATTTGTGAAACTAAAAACTGTAGCATTTATATTAGAAAATCATAACACTTCAGACATTTAAATATATAAATAGTGATTCATAATAATTTCAGTCTAAGACAGAAATAGATGCCTCACAGTTGAGGAGGCCAAGAGCATGTCCACAGTAGCTACTTAGAGGATAGGGTCTAAGCCCCACAGTATATGTTTGAAACTGAAGTTGGCACCAATCTAAGACCCATTGTATTTTTCCTATACCTATGATAAAGTTTAATTTATTAATTAGGCACATAAAAGTTTAATAGCCATAATTAATGATTATTGGAATGATATAACAAGATAGTGTGATAAAAGTTGTGACCGTGGTCTCTTTCTCTAGACATGGCTCGTTTTACGAACTCATCCTCTTTGCTATGGTGATGTGAGGTGATGAAAGGCCTATGTGAGGAGAGAAAGGGAAGTGAATGAAATTGGTGCTGCAACATAGCATTTGGCTACCACATAACACAAGCCCTGGCATACTGCCATAGTTGATTTGGTAACTGGAATGGTGAGTGAATGACTAATGGGAGGGTAGCATATACAGAAGCAATGCACTGGATGAGGAGATAATTCATGCCTTTGGTGGGAGGGAGCAGGAAGGATGACAGTACCAGATTCAACCTGATTCTTAGGACACTATTTTAAATTGTGAAGTGTAGCTAGAGTTTTCTCCAGTCCTGCCTGGCCCACAGCCAGGACAAATCTCTCTCACCCACCAGTCCCGCCCGCAGTCACTCAGACCCAACCAAGTAAACACACAGAGACTTATATTGCTTACAATCTATATGGCCATGGCAGGCTTCTTGTTATCTAGTTCTTCCATCTTAAATTAACCCATTTCTATTAATCTATACTTTGCCATTTGGCTCGTGGCTTATGGGTACTTTACATCCTGCTCCTCATCATGGCGGCTAGCAGTGTCTACTAGACTCCACCTTCCTGTTTCCCCAATTCTCCCCTCTGCTAGTCCCGCCTATACTTCCTGCCTGGCTCCTTCCTGGCCAATCAGTGTTTTATTTATTAATCAATCATCCACAGCAGTGAAGTGTTAATCTCAGAAATCTCTTATTTAGCCTTTTCAGACTGTAGTTGAGTGTGGGCAAATAAAATGACTGAGAGCAAAACCATGAGCAGGAGGAGGCAGTATAGTGGTGCTTGTGCCCAATGTCATCTTTCTTTGGAGAAATATATAAAGGTATGCTCTATGCTCCAGAAATCCAATTGATGAGAGAGAGGAGGGGTTCTGCCGGTGAGGGACATCAGGGAGGACATGCAGAGATAACAGGCCACACTAGTGGAAGCCCATGAACCGTGGACTGGTGGCTGTGGAGCTGGACTAGGCCCTCTGGATATAGAAGATGGTTGTTTGGCTCGAACTGTTTGGGGAGCACCCAGGCATGGGGATTGGGATCTGTCCCTGGTCTATGGGCAGGCTTCTTGGAATCTGGTACCTGTGGTGTGACACCTTGCACAGCCTTGGTGCACTGGGAAGGAGCTTGGACCTGCCTAGGCTCAATGTGCCAGGCTCTGCTGACTCCCCATGGGAGACCTTGATTTGGGGAATGTGAGGATGCAGGGTGGCTTGGGAGAGAGGGCTAGGGGGTGGGAGAAGGGAGGAGGGGGGATCTGTGGGTGGTATGTAGAGTGAGCAGAAAATTTCTTAATAAAGAAAAATGAAAAAAAAAAAAAAAAGGTATGCTCGGTGGAAGCATCAGATTACTTACTCTAGATGAGTCTGACTTTGTGCCCATTCTCTGTTATGAGTTTCTAATGCTTTTCTGGCCATGTTTATTCTGTAATATTTAATACATTGTTATTATAAGTGTAGTTTTCCTATTGTTAATAAATGTTCTATATTTTTAAAAAAGGTTTGAATTTTAATTGTCTTCCTTTTCTTAAAAGTAAAATGGCTGGAAATAACAATTAAATTTCAGATTCTGTAGAAATGTATAGCTGGCAAAGGCCATTCTAATACAAAGACTTATTTAATCTCTACATCAGTCCTATGTGATGGTGAGGAACAGGGCCATAAGGGCTCCATCCAGGGTCACACAGCCAGTGCGGGCTGGGGGCAGAGCAGGATCACTAACTTTTAAATCTCATTTCATTGTTCTTTAGTGCGTCTTAAACTGAGAGTGAACTTGAACAAGGTGACTGTAAAGTCCTTAGCGTTTCCACATTTCCAGCAGCCATCACACGTACACACTGCTGCTGTTTCAGTTACCGCCCAGGCCTTTCCCATGTAGCCTCTGTCTTTGCCTGTCTCTCCTTCTAATTCTTACACAGATGGACAATTTTTTTTTTCCTGTGGTGATTTTCAGAGATCTCTTTATTTCAACTTTTCATTAGTATATGCTAATTGAACTAAATAATGGGGTCTGTTCTGACATTTACATATATGTATATCACTGTGATCATGCTCATCTTCACTACCTTTTCTTGTTTCCCCTACCTCTTCTTCATGGCAAGATGGTCCTTCAGGGTCCTGCTTCACAGAGGAGACTGCCAGACATTCTATAGGACACAGGGAAAAATGATGGAGAGACTAAGCCTATGGGCTGAAAATGGATGTCCCAACATTGCAGAGGAACTTTGGGTGACTGTCCAGGCAGCCAGCTGTCTCTGTCATTCTAGATTTTTGAAGTTGCTTACAACACACTTCTTATTTACTTAGGTAATATATCCTTCTGGGGTCTTTGATGTAGTTGAAAACTAGATAGTTATAATTATAATTTTCCTTGGTTATGATAAAAGAGAAATTAGATATGAAACTTTAGACTCACAAATATAGGATAGATGATAGAATATTTTCTTTAATTTTACAAAATACAAATAGACTGGGTATTGTAACTGTAATTCTTGCTTGCTTGATAACTTTTTTTACATATAATTTTACTATATTAAAGCTAAAACCTTCTTTTTTGATTAGATAGAAGAGGGGAAGTGCTGGGGGATGTCTTTCTGTATGCTGTGAATATATGTTGTTCCTATTGGTTAGTAAATAAACTGCTTAGGCCTATGGCAAGGCAGTTTAGAGGCGGGTGAGAAGTCCAAGGAGAGAAGATGAAAGGCAGAGGCAGAGAGACACCACACCGCCGGAAGAAACAAGATGTGAAAGTACCAGTGAGCCACGGTCACATGGCAACTTACAGATAAATAGAAATGGGTTAAGCTATAAGAGCTAGCTAGCAAGAAGCCTGAGCCACAGGCCATGCAGTGTGTAAATAATATCAAGCCTCTGAGTGATTATTTCATAAGTGGCTATGGGGCTTCAGGGCCAGGCGGGACCAGAGAAAACTCATGGCTACATTATTATAGTTTTCCTGGTTAACAAGTTCAGAAAAGAAACTCACCAAAGAGGTATAAAGTATGAAGTTTGAAATACATCAAAAGATAGTTTTCAGCTGGTAATGCAAGTTAGGATTTGAATTTGAATTTGGTGCATTTTAGACTCACCAAGATAGGATGGATAATGGAATATTTTTGCTGAATTTTTCCAATGTAAATAGACTAGACATTGTTGATGCATTTATTGCCTGTATATATTGTATATGGTTATTGTACTTAATGTATATAGTTTTTCTTATATTAGTTATAACTTTTTAAATTTTAGACAAAAAAGGGGGAATTTGGTGGTATTTTATTTGTGTTCACAAATAAAGCTTATCTGGGGATCAGGTAAAAAAAAACCAGCCACTATATTAAACATGCAGGTTAGGCAGTGGTAGCACATGCCTTTAAACCTAGCATTCAGGAGGCAGAAATTCATCCAGATCTCTGTGAGTTCAAGGCCACACTGGGAACAGAGCCAGGTGTGGTGGCACATGCCTTTAACCCAGCACTAGTCAACCATGGAGGTCTGGAGGTCTGTACAGACAGACAGGAAGTGACGTAGCTGGGCAGAGAAAGAAGGTGAGATGGCAGGGACAGAAAGGTATATACAGGAAGTGGCTCTGGAGGCTGAGGAGTTGGTAAGGTGAAGTTGGCTGTGGCTTGTTCAGTTTCTTTAATCTCTCAGTTTTCACTCCAATACCTGGGTCTGGGTATTTTATTAATAAGACCCTTTAGCAATTCATGTTACACCATGGTCTCCCTTTCTCCCAAGTAATTTTTCTACTTTCATGTGTTCTTTTTTATTTTAATTAATGAACTGATCATCCCTTGACAATTTAATACATGTGTATAATGTGTCTGATCACCACCCACCACCCTCCCTCACACCCCTCTCCCTCTGGAATCCTTCCTGACAGATCCTTGCTTACTTTCATGTCTTTTTAATCTGTGATCCACTGAGTTTAATTGGGGTGACTTGCCTGAATGAGTGTGGGGCTATTTACTGGAGCCCGGGCAACATGCCAGTGGTTACACCCCTGAAGAAAAGGAGCCCCTCTTCCTCAGAAGGCAATTACTGTAGAGCTGCTCACCTGGGGTAGGGCCTGCCTCATGAGCCTCCACCTTCCATTCTGGAATGCTGACAGGCCTGGTTCTCTGTAGGTCTTGTGAAGGTCACTACAGCTGTCTCAAGTGCAATGGCTTTGTCATGTCCAGGAGACAACATTTCACAATGCTCTTCCCTACTCTCCACTCCTAATGTATGTTATTTCTGCCCACTTTCCTATATGTTCCCTGGGCCTTGTGCTGGTGTGTGTGTGTGTGTGTGTGTGTGTGTGTGTGTGTGTGTGTGTGTATGTGATAGCTGTCCCATTTAGAAATGAGCACTCGATAGTCATGGTACTTTGTGAAGTTATGAGTCTGTGGACCAACTGCTGCCCATTTTAAAAAGAAGCTTCTCTGTTCTTATTTTTAATCTAGATCATGTAGAGAAGGGAAAACACGCAATATTTGTCTTTTTGAGTCTGACTTTTTTGCTTAACAAGATCTTAATTTTCCAAGATTAAAATTTTTGAGTTATTTGGCTGTGAGCACTCATTTTATTTAAATGTTGGCTATGATATTTTAGCAAGCAGAGGAAATACTTGGGAATTCTTGCAAATGAGAAAATATATCCAAAAAGTTGCTTTCATTTATAAATAAATGTTTCAATATATTAGAATAAATAATTTATATAGTGCTGTATATGATAATTTTTTCTGAACTGTTTCTTTTGATCTTACAGCTTGATTTTCCTACCTTTTTAGGGATCACATATTTTCTAAGATTTTTTTTTAAAGCACATTTTCATATTAGTTACCTCCCAATTTCCATAGTGGTTGTGCCAGTCTGCACTCAAACCAACACTGAAGACCTCTGAAAAAGCTATCTGTAAACCTATTATTGTAGGAGAGTCCTAAAATATATATGCTTATATAAAAAGTATTTAAGCGGAGTTACTCCTTATGGAATGATAATGCCTCTCCCGGACTCACTGGCTATCAAACAGAAAGTGTCAACTGTGGACTATCTCACTTTGAATTGTTGGCCAGTGGGGTCCTATAGACTCTCAAACTAGGCTACCACCATTGCTCTTGGTTACCTCCCAGGGCTTGACTCTATAGCTGAAGACACTGCATATTTTATGTAGAGAAATCAAGGTGGTACTGATCTGGAAATTCATCCCTTCTAGCTAGCTAGAAGATGTGCCCATTGGTAGAGAGTGCTGGCAAGGCGTGCCCATTGGTAGAGAGTGCTAGCAAGGCATGCCCATTGGTAGAGAGTGCTAGCAAGGCATACCCATTGGTACCAGAGCGCTGGCAAGGCGTGCCCATTGGTACCAGGGTGCTAGCAAGGTGTGCCCATTGGTAGAGAGTGCTGGCAAGGTGTGCCCATTGGTACCAGAGTGGCACAAATGTTTTGGGAGTAGCCAACTACTTTCTGGTTGGATTTTAGACCTGTTCCACAATGTGGAACTCATAATTGATAACCTGTGTCTGGCTAAGTTACAGGCCTTAGGGGAGAACTGATTACCAATATTTGGCTAAATGGATATAATATTAAATTGCCTTCTAAATACTTCTATTTTTTTTACTCATAGAATAGTGCAGCTCTCAGCCTTTATCTGAGAAACTTCTTTGTGCAGTAGATGATGAATAATGCAGAAACTTCCAGCTGTAAAACCTGAAGAAAATAAGAGCCTGGGGAATGCTCGGCCCTAGATAAGGTATCTATATCATAGCTCCTGTCCTAAGGCTCAGGGATCTTCGTGGAAGAGGAGGTCAGAAGCAGCAGAGGACTGCCGTGAAACAGTCTTTTCTGGTGAGGAGAGGGACATCGCATATATGAACTCAGAGTGCCTGTGACTGCATACACGAGACCTTCACAATATTTCGCCATCCAAACATCTAGCACTGATGGGGAGAGGTACATGAAATCCCAGCCCTAGCTGAGTGGTGCTTCCTTTGGTCTTGCTGTTTGCTTTTCCTATCTTTTTAGGGATCGTATATTTTCCAAGGTCTTTTTTTAAAAGCAAGTTTTCATATTAGTTGTCTCTCAGTTTCCATAGTGGCTGTGCCAGTTTGCACTCATACCAGCAGAAAACATGTTTGAGAAAAACTGTTGGCTTCTCGGGGAGGAAGAATCAGTTTATTTTGAATTTGGCCCTTAATATGTTCCAGTGAATGGCCCTGTACTCATGTACATACTGGAAGCACCAAGTGGACTCAGTAGGTTTTAAAAAGAATTAATGACAATGGGAGAGAAAAATGATGTGGGATCTGGGAGAAATTGGAAGATAGAAAATGTGAGTGGATTTGACAACACATTAAATTCATAAAATTCTCAATTTTTAATAAAGCAAATTTTCAGTTTTCTTCTGTTTGCACTGGCTATAATAATATCTACTTTATATATTTCTATTATTGTTATGAAAATTAAAGCAATTTCAATTAATGAGTGTGGTGGTGTTGTGTTCCCCGAAATATTGTGCATGCTAATAAACTTATCTGGGGTCAGAGAACAGGATGGCCACAATATTAAATATAGAGGCTAGGCAGTGGTAGCACACGCCTTTAATCCTAGCACAGGCCTTAAATCCCAGCACTCGGGAGGCAGAGCCAGGCAGATCTCTGTGAGTTCAAGGTCACATTGGAAATAGCCAGGCATGGTGACTCATACCTTTAATCCCAGAAAGTAAGCCTTTAATCCCAGGGAGTGATGGCAGAAACCAGAAAGATATATAAGGCATGAAGACCAGAAACTAGAAGCATTTGGCTGGTTAAGCTTTTAGGCTTTGGAGCAGCACAGTTCAGCTGAGAGCCATTGGGATGAGGACTCAGAAGCCAGCTGAGAAACTGGCGAGATGAGGAAGCTGTGGCTTGTTCTGCTTCTCTGATCTTCCAGTGTTCACCCCAATAACTGGCCTCAGGTTTGATTTTACTAATAAGAACTTTTAAGATTCCTGCTACAAATGAGCTTAGCTGGGTGGTGGAGGAGCATGCCTTTAATCCCAGCACTTGGGAGGCAGAGACAAGTGGATCTCTCTGAGTTCAAGGCCAGCCTGGTCTACAGAGTGAGTTCCAGGACAACCAGGGCTACACACAGAGAAACTCTGTCTCACAAAATCGAAAAACCAATAAATGAATGAATGAATCAATAAATAAATGAGCTTAAAATCGTTGAAATAATACCTAAAAATTATACTCAATAATACTTAGTTACTGTTATTTTTCTTATTGGATGGGAACATTTTCATTATATACTTCACTGCAAAACAACTATGTAGAGATCTAGAAATTTCAGTATTTGAATTCCAGTCTAAGTTTAATAGTCTATGCTGAATATTAAATAATTTTGGAGTATAGCTCTTCAGAAATGATACAGTTTAAGAAAATAGAATGTATAATTGCTATCAACAACTGCAAGAATATTAGTGAAAATATTTTAATGAGGTAAAAATCATTTCCTTCCATTATACTATGGCACAGCACAGTACAGCGGGTTTTGAATCTGCAAGTTTACTATCAGTGTGATCTTAGATAAGCTATTTGAATTTTTTTTTTTTTTTTGTGGAGCTGAGGATCGAACCCAGGGCCTTGCACTTGCTAGGCAAGCGCTCTACCACTGAGCTAAATCCCCAACCCCTTGAATTTTTATTTAAAAATTAAAAAAAACATTTTGAGAACTTCATTCATCAGTGCTGTATTTAGACCATTTCCACCCCTTCTCTCCCACTTACACTTTCTCTCAAAATAATGACCTATTCTTCAATTATTATTATTATGTATATGTATATACATGTATATATATATGTATAGATAAATACAATCTACTGAGTCCAATTAGTGTTGATCATATATATATATATATATATATATATATATATATATATATATATATGTGTGTGTGTGTGTGTGTGTGTGTGTGTGTGTGTGTGTGTGTGTGTGTTTAGGGCTGACTTCTTGGGATTGGATAACTTATCAAGGGCTTGCCCCTGGAAAAGACTGATTCTCTCTCTCTCAGCAGCCATTGGTTACCTATAGTTCTTTATCTAAGGCCTTGTGAAATTTCTTCCATTTGTGTTGGTATGTTAGCTAGTATTGCAATTGTGGAGGTCTTGTCTTGTTGAGATTTCGTGGATTCAGTGCCCTCAAAGCATCTATTTCTTCTTAAATGGAGATATTAATTGTGTGGACAGCTAAAGTTTAGAAAAAGTATTAACTTAGCCCCAGATCCCAGACAGTGACTGGCCTTTCTCTAGCCCTAAAAGCCCTTGATAATTCACTTACCAGCCATATGGAAATCTTTGGAAACTTTTTGAATTCCTTTTCTACAGTCGATAAGAAGTATTCATGTCTCTGTTTTTGAGATCCAGTTTCTATTCCTTCAAGGTGTGACTATCCTTTTCAGAATCACTTTCTATTTGTTTCTTCTAGCTAAGAAAATGTTGCTCTCTGTGATTTTTATTATGAAAAATGTTAGCAGTGTGCATACACACACGTATATGCACATATACATATTTAAATGCATTTCTAACATTGTTATGTTTTTATTAGCACACTGTTGTCAAAAGTAATTTATTTGTCTTATAAAAGAAATATTTGTAAGTAACCTTCCATTAAGCTTATTTCTTTTTTCTCTGTATAATAATTTCCTATTTCAATTGCAAGTTCTTTTACTTAAATGTGAAATTTGTGAGTCAAATATGGCTAATTCTCTAAAATGAAAAATTATCTTTAATTCACTACTCTGCAGTTTTATTCATTTCTATAATGGGCCCCATGGTGGGAAAGTATTGACTTGAAGTCAATTACTTTAGATTCTTACTTCTAAGACACAGTGCTGGTCTTAACCTGTTCTGTGGCTCACCCTTCTTAAGCACTCATGAGTCATAGAGCAGTTTGGTAAGTTTGGTAAGTACTGAAAATGGGGATGAAAGAAGCATGAGGATATTTGATTGGATAGAAATTAGTTTGTCACCCTAGGAGGGGAGAGTGTGAAGAAAGGTCAGTGGCTGGGGGAGAAGGAAGAGGAGGTAGGATTATGGCTTTGTGACGGTGAACGGGCAAAAGAAAAAGTGATGTTAGTGTCTGAGCAGCATAATTTGATACATCTTACAAGACACTGAGATTTTTTAAAGCCATGTAAATAGTTCCAAAAAACTGTAGCAGTTTGAATGTGAAAAGGCCCCCATGTGTTTGAACACTTGGTAACCAGCTGGTGGCACTGTTTAGAACATCTATGGAACTTTTAGTAGATAAGCCTTGCAGGAGGAAATGCATTCCTGGGGCTGGCTTTGGGTTTTATTGCCCCTACTTGCCTTCTTCCATTTTTCACACCTTTAGGATTTATAGCTCTCTATAGATGCGGTGAAGTATGTATTAAGTCTCCCCTCAGAGATAAGCCAAGGTTTTCTTCTGCAATAATCAGAATGCTCAAAAAGAAAGAGAAGCAATGAGAGGTTGTTTGCTCAGAATCACTTGCGTGGTTGCTGCCTTCCTAAGGGAAGAGGCATATGCCAGTGCTTCGAAAATTTAGGAAACTAGCATGATTGAGGGCAATACATGTAGCTAGTAAAATAATACTAGACATAGTGAAGTTTCCTGTTCCTCTATATCCCTCTATTTTTTTGGAGTTTGCGGTAAAGGGGATAATTTAAGGTATTTTTTCATTTATGTGACAACCCATCACTTATAAGGCACTGCACTAAATACTTTCATGGGTTAATTCCTTTTATTCCCTTTAACATCCTTATTGCTATTTCCATCTCTGATAATGAAACAGAATCACAGGGGATCTAGATAACTTCGCCTGTTTGCAAAGCTGTGAACAGAGCTGGGTTTCAAGTTCAGGCAGGAGAATGTAGGACCTGTGTTCTCATCAACCAAATCAGCAAAGGAATACGTTTAATTTCCTACATTTTAAGTGCTGATGTCAGCACCTTTGAATAAATAATTTGACAATGGGGTGTGTCTGTGTTTTGATTACATGACATTAGAAGTGAGATAAAGGAAGAAGTTTATTAGCTTGTATGTTCAATCAGAAGATTTGACTTGGCTTAATCAATTTTCCAGATGAATAGAAAAAGAAATTAATACAAGGTAATATTTTATTGCACTTGACTCTTATTAGATAAATGTAATAATATCTTAGCTAAACATGTTAAGTAGGTTTTTTTTTTCATTTTTTTTAAATGTAAAACTTTAGTAGTTGAAGGATCAGATAAGCAGAAGCAAACAACAGAGGGCAGGAAGCTCCAAGCCCCCATTCTCCAGCATGGAATTTACCCATTCTATAGGACAAGTTTGACCCTACTGCACCATTACATTTTATTCAGACAATATTACCAAGTACCAGAGACTGTAAAGAAAAATTAACTTTCAATAAAGATACCAATGAAGTAAAATATAAGGAGTTAGTGTCTTTGCTGTTAGGATCCCTAAAATGTACCACAAACTACTGGTAGTAAAATGTCTTTGAAGCATGTTGTGTGTGCTCTATAGTAAGGTTCCTGTGGAAAAATAAAATGTGAGAGAATGTGCTTTGCCCTTGCTAGCTGCTTCTCAACCAATTGAAGGTGATGCCATGCCTCTAAATGCTGGCCCCTTTCCTTCATGCACAAGATCTAACATTGTATCATTTCTCATTTAACTACGAGAATTGAGAGAATACATAATTTATAACCTCTTTCACTAGAATGTCAAGTAGCCTGCATGATTCTTAGCTGGTACTGAGGTTTAATCCCTGTAGGGCTTCTTGCTCAGACCCTGCTCCATCTTCTAGAGCATGGGTTTGCACTTAGCTAGCAGAGTGGTCTGGGAGATCTGTGTAGGGTGGCAGCATCATCAAAGGTATTAGCTTGAGTGTGTGTGTGTGTGTGTATGTGTGTGTGTGTGTGTGTGTGTGTGTGTGTGTATACTGTGTACATACTCTGTACTTGTGTTCACATGTACACACTTAGACACATCCATACAAACATCCACACCATATTCACACTTAGACACACTCAAATCCTTAACAGGCACACACACACACACACACACACACACACACACACACACACACACAAACCACAATAACAAAGTAACAGGAGTCAACAAACCCTGTTCATTGATATCTCTCAACACCAGTGGTATCAATTCTGCAATCAAAAGACAAAGACTAACAACTACAGTTTCCCCTTCAGTCTCTTTTCCCATTCTCTCCACCTGCCTCCCATTGACCCTGCTCCACATCCACTCCTTCTCTTTCTCCATTCAGAAAGGGGCAGGCAGGCCTCCCATGGGATTGAGCAAAGCATGTCACATCAAGTTGAGGCAGGACTGAGCTCCTCCCCTTGTATCAAGGCTGGATGAGGTAATCCAGTATGAGGAATAGGTTTTCCAAAGCCTAATATCAACTTAAAATGTTATTTAAAAAAGAAAAGAAAAATTCCAACCATGAAGAAACAATGTTGAAGCACTTGCTAGAGTCTTAACTGTTTGGGGTTTAAAATAAGGGGAAGAACAAATTAAAAAAATCAGTGTCTTAACTCTTTAGTGTGTTTTGTAAAATAACAAAAAGATGGGTGATTTATTATATACATACACAAAAGATATGATTTTATTAGTATCAAGTATTTATTTTTAATTAAAAAAAGACAGACTAACAGAATAGATGCAAAAACAGGATCCATCTTTCTGTTGCATCCAAGAAACACCTTAACAACAAGGATAGACATCACCTTGGCATAAAAGCATGGCAAAGGTATTCCAAGCACATGAACCTGAGAAGCAAACTTTGTAGCCATTTTAATATCTGCCAAAATAGATCACACTGAAGTTAATCAAAAGAGACAGGGAAGGACTATACATACTCATCAAAGGAAAAATCCAAGAGGACATCACAATTCTTAACATCTATGCACCAAACACAACGGCACCTTTGTAAAAGAAACACTACTACAGCTTATATCACATATTGATCTTCATACACTGATAATGGGAGACTTTAATACCCCGTTATTACCAATGGATGAGTCATCCAGACAAAACTAAACAGAAATGTTGGTGCTAACTGATGTTATAAACCAAATGGACCTAACAGAACTTTATAGAACATTTCACCAAACACAAAAGAATAAACTTTTTTTTCTGTACCTCATGAAACTTTTTTCCAAATTGGCCACATATACAAAACCAGTCTTAAGAGATACAAAAAATAAACAAACAAAAAAATTGAAGTAACACCCTTACCCATCTGAATACCAAAGGTTAAAGCTGGATAACAACAGAAACAACAGAAATCTTACAAACTCATGGAAACTGAAGAAGTTACCACTGACTGAAAAATGTGTCAAGACAAAAATAAGAAATAAATGACTTTCTAGAATTGAATGAAAATGAATACGAAGCATACCCAAACTTGTGGGACATAATGACGGTAGTTCTAAGAGGCAAATTCATAGCGCTAAGTGCCTATACAAAAAAAATTGAAGAGATTTCATACTAGCAATTTAACAGCAAAGCTGAAAGTTCTAGAATAAAAAAGAAGAAATCACACTTAAAAAGAGTAGAGAGCAAGAAATCAAAATCAGGGTTGAAATCAATAAAGTAGAAACAATAATAACAAAAATACAGAGAATCAATGAAACAAAGAGTTGGTTCTTTGAGAATAATCAATAAAATTGACAAACCCTTGTCCAAATTAACTAGAAGACAGAGAGAAAGGGGAGAGAGAGAGAATCTAAATTAACAAAATCAGAAACTAAAAGGGGGGGGGTTATATCCTCAAACACTGAGGAAATTCAGAGAATCATAAGGATATACTTTAAAAACTTGTACTCCACCAAATTGGAAAAATCTAAAAGAAATGGATAATTTTCTCAATACATACCACTTAACCAAAGTTAAATCACAACCAGATAAGCAATTTAAATAGACCTATAACCTTTAGTGAAACAGAAACAGTCATTAAAAGTTTACCATCCAAAGACAGCCCAGGGCCAGATGGCTTTAGTACAGAATTTGATCAGTCTTTCAAAGAAGAGTTAATACCAATACTCCTCAAATTATTCCATGAAATAAAATCAGAAAGAACAGTTACTCTGATACCCAAACCACACAAAGACTCAAAAATGAAAGAGAATTACATACTAATTTTCATTATAAACATAAATGCAAAAATTCTCAATAAAATATTTACAAACCAAACCTAAGAACATATCAAAAAGATTATCCACCATGATCAAGTAGGCTTCATTTCAGAGAGGCAGGGATAGTTCAGTAGATGAAAATCAATAAATGTAATCCACAATATAAACCAAATGAAAGAAAAAAATTCCACATAATCATCTCATTAGATGCAAAAAAGACTTTTGACAAAATCCAACACCCCTTTAAAATAAAAGTTCCAGAGTGATTAGGGATACAAGGGACATACCTCAACATAATAAAGACAATTTACAGAAATCTCATAGCTAACATTAACTTAAATCGAGAGAAACTCAAAGCAATTCTGCTAAAGTCAGGAACAAGATAAGGTTTTGCACTCTCTCCGTATCTATTCAATATAGTACTTGAAGTTTTAGCTACAGCAATAAGACAACAGAGGGAGATCAAGGTTTTACAAATTGGAAGGAAGAAGTCAAAGTATCTTTATTTACAGATGATATAGTTTACATAAATGACCCTAAAAATTCTAACAGGAAATTCCTACAGCTGATAAATGCTTTCAGCAAAGTATCTGGATATAAAATTAACTCACAAAAATTAGTAACCCTTCTATATACTAGTGACAAACAGACTGAGAAAGAGATCAGGCAAGCAACACCTTTCACAATGGCCTCAAGTAATAGAAATATCTTGAGTTATCTCTAACCAAGTAAGTAAAAGACTTGTATTACTAAAAATTTCAAGTGTTTGAAAGAAGAAACTGAAGAAGATATCAGAAGATAGAAAGATCTTCCATGCTCATGGATAAGTAGAATTAATATTTAAAAAAAATGGTCATCCTACCAACAGCAATCTACAGATTCAATGCAATCCCCATCTTGTGGTGATATTTTAATTGTGCTGAAATGTGATTGTATTTGTATGTTAATAAATAAAGTTTGCCTGGAGATCAGAGTCATAGCAAGCTAGGGACAGCAGTCAGGCAGTGGTAGCCCACACCCTGAATCCAATCACATGGCAGGCAGAGTCTCTGTATGGTCAAGAACACAGCCAAGCTTGGTGACCTTTGAGTCTTTAATCCTAGTACCAACCATAGAGAACAAGAGGTCTGTATAGACAGGCAGTGAAGAGGAAGTCATGTGGCTAGGCTTAGAGCCAATGAGAAGGCAGAACAGGAAGGCAATAAAACTCAAGACACACAGGAAGAAGGTTTCTCTCTCAGGGGAAGGACGACAGGGAGTGGTAAGCTAAAGGGAGTTGTGGCTCTTGCTCTGATCTCTTAGGCTTTAATTCTGTGTTTCTTACTTAATAAGACTATTCAGAATTTTGTCTACACCATCTTAATTCTAACACAAATTTTCACACATCTTGAAAGATCAATTTTCAGCTTCATATGGAAACACACACATATTCATACACACACACACACACACACACACACACACACACACACACACACACACACACAAAACAAAAACAGAACAAACAAAGGAAAACAAAGCCCCCAAACCAAAGGTAGCTAAAACTAATCCAGAATAATAAAAGAAATGCTGGAGCTAACACTATCCCTGATTTCAGATTGTACCACAGAGCTATACTATTTTAAAACAGTATAGTATTGGCACAAAACCAGACATGTTGATCAATGGAATCAAACTGAAGACCCGGACATTAATCCAGACATTATGGACACGTGATTTTTTGATAATGATGCCAGAAATATACACTGTAAAAAAGGCAGCTTTTTAAACAAATGGTGCTGGTCCAACCACATAGCTGCAGGTAGAAGAATCAAAATTGATGCATACTTATCACCATGCACAAAACTCACCTCCCAGTGGATCCAAGACCTCAACGTAAAACCAGATACACTAAATCTGATAGAAGAGAAAATGAGGAATAGTCTTGAACTCATTGGTCCAGGAAAAGACGTTCTGAATAGAACAACACCATTAACACAGGCACTAAGAGCAACAATTAATAAATTGGACCTCATGATACTGAAAAGCTTCTGCATGGCAAAAAACACCATTATTCAGACAAAGTGACAGCTTACAGAATGAGAAAAGACTTTTACTAACTACACATTTGATTGGGACCTAATATGCAAAAACACAAAGAACTCAAAATTAGATATCAAGAAAACAACCCCATTTAAAAATGGGGTACATATCTACATCAAGAATTTTTAGAAGTCGAAACTCAACTGGCCAAGAAACACTTAAATGTTCAACATTCTAAGCCTTCAGGGACATGCAATCAAAACGACTTTGAGATAGTATTTACCTGTCAGATGTCTAAAATCAATAAGAGAAGTGACAGCTCATGCCAGTGAGGATGTGGAATAAGAGGAACACTCATCCATTGCTGGTGGATGCTGCTTGTCCAGCCACTGTGGAAATCAGTTTGGCAGTTCCTTAGGAGGATGGAAATCCATCTAAGTAAAGATCTAGCTATACCACTCTTGGGCATATACCCCAAACACTTCAACCTACCTCAGAGGCACTTGCTCAGCTATATTCATTTCCAGAAACTGGAAAAGAACCCAGATGACTCTCAACAGAAGAATGAATAAAGAAAATGTATTACATTTATAAAATGGAGTATTACTCAGCTGTTAAAAAATATGATCTCATGAACTTCACAGGTAAATAAATGGACTGGACTAGAGTAAGGTATCCCAGACCCAGAAAGGCAGGGATTATATGTGCATATTAGCTGTTAATTAAATGATAAGTAAGCTACAGCTCATAGAACCACAGAGGTTAGGTGTAGAGTAAGGGAGGGGGGGAGTAGGCAAATAGATCTCCTTAGGAAAGGGAAATAGAATTAGATAGTTATGGATGGATGGGGGATGGAATGGGAGGATCAAGGGGAGAAGCGGAGGAGAAAGAGGGATAAGGAAGGGAATATAGAGAGAGACAGTTGAAATTAAAGGGCATTTGAGGGGTAGTATGGAAAACTAACACAGCTGAAACTTCATAAAATACACATATGAAATTTATCTAAATGAAATTGCCAAATAGTGGGGAAGACAGAGGCCCAACTGGCCATCACTTGTCACCAAATATGCTTCCAGTACCAGGATATGGTTACATCTAATTTGGTGGTTAGACAAAGGGGTCCCAAGGGAATCCCCAAACAACCCAGGCAGTTGTCAAGACTACAGACTGCTCTCGACAAACTAATGGCAAGGCCCCATTGCTGAAGACAATACCCATACAACTTATTGAACATGGAGAGGTTGAGTTGGTCCCTCATAGAGGTCTCACCCCTATGTTCTAGTGTCTTTGGTACAGGAAGGCACTCTGCATGCTAGCAAAAGAGATTTAAACACAAACCCAGACACAGTTCGTTTGATCTATAGTGCTGTCTTGCCTGCATGATCTGCTAAGGCCATGGTGGCACAAAGCTTGTGGAAGTAAACATCCAATATCTGATTTGACTTAAGTCCCACTGCACGAGATGTAACCAATACCTGACACTGTGTGGGTCACTAAGAACCTGAGACTAGATAGGGTAAAACCAAATAATACTGTTCTAAAGAAACCAGCAATAAAATGCCCTTTAATGACATTCTATTCTGCTATATTTGCAGATCAATGCCTTGCTCAGCAACCATCAGAGAAGCTTCCTCCTTCAGCAGATGGGAGCAAGTATAGAGACTCACAGGAGAGAGGAAGAGACCTTGGAACACTCAGCCCTAAATGGGATATCTCCAACAATTCCCTCCCTTCAGAGGTTAGGGAACCCTATGGAAGAGGAAGCAGAAAGAGTGTAAGAACCATAGGGTATTGAGGAGAACAAGAAAACAAGGCCTTCTAAATCTACATTTCGAAGGTCATATGAACTCACAGAGACTGAGGCAGCATGCACAGGGCCCGCATGTATGTGCACCAGGTCCCCTGTGTATATATTATGGCTTTCAGTTTAGTGTTTTATGGGACTCCTGAGTGTGCTAACTAGGGGGCCTCTGATTTTTGTGTCTTCCCTTGGTCTCTTTCCTTCTGGTTATTTGTTTTGTCTAGTTCTGCTGTGTTAGTTTTTGTTCATATCATGCATATTAATACATTACATTATTATGTCTTAAAAGCCTGTTTGTTTTCTAATGAGAGACAGAAAGAGAGTGTATCCAAATGGGAGGGGCAAAGGGAGAAGCTGGGAAGAGTAAAGACAGGGGAAAGTCTTGTCAGAATATATTATGTGAGAAAAATAAATCTATTTTCAATAAAAAGGAAAAAAGAAACTAAATTATATTTTACTGGGAAAATGAGAAAGTAAAGTGTATCTTTTTACACTTGGTATATGTGTGTGTGTGTGTGTGTGTGTGTGTGTGTGTGTGTGTGTGTGTGTGTGTACATGTGTGCAATGCTCCTAGAGATCAGAAGGGAGAGAGAGCTAGAATAAAATTTTGAGGGAGATAATGTCAAAAAGCAATATCTTCAAAGACAATGAAGTAGATACTCAATGGCTTCATGAAAAAATTGATTTTCAGGATGTAGACTGTATTTTCTGCTTGTGCATTTAGAAAGACAGAGTAAAGTTTTATTTTTCATTACTATGTGCCTCAAACATCATCATCTATCTGCAGTATGCTCCAGTGCGTATCTAATCATAGATTAGCTAACTCTAATCCCTTTCCTATCCTATGTACTGTTCTATTTACCACCATCAGCTAGGAATAGCAAATACTGTAGAAAAAAGAGAGGGCAAATGACTAAAGGAAACAAACTGAATACACTTACAAGTAGCAACTTAAAATTCTTTATTGTTTCAAAGAGCAGCCTTAGGTAATTGTTTCTGGATTCTCAAATTCTCCCAAGGAGCTATTTTCTGTTTTGATTCATCCCCCTTTTCTCTTTTTTTCCTTCACCCCTTTCAATAGTTTTTTTCTTTTATTGAAAATAGATTCTTATCTTATACAGTATATCATAGTTGCCCTTCACTCTTCTCCTCTCAGTTCCTCCCTGCCTTCCTTCTCCTCCAGAACCATTCACTTTCTGTCTCTCACTAGAAAAGAACAGGCTTCTAAGAGATAACAACCAAACATGACAGTAAAATATCATAAGATGAAGCAAAAACTATCACATAAAAGTTGAACACAGCAAACCAACAAGAAGAAAAGAGTCCCAAGAGCAGGCACAGAATTAGGGACCCACTCAGTCAAGAGTTTCATAAAAATACTAAGCTGAAAGCTGTATCTAGTACAGACCTGTGTAGGCCCTGTGCTTGCTGCTTCAGTCTTTGAGAGCTCATATACACACTGCTTAGTTGATTTGGAGGGCCTTGTTCTCCTGGTGTCCTTCATCCCCTCTGGCTCTTACAATCTTTCTTCTTTCTCTTCCTGGGAATTTCCTGAACTCTTAAGAGAAGGGATTTGATAGAAACCTCCAAATTAGACTTTCTCTCCACATAATTTCTGGCTGTGGGTCTCTGCATCTGTTTCTATATGCTGCTGGGGGAAGCCTCTCTGATGATGACTGGGTAAGACACTGATCTATGAGTATGAAGAGTATCATTAGGAATTATTTCACTGTCTTTTTTTTTTTTTTTAAGACCACTAGTGTTTGTTTTTACCCTAGATCTCTGGGCCATATAGTCTTTGGTTCTTGGGTATTCAAGCAGTGTTGGGTATGGGTTCCTCCTCATGGAGTGGGACTTAGATAAAATCAGTCATTGGTCGGCTACTACCACAGATTCTGTGTCACTATTGGCCTAGCTTATTTTTTAGGTAGGAAAGATTGTAGGTCAAAGGTTTTGTGGCTGGATTGGAGTCCACATTTACTTTCAGGTAGCCTACAGAGTACTTTCTCACATCAAAGAGACTAGAACATAAGGGTGAAGGCTCCATGTAGGCACCAACTTGACTTCCCCATGTTCAATGAATTATGTGAGTGCTGTCCTCAGCAATCGGGCCCCACTGTCAGTTTGTGTAGAACAGGATTTTGTTTCAGCAACAGCCTGGGTTGTTTAGGGATTTTCATGGGACTCTCTTGGCTAACATTTCAATTGAATGCACCCTAGTCCCATCACTGGAAGCCTTGCCTAGCTACAAGAGATGACCAGTTGAGACTCTTTATCCCTCCTTACTAGGACTCATTAGGATCACATTCATAGATTCCAGGAAGTTTCCATGGCACTAGCTCTTGACATCACCCTCTAAGTTCCTCCCCCCATTTCTAGTCATCTCTCCCTGCACTCTCCCCTCCACCTTATCCCTTCCCTTCTACCCCATCTCACACCAAGTCTACTCATAAAATCTAATCTATTTCCCACTCCCAGAACCCCTAGACCTCTCTTCTTTATCTAACCCCTCTCAGCCTATGGATTGTAGCTTGGTTATCATTTACTTAATGGTTAATATCAACTTATAAGTAAATATATACCATAATTGTCTGGGTCTGGGTTACCTCACTCAGGATGATTTTTTTTTTGCCTGAAAATTTCATGATGTCATTTTCTAAACAGCTAAACAATATTCTATTGTGTAAATGTACCACATTTTCTTTACCCATTCTTCTGTTGAAGGTCATCTAGGCTGTTTCTAGTTTCTGACTATTATGAATAAGACCACAGAACATGGTCGAGTAAGTGTCCTGTGGTAGGATGGAGCATCCTTTGGGCATATGCCCAAGAGTGGTATAGCTGGTTTTGGAGGTACATCTATTCCCAACTTTCTGAGGAACTGCCATATTGATTTCCATAGTGGTGGTACAAGTTTGCATTCCCACCAGCAACGGAGGAGAGTTCCCCTTGCTCCACATCCTTGCCAGCATGAGTTGTCACTTGTGTTATTGATCTCAGTCATATGAGATTCCTCTATTGAGAATTCTCTGTTTAAATCTGTACCCCATTTTAATTAGATTGTTTGGCTTTTATATATCTAGTTTCTTGAGTTCTTTATATATTTTGGATATTAGTCTTTTGTTGGAAGTATAATTGGTAAAAAATCTTTTCCTGTTCTATAGTCTGCCACTTTGTATGATTGTCCTTCACCTTACAGAAGCTTTTCAGTTTCATAAAGTCCCATTTATTAATTATTGTTCTTAGTGCCTAAGCTATGGATGCTCTGTCATTCCAAGAGTTTTCTTTCATACCAATGTGTTCAAGGCTATGCTTTATTTTCTTTCAGGCTTAGTGTATCTGGTTTTATGTTTTGGTCTTTAATGCACTTGGACTTGAATTCTTGCTGAGTGATAAATAGGGATCTTTTTGCATTCTTCTACATGCTAATATTCAGTTTGACCAGCATCCTTTGCTGAAGATGCTTTTTTTTTCAAGTGTGTATTTCTGGCTTCTTTATCAAGAATCAGGTGTTCATATATGTATGGATTTATGTCTGCATCTTTCATTTGATTCCATTGGTCAACATGTCTGTTTTTATGCCAATACCACGTGGGTTTTTTTTAAATTGCTGTTAGCTCCATAGTACAACTTTACATCAGGAATGATGGGACACTCTGCAGTTCTTTTATTGTTCAGGATTGTTTTAGCTATCCTGTTTTTTTCCCATATGAAGTTGAGAATTGACCTTGCAAGGTCTGTAAAGAATTATGTGGGAGTTGTGTTACAATTTTGATGGGGATTTCATTGAATCTGTAGATTGCTTTTGGGATGATGACCATCCTTACTATGTTAATCTTACCAATCCATTAAACATGGGAGATCTTTCCATTTCCTGATATCTTCTTCAATTTCTTCCTTCAAATGCTTAAAGTCTTTATCATTCAAGCCTTTTATTTGCTTGGTTAGAGTTAACTCAAGATATTTTGTATTAATTGAGGCTATTGTGAAAGGTGTTGTTTCTCTGATTTCTTTCTCAGTCTGTTTGTCACTAGTATATAGAAGGACTACTGATTTTTTTTTTTTGTGTGTGTGTGTGTGTGTTAATCTTGTATCCAGCCACTTTGTTGAAAGTGTTTATCAAGTGTTCCCTGATGAAATTTCTAGGGTCACTTATGCATACTATCATATTATCTGTAAATAATGATACTCTGACTTCTTCCTTTTAAATTCATATCTCCTTTGATTGTTTTATTGATCTTGATAAAACTTCAAGAACTATATTGAATAGATATGGAAAGAGTGGAAAACCTTATCTTGTTCCTGACTAGCAAAATTGCTTTGTGTTTCTCTCAATTTAAGTTGATGTTAGTTAGCTATGGGTTTCCTGTAAACTGTCTTTATTATGTTGAGGTAGGTTTTCTGTCACCCTAATCTCTTCAGGACTTTTATTATGAAGAGGTGTTGGACTTTGTCAAAGCCCTTTTCATTATCTAATGAGATGATCATGTGATTTTGTTCTTTCAGCTTGTTTATATGGTGGATTAATTTGACTGATTTTCATATATTGAACCATCCCTGCCTCTCTGGGATGAAGCCTACTTGATCATGGTGGATGATCTTTTTGATGTGTTCTTGGATTTGGTTTCAAGTATAAGGGAAATTGATCTGTAATTTTCTTTCTCTGTTGAGTCTTTATGTGGTATGGGTATGAGGGTAACTGTGGTCCCATAAAATCAATTGGGCATTGTTTCTTCTGTTTCTATTTGTGGAATAAATTGAAAAGTGTTGACATTAACTCTTCTTTGAAAGTCTCATAGAATTCTGTGCTAAAACCATCTATCCCTGGGCTGTTTTTAGTTTGGGAGACTTTTAGTGGCTGCTTCTATCTCAGTAGGAGGTTATAGGTCTATTTAAATTATTTATCTGTTCTTGATTTAACTTTGGCAAGTGAAACATATTGAGAAAATCATCCATTTCTTTTAGGTTTTCCAGTTTGGCAGAGTATAGGTTTTTAAAGTTTGTCCTTACGATTCTCTGGACTTCCTCTGTGTCTGCTGTTACGTCCCTCTTTTACTTTCTGATTTTCTTGATTTAAATATTCTCTCTGTCTTTTAGCTTGTTTGGATAAGGGTTCGTCTATCTTGTTGATTTTCTCAAAGAACAAATCCTTTGTTTCATTGATTCTTTGTATTGCTTTCTGTTTCTATTTTGTTGATCTCAGCCCTTAGTTTGATTATATCTTGCCATCTACTCCTCTTGGGTGTGATTTCTTCTTTTTGTTCTAGAGCTTTTAGGTGTGCTGTTAAGTTGCTAGTATGATATCTCTCTAATTTTTAATGAGGCACTTAAAAATCTCTCCAAATTTTTTTATATCCATGCTATGAACTTCCCTCTTAGTACCACTTTCATTGTGTCCTATAAGTTTGGTTATGCAGTTTATTCATTTTCATGGGATTCTAGAAGGTCTTTAAAATTTTTTTGACCCATTCTTCATTCAGTAGTGAATTGTTTTGTTTCCATGAATTTGTAGGCTTTCTGTTGTTTCTGTTGTTGATATCCAGCTTTAATCAATGGTGATCTGATAGAATGTAGAGAGTTACTCTAATTTTTTTTTATGTATGTTAAGGTTTGTTTTGTGTTTGAGTATGTGGTCAATTTTGAGGAAAGTTCCATGAGGTTCAGAATAGAAGGTGTATTCTTTTGTGTTTGGGTGAATTGTTCTGTAAATATCTGTTAGGTCCATTTGGTTTATAACATTTGATAGCTCCAGTATTTCTCTGTTTAGTTCAAGAGTGAGGTATTGAGATCTCCCACTATAAGTGTGTGAGGATCAATATATGATATAAACTGTAGTAGTGTTTCTTTTACAATCTTGGATGCCCTTTTGGGGGGCACAGGTGTTAAGAATTAAAATGTCATCTTGGTAGATTTTTCCTTTGATGAGTTTGTAATGTTCTTCCCTATCTCTTTTAATTAGTTTTGTTTTGAGGTCTATTTTGTTAGATATTAAAATGGCTACACCAGCTTTCTTCTTATGTCCATTTGCTAAGAATATATTTTTACAACCCTTTACCCTGAGGTAATGTTTATCCTTGATATTGAGGTGTGTTTCTTGGATGAAACAACAGGATGGATACTATTTACACATCCATTCTGTTTGTCTATGTCTTTTTATTGGATAATCGAGACCACTGATATTGAGAGGCATCAATGACCAATGATTGCTGATTCCAGTTTTTTTGTTATTGTTTTGGTGGTTGTGGTGTGTGTGTGTGTGTACTTTTCTTCTTTTGATTTTACTGGTGTGAGATTTTTCCTTTTGTTTTCATGTGTATGTAGTTAACCTCCTTAGGTTGGAGTTTTTCTTTTAGAACATTGTATAGGGCTGGATTTATAGATAGATATTATTTAAATTTGATTTTACCAGGGAATCTTTATTTTTCCATCTATGGCCTTTGAAAGTTTTGCTGTGTATCATAGTCTGGGCTAGCATCTGTGATCTCTTAGAGTCTGTAGCATTCTTTCAGTACTTCCAGTGCACACTCATCTATATTAAAAATGCCAATTAAATGTGAAGATGTGAAAAAGATAGTGATTGTCTTTATGTGAATTTTTCACTAAGCTCTTAAAATTCTATCTAAGGGAGTAATCACTGAGGGAAATATTTTTAAGAATTAGATAGAACATAATTGAATAATTCAAGTATTGAAGCCATTTCAAATTGTTTTATGGTCTTCCCCAAAGCAAACCTTAGTGTGCATATATGCATATGTGTGTGCAAATATGTGCATATTGTGTTCCTAGGGAGCTGGAGTGAGGGTTGGTCAAAATAAAACCAGGAAGGTAATAATATCAACGCAAGAGATGTTATTAAATTGATCATCTGTATCTGAGATGGTCAATCTTTAGAAAGAATCTAGGAACTGTTAGTTTAAAGCATGAAAGAAAATAGTTGTTTTCAAGGACATGGAAACATCCGAATTTTTCAAATATTGTCTCAAAAATTAGTGTTTCTGTACTTTTGAGTTACATTTTTAGGAGTGCAAGGTCATGTATATTTTCTATGCCACCTGGGTAGAAAAGATGTGATAAAGGAAGTTGGGGGAGAAGTATCAAGGGCTATGGATTAAGAATTATTGAGTCATGTCTTTAAAAGACAACAACAGCAGCTGTCGTGGAATTCATTATGATGGCTATAGTTGAACATGGAGACAGCAGACCTTGAGACAGGACACAAATCAGTGGATCTACAATCATGCAAAGTGCCAGAATTTTATTACCTTAGTCACATAATGGACTCATGTCAGGAGGAAAGCATTCACCAGATATGGACCCTAGAACTTGGACCTCTGAAGAATGAGCCAAAATAAACCTCTTTCAAGAAAAGTTTAAAAAATTGTATTTACCACTTTATATTTAGGAAATAACTTATCTATTGTTTAGTGTTTAGCTTTCACTTCTTTAATTGCGAGCTCCACTGGGATAGGAATGTTTGTTTCTCTCACTAATGTGAGCCATTAATGCTGTTCAAATATCCTTTGAGCGAATGATTGGTACATTAAAAAAAACAAACAAAAACTCACCCCAGAAATGATCTTTTATTATTTGAAAACTACCAACCACCATGACTGCTGTTTTCCAAGCAAGAAAACTGGAGCTCAGTGAGATTAGATACCTTGTTCAATTAAAAAGAGTTAGTAAGAGTGAGTGGCATGGCATATTCTGATCTTTTTGTTTCCAAAATCTTTGTGCTTTCCTCAGCCTCCAACCCTCTGGAACAGAATTATGGTTCAGAAAACACAGAACAAATCACAGTTTGCTGCAGTGTGATGGAAGAAAGTCACACAGATCAAGGGAGCTTGTGGGCTTTGTGAGTCTAGGCTTGAGTATGAGCTGTGATGTAGTCTTGAGGTTTTAGAGTGGGGGCTTGAAGATCAGAGAGAGGTGCTATGAATGATCTGAATGCTTATCCTTCTAAAATTTGTGTTGACATTCTAAACCCCTGAGTTGATTATTATTAACAGCTATATACTTTGGGAGGTGGTTTGACTACTAGGATAGAACACTTAATAATGGGATTTGTAGAGTTTGAAAAGGGAGGTAATCTACAAGACTAGACAATGGAGATCCTAGAAGCAATACGTTATTAAATAAAAAATGACAGTGCTAAGTGTGGCTCACCTCTTTAGGAGTCACTGGTCAGAGAAGCCCCAGAGGTACCCCTAACAATACAGGCTCTTGTAATTCTTTTTGCTTACCCTCTAGAACAATTGGTGAGATCCTAATGTTGGAAACACCACACACCTAGGATGCACAATATAGAGAAATCAGGCTAGAAGATTCCTCCCTGCTTGCTGGTTCTCATGGTCCTGAATGATGCTCTGTAGGGTGCTGTGTGATGAAGGCACTGACAGTGTAACCCAGCTATGAACTTTACAAACTGTAATACCAACCCTCCAGGAAGGATGTGCCCATTGATGTCACTAGTGGCATTACTGTTACAGGGGTAAACAACCACTCTCTAGTTGAAATTGAGGTTTGCTATAAAAAAACACCACTTTTAAATATCTTTGTTTATATGCACAAAGACTTAGCTTTAAGTAGAGAAGCCTATCTTTGCAGTAAGTGGATATCAATGCAAAGACCCATAGCTGTACAGAATGCTGAGAATAAAGGACATTTAAGGGTTCAGCTGTAGACAAGAAAATTGTCACCCCCTTAAAGCACAGAGAACATTGTGGAAGAGGAGATGGAAAGAATGGAAAAGCCACATCATGGGGAGAGAGGTTGCAAAAAGAACATCTTCTAAGTAGGACACAGACACAGCTACCATGAAACTGAACAGAATGGCTATTCAGTGGGCCAAACCCTCCTATAAGTCAGCTGGGGACACACACACACACACACACACACACACACACACACACACACACACACTGCGTTCTGGTGCTTTGCTTCCCCATCCTTTCACATTTCCTTTTTGTCCTTGAAATCCTATACATTTCTTTCCTCTACTATTTTAGTAAGGATGGTTGTTTTTTTTTCCCCATATAAAAATGGTAATTCACCTGCCACAATGTGAGGTTCCAGCTAGAAGGCACTATCTATAAGTGAGAAAGGCCTTATCAGACACTCTTTCTTTGGGTACCCTTGTTATGAACTTCGTAGCCTTCAGACCTATAGGAGATAAATTTCTATTGTTTATAAGTCATATGTTTTGTTATAACAGCCTGAAATGATTAGGACAGAGGAAATGACTCCAGAGAGATGAACTACATATTACTGAATTTTCATATAAAAATCTAAAGGAAACAGGAGACGAATTATATAGATATGGTTGATTAATAGAAGAAGGGAAATAATTGATAGCAAGCAATGTGATATTTGGCTTGTTTTTATTTTTGGGTCCTTGTTTGTCCAACATCTCTTAAGATACACCACTCAGACTTGTATGTGTTTAGATATTTCCTAAGCAGTATATTAAAAATTAACATCTGCTCAACTCCAGAAGTGCTCAGTAAGTAAGTTTGTGGACCTCAAAATCTACATTCTCAACAAGCTTTTAAGTGATGGTTTTGTCAAACAGGTGACCCAGAGATGACAGCCTGAAACCTGGCCCCAAGGCTTGTAAATGAAAAAAAAAATGACTTCAGGGATGTATCAAATCTCTGAAATGTTGAATATTTAAATTTTATCCCTTTCTCTAAAAAAAGTGGAGAATTATGTTATATTAAGACATTTAAATTGGCTTAACAGCTCTCTCTAGGAAGCCTTTGCCATTTGGCTGCTTAGTGGTTGGAGCCTACTGACAGGGAGAGATTGAAATATGCAGTCCTTGGGTGCAACATGCCTTCTGGAAATATTTCTTGAGTCAAAATGCAAATGAAAGCTAATAATTATTCTCTCTACATCACCAAGCTTAAGCATTAATGTCTTAAGCATCCACGTTGCTAAGCCACTCTCCCCAGCTCTGTCTACAGGTAGTCCAGTGTGGTGAAAACACTGAAGAGATGCCTTTGATTGTAGAGAAAATACCCTTCTCCTTAAATTCTCTTTGTTATCAGCATGTAGTGGCCATATATAACTCAACAGAGTTGTCAATAAGAGGTGGTCTCATTGTAGAGTTTGCTAATATTAATAGCATTCTTCTGTTGCTGCCAGGCAAACAGAAGCCTCACTGTACACACACTCCAGTTGCAGGTAAGGGGTTGGCTGGTTGTCTTTCTCAAGGGCAGCCTCATAGGTTGCAGTTTTGGACTAGCAACACTAGCTCAGGGTAAAAGACTATTATTTATTTATAATTAATTAATTAATTAATTAATCAATTAATTAATTAAGTTTTTTTGAGACAGTGTTTCTCTGTGTAGCTTTGCCCCTTTCCTGGAACTCACTTTATAGACCAGGCTGGCCTTGAACTCATAGAGATCCTCCTGCCTCTGCCTCCTGACTGCTGGGAAGACTATTTTTTAAAGTCATGAAGTTGAACTTGCTATTTCATGAGGCATAACCTGCCTTAGGGTTGATTATATAAAGATGAATTCACAGGAGGCATTAATGACAAACTAGAATCCCAATGCACCCATCCTGGGTAGGTCTGGCAGGATTGCTGGGAATGTCACCAGACAGGATTTTCTTTTTTAATAGGACCTGATTATCTATTTGCAAGAAATTCTCTTTTTTCTTCTGAGCTGGAGTTTCATGTGTTTATTTAGATGAATCTGGTTTTTTCATCATCTGACACAAACTTTTATTATAGTATCACTTCATAATGACACAATAACCTCATTTTTATTGTAAAATTATTATTATTATTATTATTATTATTATTATTATTATTATTTACATCCTGACTGAAGTATTCCCTCCCACTTCTCTTCTCAGTCCCTTCCCCCACCCTCCCTGTACTCCCCATCCACTTCTCCTGGGTTTCTCTTCAGAAAATGATAGGCCTCTCATAGATATCAACCAAATGTGGCATATCAAATTACAGTAAGACAAAGCACCTCCTCACATATTAAGACTGATCAAGGCACCCAGTATGAGAAAAAGGGTCCCAAAACCAGCAAAAGAGTCAGCAACAGCCCCTGCTCCCACTGTTAGGAGTCCCACAAGAAGACCAAGTTATACAACTGTAACAAATATGTGGAGGGTCTAGGTCAGTCCCATGCAGGCTCCCTGGTTGTCAGTCAGTCTCTGTGAGCCCCTATGAGGCCAGTTTAGTTGGTTCTGTGGGTTTTCTTGTGGTGTCCTTGACCCCTCTGGCTCATACAATCCTTCCTCTCTCTTTTAGCAGGGTTCCCTGAGGATAAAGTCCCTCTGATGACAATTGGGCTAGGTACCAATCTCTGAGTATAGTGGAATCTCATTAGGATATAATTTTATATTGTTACATTTTTAGTAATTATTTTCTGATCCTCAATTTTATTAGCAAACTATCTGAATCCACTATAGTAAGAATGGTAAGAGCTGTTTTCACTGGGGACCTAATCTTAAGGATGACCTCAAGGACTAGAGTCGTTTATGACATATCTAAGGTCACTTAGTTTGTTAGTGGCAGAAATCCTTAGTCCTTCTGCGTCCTCAGCATGGCCTCTTTCCTTTGGCTTATATTGCCTTCCACTCCTATAGAAAATGGAAGCAAAGAGAACAGTTTTCAGTGGTAGAACTCAACATCATTTAGGTCCCCTTACAAGAGAAACTATGGTCTAGATCTTCTCCACAGCATTCTAGGAGAAGCCATTCTGTGAGCTTCTTCAGATCACCAGTCATCTCCTTGCCATTATGGAGGGGATGATGGGATGTGCTTGTTTCCTATAGACCTCAATCATTATCCTTATTTGCTTGAAAATTTCAAATACCAGCATTTGGAACTTGTGTTTTCCTTACCAAGTTAAAGCCTTATTTTCACACAGTCAAAGTATTTCAGAGTTTAATTGCCTTCCAATAAAAAAGGAACTATTATATTTTTTAATGCATTAAAAACCTATTTGATGGTTTTGTGCAGCCCTATAATTTGAAAGTGATTACATTTTCTCAGAAGTTCATTTTTCTGCATCTATTAGTACAGAAATATGTACATTCTCAATAAATAAAAAAAAAATGAAAATATGTTTACCTTTACCTTTGTAAGATTTAATAATTGTCTTGTTTACCAAGACTAAAATATCTGTATTTGTATTACTCATTGATGGCACTGGCTGAAAATAACAGGACTGTTAGAGAAGAGAAACCAGATGCCTGGGCTGATGTCTGGACGCATTATGGAGCCCAAGAATCAGTAAGAACATTAGTTGCCAGATGTTTCCTTACTGATGTGTTTTCAAAATCCCTGATAATTTCTCTAAAGATAAAAATTGTTATTATTGCAAATATAAAACAAGCCATTGCCAACATTTTACTCTATTCACTGGTAAATAAGGGAACCAGTGACATGCTGCAATTGAGTCAGAATACTTCAGGCATTGGGCATTTGTAGGCAGTGCCAAAACAGGATGGAAAGATCAAATTCTAAATGGTTAACAGCCAACAGAGCCATAAAGCATAACCTCTCTGCTTATCTGTTCTACTGAAAGAAGTTTACAAGTTAACTTCTGTCCCTACAGACTTATCAACTGGCCAGAAAATACAAAGCCAAATGTAGCACAGCCCTACAAGTGTTCCTGACAATCCCTCCCTCTTACTTTAGTATTCCTCCTTCCCAAGTCTTGAGAGCACTGGCATGCAGTAGTATGCCCAGCATTCCCCCCTCTTCCTCTCTCCCCTTCTTTCCTTCCTTCCTTCCTTCTTCTCTTTCTTTCTTTCTTTTTTTTGAGAAGATGTTTTGAGTAGAAAAGAGAATATTCAGGGTGTTTCCTTTTAAGCAACTGAGTAAAGAAACTCAATGATGAGTGAGTGTATTAGCTAGTTCTCCATTATTATAAGAGAAATATCCAAGGTATTTCACAGAGAGATGTATTTGATTCACAGTTTTGGAAGTTGGCTTTGTTGCTTTGGGCTGCAATGAGGAGACACATCATGGCAGGAGTATGTAGTAGAGCAAAGCTTCTCACCTCATAGTTTGAGAGCGAAGACGGAAAACGGAATAGGTTTCCACAGTCCCCTTCAAGGGCATACCTGATGACTTAAAGACTTCCCAGTAGGCTTCACTCTCTTAAAGACTCCACACTCAAGTAGCATCGCCCTGTGTACTGAGCTTTAATAGTGGAACACTGATCCAAACTACAGCACAGGAATTCCAGTCACTTAAAGAATGTATTTGCCGGCCGCGGCTGCGGCGCACACCTTTAATCCCAGCACTCGGGAGGCAGAGACAGGCGGATCTCTGTGAGTTCAAGGCCAGCTGGGCTACCAAGTGAGTTCCAGGAAAGGCATAAAGCTACACAGAGAAACCTTGTCTTGAAAAACCAAAAAAAAAAAAAAAAAAAAAAAAAAAAAAAAGAAGAAGAAGAAGAATGTATTTGCTATAGAATTATTTTATTTTTGGTTTGTGCCCTGGAGGACAGAGGATAGGCTGGTTGTTTTTTGACTGGTTAAGGAAAGAAAGGAATAGAAGGGAGAGATGGACATCACAGAAATTCCACCTGGTGTGATGTGACCTAGACAATGGAGTCTTATTGAGAAGTGGGAATATGGCAGGCAGAGAAAACAAGCTCTCCAGATGCAGAGAGGGCTCCACAGTCTGGCTATTCATAGATGCTTGTCTCAACCTGTTAGAGAGATTGAACTATAAACCACTTGGAATTAGCCCCTGAGAAGCCAGGTACCTTCGCCCTAGATGAGGCCAAATTCTAAGAAACAGCATTTCCTTGTCTATACAATTTGCATATGTATGGATGCTGCCAGTATTGTATAATTTAGTTTGACACAATTTAGTTGTCTGAGCTGTCTTCATTAAAGAAGAAATACTCTGCATGTGTTAAGAACAGAGTTTCCATTATTATCCCGGTGTTAAAACGTTCACAGTTTCACCCCAGTAAGACAGTGGCCGGAGACCTAGGTGAGATTAACTTAGGGTGAGAAGCTTGGTAATGTTTGCCAGTTTGTCAGCAGGGCTGAGAATTTAATCCTTTTCTCACTGAGAGGTACAGGACCCGTCCTTTCTTATTAATATATCTTGAAAATAAGATTAAATATATAAATCTACAGCGAGGACAATGCAATGCTCAGGCATAGGTGATGCATATGTGCTTTGGGAATCGTAAATAAGTTTCGGTGTTCACGTTCTTATCTGTCTCCTTCTTAGAAACTGCTTGTGCTTAAGACTTTTGGTCAGGTAAATTAAAAAACTCATTAAACTTCAAAGCATGATTTAGTAGAGAGCGTATTATTGCTATAGTTTGTAAAGTATGTTATATAGATCAATCAATCTATGAACACAGATGAAGACCCTACAATGCTACTGTAATAATATAAACCCTACCTAATAATCTAACACACATACACAGTGTGTGTGTGTGGAGAGAGAGAGAGAGAGAGAGAGAGAGAGAGAGAGAGAGAGAGAGAGTGAGTGATTAAGGTGGAGAATACTTTACCCCTCATATTCTTAGGTCCAGAAGTATTTTGGAGTTAGGAGATGTTTCTTGAAGTTGGGAATATTTTCGTATATGTAATGAGATAATTTGAGGATGGGACCCAGGTCTAAAGTCAGAGTCTTCAAGTTAACTTGATATAATATTTTAAATAATTTTGGGTAGGAAGCAAAGTGTCGTGGCATGGAGTTTCCACTTGAGGCGTTATGCCCCACACAAAGCTTCAGATTCTGGAGAATTTGTCATTTCAGATTTTAGGGCAATGGATTCTCTACCTGTATATTCATTTTAGTTCTTTTTGAATGTAACTGGAAAAAAAATGGTCCATTATACCCATGGCTAATGCCAAGTTCAGCAGCTCCGGTCTCTAAGAGTGTGTTAGCAGCATGATTCTGAGCATTCTCTGCACATGTGTCCCTCATGAGGCCAGTCTTTTACTTACATCCTTTTCTCAGCACACTGGGAGACCTTGGACAAGCAAATTTCTTGCTCTGGGCATCAGTTTTCATTATGATTGATATGAAGACTTGGATAAGATTATCCCAATAGCCTTGTCTAGTTTGAGGATTCTAGATGTAATCAAAGTTTGAATTGTAAAAGAAAAAAACCTGCTTTTTTTTTTTTTTTGTGACTTTAACTCTGTTCTTTGTTCTGTAGCAACTTTCTGGATTTTCTCCCTGCCTGTCTCATTTTCTCTTTTCCCTTTTTATCTTTTTCTTTGTCTTTCTTCAGAGCCCAGGTGGGAGTGCCAGTTCTCATTAATAGAAAAAAGATACAAACTTCTCCCCCTGGATACTTCTGAACATTTTATAAAAGAAAATCTCAGAGTTGATTTGCTTAATTTTTGCTTAAAAACTGTATGTGAGAGGATGTGTTTGTCTCAAAACAACTCTTTAGAGGAAGCTGGTCTTGCCAGATGAAATGATGTCTCCCTGCCTGCTCTGACGGGTAGCCTGGGAAGAGAGGATTGTATTGTCTGTTTATTATGCAGTTTACAAGGCCCCTGTCTGATTTAGGCTTGAACACAATGACATATATAAATATCTTTATGGTAGGGCACTGGGTTTGCCAGCAATGGTTCTGATGTTGAGAATGCTTTTGTCTTGCCTGGTGGTGGCAAGTCCCTCCTCGACGGTAGCAGCAGCTGGGTAGGGAGTGATCCAGTGACACCCAGGTGTCTCTGGGACTTTTCCTAGTCAGTGCATGGCTGTCACACTGTTCTCATTAAACTGTGGCAGTGACAGGATGACACCTCAATGTGCAACAGCTGGAGGCCCTGCACATGCTGCTAAAATAGCCGCAGAACTGAGGTGAAAGGTTTAATTTTAGGCCTTTAAAAATCTAGGCTCCCTCCTTGAGTCTGCAATTAAATGGTTGAGTCGATCTTTTTACTACATGCTGCCTGTAAAGTTCTTGACTGTCTTCTGTCATAATGTGATAGTGTGTTTGCAACAGCAGACTCTCTCTTTGAACTGACTTTGTACTATAAGAAGTCTTCCATCATTAGGTTATCTAATTTTAAATTTAACACAGATTTGATAGTTCGTTTCCAAGTGGAAAGCTTGGGGCTTATTTTGGAAAATAACCCCTTTGTAAATGGAGAATTTACTGGTGAGGTTGTTCTTGCAGCCTGAAAGCCGACTAGAAAGCAGAGGGGCTCAGCTCACATTAGAGTTCCCAGTCAGGTTACAAACGTTTGTTTTTCATGGAGAGGAAATGAACTGGCATTCAGCACACTGCAAATAATATGACGAGGCTAAAACAAAGTTTCCTAACAAGTAGCCAGCTATCTAGGTCATTCTCCTAAAAGCAGGGAAGAAGTCATTCTATTCCGAATGTAAAACACATAAATATGCCCCCTGCTCTTGATAAAAGTCACTTAAGGAGAGAGGGCCAAAAGAAATGGACAAAGAAAGCTGAAAGGAAGGGAGACAGGAAGAGAAGGTTGGGGGACAACGGTAGAGAGGCCGAGGTAAGAGAGAAATGAGCAAGCACAAGGCAGACTGGGGGGTCTGCATGGGCCAATCTGAACCCTTCTCATTTTGCGCCCCCTGCCCTCTAATATTATCCCTGGGGACAGATTACTTCTTCTCTGGCTCTCTTCCAAGTTCTCGGTTTTCATAAACCCTTATCTGGACTCAGATCTGCCCTTAGCTTCTGAGCTGAGTAGTTTAGTTCCCCCTAAACTGCTTATGGGCGGGGCCACTGCCCTGCGCTCTCACTGTTTCCATGGCTACTGCCCATCATACTCCAACACTACCTCCAGCCCCCAGTGTTCCCTGCAGCACCCCGTGTCCCCTACAAGCTGCATGTTTGCCCCCAACGTCACTTTTCTTCCCCAGCAAACATACAAAACAATAGCACAACAACAAAACACCAAGGACATCAGAACTTGCCTGGGTTTTCTGGAAATTCTCATTTCTTCTTCTGAGACAAGAGGGGGATCTTTTTTTTTTTTAAATTTTATAATTTAATTTAATTTTACATATCAGCCATGGATTCCCCTGTCCTCGCTCCCCCCCTCCCCGGCCGCCACTCCCCCTCAGCCCCTCCATTCCCATCTCCTCCAGGGCAAAGACCCCTGGGGATTCAGCTCAACCTGGTAAATTCAGTCCAGGCAGATCCAGTCAAGAGGGGAATCTTTATCCTTCTCACTTTCAGTTTTAGGCAATAAAACACAGCAGTGAAGAAGGCTTACCACCCTTGCCCCTCAGGGGGTCGTGGTGGTAGTGGGTCACAACTGCCTGTAACTTCCACTCCAGTAAATCTGACTCCAAAATACTCTAAGCAGTTGCTTCAAATACCACCCCCCCAGCATTTTCATTAACAAAGAGCTAACTGTACTCTGCAAGGATATGCTGCACACTAACCTCACATCGCCCTGTGGCAGCAGACTTCTGGTAGAGGCCCCCATAATCCCTGTTTTCTTGTATCCACATCATGTAATCTTCTTGTTTCAGTGTGGGCTGGACCTACAGTGTCACTTTTAATGAGCAGAATGTGACAAATATGATGTGATGTCACTTCTGATATTAGGTTACAAAGGGCTGTGATTGCCATCTTCCTGGCGTTCATTGCTCTTTCTTGCTTACTAATATGATGAAACTTGATGTGGTGTGAGCTGCCTTACTGGGAAGCTCTGTAGCAAGGAGTTATCGGTGATGGCCAGTCAACAGCTAGCAAGGATTCCTGATCAACAGAAACTGGGAGACACAAAAACTGCTAAAGCCATTTGTTTGGAGGCAATTGTTACACAGCAGTAGGTAGTATGAAATGAACTCTTAACAGGCACACTCTCTCTGTTTCTGAATATAAAAATGAGTTCATGATTTGATTGTCTTTAGTTATAATTTACAACTAGAAATTCACGTTTTAGTAAGATTCTTTTGAACGATTCTGGAAGGGGAAGCTGCGTCTTACAAGCGTGGTAAGCCACAGGTTATTTCTTCTTTCCACATCCTCTCTGAATCAGCTTGATCTTTTCCCACAGCCTCTCCAAACTCTCAACATACCCCAATCTGACCTACAAGATTTAACGGCGGGTTGTTAATTTTGCTGCATTATTGCACATCTGTCAGGGAGGATTGGAACGCCTTATGCCATAGTGGCTATGGCTTCATTTGGGTCCCTGAGCCAAACAGCAATCATGAGTCATTTGATTATTAACCTTGGAAAGATTCAAATAGCTTAAGTGGACTCATTACTGAGTTCTTGATCATTCTATGTACTTTATTTGGCATCAGTACCAATACCAATGTATTTGTTGTCTATTGGTCGATAGACAACAACAACAAAATTCTGCCTTTGCAAGTCTCATTTCTGAATTTCACAATTATCACAAGTCTTTGTTATAAATCTAAACTTGCATGGAATGCAGACTGTTTTCTAGAAAATATGAGCTATAGCCTCCATGTATGTTCTTTTTATTTGCCACCATGCTAAGCATTTTTTTAATCCAAGTCCCAGAGATTCATGTTTAAAACTCAATTAATAATTTAAAAATAATATAACGTTTAAATAAAATTTAAGCTCAAAGAGCTGAAATGGAAGTCACATCAAGACCCAAGTTACATGTAGTGGTATCTACAAAATGATTGAAAATTATGGTATGTGCTAAGATTTCTTTTGTGCCACTTACTAACCTTATGCTGAAGATGGGTTGTCGCTGCCTTTCTCCTCACCCTTTGTTACCTACATTCTTCTGGCCATCTTCTTTCTACCTTCCTACATTTTTTATTCCCCCTTTATCAGTGTTTGCTAAGGCATTGGAAGAATGATATAAACGGCATGTTTACGGCTCAGCCCTCATCTGTCACTTATTCACAGCATCTTGGGACAGCCACGAGTCTCTGCATTTAGCAGTTATCATTGAAATAGAGGCTTCTTTCTATGGGTTGAGAGAAGTCTTTATATAAAGATGTAAACATAAAAATTAGAAGGCAGATCAGTTTTATGTCTATTTGGTGAAGCACCAATAGTAATTTCCCTCAAAGGGACTATGACCTTCCATGGCATGGGTTTTTGACCAGGCTTACAGCACAAGGTATGGGATCAAATCCAATCAGAGAGCAGTTGGTTGACACCATAACAACCATGCCACTACCACATAAGTGGGCCTATCTTTCCAGGTATGTTATAGTTCATAGAGTTCACTTCTATGTCTTTTCTTCCCCCTGCAGCCTGCACAACACCTCCTAACACTTTGAAAGCTAGCCAGCAGAGAGGATGCTTCCAGTTCAATACCAGATTGATTCCTCTAAATCTTAAAACCATGGTGTTTTCAGAAAAAGGATTTATCATCTAGTTTTAGTGGGAAACCAAACAGAAAGGTGAGAGTCTGTGTTGCTTTGGAGGCTTCTGGAATCTCCCTGACAAGTAACTCCTATGGAGGTAGTTCATACCTGGCACTGAGGTTCTTGCTTAGGGCCTTGCTGCTTCTAGGAGCAGAATTATCTAGCCAGACTGAGAAGCCTCCTTCAAACTCTTTAATATTTTTTAATTGAGTTATAAGGTAATGGATTTCCACATAGTATTTTTCCTTTCTCACACCCCTCTTCTTCCCCATCTCTATAACCCTCTCCCTGTTTAACCCTTCATATCCCTGGTTGTCCCCCTTTATACTTCCATTTTACCTATGTTTTATTATCATCCATCCCTTAAAATGCCTACCTCTACTTGCCCCTCTGTAGTTACATGGCTTCTACAGGTATTTTAAGTTAAACACACAAAAGAATTAAAACTATGATCCACTTATGAGAGAGAACACTGGTATCTGGTTACCATACTCAGAATAATATTTTGTAGTTTCATCCATTTACTTGAGAATTTCATCTTTCTTCATTGCTAATAAAATTTTATTGTGTGTATGTATCACATTTTCATTATTCATCTATTAGTTGTTGGGCATCTAGGCTGATTCCATTTCATAGCTGTTGTGAATAGAACAGCAATTAACATGGATGTGCAATTATCTCTGCAGCAGGGTATAGATCCCTTTGGGTATCTGCCAAGGAATGGTATAGCTGGGTTGTATCTGTTTTATTTCTAGCTTTAAAAAAAATATTTACTTTTATTTGTGTGGTGTGTGTGTGTGTGTGTGTGTGTGTGTGTGTGTGTGTGTGTGTGTATGTATGTATGTATGTATGTGAATGTGCACTGGTGTCTGCAGAGGCCTGAAGAGGATGTTGGGTCCCCTAGAGCTGGAGTTATAGGTGATTGGGATTTTCCCAACAAAGATGCTGGGAACTGAACTTAAGAAGAGAAGGAAGTGCTATTAACCACTAAGCAATCTCTCTAGCATCTATTTTCAGTTTTTTGAGAACTTGAACCTGTGTTTTATAACTGGTATCCCAGTATCTCTGAGGGCAAGTGGGTGATTAGGTCACTCATGAAGAGATAGCACTTTGATGATAGTATGCTTTATGAAGTTTGCCTGAGACAACTTTACAGACTGGTCAGTACTTACATATCACCTGCCCACTAACTGCCAACACATGTACCATCTCTTACAAAGGGAGTTTACCTGACCTTTGGAGTCTACATTTCCAAACATGTGACAGACCAAATACTGGGGATTAAAATCATCCTAATCAACAGATGATAGGTGCAGGGCTATGGATCCTCTACTTCCTTCAGCTGTCTGGTGGAGCCGCTCTGTTGTGTATATTTTATACTGGTTTGCAGAATTCTCCGCTGGGAGAAGACTGAGAACAAGTTCCAGGTACCTATAGTAATGCCTGGCTTCATTTCTCTTCCTGATGACTAGGATTTCCTCCTCCTCCTCCTAATTAAACTATCTGCCCTGAAATCTTTGTCTTAGGTTATGTTCTTGGGGATAAATGAAAATGACAGAGACTATATACATCCTCTCTGGGAATTTTCCCTGTCGTTCCATGTGGTGGTTTGAATGAGAAGGGCCTCCATAGGCTCATATATTTGGATGTTTTGTCCCTAGTTGGTAAAACTGCTTTAGAAAGGAGTAGGAGGTGTGACCTTGTTGGAGGAGGTATGTCACTCAGGGTGGGCTTCGAGGTTTCAAAAGCCCACACCAGGCCCAATCTCTCTTTGCCTTCAGCTTGTGGATCAGAGTGTAAGCACTTCTCCAGTGCTATGCCTGCCTGCCTTCTGCCAAGCTTCCTGCTGTGATGATCATGAATTAAGCCTCTGAAACTGTAGGCGAGTCATGGGTTAAATGCTTTCTTTCATAAGTTCTGTTGGTCATGGTGTCTTTTGACACTCCGTTCTGCAGGTATGCGATGCACTGACTGTTGCTCTCATGAACCTTATTGGCTATGGCTGACTGTCATTCTAACATGTCTGATCTTGATTCCAGCAGACAGAACCCACGTGATACGCTCACTGACACTTTCAGAAGTCTAACAGAGAAAGTGCTATCATTGTTTCCAAAATCTGGGGTGTAATTCCTCTTGGGGGAGTGGCCTTCCTGATCTCACCTTTGCCCCAAACCAGGAATTGCAGCATAAGTCTCCACATGTGGACTACATCTTGCAGTTTGAGTTAAATGGCCCCCAAACATATGGTGTTGTTTTTGCATTTTCCAACACATGGACAGTTTCTCACATTTTAAATCAACTGAAAATGAGAAGATTATATTCAAATCTTCTTGGAGGATTAACTACCAGGAAATGTGTTTGATTTACATAAATATTTGTGGTGGATATGATAAGGTCAGACACTTTGCAAAGACATATTTCATACAGAAGAAAATGGGATTCCAAGAAGTGTCAAGGTGGATGATTCTGGAATCACAGGCTTATCGGGGCTGGACTGCCATACTCTCTTTACTTAGACTGTAGTAAAAGGGAAGCAGAGGATGGGATGGGGATAGATAAACCAAGTTTAGATAAGAGGTGTTAGTTGTTTTTTTGGTTTTTGTTTTGTTTTGTTTTGTTTTTTTTTCCCCGTATGAATGCTGCAGACAAGGATCCATCTCCACAGCAGACAATCTCTGTCCTTTTGTGATATTACACCATGTAGATTATAATGTCTGTATGAGCCCAAGTTAGATGTTCAGGGGCTTCAAGGTAAAGCCATTGGAAATACTTGTATGTAGAAAGGTTCTATTCCCTATTGACCAGATTTCACGTGGGGTTTGAGAGATGATTCTATACTGTACATCGAATAAAGGATGATGCAAAGGATACTGTCCCTGAGAGAGATCAGGCCCACTTATTTCTCAGAGGTCTGCATCAGAAAGGGCAGCGACATGCCTGGAAGACAGTGGTTCTCTGCAGGTGATGATCAATAGGAAAAGGAGAAAGGCAGCTCATTAGCCACTTCTCTCCGTAGCAGTTCACTGGGCCTTGTCAAACTTCCAAAGCCACAGCCAGCTGTGTTGTCCTCATTATGGAAATAGGCCCACCAGAGCACTGCTCTCTTGGCTAACACTAGGCATTAACACTGCAGGGACTCTGGGCCAGACCCTGAAGACCAGAATGTGGTCAGCAGCTCTGTTTTTCAGAGTACTTTCAGCCTTGAGCAGCCTCCTGCTTCCTTTATGTTCATCTTCCACCTAATGTTCTAAGACACACATAGTGAAGAGCCTAAGGAGGAGTTTATTCAAAGCCGTACACATTCTGGGATAGCTTTACTCAGACAGAGGTCACCAGTGTAGATGACCTCAGACCCCAGATTGGTGACCTGTCTGAGCGTAGAAACCAGGCTGCCAAAATTGTTTCCTACCACCAGGGGGAGGAGGGAGCAACTCAAGTTCCCAAGGAAACTCCTCAACTCCACTGCAGAATTGCAGTCATTGAGCCTTCTCAGTCCCATTTCCGCATCATTTCTGGTTTCTCTTCGCCTTAAAAGGTACTGGCTTATCCCTCCAAATCCTCCTCCCTCCCCCTAGTTATCTGTGGCCATAAAATAATGATTTTACAAGCAAGGAGTTTCTCTTGTAGAGACAAGAGGCAGAATGAATGAATAGGGAGGAGGGCTCCAGATCTGCAAATGTGCTGACTCTTTGCTAACAGGGTCTGGGTGGCTTTAGGAAACCAGGGAGGAGACTCAGCCTTGGGGACAGCGGGGGCATCGGGGAAGTAGTCATCTATAGGGGTTTTCAACTCCGATTTCCAAGGCTAGCACTTTCCAAGCGTATCTATAAATCCAGATTTCTTTCTTCCTCTGTAGAGAGGGATCAATAATTTTGATCATTTTAGAGTTGCTTAGAAAGTTAAACGTGAACGGGATAAGGTTCATCATAACCTGTACCTGTGACCTGTGATGAAGCTTATAAAGTTCATGAGGCTTATGAAGTTGAAAAAAATCTCTATAGCGTGCTGGGTCTAACCTCCTCCCTCCCCAACCCCTCTCTCTTTTCACTGATTACACGCCCCCTCCTCCCAGCCCCCAACTCCTTCAGTACTCCTCTCTCCCGGGCTCTGGTCTTGGGCTGCAGTTGCGCGCGGCCACCTCTAGATGGAACTTTCTCACCAACCCAAAGCCAGACAGGCCAGAGCACCCCTGGTTCAGGGTGATGCTGCGAGGGGGTTCCCTCCTTCTCTCCGCGGGACGGGCGCCCAGTGGAGGCATCTGGGCGGTAGCCAGCAGGAAGGGGCACGGGCTTATGCTCTCGGAGCCCAGCGGGCTCTGGGCCGCTGAATGGGAGGGAATCCTGAGATTTCCCCGGTGAGCGAGCTCCTCAGGAGTTTCACGCCTTGATCTGGGCTCTTCTAATGCTCTCCACAAAATGACAGTCGCCCTGGTTGCCTGGTCCCGTACAGTGCCCGCGGTGGGACTGTGTTCTGTCCCTCCTCCAGCTTCAGGGGCGGGACAGAAGGCGTCCCTTGGCATCCTCCCGTGTTCAAGCCACTGGACAGTACCGAGGACCAGACAGCCGCTAGCGGGAGGCAAACTTTGCATGGAAGTGCGCGGCTTGCGGGCGCGACTTTGAACATCACTGAAAAGAAAGCAAGTGTCAGGACACTTTTCACCTGTCATGGTCACCCTCCTCCGAGCTGTGCTCATTGGGAGGGAAGGGGTCCCGGGTTCGCCAGAGCCGTCCCCCACTGTTTCAGGTCGACGTCGAGCCTCGCTTTTCCGCGTGGGTCTCGAGCTCGCTGCACCGCTGCCGCCGTTTCATGCCTCTCCCAGCCACCCCGCCTCTCCCCATTTTCAAACCCTCCCTTCTTTGTCCGGGGCGGGGCAGGTGGGGGTGAGATATTTAAACAGCAGCAGCAACAATAACAACAAAACCCAGAACTCTTGTCATTTCTGGTGCCCGAGTTGATTCCGACTTGAGCGCCGAAGGGGTCCCGTCGCGGGGGTGTCCCCGTCGCTACCCACGCCGGGGTCTCTGCCCCTCGGGGATCTCCCTCCCTCTTTGACTGGTTGGCGCGAAGCGATTGGCGATCCCGGGCGCGATCCCGAGCGCGGATCCACGCGCCGCGTGGGGTGAATGGCCGCGGGAGGAGGATCGGGAGGCGCAGGGCGCAGACCAATCGCGGCCGCCGGTGGGAGTATTTGTTATTCACATGGAAGAGACTCGCCGGTGGCTCGGCCAGCTCAGCCCCCTCAGCCCGGAGATCAGCCACAAGTGCGGCCGCGGTGCTCGCCTCGCGCGGTGGCGACGGCGGCGGTGGCGGCGCTGACGTGGAGATGCGGGCCCCCAGCGGGCTTCCTCACCTCGCCCTCTGCGGGGAGCAGGGTAAGACTCCCCGCTGAACAGCAGGCGCAGAAGAAGGAAGCAAGTGCTGAAGCACGCCAGAAAAGCCCCCACCTTTCAACTCTCCCCCAACCCCAAGCTGGCTGCAAAAGTAGGACCCCCCTCCCCAGATTTTATTGCCATTTCCATTTTCTCTCCCCAAGCCATGCAGCTGACAGCCAGGTGTATGCTTTCTTCTCTGATGACTTTAATGATCTGCTTTTTTCTGGGCACAAGTAGATGGCTTTGCACACCAGAGTCTGGGGAAAAAAAAATTGGCGGGCGGAGAAACGCGGATGGGGAGAGAGGGGGAGTGGGCACCAGGGGGCGAGGGGCTGGCCGGGCATTGGAGCTTGATTGGGTGTCTGTTGATTTTACGTTGCAAATAACAAGGCGGCCACCCCTCTTGTCTTCCCATGATTACATTCCAGTGAAGAGGTGTGGAATAGAGGGAGCTTAGCTTGGATTTCCCAAGACTTGGAGATGTGATCCCCCGAAAGTTTAGACGGTGAATGGGAGACTGAAGGGTGACGGGAGTGGGCAGGCGCTCCTAGGATGCTCTAACCGGGCGTGCGGCGGCAGGGTTTTAAATCGCTCTGCCAGAGATTGCTTGGCCTGAGTGACCTCCTGGACCTGCCCTGACGGAATCTGGACTTGCCCGGCTGAGATGCCCAGGTACATTGGTTATGCGAATCTAAATCGAAGGATTTCCGAAGTTAGCGGCTTCCGGGATGAGTTGGGGTAACCCCCGCCTTCCTGAGCTCCAGCTAGATGGATGTGTAACAAGGATCTGGGGAAGAGTGTGTGTGTGTGTGTGGGGGTGTGGGGTGTCGCAGGAAAAGCCTGATGATGTAGGGGGTCCTCGAGACCCGCATCCCCTGTGTAGCGCACACACTCTGTCTTGAGTTTGTGGTCCCCAAGTTAGCTCCGCGAGGTTGGGATTTCCTTGCCCCCTCCCCCCCCCCAGCTCTGGGGAAAACGCAGGAGTTCCGAGTCCTGTTGGGGGTGGGGGAAATCTAGATTTAAGGATCTAGAGTTTCTGAAGCCAGGGCAGACGCTCCCTGCAGCTCCGCGGCATCACCTACGGTCAGAGTGGCCCCTGTATCTGGCGGAGCAGAGAGGGGTGTGGGCGCCTGCAGCCGGCAGGTGTGGCGGGGGCGGAGGCGCTCTCGGACCGTGCGCTCAGGAGACTGGAGCCTAGGGCGCGGGGGTGTTGGTGGCGAGGACTGGGGCGGTGCCGGGGTGCCTGGGAAAAGCTAGAGTAACCAGGTCCTTCCCCGCGGCCCTACACTCTACTCTGCGTTTGGCTTATATGGTCTAAGGAACTGGGAAGGAGAAGAAAGCTGCGGCGGGGGGGAGGGGACCCCGGGTGGGGTGAGTGGCTACTGCCTAAGATTTAGATGGAGACCTCTCAGCCACGAGGCCGGAGTGAGCCCCTCTACTCAAACGGTTCCTAGGTCCCTTGAGGTTCATACCATACAGTTGGTGAAAAATATAACAGAATCATATCCCCACCAGCACCCCCCAACCCCCGATGTCTGACACGCTTCTTTGGTGCAAATGAAATGCAGAGGCGCGTGCGAGTCACCCGTTGCGCAAGAAGGCACCTCCGAGCTTCCCTGAGGAATTGCTTCTAGCCTAAATTGGGGAGCCAGTCTTCGAAGGATGTCTGTGTGCTCAGGATAGTGGTGGTGTGTGAATTCCAGAAGACCACCCCACCTCCCCCACCTCCTGGGAGTTCCACACCCCATGGAGGGAATACCTTATTTGTCAATTGGGGGGTGATCTTTTCCCATAAACCCGACAGTGTGGGAATCTCGTGAACATCCGAGAATACACTAGGATCTTGGCCATTAATCTCACCGCTGGAAGAACTGAAGACAGGGTTTGCGGTGGAGGTATTTGCAAGAAAAATTACTCTCGGGACAAATGCATTCCGACGATAGCTTGTGTTTTGCTTGAAAGAAAAATGAAAAGAGAGAAAGAGCCACCAGCAGGTAGATCTTGGATAAACAGCTTATTCCACTTGACTGTGATTTCCATTTTCCGTTATGAAACTGTTTGTCAATAATTGCAAATGGGCTACAGGAGCCACTGGAGTTTATCTCGGTCACTTGCTTGTGAACAGTGTCTTGAAAGACCTCGATAGGAGACAGTCAGCTGGGTGAAATGCATTCTCTGGGTCTTGCAAATATATGGCTTGATAATTTTGAAAAGAGTCCCATCCACCAGAGAAATGGTTTTCTAATGCAATGTTCCTATCTCAGAGTCAACTACAGGTTGTACTACACCCGAGATAAAGAGAATATCTGCTCTTAAATAAGGGATGTGGAGACAGTTTAGGAGGGGAAGCTTTTTAGGAGACATTTTCTCAGAAGATGCTGAGAACACAGTTGAATACTGTCTTGTAGGCTCAATTCATTCTATTTGGTCTGTGCTGGCTAGCTCTGCCCTGCTGTGCACCCCCACCCCCTCTGTCCATTGCAAGTTGTGGCTGATTGAATAGTTCTAACCATTCAGATGCAAAATGAAGAGGGAAAAGGATGAGCCCAGATGAGCTGAACTGGAGGCGTGCAGAAGAAAGTTAGAGGTCTGGAGTGATATGCTCTTTTTCAGACTTGGCTGGGCAGGTTGAAGCTGCTTCCGGGCTTATTTAATTGGTATTTATGCAGCAAACAGCCCAGCTGACATTCACGTTGGCAGTATCAAGCACCAATCTTTGTGTAAGAATGTTCCATTGTCTTTAGGGCATGGCGCACTGAATACTGCACACACATGCTTGTGGAATGGTATTTTTCCTTCTAAGTTTTTACCCCACTGTCTTCTCCCGGTGGGGAACATCAAGAGGACCCTGTTTTAGTCAGAGTGCCATTGCTCTGTCTCAGTATCTTAGAAGAGGCTGCATGGATTTATCTTTTGCTTAGAACCACAGCAAAAATCTGACCACATCCCAGTGCCTGTTGAATAGGCTGGCTTTGAAAGGTCCAGGAAATGGTTTCTGTTTTCAGGACAGAACCTGGGGTGTTAGCAGACTCTCATACTGGGTTTGCCTAGCAGGAGTGGTTAGTCCATGTTGTAAGTGGAGAGGTTGTGAGCCTGGCAGTCAGTTGTATCATATTTTTATTTCCATTTCAAGGGAGCTTTTCTTTACTGTTAGGAATTTAGGTTTCCCTCCCTCTCTCCCTCCTTCCCTTCCTCCTTCCCTCCCTCCCTCCCTCCCTCTCTCCCTCCCTCCTTCCCTCCCCCCTCCCTCCCCCCTCCCTCCCTTTTCTTCCTTCCTCCTGCTCTCTCTTTCTTCCCTTCCCTTCCACTTAAGTTTTCTCTGATTTTAAGTTCTTGGTACTTTGTCGATTTGAAGCAGACTCATCCACTGACTGGGAGGACCTTGAGCATAGTGTTGTTTTATTGGGGCCCCATCACTGTGGGGATGATTAGAGGGTCACTGTGGAAAGGAGGCGCCTGATACACCTCCTTTCTCTGGTTGTACCCTAGTCTACTAATGATGGTAAGATATTTCAGCTTTTCTTAGGAACTGTTTAATAAGCACAGTTGTTTCAGTTGGAGGGAGATCATCAGGTCTTGACACCTGCAGATGAATGTACTTACTCCCTGGGGAGAACCAAGACCAAGATAAACATGGTTTTGAGGTCCTTGTCCACAGGAGCCTGCTCTGTAAAGGTGCAGGGAACAGATAAGGAGAAGTGGGAAGATGGAGAGAAAGCCCCAAAGGATTATATAGCAGTTATTGAACACACGTATTGTCAATTTCCAACTTTTCCAGGCATGATAACGCATTCAGATGCAAATCTGTTGGCTGGGTTTTCCAGTGCTAATAACCTTTTGTGCTAAAAGTATTATATTTTGCTTACTACTGAAGAAGTTTTCCAGTTTTCACTGAAGAAGGATGTCTTGTATTTTAAGAATGGCCCTTTGGGTGCTTTGGATGTCTGTGGCCTTCAGGTCAGATATTGTAGGTCCAAGAACTTCTCCTTGTGCCTTTCAGTTTCCTCTGAGCTCTCCTTTTTGGTGTGGACTTTCTAAAGTTGATTCTTGGCTACATGCCTGTTGCTAAGGACTGACCCTCCATGCTGGTCATGGGAAAGTGTCTTCCTCAGGTCTAAGTATGATCTATGAGTAAAATATTTTAGTTCTGGGACTGGTTATTATTACACCAATACTATCCCTGTGCATTCTTTTATCACGTGACAGTTTAACAAGTCCCTTAATGTACATTATGGCATTTGATGTCACAACCCAGCAGGAAATCAGTTCACAGGGAAAAACAAACAAACAAACAAACAAACAAGCAAGCAAACAAGCAGGCTAACTAAGTAACTTAGCCAAAGACTAGACTCAGGCTCCCCTAGGATCCCAGGCATCCTACTAACACCTTACACAGTTTGGTCAGAGTCTCATGCCCAGAGGCTTTGGGTTAGTGGACAGAATGTAACTATAGTCTTGCATGTGAACTCTGGCCTGAGACTTCAGACAGCCACAATACCTGTGTGCTATCAGGTTCTCACATCCAGATGGGGGCCGTGATGCCAACCTTCTAGGTGAATTTTAGGAGGAGATGAGACCCTGTGTGATGGTTCCACTGTCAGCATTCAGTAAGCAGGTTTCATGCTCTTCCCTCCTCTAATCTGATACATACTATAAATGTGCTCTTTTTATGCAATGGCTGTGTTATCTACAAAGAAGGATGTAAATTGAATTCTACTAAATCAGATTGTTTTTTAAATGTGTGGGGTTTAGGTATTTAAAGGAAACCTGTGGTGAATTCTTTTGTTATGCAAATAACCACAGTCTAATTGATCTGTTTAGTAGTTAAGAGTCTTCTGGACCCGATTTTCTTAATGTCTGCCCTGCTTGTATAAATGAGCTTTTGGAACCTCCTCTCACTGATTGGGGTGGGGTGGGGTGGGGGTTACCTGCTTGCAAACAAAACCAGTTATTGTGCTCAGTTGACAAAGCCTTGCCCTCCTGTTTGAGTACAATCCCATAGTCCCTTATTACACACTCTTAGGAGAGGAAGCTAGAAGACACCTTAGAGCTGGTCAGTCATAGCACCATTTCACAGACTAGCAAGTGGAAGCACACTGAGATGAGGTGACCTGCTCAATGTCGCCAGCTAGTGACTGACTGTCAGACAAAGACCCAATCCCAGGCTTCTGTTGCCAGGGGAGGACTCACTCTGTCTCCACTAAGAACCCACACAGGCGGCAGTCTGGGACACAGACAAAATATGATGTATTTCTAAACAATCTAAAGAGCTGCAGGTGTGGGAAATGCCTGGGTTTGCAGCCTTAGGAGCTGATGGCACTGCTTCCCCAGGATAGCCCTTTGTGTTAGAGAGCTGAACAGACACAGTGCTTCCCCAGGATAGCCCTTTATGTTAGAGAGCTGAACAGACATAGTGCTTCCCCAGGATAGCCCTTTGTGTTAAAGAGCTGTACAGATACAGTGCTTCCCTAGGATGGCCCTTTGTATTAAAGAGCCAGACAGATCTAGGATTGGACTGCTGCTTTTGTAAGAAATGCTTTTTATTTCTTGGCTAATGCTATTTTTTACATAAGAATCTTACTCTGTCAGTGCTACACACTCATGGAAGGCATGAGGGGTGATCTTGGTAGACCCCTCTTTGTGCTGGTGGTCTTGTCCCATTGGCAGCAGCTGGCCAGGAAACCAGATCTGAAGTTTGGAAGTTCAGATATTTTCCAACCCTTTGAGGGATACAGAAATGTCCCAGAGTTGTCCCTTTCTAATTTGTACATTGTTGTTTCTTGAGCTAACCATTGGCAAATATACACAATTATAAAAGATTTCTGTGGAGTGGTGGGGCCCTCACCTCTGCACTGCTGGGGCTGTCTCAAAGAACAGGTCCTACCTTAGGGGTCTGATGATTTGGGGGTGCTGCTGTTTACTATATGTGGGCTTAGGGCTGAACTTGTATTATCTGAGCTTGTTTTCCCCTCACTTAAACAGAATTAATAATAAGCAGCATTTGGAAATCCTTTGAGGTACAGTCATGTGCTTGGAGACTTCGACATAGGAAACAGACGTAGAAAATAAAATGTGGGCCTGTATCACAAGCCTATCATCCAGCCAGGGAATTTCTTGTAAAGATACCCAGGTCTGTTGGTCAGTCAGGGTCAGTGGCATAGCACTTAGAGGGGACAGAGAAAGAAAGGTGAGATGGAAGAGTGCATGGTCAAGCTCCCTGAGTGTTAGCCACCATCGTGTGTCAGCAGCTTGCTGGCCTCAGAATTGCCAGAGAACAGGACTCTCACCTTCTTGAAAGAGTCTGTTGGAGCAGGAAGGGTTTCAACCAAGCGAGAGCATGGTCAGCTTGCGGGAAAAACTACTTTACTTCAAATCAAACACAGCACATGAAGAAAAGCTGTATGGATCTGTAGCCCAGAAAGGTCATTATTTCTTTAAAAATATTGATTCCATCACTGTTTGGATTAAAGTCCACCAGAATTCTAGGAGAGCTGGATTAAGCAATATAAGATTATGCCATAAAACATAAAGTTTGTAGTTATTTAGTCTTTCATATATTTATTTTTCCTTAGAATTTAAAAGAGAAATTGAGAAACCTATCAGGTCTGTGATTTTTATGGCAATGTGTCAGACTCTGAAACAACTGCAATATTTAAATATTTTATACATAGCTCTGATTTTATGTTTCAAGTGATGAACAGAATTCAGCAAACACCTCACTAACTGGGCGAGTAGTCAAAAAGTTGCTCTGCTTTCCATAGAAAAAGACCCCAGACTGATGCCTGTTTGCAGAGCATGTACCCTGGGCCAGATGTAGTTTCACAGTGTGTGCCTGTTGGTAGGTGCTCTCTCCCCTTACAGATAAGAAAACCAAGGGCTAGAGAGCTTGCATGCAACGAATTTCATGCTGCAGAGCAGGAAACTCCAGCAAAAGTCTAACAAGCTGTCCAATAATCGATAACCCAAGTGGAAACCCCGCTCCCTGTTTTCCATTTCATTGTCTTTGTCTGTTAACCCAAATGGCCCCCCCCTCATTGCTTTCCATATCCCAACCTCTCTTTAAATTAGAGCTCTGAACAGAGCTATGGGATGCTGAAGAGACTAAACATTATTGCAAAAACCAATAATTTGAAAAGAAATTAATTTTTAGGAGTATACCAGCAAATGGAACTGACTTAATGCCTCATGAGTAGATGTGGAAATGTTCATCTGTTGGTGCAAACTATTTATTCTCTTAGGCATGTAAGGGTGTTCATGGTGGTTTGGTACAATAAAGAAAGTCTTTGGAGTATGGGCCTACCCTTGACATTTCTTCTTTTTTTTTTTAACTTTCTTTTTATCTCTTCTTTGTGTCTTTCACATCATGCCTGCCAATCCCACCCATATCTTACCCCCTCCCATAAAACAAAATAAAATTTAAGAGAAAAAGAGGGGTGGGAGGGAAGAAGGGGAAAATCTCATCATGAAAGCTGCAGTTTGACACAGTGAGTCATGCAGTAAAGTCCTTTATTCATATATTTTTTACATGCGGACCTTTATCACAAAGAATCATTGGTCTGGTTCGAGGCCCCTGGTGTCTGCTATACCACTGAGTCCTCACTGGGACTCTTCCTGGACATCCTGTTGCTGCCCTGTGTTGTGGAGACTTGGGTCTGCAATACTGACATCATTCCCCCCGCCCCCGCCCCTGTGCTCCAGTAGAGCACAGATGGGGTGGATGTTGGGGTGGACCAACATATAACTCTGGTTCTGGGTCTGAGTCATTGCAGGGTTGGTCAGCCCACCAGCTCTCCCCTGTCTTCACCACCAGGGTGAGCTTCCAGCAAGGAGCAGGGCCAGTTCTCCTGCTTTCATGTCCTCAGGGTCAGTTCTCCCACACCTACACCTTCAGGGCCATCTCTGCTGTGTTGCCCAGGTGAGGTGTAGGTGCTGCAGCTGATGAAGAGCAGAGACAGTTCTCCTGCTCTTATGACCTTAGGGCCAGCTCTTCTACTTGCCTGAGGCATTGATGGGTGTGGGAGGGGGCATCTCTCCCCCTCCCATGCTGCCACATGACAGATGAGTAATGGGGACAGCTCTCCCATGCTCACAACATCAGGGCTGGCTCACCCACAGCTCCACCAACATGGCTGGCTCTATTGTGCTGCCCAGGTGAGGTGCAGGGCCTGCTCTCCTGAGCGTTGCTGCTGGTTGGGGAGCGGCAGAGCCACTGAAATTTCTTCTTCATTTGCCCATTTATTCTAGGTTCAGCCAGTGTGGACTTGGTCTCAGACTCTAAATTAGTGGTCAGCGTTAATGACATTTTGCCATGATGTGACTAGTCTTCCTTGTGAGACTGTAAGACAGAGTCCTAATAGTACTCACCAGTAATTAATTGCACATCCACGTTCATCCAGAACCTCAGGTGGGCTTCCTCAGTGTTTCCGTTTGTGGAATACTTCAGGCTGTTGTGAACTCTGATGGAGAAGCAGCTGCTAGGTCAATTGAGTGGTGAGGAAATCATAAAAGGACTACATATTTGGGGCAGTGCAGAGGGACTCAAGGTACAGCATGTGACAGGAAGCAAGGGACATTTTGTGCAGGCAGCCTGGAAACATCTCAGCAGAAGGGCCAGCACTTGGCTGGGGCTCCCAGCGCACATGCAGGAAGTCAGCACAGTGGTCGGCTAAGAGCCTCTTTTCAAACCTGGAAGTGAAAAACAGTGCAACTTTCTCTGAAGGCGCTTGGGCATATGTTTAGTTGTCCCCTGGGGAGGCACCATCCTCTTTTTTTTTCTTTTTTTCAGGACAAAGAAGATGGAAAGAGAATTTTATGAACTGGAACTTGAAAGAGCGAATGGGAAATACAAGCAGATGTGGGTTGGCTGGGGTGAAGGGAAATGGTCCAGATTTCAGATTCAAGTGTAAGTAGGTTAGAAATGAACATTAGATTAAGCATCCTGCCAGGAGATATTGTTGCTGCTCATGCTCTTCATTACACGTACATTTCAAATCTCAGGTTCCCTTGCTAAGTCAGTTCTCGTTTCCAGCTAAACTTCTTCAGAATTGTTCTGCAAGGGTCTTGTGGAATTCTTTAAGGACGAAGGCCCCAGGATGAGGTTTCCTCTCGATTTGTCCATAGACGCTTTCACTCTAGGTTATTTCTAGTCTTGATGAAATGACTGTTTCCCCCACCGCGTCAGACAAAATTAAGAAGCTTTCCAACTGATCTCCAGCTCCGATGTGTACCTGGTGATTCTCGGATCAAGGCGTGTGTACTTGAGAACTGCAAGCGTGCCCATGGCTTCCACCCTGACAAATTAATTGGGAACTCTGGCAATGGTAACAGGAAGATCTTCACACATAACCCTCCCTATGTGTTTAATTTTCAAGTCTTTGTTTTATTACCAGAGAACAATAGGATAGTTGCTATGAAGTAGCGGATGTTCTCTGCTAAATGTTTCTGCAAGCTACAAGATATTTTCAGACCTTTTGGCAGCTTGTCTCTCCCTTCCTCCCTTCCTTCTTCTTCCCTCTTCTTCCCTCTTCCTTTTCTGTGATGGAATAGTCACTGTTTCCCACTGGGAAATCTGGGATACTAAAAAAAAAAAAAAAAGGTCATAAACAAATGACTGGCTTGTTGAACATTGTTGAACACATCACAGAAAATAACCTTTCATTATCTCGTGGACAAGATTTAAATGTGAAATTTATGTAGCTGTAAAAGGTAAAGCAAATCTGACAAAAAGAATGCCACCGATCACAGGAATTTTACCTGTCTGGAAATAAGACTTACTGAAATAAAATGATAAATAAAAATATGTTCTGGTTTAAAAGAAGTGAGCTAGCTGCTGATACTTTTCTGTTTCTCTTGCTCTAAACATGTCATCAATCTCTCTGCTTAGATGTCGTGCAGCCAGGTGTTCAGAATCACAGGGGACCAAAAAGAGTTAGTTCTCAGTGAATAGGGGAAATAAAAAAAGTTGGAGCAGACAGGGCTTAAGTATATAAAAAATACAGCCTCATTGAACTGAATTTCCCCCTTTTCCTTTCTCTTCTCCCCAGGAGTAATTCTGCTACAGGGCTGAATTCAAGGACATGAATTGTTGACCTCATCCCAACGTCACAACCTCAGATGTTATTCTAATTTATTTGCAAGCTGGCTTTATGTGGAAATAAACTTGAACGGAGGGTCTGTTGGGAATTCACTGTGACGTTCAAATCAAGAAGACTTGCTGAAACCCCCGGAGCCTTCCCCCATGGGCCCTGATGGTAGACTCCAACAGGTGCAGCTTCAGGTGGTTCCCCTTCTTCTGCGGCAAGAATAAACTTCTGGTCACCGATTGCAACACCACCTGCGGAGAAAATGGTATGCGAGGGAAAGCGCTCAGCCTCTTGCCCTTGTTTCTTCCTCTTGACTGCCAAGTTCTACTGGATCCTCACAATGATGCAAAGAACTCACAGCCAGGAGTATGCCCATTCTATCCGGGTGGATGGGGACATCATTTTGGGGGGTCTCTTTCCTGTTCATGCAAAGGGAGAGAGAGGGGTGCCTTGTGGGGAGCTGAAGAAGGAGAAGGGGATCCACAGACTAGAGGCCATGCTTTATGCAATCGACCAGATTAACAAGGACCCCGATCTCCTCTCCAATATCACTCTGGGTGTCCGGATCCTTGACACATGTTCCAGGGACACCTATGCTTTGGAGCAGTCACTAACCTTTGTGCAAGCATTGATAGAGAAAGATGCATCGGACGTGAAGTGTGCTAATGGAGATCCACCCATATTTACTAAGCCCGACAAGATTTCTGGTGTCATAGGTGCTGCAGCAAGCTCCGTGTCCATCATGGTGGCTAACATTTTAAGACTTTTTAAGGTAGGTAAAGACATTGCCTTTTCAACCAGTGTAAAAGAATCAGGAATCTTTGTGACTCAAAATGTGGGTTTAAGGAAGAAAGTGGAGATGAAGACGTCAAGAGACACTCTGTGTCACTGGGTTCCTCAAATGGGGTATTCTGTGCTGGGTTTCTACCTGTATCACTATAGTTCCGTTAGTTATGATTAAATGGACTAATCCTGACTGTATTTTCCCAAAGAGAATGTTGGTAAGTTCTGTGAAGTGTTTGTCCTTGCTGTCTTGGGATAAACTCCCCAGGGAGGCTCACTTTAAGTCAAAGCAAGCATCTTTAGAGACTCATCAACCCTTAGCACATTTATCATACAGAACACTTCCTCTCTACCAGAGGCATGTGTGAGATAATTTACTTGGTGAAAGTTCTTCAAGATGGGATGCTCTGTTATGACAAAAATTTCTGTGTGAAGAAACAGTATTTATTACTAATATGTAGATGGTAGCGACACTCTAGGAGATAAGATGGCCATAAAGTTGTCAGGCTTATTATAACTTGAATAGAGCAGAACCTCATTAATTCAGAATACTGTGATGCTGACTGGAAATAATTACATATAATTCTTATTGAGTTAATAGTTCAAATTTAGTAGGAAGCAATCAAGATATTTTGATTTAGGTTTGATGATCTATTATCTGTACACTTTCTTTATAATATTGACTAAAATTCCCAATATAAAATAATATATGTGAAAACACTTTGGAAGTAAAACGTACCATAAAAATAAAACTATTGTAGCTCACCATTTTTATTAACTTTCTCATTTTATTTATTAATATCCATTATGTAGTCTTTTGAAATAGACATGATTTTTAAATTGAAAATACTTTTCACTCTGATTTCTTACTCATTGGGATTTGACTTTTCCAACTGAATTAATGAGGCTTTATTTTATATTAGAAAAAAACTTTTCCTATGTATATCAGATTTAAACTTGGGCTGATGACAGAGAGAACGACAAAACTGAACAGAGCAGTGGAAAACTTCACAAAAAAGGATGAAAAGAATTGAATCAAAGGCTTTCTGCTTTGGGAAGATATCTTAGGGGCCAGTCTAGTTTGGTCTGTGTTTCATATTGGAATCCTCTCTGTAATATTCCCTAAGAGACTTCACAGCCTCTGTATGAATCTCCTTCATTAAGGAATGAGAATGCTAAGCAGTAGTTTAATGGCTGTTTCCAGATTGATGGCATTGCCTCAAAGGAGGAGGCTGCTCTTTGTGTCTCATAGAAGCCCTGTGTCTACGGCATTCTGAAGGGGAACAAAAAGGCCCTAGGGAGCATGGGAGACACTTTAGCAAGACATTAGAAGAGTCTCCTGGCAGTGAGAGGACTTGAAATCAGAACTGGCAGCCAAAGGTCTCTCATTTTCCATCTCTGGAAACCTCCAAGAGAAGCTAGGCAGTTGTAAATAGTGCCTCTAGGGATGACAACCTCCTCTCCCAGAGGCAAGACACAAAACCGGAACTCCTCCAGGATCCTCCTACCTACAGGATCTAGGGTTCTTCTTGGGACTTCTGATCTATGCCTCATGGTGTTTCCTGATCATGGTTAGGGTTCAGCCCAGCTATTTCCCAAGCCCTTCTCCTTTCTCCTATTCAACCTCCCTCCTCACTTGTTCTAAAATGTTTCTTCACAAACCCATTATTAGAGATGAAGGAAACCTTCATGATGATTTTCTCCCTTCTGGGATCTTCTCTGTGTATATTAATAACTATTCCTGTCACCCCATAGTTACTTTTATACATTGTTTTCTTCTGTGGTCTGGTTACCACCCAAAGACACACCAGAATTTGAAGAATGGGTGAAAGAGATAAGGTACTTACCTGAGATAGTCAAAGCTCATTTTTGTGTTTTTTTTTTTTAACTTGTCTATAAGACAACTGTTAATAATAATTCTATATTAGGTTGTTGGGTTTCTGCTGTGATAAAATACAGGTGACATGTGCTGCCAGTACCTGGTTGTACCCTTTGTTTCCTAGGAGGCTGAGGGAAATTTCAAGCCATCTGAAGGCAAGAGGGGGCTTTTGTTTTATAAAACTGGGCCTGGCTTGTTTCTGCTGGGTTCTTCCCTCATTAGACAATTCTGTTGCTATTTTTGGATACTTGGAGAGGAATTCTATCCGATGGCGTGAATTACTCTTGGTCCTTTGAACACAGTCAATGCTCTGTGGCAACTCCAGACACTGGCTTGCACACCTATGGGTCCCTTGTCTACCTCTTCTTGGACATGTAGGGATGAGGTCACTTTTAGCCAGAAGAAGGCAGTGACAGTGATAAATGACGCTACCACCATCGGCACACTGGCACAGAGAAACACTTAACTTGCATCTTAACCACATTACTAGATGTGAAAAACTGATCTCATTCAAAAGTCAGTCAGCACAGGGTGTAGATAGATGCTCCTCCCATCTTCCAGCTGAACCTGAAGTGCAAGAATGCAAATCAAATAATTTCAACTTCTCATTGTGTTGTCTCCATTTACTTGCATGATGGATGTGCAACCTTGAGCTTGCACTTCACAGTGATTGTAATTAGGAGATAATGATGGCTGTTCATGGGAAAGAAAATGGCCCTCTTTAATGTGGATGACTTCTGCTTACACCCATATGCTAGGACTGACTTGAAATATTACAATAGTTATCAAAGGAATGATTAACAAATTATTACACCAGAGATTGAGATATAGTTCCACTTTGAAAAATATTAATTTTCTTAGGGCAATACTATGATGAGATTGAATGACAAATGAAAGTGAGTTTTAGGAGTGAACCTTTGGACATGTCCCAGCACATGATCCGTAGAATCCAAAAGGATGCACAGAAATCCATGTGTCGAACTTATCTCCCCTTGGTTCTTGAGGGAAGCAATGTTGTTCTATCTTTGTTTCTCTTATCAAAACTCTAAGGCAAATGAGAAAAATCATCCCCTTAACTTAGAGGCAAGCTAGACAGGGAGTTAGAGCAGGGAGTTTCTGGACATAGGAAATACCCGCAATCTCTGAAGCTCCACCAGTGGAAGGGTCCTCAGTCCTAGAGTGGTACAGCTTCTGCCACTTTTCTCCTCACCGCCAAGGAAGCTTTTCAAACTCAGGGCTTGTGAGTAAGTAGAATGTTTTGCTCTCCTCTGGGGACTGTTTCTATCAAGAGGAGAGGATGTGACTCAACATCCCTCAGAAATGTTGGGAGTGGAGCTGAGTTTGAAAGCCACAGAGTCAGATTTTAATGCATTAAACTTTATAGAAGCATTACTATGCACACACACACACACACACACACACACATACACACACACACACACATATATATGTGTATACACACACACACACATATATATATGTATATATATACACACACACACACACACACACACACACCACAACAGACAGACAGACAGACACACACACACACACACACACACACACACACACACACACACACACACACTGATATCAGGCAGAATGGTTGTCTAGGTGACCTCTATAGCAAGTTAATGGCTTTAGATAACGGTAGTATCATTGGGATAATGCGTAATTCTGAAGTAGCAGTTCTTTGATTTCAAAGGTAAAAGTGCTGTGTCTGGGATTCTGAACCTTCAAAAACTCAATGAAGCCAGGGTCTTAAAAAAAGTTTCAAAATCAGGTGTCTTTTGAAAACTCTGAGATGCCCATAGATGAAATTTGTTTATGTTTATAAAAAGCTCTTCTCTAAAATGTTTCCCATCTTCATCTTAGAACAGGAGGAAATCAACTCAAAACACTAACCATATGTCTTACTTTGAGTAATGATTGAGTTTTCTAGGTTAAAGGTGACACATTGACACTGGAGTAACTCACATTAATGTCCACAAAGACACACGGGTTACAAGAGGACAGTGTCAGATGCAATTTCTCTCTGTCTGGTTTGGCTAGTTAACTTTACCTGGATTGTTAATTTTCCATTTTGAAAAATAGGTCTTAGATAGCCTGTGGTGTGTCCTTCCAAAGAAACCAAATGATATGTTAGTAGAAATCATTTATGTATGGGCTAGATATTCTCTCCCCATGTGGATTTGTGCTAGTTATAAATGACTAAAATTGATCTTTATGTTAAGTCAATGAAATACAAGAATTCTCTTATTGTCCTGCAAGTCTTTGTCTACTTTACAATGTTCATTTCTCTCCAAGAGACTCAATTGTACCAACTGCTAAAGACATGCGTCTTGTGAGTTATTTATTGCACACGATGGGTTTTATTAACTGAACAATGAAAGGAAAATCTGCCATGTTCAGGCTCATCTAGTTAGGATGGATGGATAAGAAAGGATACTGAATAACATGCAGGAGATAACATTTCATGTAAATCCTATTTGATATCAAATAAACAAAGAGAAGTGGAAAGTGAGACTCCTTCATACAGTCCTTTAGTTTTGAAGCATCTTTGCTTGAAAAAGAGTGCCCCCTTTTTAGAGGAGGCAGATGGGCACTGTGTGACAATGGTATTGGCAGTGGTGTCAAATTGAGAAAGGGCACTTCTGTTGCACAGTGGGAGTCTATCTATACCACACAATGTCACCCCCCTCCAAACTCTCTGTAATCCCCTGCACCCAAGGACAAAGGCTTGCCTCTGCTATGCAAAATCATTGTCCTTTGCTTGACTAAGTTAACAGAGAAGCAGCCTATACTTCCTCTTCTTGGTATTTTCCCTACACTATTGTAGTTGTTTACCTGTCTGTATCCCCCACTATATAAGCACCAAGTGGACAGGATCCATTTCTTTGTTATTGGCTATTTTATTTCTAGCTGCTAGTTTCTCCCTGTCTAGGATCCTAATAAACATGTGAATGAATGAATGGCTGAATCTACCATACCTTTTACTCACTTACTTATTCCAATACCAAATACTGGAAATAATATGTAGTTAGATAGGAAAGTAAAATCAAATTTTACTCTCTGTGTACACTTTTAGGACGAGAAACAGAAGGAGTAAGGGGAGAAAAAAGAAAGCAGTGCATTTTGGGAGTTCCTATTTTCACGTGCTTCCTTGTGCCCTGTGCCTTTGCATCTTCTTTAGATAGACTTTTAAGACTGGAGATTAAACAAGCACTATACACGAGTGCGTTCTCATTTGGGAAGATTTGAGCAACAAATAATAGTCTGAAATGGAAGGAGTCCGCTCTCTGGCACATCTATTAATAAAATGACACATGCAGACATGATTTTACTTATAGGTGTGCCTTATGACTTTCTTTTCTACTGAATATGTGCAGGAGAGACTTCTGTGTTGGTTAATGCAGGGCTGCTTTAGTAACTCTCAATTCTGCAAGTCAGAATTACCTGGGTAGATGGATGCTCAAATTCTTACCTGACACCAAAGAAATTGGGCAAAGCCCTATCTTCATATATCTTAGAATATTTCCAAGTGATTCTGTGTTGGTCTAGGATTGGGAAGTTGCAAGACTTTCCCCTTCATTTTACTGGCTAGTGGGTTTTAATTATGGATAGAACATAATTTATTTTTACAAATCCCTAATGGGGAACTAATCAGAGATTGTTCCCTTTTATTTCATTTGAAAAACTGTCACAACAATGCCAAGGCCTCACCCAAATACTGTTTGCTCTAGTGGGAAGTTTTGTGTCATAGAACCCTTTCTTGGATCAACCTTGAGGCTACATTATGGATAACCAAGTGGTTTCTCCACAAGGCTGTGTCACACAATTCAGGTGTATATCGCAGACCAAGGCTTTTCTCAGGATGCAGTAACTTAGAACCAGTGTCCTAGTCTCATGCCCAGACTATGAAGGGAGTGTCATGGTTCCTGTTTTGTGGAATAGATTTTTAAGCTTAGTGAATTTAAATCTTTCTTGCTTCCCTTTTCTGAATCCCCAAATAGCCTGAAATCCTACAGTGAATACCAAAGACATCTTAAGAGCTTACTTAGTGATTAATGCCTATCTTTTGGGCTCTTTGAGGAATGAGGGTGTTTTAAAAGTAGTGAAAGGGCTTTCTAAGAGAATGGCTTGTGATTAGATAAAATATGACTTTTTTGTTATTGTTGTCGTTTAAGAAGTGGCATGCAAACCTTTCTGGAAAAAGTTAGAGTAGAGGCAAATAAATAAATAAATAAATCTGCATAAGGAGAGTACTTTTCTACTCATTTTCCCTAAAGATGCCAATTAAAATAAAATAAGAAAATGTTTCTTTTACAGGCTTTATTTATTTATTTTTCAGCCAGTTTTGGGTTTACAGAAAAGCTAAAGATTGCAGTGATTTTATTTGGCTTTCAGCACAGGTGTCTTTCATAGATTTTGTTTTTATGTTATTTATTTTTTTATTAACAACGAAAGGCTACTTCCTCCTAAGAAGGCTTAAACCCTGGAGGCAGTCATGTGGCTTCGGTTCAGTGGCTCTCAAACTCAGCTTGCATCAAAATCACCCTGGGGCCTTGTTGAAGCACAGATTGCTGAGCCCACCTTTGGAGTTTCTGATTCAGTAGGTCTAGGAACAGTCTGAAAACTGGCATTTCTAAAGGTTCCCAAGTGTTGCTGATGTTGCTGTTTCACAGCCCATGCTTTGAGAACCAATGCTCCACATAAATTGCTGGCTGGCTGACTTAGCAAGTCAAGGGATGCAAAACAGAAATGAGATTTAACCACCTTCTGACTGACAGTAGCCTTTGTCTTTGACTCATACCTGGTTAATCTTCTGTTCCCGCAGGTCACAATCACTGCGGCTGCCTTAGGGATCTCCCTTTAATTGTGTGCTTCTTTGGAAGTTGTGTTTTTTACTAAATAATGCGTAGCTCAGAAGTCACAATCAGTGTCGTGGTCACTTAAACATGATCTCAAAAGCAGGGCCATCCAGATTACCATTTTTTTTTTTAAATTAATGAGACCATAGAGAAAACTGATTTTTAAAAACTTAGACTGTAAGATACACATTAACTGTGAGTTGAGAACAGTAAAAAGGGAAGAGGCTATGATTTGTCTCAGCTCCCAGCAATTTGTCTTCAGAAACCATGACAGCTACCTCCTGATTTCCATTATGCAATGGGATTGCAAATAACACTCTACAGCAGTCTTAATCAATAGAGGGTCACCAGAGCTCTTCTTCTGCCACACTGGAGAAAGGGCCTATTTATCCGCTTAATTGATATAACACATAATCTGGCAAAAGAAGGAAACACCTCTCTCTCTCTCTCTCTCTCTCTCTCTCTCTCTCTCTCTCTGCTGTAACAGGGGGACTTATCCTACTCCTAAGCATTTTTAAAAGTATAAGCATATGTAACAAACACTTGGTAAGACAAAGAGGTCTGGGCATAGCTTTGTCCATAGGCACCCTGATCTGTCGCAAGAGTGAGGCTCATCTCTGCAGTTTTCTTGATTAGATCCAGAAAATCAGTAGGCATGTGAGTTCAGTGATGGCCATTTGTGATCTCAAGTCCCTTCAAGGTTCCTGCATTGGAAGGCTGATTTCCCTGATATACTAGGCTATTGGCTGGTCAAAGTTTTAGTGAAGCCATATTTATTTCTCCACATCTCCCATGTCACAGTGCCACACAAGGCTCATCGTATGTGCATGGTAACATTCTTACACTAGCAGCTCCTTCCTGTTTCTCTTCATCTGGATTGAGGGGAAAATACTGTTTTGATTAATGTTTGTGTTATTTCTTACCTTTTAAATCTAAGTATTTATGATATGACAAGTCCATTTATTAGCATCCTCAGAAAATGTTTGTGTTTATGTTGCTTATAGAACAAATGCCACACCCTGCTGCTTATGCAGATTTCTTACATTTTCTAACTTATAGATATGATCATTATTCATATAAGATGTCTATTGAAATGGTAGATCATTGTAATGCTTCTTCTAGTGATATTCATATTCTTTTGATTAAAACAGATGAATATGAATTTTATGAAACAGGTCAGGCTCTATAGTCAGACTGGCTGGGTTCAAAAACCTGATATAACATTTATTAGCTGTGTGATCATAAGCCAGAGGATTAATCTCTCTACGAATAGTTTGTGTACGTAGAAACAGTTGACAGGAATCCTAGTTCTTCAGAAGGTTTTGAGTGGATGCTAACAAGACAAACTGCAGAGTCCTAAGCAAAGCTCTGATCCCAGGGAGCACCGTTAAGTATTCGTTGTGATGACATTGAAGAGGAAATTATCTACTACTCTTAGATGTTTTGAGTTGTACCTCTTGTCCAGTTCCTCAACCATTTGTACTAACTAACCCTATCTTGTGAGAACGTTAGACTAAAATCACTGGTCAACAAAGCAGAATTTTGGTCAACTGAACTTTGGGATATGGCATGGCTATCCTGTGGTCAAGCTTTTCAGTGGAAACTCATTGGCTCCATATCTAGCCAGGTGGATTAAGAAAGTAGCATATTGAAGTCTATGTGGTTGGCCCTCAGAATCACTTTATTAAAAAAATAGCAAGTCAAGGGAATGGTTAGGTGACCCAAAGATAAACTTTGCTAAATTTTAACAGTGTTTACCTACTTGAACAAAATTTTCCCTTATGATTGAGTTTTGAAAACAATAAAAATCAAAGCATTGGCTGGCCTAGACCTTCTTAGAACTTCCAGACTTCTGGTGGAATTGTGGGGGAGGAGGAACAACTGACTAACCCTTGGGATGGGTGGTAGATGTAAGCTCATTTTGGATGTAAATTACTTTTTCTAATTTTCATTTTTTTTTCCGTGTGTGTTGTGGCGACTCGAAGATTCAAATAGCAGGCGCATGCTGGACAACGGTTGCTCCTCTTTGTTGAGGGGAGAACTCCTTTCTCCCAGAGATGCTCTGTGTAACACTCATTCCTGCCACTGGGTACAAGGGTCATAAATGACAGCACTGCATGAATCCAGAGGCACTTGCTCTAGAAGTCAGATTCCTTCTCGGACAATCAGAAGAAGACTGAAACTCACTATATATTAAATTTTGATTCCAACTGTCACCATCTTCTTCTGTTTACATGGGAATAACTAAGTTAAACATTTATTATGTTCTGCTAAGTTGTCATTTTGGTGAAATATGGATAATTTAGCCCATCAAAAAAGAATTTCATAGAGAACATGTTTGTTCAATGCAGACTTACCCAGACCGATGAAAATGAATCCGTGTAAGACAGAATGCTGTGATAGGTGTGGTCAAATAATGGTAAATAGTTCTTGGTGTGAGTGATACACTTCCATTCGACAAAGAGAAGCAGAGTAGTGTGAAGAGATGTGAGCATTTTATCCATTCATTGTCCTTCTTTTTCTTAACGGGCAAAATAGTAAATCAAGACACCAATTGGTATTCATTCAGAAGCATACATCCTACAGACATATACATCATATTTGACATCGACTCAGACAGTACACAGGGAGTACACCAACCTAAGCCATCCTGCTACTTAAAGTCCTGCTGAGGAGACCTCACTAACATGTAAAGTAACAACGATCTGTATGCGATGATAGAATAAAGACTATATCACTGGGGAAGCACTGGGGTTCAGTAGAAAGTTTGACTGCATCCGAGGAAGCCAGAGTTATTAGGCAGGCTGTTTTAATTAGCTTGGGCTACTCAATAGAATGGCACAGACCCAGACATTTTAAATGTTTTCCACTTAATGACCCTTTGCTGTCTGCGAAGTTTTTATGCAACCACAGGAACGTAAATACATAAATAGATATACACATCAAACATCAACTGTTAGTATTCATTAAGAAACTTATTTTAAAATAATTCTTTCACCTATGTAATTTTCCATTATAAAAGAGGAAAGCAAATGTACATAGTAGGGAGGTGGATATGTTTGCTTATTTTTCCATAAATTTTTAAGGCTTAGGTGAATATTTAATACTGCAGGATGCTGAGCATCTTCAGTGCTTTTTTGGAGTTGACAAATATTTTGTAGCTGTTGATGATGAGCAGTACAATTCACAGAAATATTTACTGCAAAACATATATTTACAGTCCCCTCAGAAACTCTTGGAAAATATATCCTAACTCCAAACCAAAATTCATTTAATATTTTTTTAAAGTTAAACTCAAGTCAACTACCAAAACGATAGTTGGGTATGTATGTGTGTAGGGAATGCATGTGTATTTGCATGTATGTGTGTGTGTGTGTGTGTGTGTGTGTGTGTGTGTGTGTGTGTGCATGGAGGCCAGAGACCAATGCTGGATAGTGCTCTGTATTGCTTCTACCTTAATGTCTGACATAGGCTCTTTTATTGAACGTCAAACTGGACAGCAAGTCTCTGGGATCCTCTTGTCTCCATGCTTGATGGCTGGCAGTGCAGGCATGTGCTTCCACACCCAACATTTTAAAATTTACTAAAAAAATTTCTTATACAATAAATTTTGGTCAATTCTTTTCCCTTCCCCAGCTCCTCTCAGATGTTCCCCTCCTTACCCACCTTCATGTTTTCTCTCTTAAAAAACAAAACAAAACCAACACAAAACAAAAACACAGAACCCCCTCCCCCCAAAAAAAATGAAAAAGAAAAAAGGAACTGAAAAACAAAAAACATGGAGCCTGTTTTGTGTTGGGCAACTATTCCTGAGCATGTAGTCTGATTTCGGATGTAGTTGCTGTATTCAGGGCCACTCCATTTACCAGCAGCTATCAATTGCAAATAACTTCTTGCTTAGGAGTAGGACTTTGTGCCCACTTCCCCTTTTCATGCTGTATATCCAACTTTTTATATGGGTGCTGGCATATAAACTGAGTTCTTCCTGTCTGCATGATACACACTTTTCTGTTAGATCTAGTGCTTCAGTTTCTCAATCAGCAATTAAAAAACAAACAAAACAAAAAACCAAAATACCAAACCCCACAAACATCCTAACACAAATGAATATGATCCAAAGGTATATTAATTTGGTACTAAATGCTCAAGAATGACAGCAGGAAAATATTAAAGGCATATTTTTCATAATTTACAAGAGCAGATAGCTGTATGTACAGTGAAAACTCTGCAGTTTATAATGTACAGTAGTCTAGAATCTGACCTGAGGTGTTTGAGGCTGAATGGTGGTAACTGATCTGATGTCATATGCAGTGCCTAGTACACAGTATGTGTTCAAAAACAAGGTTGCCACAAAATGCTGCCATGGAACAAGGTGAGTGCTTCCGGGAACACCTTGGGCTTTATGATGTTTGACTTTGAATTAGTTTTGGACCCCTGCATGTTTAGAAACCTCTTATTGTTGCTATCTTCTTTACAACCCCCACATTCCGGAACGTGGTCCCATGTAGGGTTGTGACCCATAGTTTAAGACTCTATGCCATAGAGTGGACAGTGGATGGTGCTTATTTCTTAAAGTGGGATGTCTGAGACTGGAGTACTTCATGAGAGGCTCTTGGTGATGTCTTTTTCCTGATTTGTAGATGATTGCCTTCTCATTTTGGTGTAACAAGGGGGGGGGGGGGGGGGGGGGGGGAGCAGGAATGAGTGAGAGAGAGGTGGGGGATGGGAGAGGAGACCCAAACAACAACAATGAAATCCTTCAAACCAAGACTCTCACCCTTCTTTCTTTTAAAAATTTAATATTTTATTCATTCTTTGAGAATTTCGTAAGTATCATTTTCATTATATCCACCCCATCCCCCCAACTCTTCCCAGACCTACCCCTTTTCTCTGCCCTTATACTTTGCCCCCCAACCCCCCAAGGACACTTTCTCAAAGCAGATGCTCTGTTCCTTTGGCTCTTGCAATCTTTGCCCCCGTCTCTTAAAATGGCACTAATCCAGTCACGAGGGCTCCACCGTCATGACCTAACATCTTCCAAAGGCCCTGCCTCCTGCTCACATTGCACTGAGGGTTAGAATTTCCAACTGAATTTGGGAGCACGGGACATTCATTTCATAGCACAAGGCTTTGTACAGTGGTGTGGAACTGGGTTGGGCTTAGAGGAGTAGGTAAGAGTGTGTAAACTTAGAGGCCAGAGAGGAAAGGACCTTCCAAGCCTGAGATGCCCATAAACCCTTGGCCTGATGTCAGCTCATGCTAAACTATAAGAAAGTAGAAGTAAGTACAGATGTCTCTTTCTCTTCAGGCCTTCTCTCTGCTATGGCACAGTTTCCGAGATTACTTTATGAGTCTCCTAAGAAAGTTAAAGATGAAGTGTTTGGGAATACTATCCCCCTTGCTTCCACTGAGCATGGCTCTGGGGTTCCAGTTAAAACCCAGGCCAGTGGGCATGGATCCCGAGAGGGCAGAATGCTGCACCTTAGGAGGTGAACTGCCGTTGGGTTTAAGGAAGGAGCTATCAAACCCAGGAGACCTGCTGACCTGGTTCTTTGGGAACTTATAGAACCTAAAATCAAAACTTACTCTCTTTTTCACTTGCCCTGTGACTATCATTACAGTTTCGACTATTTTCATTATCCACAGATACACAGATAATGGCTCAAAAAGAAACTAAGCACACTGTCAGTGAGTTGATTTGATGTCTCCTAGGAGAGCCCGTCCTGCCTGCAGGGCACACTGCTCTTTCTGCCTTCACCCTCTTGAGACTCATCAGATCCACACTGTCTCTGTTTCGTCAGGTGGTCATAGATCTCAGTAAGAGAAAGTTTGGGAGAACAGGCAATGTTTTGATTGGAAAGCAGTTAAGGTGTTTGGAAATAGGATCTGAATTGAAAATGGCATAAATGATTATTTTTCTTGTTAATGTTGCAGGTTTTGCCTTATAATTTCTACCCTCATAACCTCACCTATTGAAATGGGAGGTATTTTGTTGTCTTAGAAACCACAAGGATGGAATTTTAAATTCGTGGAGTTTTCTGCCTTTTGCCTGAGGAAAGGAGATACTGTAAATTCGATTTTTAAAAAAGTTTGGATTCCTTTATTTCATTGATATTCATGCAGCTGAAGCATCTAGTGAGTTTGGCTGGTGTATAAATTAATATTTACAGGTAAAACCTTGCTGAAAATAAAATAGATTAAGTGGAGAATATTTTTCCCATAGCTTCCTTCTCCAAAGAAAATGAAATAACTCTGTACCATTCCTCTGTTGAATGCCCCATCTGTCAGCTGCACACTGATCTGAGTCTGCACCATCTCAGGAGTGTTTTGGGCCAGGGGCTTCATGAGAAGCAGGGTGGTGGTGTGCATGAGTTAGCACCCGCTGGGAGAATTAATTGGGAGTTAGGGATTTAGACTTACCTTTAAATATTTCTCTAATTATAGGGTTCTGAAATGAAAATCTGTATCATTGGATTCTAATTACAATTACATTTCAGTCTCTGCTGATCAATATTATACACACATAGTATGCAACTATTTTAAAAGAGATATTTATTAAGGATTTTAAAATACATGCTATAGGATCAATGAATAAATATTATTTTAGCGTATTTAAAAATTTCATGATGCTTAAACCAAGTATTAATATTATAGTTCACTAAAATTGGATGTAAAAATAAATATAAGGCCTATAAATAGTAAGTACAACATGCATGATGGGAATTACCTTTGAAGAATCTATGCCCACATGGAACTGGTTCTCAGGAGGGTACACAGTTTTGCATTGTGCTTTGTTTCAAACACCTCAGAATGAGTTCAGTGGAGTTGCATGGGTTTTAAATGGGATGGCTCAAGCCCAGTATTGTCTGTGGGCAGTTGAATACTGTGCCCAGTGACTTCTAGATATTTTAAAGATGTTTTAAGAAGCTTGACACATAATAGAGATACATTTTTTTAAAAAAAAAGTGATTGTTTTCCTTAGTTTCCATGTACTTGGAGTCACAAAATCATGTCATTGTTATGCTAGAAGAAACATTTAAAATCTTCCTTTGTAATCTGGCGCACAAATCAAAATACATTCTGTGGGACCAGGCATAGTAGCACATACCTGTAAGTTCAGAATTTAGAAGGCAGAACAATACAACAGACCAAACAACAATAACAAAACCTCGTCTATGAAGACCCTCCACTGGGGTAGACTTGTCTCTCTTGGGCCAAGCGTAACTCCACCTAACCCTGTCTTCTGATGACCTTTCCTCCATCACTGAGCAGCCCTTCAGCTACCTGAGGGTCCCTTTTGTTCCAGAGCCCTGAATTCTCCAGCATCCCTGCTGCCTTGTCTGCTTCTTAGGCCAGCAGCATAAGCATTAACATTTATTGACAGCTTCCTAGATGCCAGGCACAGTGTTAAACACTTGATATACATAATCTTGTTTGTTCCTCATCACAGCTGCCAGGGAAGCATGGCTTTTGGATGAGGGAAAGATGTTTGTCTAAGGTCACTAAGAAGGCATATGGCCACTCCATATAAAACCTGGGTCTGATGGACCCATACGTCTTAAACTATTGCTTTATGCTACCTTTCTGTGGTATATTTTCAGATTTCCCAATGGTTTCCTTTATTTAACTATACTCCTGCTGTTACTTTAATCCAATTCTGAGATAAATCCATTTTTTCTTGCCATTTTCTAAAAGCTTGCCTTTGAGTAGAGAAGTTAAAACCTCCAGATGGGAGGTGTCAACTCTGTAAGCCTCACATTCTCAGTATGTAGGTGGCTGCAAAGCTAGGTGGGCTGTTCAGCATATGCCCGGTGGACAGTAGCCTCCATACAAGGATGGGAACTTACTGCCTGAGACCCTGTGTGCCTACCTTCCTCTGGATTGGTCACGTGGCTCTCAGGAAATGTTGGGAAACTTGTATTTCTTTAGCAACTCTAATGGGGAGCTTTCCATTGTCCCAGATGTTTTCTGAGGACATCAGACAGGAAGAGTTTGTATTATTGCAGATGGTTAAAGCAATTCATGCAGCAGGAAGCTTTCCATGGAAAGACTGGCTAATCCATACAGAATTCTTTTCTGAAGTTGATAGCAGTATGTAGTGAAATTACTTGAACTTCAGGAAAACACTGAAAACATAAAATTAACACATGTGTTTGTGCCTACTCCTTTCCCAAACTAAACTACTCCCCATGACTGCATTTCCTGAACATATGGAATCAAGTTTCAGATCAAATGGAGAGATACTAAAGCAAGTCTAGTTCATGTGAAGGTTCTTACACTTGCTACTTATTTCAGTAGACTTGAGTAGCGGGGCTCACATGTTAGGACAGGGAATGGATGGCATTCATGATGTCTGAAAACTAAACCATTCATACTCCCGTTTATGAGGAGAGGCCAGAATTCAGCCCTCATTCTTGCACCTTGGCAGAAGAAGAGAATCGAGTTCTTTTGGCTTCTTTGTTTGGGGAGTAAACTTGGCCAGCAGCCCCACCCGTCCCTGTGTTCTCCCAGCCCAAGAGCTCCTCCTCAGTGCTGCTGCCTGTCAACCACTGCTCCAAGCCCCACCCCTCCTCTCTTAACCCATCTTGATCCTCTATTCCAAGGCTGTTTAAAACCACAATATGTTTGGTTATGCCTTTACTTTGAAAACACTTTTGATCATTTTTAGAGTTCCATTAGATAAAAACACCTTTATACCTTTTGTTTCCATGGTAATGGATTCGAGGACTGCTTTCGAAAGCCACTAGCTTCATGTGCCCATGGAAAAGCAGCACCTGTGCATGAATACAACAAATACTGAAGTACCTGTACAGGAGGTACAAGGCTGATAGCAGCACTTAGAAGACTCGTGGAGAGATGAGGTTGTTCATGTGCACATGTGTGTGTGCTCTTCTCTCTCTCTGCATGTGTGAGAATACATTTTAAAAACTGCAACCAGTGCAATTTGGAAACAGAGTCCTACATTGCAGGCAAATAGCTTGTGAACTTTAGTATGAAATTTAGTGTTCACTAGTCAGTTCAAGGAAGAAGGAGCAAAATTAACTTGAGACGTTAGTTTCAAGTTTAATAATATATAAGAAGCAGTGGAAGCCCCCTTTCTGAATTTTGTATGACCTTCTTTCATTTTTACAAGTACTATTCCTGTTTCTAAGAATTTAAACATGGGAAGAGAAGCTTTCTCGAGCTGTTTGCCTTTTGCTGGAAGAAAGAGTATTTCCCTAAACCCAGGGATGTCTTTCTGGTAGTGTCTACAAACACATCCTTTGGGAATCTGGGGGCACAGATCAGTGTGCAACAGAAGATTCTGGTAAGAGACAATCAAATAAATACAAAACAGAGCTTTGCTAGGAAAAGCGGAACAGCTGCTGCATGACACTCAAGGCTGGTGAGACTAGACAGACGGTAAGACAACACCCCCCTTCCCCTTTATCTTGTGGTTCCTGATTTTGTCCCTGCGGACGTGTTCTTTGTCATGTGGGGGTCAGGGCAAGGTGCAGGAGTGGAGAGAGGTGAGCATCAGACCTGAGCGAAAAGGGCTGGAGTTTGGAAGGAAGAGGGCAGGAGTGCGCCAACTTGATGGTGCTTATTTGGAAAGAGGCAATGACTCAAAGCCCCATTTTCACTAATGTAGATTTTAATATTTCAAATCGCCAGTGCCATTATTAATAAAATAAAGATGCTTTTATGTTGAAATGACTAAAGTTACTTTCAGAATAAAGAATGACATTGGCAGTAGGAATACCCTTCCCAAGATTGACTTTTCTTTAAACTTTTTTTTTTGTTTTCAAGATAGGGTTTCTCTGTGTAGCTTTGGAGGCTGTCCTGGATCTCTGCTCACAGAGATCCACCTGCTTCTGCCTCCTGAGTGCTAGGATTAAAGGTGTGCACCACCACTGCCTGACATATTTTTTTCTTTCTTTCTTTAAACTATTTTACACTTATTTATCTGCTCCCTCCTGTGTGTGTGCTCATGTGTGCAGGTTCATCTGGAGGTCAAAAGACCTCTTGCAGGAGGGTCCCTCATTCCACTTTGTAGGTTCCAGGGATCATACTCAGGAGGTCAGACTTGGCAGCAAGCACCTTTATCTGCTGAGCTGTCCTGGCCCTGCCTTTTCATTTTATGCCTTAAGTGTAAAAATGGTCAACAACTGTCATGCAGTATTTTCAAAAGTGTTTTTCTAGGATACACAAAGTTGAGGGGCCAGAAACACAAGGCCAACACACCGTATAAAATGATTTATTGTAAGACTTGGGGAGACTCTGCTTGCCTGGAAAGACTCAGTACTACTGTCCCTTTTAAAATTAAAAGGAAGGCCATCCATTTCAACATTCAGAATTCATCTTCATCCTCATATTCTTTGATTTTAAAGTACCGCTAGAACATGCTTCTTCTCTGCTATAGACCTTTCACCATGGCTGGCTTTTTGAACCTGTCACCAGAGCACAGGGGCCACTGCTTCAAAGAGTTGTTTCTTCTTGCTCTGTCCACAGTAGACCTTATAGAAATCTCCCTAGCTCTGTTTTCTTACTAGCACAGTTTACACACCAAGAAGGACTTTGGGCTTTGTAACCAGGATGTAAACAAAGCCTCTCCACTCAGAGAGAGCATGCCCCAAGCAGAAGATTAGCTAAGACTCAAATCCTGGCCAAGAGTCCTTTGGGTATGATGGCAGGTCAGCCAATAACCTTTGAGAAGTGCTCTTTGGGCACATCAGTACAAACTTTATCAGCTATCATTACACCCAGAACAGAACTCAGAGGGGTAGACTGCTGGCGTCTTCCCCTGTTGCACTCTAGATATACCCTCAGAGCAGCAGAGGGACTGTGCTTCCCTGAGAAGAAGGTCCAGTTTGCAGTGGAGTGGCCCTGGAAGGAAGGGAGATGCCGCTACCCCCTTCATTATCTCTTTCACCTTCTGCTTGCTTTTCTCTAGGTAATCTGGGCTTTCTATGGAATCCATTTTGAGTTACCTATAATGTTTTAGAGTGTATCCTTTATATAGCTTTTTACACACACATATAAATAATTTATTATGGTCTATGGGTGGTGCCATTTTGTTAATTCCATCCAAGTATAGAAACTTAACTCTTACCACCTGTTCTCTTTTGTAATACACTTGTGCTAAATATTTCCTTTGTGTACCCTGAGAAGCATGTGAGGTGGTGATATGCTTTTTGTTTTAATCATTAACTAAATGTAGAAAACTCAAGAGAAGCAAATTCTATCATATTTACCCACATTTTTATTTTTTTCTTTCCTTCGTGCCTTCATTCTTCCTCCCTCCTCCTCCCCTCCTTCTCTTCTTCCCTCCCTTCCTGATATCTTAACTTTTTAAATTTTTCTTTTTGCTCAGAGAACTTCTTTTTTTTTTTCATTTTTCTTTATTAAGAATTTTTCTAATCACTCCACATACTACCCACAGATTTCCCCCTTCTCCCTCCTCCCGCCCCCAGCCCTCTTTCCCAAGCCACCCCGCATCCCCACATCCCCCAAATCGAGGTCTCCCATGGGGAGTCAGCAGAGCCCGGCACACTGAGCCTAGGCAGGTCCAAGCCCCTTCCCACTGCACCAAGGCTGTGCAAGGTGTCACACCACAGGCACCGGGTTCCAGAAGCCTGCCCATAGACCAGTGACAGATCCAGATCCCCCTGCCTGGGTGACCCCCCAAACAGTTCGAGCCAAACAGCCGTCTTCTGTATCCAGAGGGCCTAGTTCAGTCCCGTGGGCTCCACAGCCACCAGTCCACAGTTGATGGGCTTCCACTGGTGTCGGCGGTCAACTCTGCACGTCCTCCCATCACGATCAGAGAACTTCTTTAACCACTCTTTTACGGGCATGTCTGTTAATGACAACTTGCCTCAGTTCTCCTTCACCCGCGGATGGCATCCTTGAGGAATACTTTCTCTGGATGTGGGTCTGATTTACAGTCTATTCTTTCAGCATTTGAAAACTTTGCATCACCTCCCATGGGCCTCCTTGACTCCTTTGGGGAAATTCTTTGCCATGGATGTGTTTTCCTCCCTGTAAGAGATGTGCCGTTTCTCTCTGGCTGTGTCTTCCTCGTCACTGTGCCCATACCGCGTCTTGATGTCGTTTCCTTTCTGCTTGTCTGTTACTGCTTATTCGGATTCTCTTCTCTGTTTATTTTATTTTTTATTTTTTGCCAACTTTGGACAGTTTTTAGCCATTATATCTTTAGCTACTTCGGCTGCACATTTATTTTTCTGATCCTCATGCGAGTCAGCTGACTTACATTTTAATTCTTCTGTTGTTCCATGGGTCTTTGAAGTGTTATTAATCTCCCCCTCCCCAGTGTGAGTAATCATTATCATTTAGCTTAGGTCATTTTTATTCTATTTTGACTGTCATGGACTTTTCCCTCTGATTTACTATTCTGTTGTGGAATCCATCTAGTGAGTTCCAAATGTTTACTTGGTTCTTCTATATTCATTTTCTTTGTTGGCTTCATTGCTTTGCTAGCTGTCTAAAGACATCCTCCTCCCCACCAAGACTGTTGGCTGTTACTCTTTGAAGCTGATAATGCTTTGGTTGTGAGGTGTAGAAGGGTCTTGTCCCTTCCCACGTGACGTCCACTGACACCACCTGGACTATGGACCACCTCCCCAGTGCAGAGTAAGAAGTTCTTATTCTCTCTATACCCTGACAGCACCTAGGTGAAGCATTGTTCCTGGCAGGGGTAAAAGTCCAGCCTCCCCACTTAGCTCTCTCTGAAGGAACTATGTGGTGGCGATGTTGGTCACCTGTGTAGAGTCTAGGCTCCTCACTGTGCCTCATGTGTGTGTGCATGTACATGTGTGTGCTTGTATGTGTGTGTGTGTGTGTGTGTGTGTGTGTGTGTGTGTGTGTGTGTGGCTGCAGTTTTTCTGTGGTGTTTGGCTCCAGTAGAGGGGTTTATTATCTAAATGTTTTATATCTAAAAGGGTCCATCCTGTTCATTTTCCAGTTCTTTGAATGAAGTAAGAGGGCTTTTTTGTTTCTTTGTTTTTAATTTATGCCTGTTGGCATGTCCAGGTTGCTGGCCTCTTTAGGATCAATGAGAACATATATGGAGGTCTTATTTAAGGTTTCTCTTGCTGTGATAAAACACCAAGGCCACAAAACAACTTGGGGAAGGAAGGGCTTATTTCAGCTTACCATTCTCAAGTCACATTGTCACTAAAGGAAGTCAGGGCAAGAACTCAAGGCAAGAATCAGGAGTGGGAACTGAGGCAGAAGTCATGGAGGAGTGCTGCTTACTGGCTTGATCAGCCTGCTTCCTTATACCATCGAGGACTAGGGGCTCAGAGATGGCATCACTCATAGTGGGTTGGGCTCTCCCACATCAATTATTAATCAGGAAAATGCCTGCACAGACTTGCCTACAGGCAATCTGATGGGGGCATTTTCCGCAGTTAAGGTTTCTCTTCCTAGATAACTCAAACGTGTCAAACTGACAAAAAAACGATTCAGGATAATGGGAAAGCAGCAACAGCAATAACACTCAGAAAGAATATGGAGAAAGAAGAAAACCCAAGAACTTTAGTACTTTGTTGCTTCCTGGGTCCAAAGGTCATTAACCTGCTTAACTCATATGTCCACCTCTCAGCATTAGTGTTGGCTATAACGTCCAGACATTAATTTTACTCATGAGATTGGTAGGGAAGAGCACATCTAGTCTAGCATTCTGTCAAAGCCTCTTTGCACCTTTGTCTTTTTACATACTAGATGCCATCTATATTGCTCCCCCTTTCAAGGTCAGAGGATTTGATGTGCTTTCAAGAACACTTAGTTACTCTTAGGAATCTCAGCTTGGAATAGAAAGAGCTACAGCACGGAACCATTTCTTGCACTAGAACAGTAGCAGTGATGAAGTGGTACACTGGCATGCTTTATTGTTAGACAATCCTGGGTTTGAGTCCTATTTTTACTCTGTATTTGTTATTTAATCTTGATAAAGGCATTCAACTGTCTATTCCTTTCTTTTCCCAGGTAATGACTCAGGAGTGGCATACTTCTTATGCCTGGCACATATTAAGTTTCATAAAAATACGATTGCTATAATGCAGATTATAAATTTCCCAGATATTTTGTTAATAATCTCATCTCTACTAGGAGAGAAAACAGTCCTAACTATTTCCTAGGATGCTGTTTTATACAAACAAAATATCATTATACAGTAATTCCCAGGAACCAGCTCCCCATTCTATATTCTGCCTCCAGAGAAGAGCATCAGTTAGAACAAGGAGCAAGAACAGTGATTTCTCTGAGCAATGATGTGACATTACTCTGATGGAACCCATGGATTTAGCTAAAAGGTTTCATAGTATAAGAAGTCAGTTAAAGGATGCTTGGGGATGTTTCTTTGTTCCCCAGGAAGGACTGAAAAAGTGAGTATTTTAGAGAATATTCTGGTACTGGGAATGTCAGCTTGATCAGTTTCAGACTTGAGAATATCTTTGAGGCCCTCACTACAGTTTAGATGAGAGTTGAGGGGTCAAGAAACAGGACATTGGTGCTTTTCCCTCAAGGAAGAGTAGCATTCAAAGCTACAAGGGAGATGAGGTTATTCCTGTTGGTCTTCTAGATATGGAGTCATGGAGATCATTTGGTCATTCTGAGCTTGAACCAATGTGCCAGCCTGAAACACTCATGGGGAACCTGCCAGGTCAAGTCCCCTAGAAGCAAGGCTGAAGAGAGGGGAACCTATGTAAATTATCTGTTAAAGAGCATTCTCAGGAGAAGGGATGTGGTCTCAGGCAAAATCTAGCCTCAGTATGATCCAGTGGGATGCTCTGGAGTATTAATCACATCAGAGTCTACCCTGCATTGAGACAAGACAATTTGTAGCTTTACATCCCAAGCTACAGATAGCCTAGTCTTAAGTTAGGGGACCTTCCTAGGTAGCCTTGGGTAACGAGACTCTGTAATTCAAGAGCAATTCTCTGTATAAAGTGTGCGGGTAGCCACAGGACTCAGAATGGATCAAAGAGAGATCCCTGAGAATATAGGTAGGGCTCAACTTCTACAAGCTTCATTGTGATCAAGTGAAAACCAGTGGCTTGTACAATATGAGACCTGGCTTGTAGTCCTTAATTGCTGTGTGACCTTGAGTAAATCTTTGAGTCTCTGGCTTACAGGAGAAAAGGATTAGCATACATAGATGCTTAAAGTCTGTTTGACTTACTCAGCTCAGGTGATTGAAAATGTTTGATTTAGTAAGACTAGGGTTTCCTGGCCTATGGACCTTGTAGATCACTAAGAAGACCAAAGAAGGCAGGTATAAAGCTGTTGCTCTGTGGCTTGCAGTCTAGGCAGACAACTTTTGGGGTCTGGAGGTAAGGAGGCTTAGTAGTTTGGTGTCTTATTTAGGGTTTCTACTGCTGTGAAGAGACATCATGACCACAGTAATTCTTATAAAGGGAAACATTTAATTGGGGCTTTTTACAGTTTCAGAGATTTAGCCCATTGTTTCATGGTGATGTACAGGCAGACATGGTGCTGGAAAGGGGGCTGAGAGTTCTACATCTTGATCTGCATGCAGCAGAAGTGAACTGAGACACTAGGCATGACTTGAGCATGTATGAGACCTCAAAGCCCACTTCCACCGTGACAAGTCCTCCAATAAGGCCACACCTACTCCAACGAAGCCACACCTCCTAATAGTGCCTCTCCCAAAGGAGACCATTTTCTTTCAAACCAACACACTCGGTGACTGAGGGATAATCAGAGAGTTCACATCAAAATCTAAGTCTTAGAAGTGGTTTCTAGGAAGAACTAAGTCTTCCTGTTCTTTTTCTGTGTGTTACAGTGGGACTCTGCTCTTTTTTTTTTTTTCTTCCAAAACAGGGTTTCTCTGTAGCTTTGGAGCCTGTCCTGGAACTGCCCTCCAACTCACAGAGATCCACCTGCCTCTGCCTCCCCAGTGCTGGGATTAAAGGTGTGCGCCACCACTGCCCAGCAGGGCTCTGCTCTTTTTAGGCATTTGATAAAATATTTACAGTATCTGAGTTTCAGTTTCTGTATTCTGTTGCTTTCCTCTTGATTTTCATTTTATCCATCTAAAAGAGATCCATCCTTTCTTTTTACAAATTGATTGCATTACTAGTAATATTTTGCAATCCTTATTTTGCAATAATCTTTGGCTCATTAGTACAGTTTGTGCCTTATCAGGACAAGACAAATGTTCATATTTTTATATGTGCCCTTGTGTTGAGACTCGAGTGTTCTAGGAAATAGTGAGAGAGGAGAGGCTCAGTAGATGGATTAAAACCATAGCAATGTCAGACATTTCCCATATCAAGGGTAGTAGTTACTAAGGATAATATGTCATTGCTATCCAACACAAGTGGTTGATGGTTCACCATTACTCTTGCTGAAACAGTGGCGTAGACTCACTGCGAGTATCTGATTTTGATATCTCATGAATGTAGAGGCCAACATTAATCAAACTGTACTCCTGAATAGTTTCTCCTTTTCATGCAGGAGATTTGGCTTAGAGAACCATCACGGTTCTCCAATTTCAGTTTCTCCCATGTGTACCCTGCCAGGCCAGAGGCCCTGCACTGAAGAGTCGAACTTTAAGGCCAAATCAACAGGCTTTGTAGCAGACCGTGGTAACAATTTTGAGCAGGCTTTTTTCTCTAGGTGTGGTAACTTTTCATCAGAAGCAAAGTATTTCTTGCTTGAAAAAAAAGATGTTTCTAAGGAGTTTTCAAGCTTGGTTAATTTATTAATAAAATGTCTGAGTTCTTATGAGAACTTTTCCTGGAAGAATTTCAAGGCTTTAGAATATTTGAAAGGGAAGTCCTGTCAAGCAGGAAGATGCTTATCTCTGTGGCTCTTCCTAAATTTGGGTGGGTCCTGCTGAGATTGGGTGTTGCTCGGTGTGTTGACTTTTTAAAAAGAAAGCCACCCTGTGTGGTTGGCAGATCTGTAGTCTGCTAGGGCTTAGAATTTATATGCCTGTCCCTCATTCCCACCTCAGGTCCCATCCCCACATCTCCTTCCCTGCCTCCTGGATGGATGCTTTGAGATGAGTCCAGATGCTCGTCTGCTCAAAGGATTTCAGTAAAGCTGGGTTGACAACACCACCTTTTTTGCTGACTCTCCTTTCCCCCTGCACCCTTGAATTATCTATGGTTATAAATAATGACTTGTTTAAAATTTTATGTTCAACTCTAAAAATAGTTTTATTTGGAGAGAAAAAAATTAAAAATTTTAGTACATCCTTAGGATTTAGTAGAAATATGACTTTATAGAGTAATTGCTTGTCAGAAAGGTAAAAAGTTATTTGCCTTGTTTCTGTGTTTCAATCTTGAACTCTCTGCTGACATTCTCAGGATGTAGCTTCCTTCCTTGGCAGAGATGTCATCTGCACAGAAATCGCCATTTGCAGCTAATGATGACTGATGTTAGTTCAAAAAGTTCTTCTGTGTCAAGAGGGTACTTGGGAAGCTGGCTGTAAAGAGCGCTTCCCAGCATGGGAAAGCATTTGTTATCACTCATGCTTTGATGCAGCAACACATTGCAGTTCTTGGCATAATGAGAGGCAGGTTTCAGGAGTTACTGCTGCACCCAACTCGTACCTGCCAAACTATAAAGACAAACTATATTGAGGATTAAAGGATGGAATTCCTTTGTGTCTCAGAGGAGCAGAACTGAAAGGTTCATAATGACAGACAGGACCATTAGGAGGCATGAAAAGAAAAGCAAAAGCCAGGCTGAAAATGTTCTGGGAAAAGGAGTTGATGCCCTTTGAACATTTAGGTTCAAATAGCATAGCATCCTTTATCTCCAAAGACAACACTACTGACCCAGAGGGTGTGGAACAGGGGCTGCAGGGTTGTTCTCTAACAGAGAAGATGGCTTTTCTTCAGCTCCATCTTGTGCTAGCCAGAGTTCTTATATGGGACCAGTGACAGGCACTGAAGTGCCTGGAGGAGAGGAGGTGAGATGGCGGTGGCCAGTGCATGATGAATACTTTACGTTGACCAAGTCTCCTTCCCAACACGTTGCCTGCACCACTTCCATTATTCTTCACACGTCATACTATGAGGTAGGGATGTGTCTAACTTGCAGCTAACAAATGGGGCCCTTGAGACCCAAGGAGGCAAAAGAACATTCCTAAGGCTGCACAGATAGTGAGTGGTGTGGTGGAGTTTGAGCTCATTGAGTTTGGCATCAAGGCCCAAGCTTTGAAGTATGAAGTACTCTGTCCTGATAAGGTTCAGTGACAGTTGGAAGCATATCTGGGAGCCAGAGGAACACGAGCCTTTCCGTAGTGGACTTCTGTGTGAACTTTGGACAGTTTCTTAAAATGGTTGAGGAAGGAAGGGAGAGAGGCCATTGTTGCCTTTAGTATTTTGTTTATTATTTAGCTTTTGCCTCAGATTGGAACAAAGCTAAGGGCTGATGCGTCTCCTCTTGAGGACTCATAAGAAGGCATTACTTGGGTATTGTCAGTGTTAGTAATGCTTTACTGACTTGCCCTCATTCAAGAGGGGTTCTCAGTTAATGCCTCTGTGGTATATGGGTTGGCTGCATACAGGAACCTGAGTTTTAAACAAGGGCTTTACGTGACATGGAGTGAGTGGTCATCCCATTGCACACTGAAAAGCCCTGCAATGTGGGAATCATAGCAGCTGCCCCTGCTCTGGTCCACCCTGGCAAGACCAGTTCTTCAACAGGTGTCATGAACAAGGCTTTACAAACAACCCAATTTAAAACTATTTTGTAATCAGCTTCTTCATTTTGTCATAACTGAGTGATGAAATGGAACACAGACAACCTGTAGATTCTTTCTCTTACTCACTAACAAATATAAGCCAATAAAACATGTAGTTACTGTAAGTAGCCAATGGGTTTCAGCACTGGGCTGACTCAGCGCAGAGAACCTAAAGGGCTTCAGGCTTGGGGAACTTTAAAGATCCCTGCTTTGCATCCTGGTTTTATAGAGGCTGAGCCCGAGGGCCCAAGGACTGATGACATCTGCTGAAATATAACATAATCAGTCCATGTTTGGACATGTGGCCACCTCTGGACAAGGGGCCCAAACTTGAACCATTTGGGAAGCTCTATACTCTTCCAATTCATGCTGATAGTATAAGGAAGAAGAGATCTCACATCTCCTAGGGGCTCTGCAAACTCATTTTCTGTGTGAAGACTTTCTCTGTTTTTTTCCTTGAGATATAGTTAGGGAATACATGTTATATACATTTGCAGACACCACTGATTATTCATCTGAATCCTAAATGGTCTTATAATTAAAAACCTAGAGCCAGATATTGGGAAAAATGCTGAAAGATCAGAGGAAACAAGCCACAGACACTTTTTACCTTGCCAACTCCACAAATCCTCAAACTAAATGCCTCTGAGTCCTCAGCTGAGGCCTCTTTAGTCTGGCTCCTCACACCTTGTATGCCTTTCTCTGCCCAGCCATTTCACTTCCTATCTCAACCTTCCTAGTGCTGGTAGGTGTGTGTGCTTCCCAAATGCTGGTAGCAAAGGCATGAGATCTCAAGTGCTGAGATTAAAGGTGTGTGCCACCACTGCCTGGCTCTGTTTCTTTTAGACTGGATTAATCTTCTGTAGTCTAGGGTGGCCTTGAACTCACAGAGATCCAGACAGATCTCTGCCTCTGCCTCCAGAGTGCTAGGATTAAAAATATGTGCCACCACTGCCTGACCTCTGTGGCTAAATCTTTGGCTAGCTCTATCCTCTGATCTTCAGGCAAGCTTTAATTAGAGAACAACAAAATATCACGACAGAACAGAGCACTTGGTGTGTATGGCAAGGGCATCTAGAGACTATAGAGAGATGTGACCACCATAAATGAGAAAATGCATAAATGACTAAATGTTTAGATATTGATATGGATGCTGAAGAAAGTAAAACATGGATGATGTCATAAATGATCTGGTTGAGGGAAGTCATTTTGACCAAGTTGTCAAGGAAACACTGCTCTCAAAGCATCTTGTGTGAGCTGAGACCCAAGTGGTAAAATGTGGGATCCATGTAAATATCTGAGAGAAGAGAATTCTAGATACAGGGCAAAGACTATGCAAAAGAATTTAAATGGGTATTAACAGAAAGACTGGGATGGAGTGAGCAGAGAAACATCGTGAAAAGACAGGCCTATTGTAAACCAAGGAGGAGTTTGGATTGTAGTGTAGAAGAGGTGGTTGGAGACACTTATGGATACTTAAGCTGGGAAATGGCATGGTGTAGTTCATCTCTTACAGATCAGTTTTATTCACTGAGCCAGGACTTGCCTCAGATTCTCAATACAATGCTTCAGGCAATTTCTACTTGTCAGTCAGTTTGCATATCTTGAAGAAAACATTTGAAAGATTCTTGCTATGCTGTGTGAGGATTGAATTTATGTTTTAATCACTTTTTAAGGCTTTGCATTTGGACCCTGGTAAAGAATAAGTACTTGGTTATTCTGTATAGAGCTGAATGGTTTCTATATTATTGTTCCTTTGGAATAAAAGAGGGACAATCCTGTTCCTGTTGAATGATATTTTAGCAAGTGATGCGTGCAAGCGTATTATGAAAGAGGGTCAGTTGACATCCCAGCTTAGTTGGCCTCCCTATGTTTGGGGGGTGAGTGTTGTTCTAGAAAGTTAGCTGTAGTTCAGCTAAGAGGTGAAAGAGTGTACAGGTGCAGCAATATTGTCTTAGTGACCTTTAAGAAGCAGGCAGAGCTTGGCAAGTGTCTGCCCTTGGCACACTGACAGATGGGACACCAAGACTCTTTTCTAGAGAGGTGTGGATATTTTAGACATTATACAGAAAGCAAGCAACCTTTTAAATGCCTAAATAAACTTATAAATTACAAACTAAAATCATATGTGCTAAAAATGGGGAGAGAGCTGACATCAGGGTGATGAGCAAATAACCAAGCTATAGGTTGCTTTGCAGGATGAGGGTGTATGTTAATCACAGAACCCAGAGCCCTGGTTTTTAATGTTACACAGTAGGAGATAAGTAGGTAAGTGTGTTGGGGTGGGAAAACAAAGTGATGGGTATGACAAAGTTGGTAGAATTGATAGGCAGCCTGCAAAACCAAGAAGCCTTGAAGATGTGAGTTCTTAATGAAAAAAATGTGTTCTTAGTGAAAAACAATCCATATGGCAAAAAAAAAAACCAAAAAAAAACGTTGTTATGAAAATTGTCTGTCTCAGCCTTTGCTGGGAATTGGGAATAATAATAATAAAAAAGAAGAGTCTCACTTAAGAATTCAGACCTCATGAGGGTTTGGGCTTAAATTTACATTCTTTGTGTATGCTGTCCAGGAACTCTCAAGGGATCAATTAATTAAGTTGATTGTGGTATAAAAAAAATTAAACTGGGCTGACAGATTCAGAGACGAATCCTCTCTAGAGGCACTGTCCAAAGTAGGGGCTCTTCAGGAGTTTCACAGATTAAAACCAGCCATGTATGAGCTCATGACAAACAGCTACCTATTGTATGTTATAAACAAGTAAAACAACAAATAGTAGAACTAGGCTTCCCAAGAACTTGAGTGTGAGAATGATCAGGGGTCAGAATGGAAAAGAAGTATCCTTCAGATGGATACTAAAATAAAAGATGGAGTTGAAAGCATGAGCAAGAAACAAAGGCAATTTAAAATGACTAGACAGTGTTTAAAAACAGAACCAGTATAAAATTCTAAAAATAGAGACTATTATATTTGAAATAAAACCTAAAAGAAAAAAAATAGCTTTTAATCTTCAAATATTTGGAAAAATCATTGACAGGAATTTGAGCATACAATGTTTTCAAAATGTGATATGCATAGAAAAGCATAAAAATAATTAATATGCCGTGATGAATTCCCAAAAGTTAATGTGCCATAGAACTAGTGCCTAATTTAAAAATAGAAAATTAAAAGCATCTCTGAAGCGTTTTCCCTGTCCCTTTCCAAGCAATATTTCTCCAAGATTAATGACTAATTTGACTCCTAATACCATGTTAGTTTTGCCCATTTGAAAACATCTTATGAATGAATTTATATGGTATATACTCTTTTATTCATGACACTTGGCTCTCAATATTTAACAATAAGTAAAATAATCCATATTTTAAGAATAAATGTAGTTTTCTTATTTAAGGCAGTATTCTATTATATGAACATACAATGATTTAGTCAAGGAACATTGGGTAGTTACCTACATGGCATTTTTATAGTTGTCTATTTTCACTCATTAGGCTTTTTCCTAGGATTAGAATTTCTGGTTGTAGAGCAGGCATATGTTTATTTGGTACTAGTAGAAACTGCATAAAAACTTCCAACAATATAAAAAACTCAAGAAACCAGACATCAAAATACCAAACAACCTAATTAAAAAATGGGCTACAGCTCTAAACAGAGAATTCTCAACAGAAGAATCTCAAATGGCCAAAAGACATTTAAGAAAATTTCTCAACATTCTCAGTCATCAAGGAAATGCAAATCAAAATGACTCTGAGAAACCACCTTACACCTGTCAGAATGGCTAAGATAAAAAACACTGATGACAGCTTATGTTGGAGAGGATGTGGAGCAAGGGGAACACTCCTCCACTGTTGGTGGGAGTACAAACTTCTAGCCACTTTGGAAATCAGTATGGTGACTTCTCAGGAAGTTGGGAATCAATATACCTCAAGACCCAAGGATATCACTCTTGGGCATATACCCAAGGGGTGCTCAATCATACCATAAGGATACTTGCTCAACTATGTTCATAGCAACATTAGTCATAATAGCCAGAACCTGGAAACAACCTAGATGCCCCTCAACTGAAGAATGGATCAAGAAAATGTGGTACATATACACAATGGAGTACTACTCAGCAGTAAGAAACAACAACAACAACAAAAATGACATCATGAAATTTGCAGGCAAAGGATGGAACTAGAAAATATCATCCTGAATGAGGTAACTCAGACTCAGAAAGACAAACATGGTATATAATCACTTATAGGTGGATACTAGAAGTAAAGCAAAGTAACCAGACTACAACCCACAGCTCCAGAGAAGCTAGCTAACAAGGAGGACCCTAAAAGGGATGAATGGATCACCCCGGGAAGGGGAAATATGTGTGATCTCTGGAGTAAACTGGAGGTGAAGGGGGGGAATAGAGAGGAGGGGATGGGGCATGAGAACATGAGGGGATAGCGTGGTCGAGCGAGGAGAGGGATGGAGTGGGAGAGCATTGAAAGAGGGAGATATTATGGGATAAGGAAGAAACCTGGTGCTAGGGATGTTCCCAGGATTCCACAAGGACTATCCCAGATTAGACTCTTAGCAACAGTAGAGAGGGTTCCTGAACTGGCCTATTCTGGTAATCAGAATGGTGAATACCCTAACTGTCATCCTAGAGCCTTCATCCAGTAACTGATGGAAACAGATGCAGAGATTCACAACCAAGCACCAGGCTGAGCTCCAGGAGTTCAGTCAAAGAGAGGGAAGAGGGGTTATATAAGCAAGTGGGGCAGGAAAGATCATGATGGGGAAATCTACAGAGACAACTGAACCAAGATTGTGGGAACTCACGAACTTTGGACCGACAGCCGTGGAACCTGCCTGGGATAGAACTAGACCTTCTGTATATGGGAGACAGTTGTGTGGCTTGCTCTGTTTGAGGGGCCCCTGGCAGTGTGATCAGAATCTATCCCTGGTACCTGAGCTGGCATTTTGGAGGCCATTACCTATGGTTGGATGCCTTGCTCACCCTTGATGCAGGGGGGAGAGGCTTGGTCCTGCCTCAACTGAATGTATCAGGTTTTGCTGACTCCCAGTGGGAGGTCTAACCTTTTTGGAGGAGGGAATGCGGGTGGGTCAGGGGGGAAGGGAGGAGCTGGGGGGACAGGAGGAGGGATGAGAGGGGGATCTGTGGTTAGTGTGTAAAATGAATATTTTTTTTTAAATGAAAACAAGATAAATAACAACAAAAAATTTCCAACAATTTTCTAACTCAGTTTAAATTTTGTATGGGAATTCATTGAACAATACCACATTAAAAATGCCAAGCATGGTGGCACAACCTTTAATCCTAGCATTTGGGAGTCAGAGGCACACAGATCTCTATGAGTTTGAGGCCAGACTGGTCTAGATAGTGAATTTGAGGCTGGTCAGTGAGACTTGGTCTCAACAAACAAACAAAAAGCCCCAAATATCAAGACACATAAAAAACAGATGGGATGGATAGGTGGACAGCAGATAAGGCTCAGTGAAGAAAGGAACAGATTGACGTAAGACTCAACTTATACCGACTTGAGGAAAACCCAGTAGAATTGAAGAGAGCTCAAATTTATCCAATTCAGTATTACCTAACAGGAGTAGAATGTGAATCATGCATGTAATTTAAAAATTCCAGTATTTAAATTTTCATTTAATCCAATATATTTAACATATATAAAATTTTTTAGATAGTTTGATGCTTTTTTATGAATCATTTTCTTTCTGATTTTTTAAAAAATTTATTATATTTGTGTTTTAATTTTACACATCAGCCTGTCCTCCCCCCTCCTGTACCCACTCCCACCTTCCTTCCATTCCCTCCCCTCCATTCCCATCTCCTCCAGGGCCAGGACTCCCCTGGGGATTCATTTAAACCTGGTGGATTCAGTACAGGCAGCTCCAGTCCCCTCCTTCTAGGCTGAGCAAAGTGTTCCTGTGTAAGCACAAGGTTCCAAACAGCCAAGCAAGTTTTAAAATATTTGTTTATTTATTATTTTTGAGAATATGTGTGTGCATGAATTTATGTGTACCATATTCATTCAAGAGCCCATGGCTACCTAAAGAGGACATTGAATTCTTTTGAACTGGAGTAACAAAGTGTTGTAAGCCACATGTGCATACTGATAACTGAACCCTGCAAGAGCTGTGAGCACTATTTAACTATGAGCTATCATAGCTCCAAAATAAGTTAAAATTTTTTTATATAAAGTTGTTTGTGTTTTATAAAAGAAAATATGATCACATGAGTGTTTTCCAATTCCCTTAAGATAAAAAATTATGAATTATTTTTCTTTCTTTAATTTTTAGCTTTAAAATTATGATTATTTTAAAATTAAAATATGACATCATTTCCATCCTTCCATTTCCTACCTCCAATACCTCCCATTCTCCCCCTCATGCCTTCTCAAATTGATGCTCTCTTTTCTTCGATTTTTTTGATATGTATATAAAAAATTTCTTTGGTTGTCTTGTTAGATATATATAAAACACAAAATACATACATATATATGCACAAATATATAAGTGCAACCCACTGAGCCTGTTTTCATGTATATGATTTCAGAACACTAGAATTTTGTAAAAATGGTTTCATTTATGTTTGTTTTCACTTAAGCTTTTAAACCTAAATATTCTCTATATTAATAAACATTTAAAATTGATGGTTGCCTTCTAAATGACCAGGTGGTATTGTATTCTGTAGCTGTCTAATACACACACATAAGATACTAGCTACTCAACTGGGTGGCACTTTAGGGCCCACTCCCCCATCCATGCTGGAGTTTGTCTGGCTTGTCCTGCACAGGCAGTGACAGATGCTGAGATCATGTGTGTAACTGCATTGTCATGTCTGACAAACTCTGTTTCACTACAGACTCTGGCTCATACACTCTTTCTGTCCTCTTCTCTCTTGGGGATAACTGTCCAATTTAGAACACTCCAAAGACATGCTTTCATCCATACTAAGACTTTAAATTCTAGTGGTTTTATGCTTACTATATATTTAATTCCAGACATGGTATATTTTAAGAGCTCCATAGTCATGTGTGGCTAGTGGCTACTATATTAGTGCAGGGCTAAACAGAGAAGGTAAAGAAATAATGTGAAGGCCATTAGGTATTGGGAAAAATGGGCCAGTTACAGCAGAGGGCTATGTCATGGAGATGGGAGGAATGTGTGATAGTGAATTGCCCAGCGTGGTAGCATCCAGCTTTGTGTTTAAACTCATTCATATCCTCTGTATACTTGTTATATTCTTCAGTGTCCAGTGCATGGTAAAAATACAGCTGTTAAGTCATTCAGAGCGGCAGTAAACAATAGCTGAGTACAAGAAGAGAAATATATCATATCTTCTGAATTACAGAGGGGCTTTGGAACTCAAAATTTAATTATCCCCATGGAAATTTGACCAGAAGCCTAAAGTGAGCATTTCTGACATTTGCATCAAAATTCACTGCGTGTGTTAATAAAAGCAGGCAGATTGGATGTGGCTTTCATTCCTTCAGCTGTAATGATATGAAAACTTGACAACGAATACAAGTAGGTCGTTACTTTGGTTTTCACATCTCAGTTAAAAGATAGTGCCATATCCTTGTGTGCTCACATAACACAAAAGGCATATTATTGGGCTCTGGATCAGCCACCATATAAACTTGACCTGAATAACCTCGGACTTCCTGGAAAATTCTGTGTTTGAGTAAAATACGTGACTGTAGGCAGTCGGTTTGCTGTTGCAACAGCCTCAGAAGCAGTGAAGCAAGGCACTTGAGTCTCTTCTGGCTTCTGCTGTTTGAAAGGTAGTAACAAAACTGAAAATGTATTTCTGTCCTGAGAAAAACCTCCAAGTGCTGTGTTTATTTCCGCAAAGATAACACTTTTTAAACGTCTGCTCTGTCATTCTAAAAGTTGGGATGTGAGGACTATACAAAGGAGTCTGCTACAGAAGCTTGTGATCTGGATGACGGGGATGCTCCTCTTTGCCTCAGATTTAAGAAAGGAACTGACTCAAATGTGTGCCACAATTATGTTTGATTATGGGATCAACAGTGAAAATATTAGTTTAATGCAGCTAGTCCAAATGCCACAATGGAGTATTGTCTTGCTCCAGTCTGGATGCAATAAGCAAATGAGTAATTTATTAACAACAGAACCTCATTACTCAAAGTTCTGGAGATTGGGATGTTTAAGATCAAGTCGCTAGCATATTGTACAGCTGAAGAGAGAGACCTTATTATGAGGCCAAAGAGGGATAACTTGATCCCCCTAACTCTTTTAAAATAGAGTGAACCCCACACAAAGGTCTTACCTCCTAATAAATCATCTTGTGGGGCTCAGTTCCAACATACTTTTTTTAGATTTAGTTTTTTTATTTTTAATTATGTTTATATATGTATGTCTGTGTGCACATGAGTGCAGTACCTAAAGAGGCCAGCAGATGGTGTCATGTGTCATAGGGCTGGAGTTGCAAGCAATTGTGAGCCTCTAGATGTGGGTGCAAAATCTTAAACTTTGCACCATCTCTTCACCCCTCCCCACATTTCAAAGGGACACTTATATTTACATTATGTAGACGTTCTGAAATGTTCTATCACAATAACTCTCAATACACTTTAAGTTGGCTTTCGCAAGTTTTTGAAACAATCTCAGAGTAATGTTACCTATGTTCAGTTAATATCTTACAAAATGTGTGAAAGCATATCCATCAGACATTGTGCCTTTTATTTGTACTCCTTGTCTGTGAAACCAAAAGGAACTTCTTAGAGCCAATGTTCACATGCCCTTGTGTCTTGAGACTGTGTGTACTGTTGGTGGCAAGAGATCATAGTAGGTGGAAGTTGGAGGGTCTGATTTTGTAACCTGGTGCAAACTCACATATCACTTTACATATGGGTGCCTTTGCCCTACAGGTTCATCATGTGTGTTAGGATCAGAATGAATCATAGGGGTTTTCTATTCTCACCTCAGATCAAAATAACTAGAACTCTCTAAAACATTTGTGTCAAATTTTTGTCTAAATGGGCCCTTACAACACTACACATTCCATTGCTTAATAGCTTACAGTTAGAGAATTCTTCTGTGCATTAGAATGCTCTGCTTTGTGGATCTAGAAAGATAGCTTTGTGGTTAAGAGCACTGGCTGCTCCTTCCAGAGGACCAGGGTTCAATTCCCTGAGTCCACGTGGCAGCTCATGGCCATCTGTAATTACAGTTCCAGAGAATCCTCCACCCTCTTCTAGCCTTTGTGGAAAATGTGTGCATGTGGTGTATAGATATACATTCAGTCAAAACACCCACACACAGAAAATAAAATAATAACAAAATATAAAAAGAATGGTCTATTTTGCATTTGGCCAATAACTTTTAACCAGTGTTCAATTCATAATAGGTTTGTGAACTAAAATATCACAAGTTAACTCTTCTTTAAAACAAAAGAGTAAAAGGACAATATGCAAATACCTATTGCTGCTTCCTAGCATAGATCTGAACAGATAGAATCTGGACTAAATACCCAAATTCTTGCCTTTATTTTATCACCCCCCCCCCCACCCCCCCACCCCCGCAATGGGAGAAATAGTCATATTTGTGCTGTTACTTTATAATCCAGGCACTGACCTCTAGGTTGTCTTGAAAGTAGGGAAAAGAGTTCTACCTCCAGCCTGAATATAAACTCTCTCCCTCCCTCCCTCCCTCCCTCCCTCCCTCCCTCCCTCTCTCTCTCTCTCTCTCTCTCACACACACACACACACACAGACACACACAAGCTGATTTTAGGTTTACCTTCAGAATTTATTATTGAAACTATTTATGTGGTTAGAAATTCTCCCACTTCCACTAAAGGCTTACTTGGGGGCAGGTAGAACCTTCTAATTTTCTGTAGTGCAGAGTGTTGGAAGAACTGTGTTCTGGGGATGCCATTGTAGAATGGACTATCCCAGAACTACAGTGTGTCTTGATTTGTTCTGTGTACATATGATATTAGCTCATTCATTCACTCAGATACTATTTCCTGAGAGTTACAGTTAGTTCTCATCACTGCTTTGAGTCAGGAAGCTCTGAACATTCTCTCCAGCCTCACATGCCATTGTCAGAGGGACTTTGATGAAGACGGCACTGTCCCACCCGGCTGTGGAGGCCAAAGGCCCCATGCACCTACATCTCTAGGATTTCCCCTGGGGTGAGTCTGTATCTCCCTATTAGTCTTTGTTTCTCTACAAGCCTGCATGGAGAATGCTGGGCTCATTCTTTGCTTGCTACTCGGCATTCTCTGGGTCTATGTTTGAAGGCTGGGGCATAGACTTGGGCAGGCACAAAGGTGGTAAGTCTCAGCAACTAACCAGGCAGAGGCTGCTGAATTCTCAGCTTACCCCACTGTTCTCCCATTGAACAGCTAATAGTTGAAGTCTTGATGAACTTCTTCTTGGACAGTGGATTCTTGGCTTTGTAAAAGATGGTGGGGAGTTAATGAGCTTCCTTTCTGATCTATCACTTTGCTGATGTCTTTCCAGCAGCTGCTGTGTCTCCCTGCTCCTTATCAAATGAGGTTTCCAGGTGAATTTACTTCCTCAACAATCTCAGGATGCAAACTGAAGGCAGAGTGTCCTGTTACAGGGGCTAAATCTTGTGGAGGTAGAAAGAGAAGAAACCTAAGCTATATTTAACCAAACATGGCGAGTCCCTCAGCTCACAATTGGGTTGCCCTTGGTTTCTCACAGTAGTGGGGCACAGCAAATGAAACCGCTATTTCAGGAATTTTATTCCCTAGATATTAAAACAAACACATGCTATTCAGCATTCCAGAGTAACACTTTTTGTGGGAAATGGAATTGGGAACTACATGTCCCAAAAGAAACACCAGGGATTCAGGGGGGAAAATTGACAGGGAAACAGTTGGGTTTCTTGCAAACTGGAAAACTCAACAATGCTGAGCATTGAAATGACCGAAAACAAAAGACTGCTGTGATCTCAGGAAGGGAAGGGAGAGTGTCAGAGCACATCAGGTGAACAGCCAAGGGCATTTCTAGAACCTTGGTGATCTGGGAGATCTGAGATGAACAAACTTGGTGATAACCAGGAAAGCTTTGATATAATTTACTCACAAGTCTGCCAATCCATGGGATCTGGAATTCTCTGAGATGGTACAGCAGGATATGGCTGTACCAGATGTACACACACACACACACACACACACACACACACACACACACACACACTCCGTAGCTCTTGACCCCTCATCCAAGTCAATCAATACGTTTCTACATTATCTTTATTACCTATAAATTAGCAGCTGTAACATCTACCTGTGCTTAGCATGGAGGTTGCAACTCCTTCCTTGTATATTGGTACTGTATTCTATCTATAGTCTGGATCAGTACTTGGATCATGACTAATGCTCAACAAATGTTTGTTGAATAAAAGTGAGTTTTTCTTATTGTTTTGAAAAAGTCTCATCTTCAATTAGTCATCTCCCTTACTTGCTGGCTAATATATAGTTTGCTGTACCACTAAGACAGACATCTTTGGAGTAAGGGCCCTGAAAAATAATGATCAACTGCATAGATGATAAATGTAAATATTTTCCTCTTAGGAATGTAACATATATTTTATAACAATTATGAATATATTTCCCACTATATGATTCATCACTTTTCAAATATAAATCACTATGCAGTTACTCATATTTCTTTCCAGGTCTGCCCCTCCCATGTTTCCTAAAAAGCTGGCTGTAACTTCTCCATTCTGTAGAAAATCTTAGTTACTGCTTACCTATTGCTTTCTTTCCCCTACCCTCTATGTATTCATGTTTATAGGCATGCAAGCCATGTTCATTTCTTCTCCTGGTTAGCCTCCGAGTCTGTCTTGTGTACCTTTCCCCACTGTTATTGGCGTAGTCCAGCTGCTGTCATCTCTTGTCTACATTAATACCACAGTGTCCTGACTGATAATTAAGGGAAGATCTTCTAAGAATGTCTGAGGTAACTGATGATTGGACTTCCTGCTGGCAAGCTCTCTGGTGCTCATGCACATAGGTCTTATGAATGATTTAAGCAGCTTGGATTTCCATGGGCTTGCAGAATGTTGGAGGTGCTTGCTTTCTCTCCTACAGAATTATGTATGAGCAGACTGCTGCTGAGGCTAGTTGGACGTGCATTTGAAGTGCATAGAACTTTAGGTTGTTCTGAAGTTTGCTGCTATCATGGAGGGAGGTATGTTAATTCTGAGGAAATAAAACTTACCATTGCAGAAGATGTAGCCCCACAGCAACCCAATACAGAAAGGTGAGGACTTTTATGTGTGTTATGCAAACATAATGTATTTAATCCCGATTTCTCCAGCAAAGTTTGCATGTATGCTTATAGTACAAGGAAAGTCATATAGGGTTACAGAATCAATAATTCAGAATTCAGAGGCTGAACATTGCTGTATTGACTAGGAAGCCTCAAGTTAAATGGATGAAGAGACTCAAATCAGTGCTCCTAAAAGATGATATTCCCACATTTGGGAAAGCTTACTGATGGCTTACCAGGATGGCCATGGGAGCTGACTTGGCAAGAATCATAAAGTAAGCATGCTGGTGAAATGGTATGGCTGCAGCTCACCCACAAGGCCCTGTTCTCGGTGTAGGAGGATGGTGAGGAAAATGCTCAGCTGTGGTGGTTGGGTGGAGAACACATTTGTCAGAAAATAGAATTGTCTGGTTCAGAGACTGGCTCTGTTGCCGGTGCTTTTGGTGCCAGTGGCTTTCCATTTTCTCATCTGTCTCTAACCAGCAGGGCTTCCTAACAGGGCCCAAGGTGGGCTGTGGCTTTTAGAACACTGGGTTCATCAGTCTCATGGAGATGAGGTTGCGTGAGATTCATGTTCACGATTACTCCTGTTTCTGAAAGAAAAAGAAGGGATCTGGCTTCGTGTATATGTGTCCAAAGAGAGGGGGAAGAGGAAAGATAAAGGGAGTGTGTGGCGTCTTCTTGGAGAGAGAGAGAGAAGTCGGGCACACACAGAACTGTGGGACTCAAGATGGCCAAGTATGACATTAGCAATGAGCCTCCAGTTTTCTCATTTTGCCATAGATCTCCCAGATGAGGTGTGGCACATTGCATGCCCACAGTGAGTGCAGCAGGGTGCACAAGTGACAGAATTACAAGTCAGTGGCATCATGGGAGCTTGGGAGGTAGAGCAGAGAGTATGCATTTTACCTGACTCATGCATAAGTGACTGGTAAGATTGTCCCAGTGTCAGTGTGAAGCATCGTGACTGTTGGTTTTTTATTTACTGGATACAGTGTCTGTTAGTATCCTCAAAGGGGGGTATCTTAAGGAAGTCTGAGCCCTGGTCATTCAAGCAGTAGTGGAAATATGATTGAATTTGTATCCATGGGCTGGTGACATTGAGACTACTTGGAATTGTATACAGTCTCTTGCTATGATTATGCTATATTTAATAGTGTTCACACATGGTGAGACAAAAAACTACTTAGCGCTGATTTGCAAGTGAATCACAGAATTTTTAGCTCAGGAAGAAACTTTAGGAATCATCTACTTCAACCCCCACAGTTTATAAATTAGAATCAGAGAGCAAAAGATGGGAAGTGACTAAGCCCTGGGGTGTCGGGCATGTTAGTAGCAGAATTAAGGCTGTATCTAGATCTCCAGGGCCCTAGATTTGGTCAATTTAAGACTAAAAAGAGGAAGGAGTTTTATTTTTTCTTAAATCAGTAAAAATATCAAATACAACTTGGCTCCAATCAAATCACAAGTTTTAAAAATCGTATTTCCCCATAGTTTTATACCAAATCCCCTAGTGGCTCTCTAAATAATGGTGCCTATTTAAAGAGAAGTATCTAAAACTTCATCTGTGTGATTAGGCTGCAGCACAAATTGTGTCTTTGGTCACCGCATCTTGGCTTTCCACCCCTGATGGATTTTATTAGGTTTTGTGGTGGGTTTGCTGCTGAAGGGAGCTCAGGCCTCACATGCACTGCTTGCTCACAACTGAGAGCACTGTTCTCTTTCTTCTCCCTTAAGCACTCTTCCTAGGAATCATCCCCAGACTCTCTCCTCTTCTATGTGCAACTCAAGCATCATCCCTTGAAGGACTGCTCAGCGCCCCCATTTCCCAGGTTTCAGTGACTGTCAACAGAAGTTGCCCCCCCAGGAAACATCGCCATCATCACCACTGGAGTACTAGTAGGTGGGGGCTAGGGATGGTGGCAAATACACTACACTCCATAGACAGCCCCCTGAGACCGAAACTCAGCTAGGCAAATGTGTCAATAGCACTGAGATTGAGAAGCTCTCTTCTAACCTATTCCCTCAGCTCTGCTGTCCCCCAACTCTTCACTAAAGGTTTATTTATTTGCTTTCTGGTCTATTTCCCCCATTCCTCCCTCTCCCCCCAGTGAAGGCTCTGTGAGTCCAGGAAATCTGTTTTGTTCATTGTTGCATAAGCTTCCGGAACAGTACTCTGCACCTGCTAGGGACTCCATAAATATGGATGGAACTGATTGAATGAATGACTCCATCACCACTGCTAGAAAAACAACGTGCAGGGCCAGCTGCACTGACGGTGCTTCATTCTCATGGAAGGAAAAACACAGGCAAGCCCAGGTAACACAGAATACACAGATTTGGTCCTCGTTCAGTCCTGATGCTGATGATCAGGGTCAGTACATTTTTTTCCCCCTGAAAACTAACAAAGGGTGAAGGTTACTGAAGACGGGTGGATACTGCCTGGGTGACAGCTGTCAGTGCAATCCTGTAGCTCCAATAACTGTGGTCATTTCTGCTCCTATTGAACAGGGATGGAAATGAAGCCATTTGTGCAGAAGCTACAATTGGTAAAGACTAACAACTTATTGATTCTGGCTGTCCAGGAAGGCCATGTTTCTTCCCTGTGTCTTTTCACTGCTAGTCTAGGTTGAACTGAGAACACAAATTCTACTCAAATGTATTAACAGCTTTCTAATGTAAGCTATCAGTTGTGAAGAAGTGAAAAGAATTATTTGAAGCACCAGAAAAGGCCCGAGTTTCAAGCTGGTTTATTTTACCTTGTATGTTATAAATAAAAAAGGAAAGAAAGGGCAGCCATGCACCAATGTCAAGTTGGAGATTGCCTCGGTACCACTTTCTCAATAGAACAGAATAATATAGTAATAAGGACACCTCAGTAGCAAATGCGATTAGGAGCTTTGTGGAAATAATGGCAGAAAAGTGCCGTAATAGCTTTAAAATCCACAGATGGCAAATCAAGGAAAAGATGTGTTTGTCACCCTCCAAACACTCTGTAAAATGCACACCACAGGGCTAGGATGCTTCTTCTATTGGCAATTCCTGCACTTCTAGAGACCTCAGTAGGATCATTGCCTCTTTGATAGTCAGCTTTTCCAGTGTCTGGTAGCCACTTTCCTGACCACACAGCGTTGGTTACATGCAGCTGGGCAACCTCTGCTTTGACTGGAGCAGCTGCAGGGGAAACTAGGAAGTCAGACATGTATCATCATGCATTTGATATGGATATGCCATGTGCTGTGTTTCATTAAGTCTTGCACAAACAGTTTGATATGGAACAATATGCAGTATTAGCAGCTTTTTTCAAGTGTTTGCATTCTTTCTTTCTCCAGTTTTACTGCATGTTGTGTACAGTAGCTACATGACTCAGTGTAGCTGAAGTATTCTGGGTTCCACCCAGCTCCTGTGGTCCCGCACTAAGTAAACACACAGAAGCTTATATTAATTACAAACTGTATGGTCTATTGGCTCAGGCTTCTTGCTAGCTAGATCTTACATCTTAAATTAACCCATTTCTATAAATCTATACTTGGCCACATGGCTTCTGGCTTACAGGTATCTTTACATCTTGCTTCTTCTGACAGTGGCTCACAGCATCTGCCTTGCCTCTCCTTTCTCTTCCTGTCTATCTGTTTGGATTTCCTGTCTGCCTCTAAGCTGCCTTGCCATAGGCCAAACAGCTTTATTTATCAACCAACCAGAGCAACACATATTCACAGCATACAGAAAGGCATCCCCAGCACTTCCCCTTTTTTTTGGGGGGGGTGCCATTTGTAGCTGGAGTATTCCTGTGTCCACTCAGCTCCTGCAGCTGCTCAGATCCAAGTAAACACACAGAGACTTATATCACTTATAAACTGAATGGCCATGGCAGGCTTCTTGCTATCTGGTTCTTATATCTTAAATTAACTCATTTCTATTAGTCTATAAGTTGCCACATGGCTTGTGGCTTACCAGTACTTTTACATCTTGCTTTCTCTGTGTCTGGCTGGCAATACCCGACTCAGCCTTCCTGTTTCCAGAATTCTCTTCTCTGCTTGTCTCTCCTATACTTCCTGCCTGGCTACTGGCCAATCAGCATTTTATGTTTTTTAACCAATCAAAGCAACACATTCACAGCATACAGAGTGATAGTCACAGCAACTCAGAGGTCAGTTTCCTGTAACATAACAAAAATGTGACTCAATAACTTCCACACTTGCCTAGAACTCAGTACATTTTGACCACAACTCTTAGATTCAGCCCATTTTATATATCAAACACATTTAAATCTCAGCTACTTTTATTTGTATGAAATGTATTAGAATATGTTACAAAAGTAAGAAATGCTCTACAATTAGGATAGACTCTCTCTAGTTATGAAACCTCTTATTTTTCCCTCTCTCCCTCTTCTGCCTATCTTAGTCTCTTTTTCTCCCCTCCTTAAAATAATTATATCAGGCTTGGCAATTCAAGAACCCCAATCCAATCACCTTTAAAAAAGTTTTGTTGGGGCTGGAGAGATGGAGAGTGGTTAAGAGCAGGTACTGATCTTGCTGAGGACCTGAGTTTGGTTTCCAGTATTCATGTTGGGTGGCTTACAGCTGCCTGTAACTCCACCTTCAGGAGATCCTATGCTTCTGGCCTCCATGGACACTGCATTAGCACACATGGGCATGTGTGTGCATACACACACACACACACACACACACACACACACACACACACTTGAAAAGAACTTTGAAAAATGTTTGCATTTAAATATGGTAATGGCTAATACATAAAATAATGTAAAATGTTTTTTAATGTCAGGAATCTTTATGGGATGGACTAAGCTCTGCTCTTCTGAAACCTAAGTCATGGTGAAAGCTGCTATGCAGCATAGGTCCTTAAGACAAGTTTTAGATGTGTCTCCTAATTGCTAACCAGTAGAGGCTCAAGAGCGCTGACTTCACTGAGATGAATTTATCCTGAAGATGAGGGTTCATCATTAGATAAGAAGAATCTCAAAAGATGAGAATGGCAGATTAAGTTTTCTTGAGAGGTTCATAATTTTGTAACTGGACCAGTGGATAGTTTTCTTTTGTGGAGGTAGGCTTTGGAGTTAGGTGTAGACTTGAGTTTAAATTCTGCCTCATCCATTTTCCAGGTCCTGACTAAAACTTCTCAGATGAGTCTGATATCCTTATGCCTTAGGAGGCAGTGTATGTGTGTGTGTGCATGTGTGTTTCTTGTCTAAAACAAATGAGGTGAATATTTATAAGACAAAACTGATATAATTCAGTATAACACACACACATTGAACACATACACATGTATTCTATTCTGGAGTCTGTTCTGGGACTCAAGAAGGCATCGTTTAGTGAATTTAGCTTCTCAGTGAAGGCACAACTCCTTAAAGGCTGAGTCAGAACTTTGTGCTCTCTACTCTACTTTGTAAGGTATGTTTAACAGGTTCTAGTTGGTTTGCAAGATAAAAGTATATTCTAGTTGCCCTCATTCAGAAAGAGTATCTTTCATCTGTTTTCTTTCTTAAGGTTATGGCAATTTTCACTTCTTAGGTTTGGGGTGTAATCCTCTGGACGGATCCCTTTATCAGATCATTGGGTTCCTCCTCTATCTGTTAAGGGGTGTCTGTGATAAGATCACTAAACACATTTCAGGAAATCCTGACCATGAGTAGGTTTACTAGAAGGCAGGTTGAAACACTATGATTTGGGAACACAGCTCTAACAGGGATGTCATCCATCCCTGATCTGCTTTTACTACTTGCCATATCAGGCACATGCACTTCACTCATCTTTACAATGGAAATGATACCACTTAATGTTTACCTTGCAGTTTTTATATGGATAAAATGAGATTAATCATGAGACAGTAAGGACACTATGCAGTAGGGCCAGTATTTCATAAATTTCTTCTCTCTCTGACTTAACTATAAAGCACTTAGATATTCAGCAGGCATGTCTAAGGGTGACTTCTTGAATTTGGGAACACTGTGTTTGAGTATCAAGTGAGATAGTATCAAAACACTTTTCAAATGTAAAGCATAACATCAATATAAGCAATGAAAATGATTATGATTTTATAATTCCAGGTATGACAAACTGTACATCTGTTGAGAATTTGGTGAAGATTTCAATTAACTTTGACTCACTTATATATTACTTGGTAGGTGAGAAGCAATTGGTTTTGTATTCTATATGCAATGGGTTGAATAATGTTGCCCAAAACTCATGTGCATTTGAAATTTAAGCATCTAACTTCATTTGGGAATAGTCTTCACATATGTAATAAGTTAGGTGAAATGAGATCATATTAACTTAAGGTGAGTCCTAGAGCAATGACTTGTGTGTGTGTGTGTGTGTGTGTGTGTGTGTGTGTGTGTGTGTGTAGTATTGTGTACATACTTGTTAGTGAGGATATGTTGTTGTATAGCATTTCTTCCCAGAAGCTCATTAATACTTAGGGAAGTTTTGAAGGGAGCTCCTTAAGACTCTGAAAGTAAAGAACTCAGAAATCTCAGGAAGCCCCTGAAACTGACTGGATGTACTAAGCCTTTCCATCCTCAAGGTTATGTAAGTAGTAAGTCACTATCAGGCCAGATGAGCTACCCAGAAAAGGAAGATCAGCCAAAAGGCCTGGAAGAGGCACTCCCTCACCTGTTGAACAGCCCACAAGTCATGCAGACAGTTCTGTGGTGGTGCAGATAGATGCCTGTGAGTCATCCCTTTTCCTCTGTTAGTAACTCCTCATTTGCCTACCTATGAGTCATCCCTGTTCCTGTTAGTAACTCCTTATGTGCCTGCCTGTGAGTAACTCCGATAAGATCCCCTTGTTCAACAAGCTGTTAGTTCACTATCTGGGATGACCCTATGTGGTGTAAGTAGACATTTGTTCATGACTTCCCAGGAAGAGTATCACACAGCATTTGCCAGGGTACATGTGAAAGCCTGAGGTCAATGACAATGTCTTTTCTTAATCACACTCCATTTTTATTTTTTGAGGCAGAGTCTCTTGTTGAACTTGAAGTCATAGATTCAGCTAATCTGACTGGCCAGCCATAAACTTCAGATATGCTTGTCTTTGCACTGCCATCCTCCACCCCCACTTGCAAGTTGTAGGGTTACAGGAGCATGTGACCACCCATTGGATTTTTTACATGGTTTCTGGGGATTTTAACATAGGCCCCCATGCTTGTGTAGCAAGTACTTTACTTATTTTCTAGCCCTAGCTGTCTAGTCCCATCATGTTTCTATAAGAAAAGAAATAGATGCAGGTGGTTGTATGCAGGGAATAAAGCCCCATGAATTGGAGCAGAGATTAGAGTGATATATCCATGATCCAGGGAAAGCAAAGCTGCAATAAGCAAAGAAAGATCCTTCCCAAGATTATTCACAAAAATGATAATCTTCCTGATCTCTGATGCTAGGAACAGAACCTCCCAAACTCAGAGAGAAAACATTTGTTGCTTTGAGCCACTCAGACTTGTGGCATTTTCTTACAGAAGTGCACACCATACACAGGACCCTTGACTTAAGGTGATCTGACATTTTTAACCCACCCTCAGTGTGGTGCTCCATAAGGTCCACTAGGTAGTCAACACCTTGTAATAAAATACATTTTGTGTCAGATGATTTTGCCCACATGTAGGCTAATGTATTTTCTATATTTGTACCATCTAAAGCAGGATAGGCCAAGCTATAATGCTTAGTTATTTTGTTGTATTAAATGCATTTATTTATTTATTTATTTATTTATTTATTTACTTACTTACTTACTTATTTACTTATTTATTTATTTCTATTTTATGTGTATGGGTGTTTGCTGATATGTATATGTGTACACTATGTGTATGCCTGGTGCTTGCAGAGTCTAGAATAGGGTATTGAATCCCATGGAACTGGAGTTATAGATAGTTGTGAGCCACCATGTGGGTGCTGGGAACTGAACCTGAGTCCTCTGTAAGAGCAGTAAATGCTCTTAACTGCTGAGCTGTCTCTCCAGTCCCCATATTAAATATATTTTGATTTATAACATTTTCAACTTAGAAGGTTGTAACTCAGCATAAGTTAAGGAGCAACATTACTTGCCCTCCTTTCACTGAAAGAGAAGTGGGAGAAATGGCAATTAAGTTTTAATTAAAATAAAAAATGTATTAAAAAGTGATTTGCATATTTTAAAATGATGCAAAAGTGTCAGTTTAACTTGCTAACAAAGCTTATTATGAGGCATAAGCATTCTACTAAAATCTTGATGTAAGTGGACGTTAAGTCTGCCATTATGCATATATAAAAGCTTCCAACATGTTAGTTTTTTTTTTTTCTTTTTTGAAATCCATTAAGGAAGATGGAATTAGCTCAGAGTTGGGAAAAAGGTTCCAGTTTTCAGATGATCAGTCTCATCCACTGGATAATCATGTAGAGCAGAAATGAAGTGGTTGTTTTGATGTGTGTATATGTGTGTGTGTGGTAGAACTGTGTAATGGATTTGAAAAAGAGCTAAAATCATGCTGAATGTCTTAATCATTGTCTTCATTACATTTCTATCACTGTAATAAAACCCCAGGACCAAAGCAACTTGGGGAGGAAATGGTTTATTTCATCTTATACTTCCAGACAATAATCCATCGTTGAGGGAAGTCAGGGTAGGACTAATGCAGAGGCCGTCGAGGTGTGCTACTTACTGGCTTGCTCCTCTTGACTTGCTCAGTTTGCTCTTTTATAGCACTCAGAACCACCAGCCCAGGGGTATGACCACCCACAGTGGGCTGTGCACTCTCACATCAATCAATAAGAAAATGCTCTTGTTCCCTAGCTTCTCTGGAGTTGTGTGTTGTTGTCTGGTTATCTTTTGCTTTATATCTAGTATCCACTTATGAGTGGGTACATACCATGTTTGTGCTTCTGAGTCTGGGTTACCTCTCTCAGGATGATGTTTTCTAGTTCCATCTATTTACCTGCAAATTTCATGATGTCATTTTTTTTTTCTTTTGGTTTTTCAAGACAGAGTTTCTCTGTGTAGTTTTGGATTGCCCTGGGGAGGGGAAATAGATGAGATATCCATGAGTAAACTGGTGATGAGGCATGGGCATTGGAGGGTAGGGGATGGGGGATGAGAACATAGGAAATGGGATGGTCGAGCTGGAACAGAGATGGAGTGGGAAAGCAATGAAAGAGATACCATGATAGAGGGAGATATCATGGGGATAGAGAGAAACCTGGTGCTAGGGAATTTGCTGGGAATACACAAGGATGACCCCAGCTTGGATTACTAGAAATAGTGGAGAGAGTGTGCTGTAGAATGTTCTGTATGTCAAATGTGTTGCTCTGATTGGTTAGTAAATAAAACACTGATTGGCCAGTAGTCAAGCAGGAAGTATAGGTGGGACAAGCAGAGAGGAGAATTCTGGGAAGTGGAAGGCTGAAGAGAGAGACCTGCCAGCCACCGCCATGACAAGCGAGATGTAAGGTACCAGTAAGCCATGAGCCATGTGGCAACTTATAGATGAATAGAAATGGGTTAATTTAAGATAGAAGAAGTAGATAACAAGAAGCCTGCCACAGCCATACAGTTGATAAGTATTATAAGCATCCAAGTGATTATTTTATACATGGGTTGTGCGACTGCGGGGGCTTGGCAAGAGATGGAGAGAAAAACTCCAGCTACAAATGGTGCCCAATGGCTTGAGTTTCCACCTTAAACCTGAGAATATTTAATAAGCAATTCAAAACAGAGCTAAAAGACAGCTTCTTAGTTGTGTCTCTCAAGTTGTCTCTGAACTGAGTTGGCTTACCCCAGTGATCAGATTGGTGAATACCCTAACTGTCATCACAGAATTTTTATCCAATGACTGATAGAAGCAGATGCAGAGATCCACAGCTAAGTAGAGCTCCAGGAGTCCAATCAAAGAGAGAGAAGAGGGATTCTATGAGCAAGTGCATCAGGATCATGATGGGGAAACCTGCAGAGACAACCACACCAAAGTGGTGGAAACTCATGAAAGTTGAATCAATGGCTGTGGAGCCTGCATGGAACTGGACTAGGCCCTCTGCATGGCAAGATCTTGTATCTTGTATAGCTTGATCTGCTTGGGGGGCCCCCTGGTGGTAGGATCAGAATCCATCCCTAGTGCATGAGTGGGCTTTTTGGAGCCCACTACCTGTGATGGGACACCTCATGCAGCCTTGAGGCAGGGGAAAGGGCTTACTTAGACTTGCCTCTATTGGGGGTGCCTCCCCACGGGAGGCCTTGCCTTCTTGTGTGAGGGATGGGTTGGGAGGGGAAGTAGGCTGTGGGGTAGGGGAGGAGGGAAGAAGGTCATATTTGGTGTGTAAAATGAATGAAAAAATTTTAATGAAAAAAAAAAAAAGCTCAATAGGCTTACCTATAGCCTGGTCCTATGGAAGCCTTTTCTTAATTGAGGTTTCCTCTTCTCAAATGACTCTAGCTTGTGTCAAGTTGACAAAAACACTAGCTAGTACAACTGTGATCACATAACTATTTTATCTGACAACCAGTTTTAGGCTATTGTGTAAACTGCAGAAGGCAGGAAAATAGAGTAAGTTTGGCAATGCTTGTATTAGTTCTTCTGGGGAGAGAATCTGTTTTCTTCTTGGTATCTGGGCCTCCCAACCATGTGCAGCTCTTCCCTCAGGCCTCTGGCAGACACCTGTTGCACCAATGTGAAGGTGGGTTAAAAACAAATGGCAGCAGGACTGAGTTGCTATTTCCTGTGGGAATAGAGCCACACACTGGGAACATCTCAATTACTGTTCAGTTTTAACTTGTGTAGATCAAAGAAATGCACAGAGTTTTAGGTGAGTTCATATTCTCACCTGTCCCCAAGATCAGACTCATAGCTCTGCACCTGATCCATGTTTTGCTTCTGTTCTTTAAGAGAAATGTATGTGTGCATGACAGTACTTGATATGTGATTTAAAATATTCCTGGTTATTGAACACACATGAGCACATAAGAAAGTGAAACAAGTTAAATATTCTAAAGAACAATAGAATAATGAACCGAATAGTATTTCTCTGAAGTCTTCTTTTCCTTTAAAGATCTTTCTGCCTAAAATAGGCCCTGCCATCATCATTGTGTTCCTCTGGTTAATTAGGATCTTGTGCAGTGCTTGGATTGGGGGAAACAGGCACGGTTTGAGTTTTTCTAAAGGGAGGCACTGTTTATATCATTTCAAACAATAGGCTGTATGGATTCAGACAGGGCTGCTGAAAGGTGAAGTGAAGAGAAACCTATCCTCAAATGCCCCTTTTCTCATAATAAACCACAGTTGATGCTGATGCTAGGAACAGTCTGTGGTGTCATCTGAAAGGGGACTTGGCATCCAGAGGAGCAGAAGCCAACTGGAAACATGTATCTTTACAAAGACCTGAAGAGCCCTTGATTTTTGCTTTATACAGGCACATGTGCCTGTAAGAAAGAGAATTCTAACCAGTTCAGTGTTTTAAATGTATCTTGTCTTTCCATGTACATTTGTGCTCAGACTGCCTCCTTTAATCTGTGGTGTAACTTCTTCTTTTATTTGAAAACAATTTAAATGCCTCTTTACTAAGCATTCCTGAGCTGTCTCCCAGCATTATCGTTAAAGAGAGCTGAGTTAAGAGCTATCATAGAATATGAAATGAAAAATAGCATATGTTGTTAGTACTGGACACTATAAGCCAGAGATCAGGTCCCAGATAAACATAATAGACCCCAAACAAACAAACAACACAAACCAAACAAAATAGACAAAACCTTCACACAGTATTTCAATGAGGGCAATAACAATAATAGCTAGGCATTTATTAGGGGCTGTTACTCACTGGGTGTGCTACAGAAATTAATGCACTTGGCCTTCCCAGCATTTATCTGGGGACAAGCCCCACAACTGCTATCACTTAAACTTCTTTTTTAGTTGGTTTGGTAACATGTCTAAGGCCATTGAGTACATTTGGGATCCAATTCAGGAGTGACTACATGTCTGTGCTTATTGTGACATGAAGGTTTTTTTTTTCTTCTGGTTTCTATATATCATGGGGACATGATCTGTGCCTGTAATAACATAAATATTGGTTAGAATTAAGCAGTTGGTATTCAAAATGAAGGGAAACCTCAGCAGGCTTACATAAATAATAACATCTCCCTTGGTTAGTCCCTGTCTAGAAGGCATAAGGCAGAGCAGTGTGCCATGATTTGGAATTTGGATTTTGAGTAGTTTCTGATAAAGGAACAGCAGAATCTCTATGCACTAGCACCCAGAGAAAGTCAGTTTACAGAGTATAAGTTTTTTGACCACATTTTGTGCCCTGAATCTTTAACACAGATGAAGCTGAAGTTAGAACAGTAGAGAATAATGTTGTCTTCCTACTTGCCTATGCCAAAGTTACATTCAGTTTCCCCTAAGTGTTAGATCTTTGGATACTTTGTTATTCCCAATAAATAGGCAATTTCAAAGAATTTCCTGGCACATATTTGAGTTTCAACTTCTATTTTCTCTCTTTGCTCTGAGGGATGTTTTCTCTTTGCAACAGCCCCTTTTTCTTTTTCTAACAGACATGTTTCTTTTTTCATTGAAAGAGATGATAGAAACTCTTTTTTGTTTAGTGATGCCAAAACATAAAAAAAATAAAAATGCCCATATCAGTCAATGACTTTTGAGTTATTGTGTGACTTGTTCTGGGAAGATACAAATAAATGTCTACCTAACCCAGACTAGAAATGAGGACAGAATAAAGTAACAATTCTACCAAAAGTCCAGCTTGGCCAACCAATAAGTTTATTGAGATTAGTTACAAGTGTATATGTGAGGGTTTACTTACAGGAGCATTGATGACTCAAAGGCAGATATATCACTAAAAACCTCAACTTAGCATGGGTGATAACTCATGGAATCTGAAATCTCAGAGCTCTTTATGACTTGCAGACTGTTTGACTAAAGAGAAAGTCTTTCCCCGGCAGTTTACTGCTTCCATACTGGGCAGGAGCCCTGTGAATCTGGTTAGTTTTAGAAACTTCCTGAAATTTGTGAGTTGTTTATTTCTTGAGTCTTACGAACTTTCTTCCACCTTCCAGTACAATATCTTACAGTATACCCCTGCCCCTTGATGGTTAATGAATGACTTCTCTGAGATGAAAAATATTTACAGTGAAAGACCAGGCTTTGGTGCCTATTTATTTATTTGACAATCACTTATCTCTATAGGTTGCTAAAATTTCACGGAAACATCTTCTTCAAATGTTATGATAGTTTGAGTGAAAATGTGCCCCATAGGGTCATGCAACACTTGGTCCCCAGTTGGTGAAGCTGCTTGGGGAAGTGGTGTAGCCTTGTTGAAGGAAGTACACTACTGCAGATGGGCTTCATAGCCCCACCTCACTTCCAGTTCACTCTCTCTCTGCTTCGTGCTTGTGGTCGAAGATGAGCTCTCTTAGCTTCCTGCTGGAGCCCTCTGCTGCCATGCCCACCCCATCATATAGACTCTCCCTCTGGAACTCTATTTTTCATTAGTTGCCTTTGTTTTCATATTTTATCACAGTAACAGAAAAGTCACTAATATAGAAGTAGTTTATAAGTAGGCATGGAAAATTAGGTAATTTTGTATGTGAGGAAAATTGTGACTTTGAAACGGGGGTGGGGAGGATTAACCTGGATTATCTTGTATGACAAGTCTACTCAAGTCCTTAAAAGCAGAAAATTTCTCTTGACTATGGTATAAAATTGAAGGTAGTAGAAGAAATGTGTAACTCAAGTTTTCCTGTGTCCCAGCCTGCTGACAGTCAGGACAAATCTCTTCCACTTGCATCCCCCAAGTAAACACACAGAGACTTATACTACTTATAAACTATATGGCCAAGGCAGGCTTCATGCTATCTGTTCTTATATCTTTTTTTTTTTTTTTTTGAGCTGAAGATCGAACCCAGGGCCTTGCATCTTAAATTAACCCATTTCTATAAATCTATACCTTGCCATGTGGCTCATGGCTTACCGGTATCTTACATGCCAGCTCCTTGTGGCAGCTGGCAGAATCTCCCTACTCAGCCTTCTTCCACCCAGCATTCTCCTTTCTGGTCCCACCTACACTATCCTTCCTGCCTAGCTACTGGCCAATCAACATTTTATTTATCAATAAATCATAGCAACATATATTCACAGCATACAGGATGTTCCACAGCGGGAATACAATATTGCTGGCTTTGAAAATGGAAGAAGAAGGCCTGTAGGCCCAGAATGTGGCTGGTTTATAGAAGTCAGCAAAGGTAAGAAGATGGATTTTATTGTAGAGCCTTCAGGAAGGAATGTATCTCTGTGACATATTGATTTTAACACAGTGAGACTCATTTTTGACTTCTCATCTCAATTTTTTTTATTCTACTCAATTTTGGTAATCTGTTATGACAATGGTGAACTACTAATAGGTATATTGAAAAGGAATATGATTGTAAGGCTATTTTTTAACCCTCTATATTAAAATTGAAAACTAAATTTCCCCAGTGAGATAATGTAGTGATTACATCATCCCCTTGTGGTGATGGATACTTTAGGAAGTGTAGCATAGTTGGGGGAAGAAGGTCATTAAGAGTACATCTTAGAAAGATTTGCTCTGTCCATGGTCCTGCCATGTTTCTTCATCTCTGCTTCCTGGCTGTCAGGAACTGAGCAGCTCTGCTCCCCACATCTTGATGTTCTGTCTCATCATGGGCTAGAGACTGAGCCAACCAGTTCTATATTAAAACTTCTGACATTGTGAGCCAGTTAGAAACCTTCCTCACTTAAGTTGTCTGTTTCAACAAGCTTAGAGTTTAGATTTGTGACAGTAATGGAAAAGTGACTAGCACTCTGCTCAACACAAATATGACATTAACTCTGTTTATAAAAAAGTATTCCATCACTTACAGTTGACTTTAACAATGAAGCATATAAACATTGCTCCTGTTCTTGTGCCTAAAGACTCAATTGGAAAGTTGCCATTTTGTTTCTTTTTAAAATAGAAATGCTTTTTACAGGTATGCTTGTTTTGTCTGAAGGTATGTATATGTACCACATGTGCCAGAAGAGAGCTTTGGATACTCTGGTACTGGAGTTAGGGGGCTGGAAACAGAACCCAGGTCTTCTGCAAGAGCAACAAATGCTTTTAACCATTGTCTCTTAAATCGTCTATAAAGTTACAAACCTTCCTGTTACTTATAGATTATTAATAGTCCCATAGCATCAACATATGATAATTTTAGACAAGGAGATAGCACCACCAATCTGAATGAGGTAAAATATAATTAAAAAAATTAGCATAGCCTTGGTGCAGTGGGAAGGGGCTTGGACCTGCCTAGGCTCAGTGTGCTGGACTCTGCTGACTCCCCATGGGAGACCTTGATTTGGGGGATATGGGAATGCAGGTGGCTTGGGAAGGAGAGCTGGGGGGTGGGAAGAAGAAGGAGGGGGAGTCTGTGGATAGCATGTGGAGTGAGTAGAAAAGTTCTTAATAAAGAAAAATGAAAAAAAAATATGATGCTAATGGTAAAAAAATTAGTCATCATCTTAACCTATTTATCAACACAGAATTATACTTTCTTTTAAAAATTATAAACTCTCTCTTTTCTCCTTGATTTTGCTAGTTGAGAAGTTAGTTTTATTCATATTTAAGCAAGACATTGATGATTTCAGTTTTGGGGATAGTTGCTATGAACTTGAGTCATCACATTCCTGCTTTTTTTTTTTTTTAACTTTTATTGATTATTTGTGAATTTTACATCATACACCCTAATCTCACTCATGTCCCCACACCCCTTCTTCTGCCCTCTGTCACCCTTTCTTCTGCCCTCTGTCCTTGCAGCCTGCTCCCAAAACAAAACAAAATTTAAAAGTAAAAGCAACTTTCCCCAAACATAAGCAAATAAGCAAATCACCCCCCCCCGCAAAAAAAAAAAAAAAAACAAAGAAAAATTTCAGTGTGGAAGCTGTAGTGTGATACAATGAGTCATGCAGTAAATCCTTTTATCCATAATGTCTTTACTTGCAAGTATTCATTGCAAGAATCATTGGTCTGTTTGAAGCCTCTGGCTTCTGCTATATTATCAACACTGGACCCTCACTGGGGCTCCTCTAAATTAGCTTACTGTTGCCTTGTCTTATGGAAATCCTGTAGCCTTGTATCTGCAGGTCCAGCTCCTTCATCTGTTCCAGCAATTTATAGATGAGGTGGGTGTTGGGGTAGGCTAACACATAGCCCTGGTTATGGGCCTGGGTGGTAGCTGGGTTGGTCAGTTTGCCAGCTTTTCCTCGTTGCTACCACCCTGGAGAGCTCTCCATCCCTGTCCCAGCTAGCTCAAGCATTGCAACAGGCAGCAAGGAAGTGGGCCAGTTCTTCTGCTCTCACACTCTTGGGTCCTTCTCACCTACGCTCATACCAGCAGAGCCAGCTCTACCGGAGCCACTGCATTCAATGTGTTAAAGACACATTGGTTACCACATAGTTTTGAGTGTTGGTTTTAAAACTCATACCTCCAGGAGCACCAGATGGTTTCTTTGTAGGGTTTAACATTCGGGTAGTGAAGACTTAAGCCAGTATTGGGAAATGGGACATGGTAGATTTATTTTGGAGAGTCAATCAATTTAACATGGTTATCAAGATGCACTTGATGACCATGGAGACTATTGGCATCACTCACTGTTACATGGAGTGAGATCCATATAATATGGATCCACATGTCAGAGAGTACTTTCCCTCAAAAGAACCACACATGGCAGCACTGCTACAGGGTTCTTGCTTATTCTCTTTTCTAGACACAAATACTTTACTGAAACTTGCCACAATTATTTCAGCACTTAACATTTTTTTTGTCATTATAACACATAGAGAAAAATGCTGCTTGAGAGAGTTTGAAATGCAAAATTAGTATAATGTGAATTACAAAATTGATCTTAGGGAGAACTGTGTCTTTGTCAACATAATAACAGCCTATTATTGCTAAGAAGAAAGATCCCTCTCATTTCTTCCTAGATTTGTTAATTAATTGCTTTATGCGGGAAAAACTCAAAAGAGTGTCTAAAACACTGTAGGAGTTTCAAGGAAGCAGAAAATAGCATTTTAAAAACAGAAAGTGTAAATATATTTATTTTATCACTTTTCAATAAGTGAGAGAAAGGCTAGAAAAGATTCAGTCCCATTTAACCTTTCAACGTCGTGGCATGACATTGTTATCTACAATGCTCATGTTTGAAAACTGTGATCAAGTTACAGAAACATTTTTAAAAAAGCAACTCAAAATATTTTAAGTAAGTTTGTGATTTTGTGTTGGGCCACATTCATAACTCACTTTGAGTGCATGCATCATGCCATAGGTTGGCCAGTTTTTATTCAGTAGCAGGTAACATTCTTCTGGTGGAATGAACTCTCAGGGAAGATAAATCACAGGATGGATGACTAAAGTCACTGGTGAGAAATATTAGGCTTATGGAACTGAAATTTGGGGAAACACATAGGGAGGTAAGGAGCTGGGTGGGCTGAGTTAGGAAAACTGTTGTTATTGTGGTGAGGGAAATACTTGAATTGAAGTGTAAACAAATGAAGATGAGCAGGGGAAATGATGGCTGAGAGATGCAGGAAAGGAAGAAGGCTGATGGGGTTCTCTGCCACAGGATCTCCACCCAACTTTAGTAAAAGAAAGATGTGTCAAAATACTGGAAGTCAAAGTACAGCTTTATTTTTGATATCTGTATGTTTCATTCACTGTTCAAGTGAAATCCAATGTGGGAATGGCGGAGGGTACAAACTGCCTGTTACCTGGAAGCTCTTGCAAATTATGCTTTAACTCATACTCATTATGTCCTATAACATATTTTAAAATGGTTTTTATTATGTAAGTGTGACTCAGGAACAATTTATGCTGATTTCACTGCATGTCTTGCCAAAATCCGTCTCATTACTTGGTATTCATATTTTCCAACCCCTATGTAATTAGTCTATCAGGAAAGCTAGTTGAATGAGAGAGTTAGAATCACTTTTTATGGATTAACTATCAAGAGTTTTGTTGACATGGGACCATTTTACAAGAGTTATGTTCTTAATTTAAAAAATAAAATTAATTTGATGCTTAAATGAAAAAGCCCAGAGTCAACAGTTACATTTTCACAATGCTAAAGGAGGAGCAAATGAAATTGAAGGGTAAATAAAGTCAGAGGGTAAATGATGGAGCAGAATGGATGTTTAGAAGCTCCAACGTAAGAACAGTATTGATGATAATAGTGCTTATTGATACCTTTATGTTAGCTCACTCAAATTTCATCATTTCCATGAACACAGATGAATAAACCAAAATTTTGATTAATTACTACTCAACTTCATATAACAAGTCATTGTTGGGAATGCTGTTTGAACTTGTGTTTGTTAGACTCCAATGTCCAAGGTCACAGTTTTTGTTATTCTGTATTGACACACGGAGACATCAAAGCAGAGCAAAGCTTGGTTAATGAAAATGTAGGAGTTATTCCTTCCAGAGCTGGGGGGAGGGGCTGTGTTTTTGAGTCAAAGTCATTTAAAGGAAGGAAGTACCTGTGGATTTGGTAGTGAAGCCTGTTTTCCCCTCCTCCTTGGATGTCCTCTGTCACCGGAACTTATAGCTGCTTGTCTAGATGGAATCTCCTGTGGCTTGTTCATGATTTAATTATTATTCGTATTATGTCTGGGATTGGATGTTAGGGTTCTTGAGATCTAGGCTGGAATATGCACGTGTGTGTGTGTGTGTGTGTGTGTGTGTGTGTGTGTGTGTGTGTGTGTGTGTTTCCTGATGCTTGTAGAAATAAGGAAAATGTTTCCTGAAAACAGATATGGACTGGACTCTAAATTTTGGGACATCCAAGCTTGCAAGGCAACTTCCGGACCTGTAGACTGTTCTCTCATTTTTTTTTTTCTTTGAAAGTTTCAAGACTTTAATATCTGAGAAAGCGATTCTGAGGATGTGTTGCATAACTGCTGTTCTTGGCCCAAAGTATTAACAATTGCTCAAGAGAAGCTACTCCTTCATTCTTCATGCTGCAGGAACACCTGGAGCCTCTCAAAATGCCCCAGGAGTGTTGCTTTAAATTAGAATTGGGAATTAATCCATCTCACATTCACTTTGAAGTTTTGTGCTGTGGAGTTGACCCACACAGGGATCTACTCTGATAAGGAAGGAGGTTTTGACTGAATTGGGTCTTCCAAAAAGAAAAAAATAATAATAATATAGAAATTTCCACACCACAGCTTGAAATACCTGCCTGGGCCAATGGTATGAACTCTTCTGCCAATGAATAGTTCTTTGATTACAAGTTAAAGGGAGTTCTGACTTTACATTATCATTCATGCTTGAGGGTCATATGATGTTACTGTATTCTATTTAAGAAGAAAAGATTTAAAATAACAGCACAGAAATTACATAAAGCATAAAAATAAATTTGTCTTTTCTATTTACTCCAAGTAAGGCTCCTATGCTCAGTGTTTTGTGTCCTAATAGTGTGTTCTAACATGATTTTATCCTTACAAAGCATTACTTAATAGGGAATTAGAATATTGATTTAAGGCATATGGTAGACATATGAACGACAGAGAAAATTAATAATGTAGTCTATGAAGACAGTATCAACTTTGGCATGGGGTACTGCAGGAGAGTAAGGAGAAATGGATGACCTTTACAAAATGGAAAAGGCATAAGCATGGAGAGATTTGAAGGTGACAAGCATGAAGTCTGTTTGGGGAGATGGAGATCAATCTGTCCCGGTGGGATGAGAGTGTGGCATGTCTCCAGGAGAAATAGGGTGAAGGCTGTACTCCAGCCCAGTACCTCTTCTCCAGCATAGAGTTTGGGATTTCTCAAGAGTGATGAGCCATTGTGTTTCAACAACACGTAGACTGTAAAGATGGCGGTAGGTTCACAGTTTTGTTCCGGACTCACCTACATCATCAGCAGTTCCAGAGGCTCCTGTGCCGTTTGCAGTATGAAATGCTCCCAGGCTGGGAGTCCCATACTTTTCATGTCTCTCAGGCTTCCTCTCCTTTGTAGGTCCTGACGGGCTCCCTGAGACTCGTGATAAAGCGAAACCTAGTGGGAGGAAGCTAAGGAGCCATAAATTAATGTTTATTAGCTCAGATAGTCTTCCCTGGGACAGTCTGGAATTTGAGACCACAATCTGAAATATTGCCCAGAAGCAGATTCTTAGAGTTCAGCTCCCTAGAGAGAAGCCATTTTCTCTACCTACACCCCTGTCTTCGGAATTGAAATAAAAAACTTTAAGTGGGCTAAAATTTAAACAAAGCCTTGGTCTCTGTGATACACTTTGATTAGATATTCAAAATAATGATGACTACTTTGGCAGCATAAAACATACATTCTTTTTTATGTGTTTATTCTATTTACTTCCTTTAAGTTTTAATTTGAAAAGGAATCTTTCATGTATTCCTTGTCCAGGTAGTATTTCCTGATTAGAATTTGGTGCCGATCTTCCCATGTTGAGTATACTTAGGATAGGGGAAGACATTAATGGAAACAGCAGTTGTTAAACATCATTTTTTTTAAAAAGAAAGAGGTTGATCAGTTTCGTCGACACCCATAAATTGAGTGTACATGCAAAAGCATGTGATTTAATAAGTGTGACATAAGTTAACAGAACATGGATCATAGAATGGGGAATGATGTTCCTAAATCAATTTAATGTGGTAAGAACATAAACTAAACAACAGATTAGGCCTCTTCAGTATAATATTCCAGAAAAAAAAAAAAGAAGGCTTTCAGATATTGTTCATAGTATATTCTTCATCAAATTGTGGTGGAGAATGTCTGCCAGAATTAAGTACAAAGTCACTTATGAGAGATTTGTCCTCTAGGTAGCTAATGCTGAGAAAACTATTTATATTAACAAGTAAAATAGGCTGGCAGTACACAAGCAATTATCTAAATTTTATGGATGTGGCTCTGCCCATAAATCTAGGTAATGATGACATATATCTTATGAGACTACATTAGCTCATGGGTTACCATAATTGTATTAAACCAATGGAACATCCACATAAAGATTAAGGCATCAAAGTGACACTCCCAAGCTCATAGACAGCCAAGAAGGTCCTGTTCTTCAACTACAGCAGTAACAACAACAACAACAACCAACAACAACCATCCAATTAAACATAAAGCAACATAATTTGAATACTATCCTCTTCTATTCTGTGTTTCCCCAGAACTGTTTCATTGCTAGAAAGTTAAGAGATGTGAAATTAAAGTTCTCGGCCTTTTCATAAATAAAAACAATGCAGGTAGTTAAACGGTCAGATGCACTGAACCCAGAAATGGAGCTTCTGAGTTCTGTGGAGATGTAATTTCACTTTAACATCCCTTCACTCTGAAGATGCTTCTGATATTGCACAGTGATTCACTCCTGGCCCTGATGTGACTAAGTTTGTATTTCCAAAATATAAGCTTACATAATTGAATCAGGTGAGAAATGTAGGAATTGGCATCGTAACACCATTTTGCTTTTGTCAAAACTGCTAAACAGAAGTAACTATTAAACATAAAATACTAAAACAAACTTTTAATTTTTCCATAATCTTTATTTTATCTTGTAGGATATTTGATTTCTCCTGTTTTCTAAAAATTAGTAAAATGTGTCATCATCATGGATTTGCAAAAATGTTCAACCTCTTATTAGCCTGTGAAACTATTTATTGTACTAGGCCACTTGACAGAAGTGTTCCAAGAGAAGAAAGATGTCAACTCATACTTAGCATAAATGTCATTTACCTCAAGGTAATGCTTACCTAGTTATAATAAAAATAAGATCCAGTGTTCAATAACAATGTCTGAGCAAGATAATATTCATTAGAAAGATAAGTGTCCTCTTTCAGTTTAGCCAACAAGTTCAGTACTTGCACTCATGTATGCTCCATGTTTGCAATTAAAATCACTGTTATTTTATTTATTTACTATTGATTTTATGTTTTTCAGACAGGGTCTGTTGATGTAGTCTATACTGGCCTTGAGCTTGCAATCCTCTTATTCTGGTCTCCCAAATGCTATTTTTACAGGCGTTCACGCCATGCCTGGCTTTGTGGTGTTTTATTTTTATGAACACCTATTTTTTTGGTAGAGTACACCATTGACCTCAGTTGTATATCATTCTCTGTACAGCTCCTTGGCCATTTAACTTTACTGTCTATTTCCACTGAGGGCAGGACAAAACTCCCTGTCCTTGGGTTTGGCCATTTGGCTCGCTTTGGGTGACAGAATATGGAAGATGGGAGGAGACAGCAGACTTGCACTTGGGCCTCAAGAGCCCTTGTGCATTTCTAGTGGCAGGCTCTTCTTCCATTGCCATGACAATGCATCTAGATAGTCTGTTGCAGGGATGGAGACATGTGGAACAGACATGAATTACTCCAGTTGCCCTTGTCAAGGCCGACTGGTATCAGCTAACAGTCAGCTTCCTGTAGACCTGTGAGCAAGTCTTCCCGGGGTTAGTAGAGCCATTGAACCAACTCCAAGCTGACACAGACATAAATTATGCTCATTATTGAATGCTACTGAGATTTATTTCTGGCTGTTTGTTATGCGGTACTATGATGAAAGTAGCTAGCTGACATACTACTTCAGTTGGTACACTATCAGAGTCTGAAATGGACCTGTACTTTTCCAGTATTGAGGGTGAGTTGTAGTAAATGGGGTTGCTCTTTTTCAGAAGTTCTAGCTGTGTAAATTCAAGATGGACTGATTGGCTCTTGGGTTCCCACACTATTGTTTAACCTTGAAAGACTCAAGTGGGTCACGAACCAGCGAGAGATACAGTTCGACTTTGATTTCTTCCCACCTGCAATTACTAAGTTTTACTTCCCCTCCCATTTCTTGCTTTTATTTTTCCTTTATTGTTCAGCAAACATTAACTCAACATATATTTGGTGCCTTCTCTGTCCATCATTGTGGGGCTCCACAGAATAAGGGGTGGCTGGCAAAATGTACTTTTTTGAATTAATCAAGAAATTAGTATTTAGGTAAAACACCAATTTGGGGACATTTGCTGAAATGTGTTTGACTCTTAAGAGAGAGAAGTGGTAAGAAGTGAGACCTGCCACACAGGGCGAGCCAGATAATTTCCATGGATGCTCCATCAAATTGAATATAATGATGCCCATCCCCCTCCAACAAGTGCTATATAAAGCTGCTTCTCTGCACTGGAGATGAATCATTGCATTCGAGATAAGGCACTGGAGAATTACTGTTGTTTACAGAAAGCATCACCAGCAGCAGGGTTAAGAATACCCCACAGTTAAAACCCAGACACATTTGCAATGATGAGAGATGGAAAATAGTTTGAACCAGCATAGGTCTGCAGGTGTTCCTAAGCCACTGAATGCATTCTTGTTAGGTAGTTGGGGAAGAGATGCCTCATGGAAGGACAATACCCAGGAGAATTGTTTGACCCACATTCAGGTTCTGATAAAGATGCTTTCTAAGCTCCTAACTTTTATGGCAGTTTTGGATTTACAATATAATATAAAAGTCTGGGCGATGGAAACCATGAGACAGTAAAAGTTCCTTTCAGGACTTCTGAGGCTCAGTGTTTGTAATACCTTTTAGTAAAAGATAAAAGTCACAGGGGTAGGAGTGTGGAAACTTGACTAGAGGACATTTGCTGTCAGCTCTGTCTGTATGGATTGGCATGGGAGCTGCAAGGTCAAGATGAGTGTCTTCACACTGGTCTGGGTGGGGTGGATTGGACTTTGAATAAAATGAGTTACTTGATTAACGAGTCTTAGTTACTATTTGACAAACACTGTAGTCTTGGCTGTAGGTGACCTTTGTAGATGAGTGGGGGAGGTGAAATCTGACAAGGTCAAGTTAGAATGAAAAATCAGATGTGGAGTTGTATCCAGTGTAGCAGTCTTTACAGGTATTAAGTTGTAAAGCCCAGTCTTCAAGTAATTCACTAAAGGTGTTTCTCCAAGATGTCCATTGTTTTCCTAGTGCTGGAGATAGAAGATTTGATAGAGATGGTTACATGGATGCCTGACACCCGCAGAGGAAAGGTAGGGAGATCTTGGGGCTGAAGCAGCTTTTGACATCTTAGTAGAGCTAAGACTTTCCTTTTCAGTGTTTTCTGAAGACCATTTAATGTTTCACTATTATTTAAGAGGTGTTTTCATTGAGAACTGCTCATTCTTGGCTTAGCACTCATTTATTGTCTGACTTGGGCTGTGTTGGTGGCCTCAGTTTTCCCCTTTATGAAAAGGCGTCCTCAGTAGTCGCTGTCAGGGGTTGTGCAAGGACTTAGCAAGCTTTGTTTACATCCCCATGTAGAAGTGCTCAGATGTGCCAACTGCTATTGTGTTGTCCCTCACAGCGTCAGCTCTCAACTTGACACAGCACAAAGTCATCTGATTTCAGCTGGGAGATTGTCCAGATCAGACAAGCCTGCGGCAATGTCTGTGAGGAATTCTCTTGATTGTTGATTGATGTGGGAAAACCCCGCCCACCGTGAGCAGCGGCAGACGAGGGTACAAGACAGCTGGCCAAGCATGAGCCAGTGAACAAGCCAGGAAACAGCATTCCTCCATGGTTTCTGCTTGAGTCCCTGTCCCTTCTTCCCTTAGTGAAGGACTGTGAACTGGGAGTGTGCACTGAAATAGACCATTTCTTCCTCTTAGCTATTTTTTTTTTGATCATGGTGCTTACCATCGCAATAGAAAGCAAATTAGAACATGCCTGCCAACGGCAGGGCTGTGTTCCGTATTCTGGAGCCCAGTCCTGTGCCCTTCTCTGGCAGCCTCCAGCAAGCATGGACGTGTGAAGAATGGCAGATGCTGAGGGGCTACCTCTGCAAAGATTATTACATGAGATTGGGAGAATTCCTGGAGAGGCATGATACAATCAAAGCTAAAAGAAACCTTTAATATCACTTAGTCCCCGTCTGTATCATTTTTACAGATGGAAAGCCGGTCCTGAATGCGTTCACATTAATCTGAGCCATTTGAACAGTGAACCGGAGAGTGATATGAGACTATTGTACTGGGAAAAAGTGAGTGTGGGTGGCAAGACGAAAGAATGAAGGGAGTGAGGCCAGAGCCCTGTGACAGGAAGCCAGCACAGGAGGGGCTGCAAGGGAGGAAAACAGGCAAATTTGACACAGAAGAAAGGCCAGGAGTTCAGGATTTGGAGAAGAGGTGAGAATCTTTAATGCAGATATACAGCAAAGGAACTTGTGCCTGTTTCCATCTGCTACCTGGTACTCGGGGCTCATCTGGCTGTGCAGAAGCTCCCAACTTTATGTTCTGACCTCAGGAGTTGGGGGTTCACTGTGATTATGTACATAGACATACATAATACTTTCTACATGAAAATACATATTAAAAATCTACACTCGCTTGCTTTGGCATGGACACTTAAAAGAAAAAAATCATCTCTAAAAATAGTTTAGTGTTGGCAATGGAAACAAAAATACAGATGAGTGTGTGTGAGTTTATGTGTGCATGTGTGTGTACACACATGTGTATGTGTAAGTTGTGGATGCATATTTGTGTGCACTTGCATCCGTGTGTGTGTGTGTGTGTGTGTGTGTGTGTGTGTGTGTGTGTGTAACATCTCAAGGTACATAGATAGTGCTTAGTTTACACTATCTTTGATGTATTGATGTTAAACGATGTTCTTTCAAATAGTTTCTGCTTGTCTGTGTGAGAAATGACACTTGGACAGTAGCTGCATTTATTAGAAGACGTGGATTAAGCTGTGTGTATTCTCAACCCAAGTTGGAGATCAGGCAGTGGTTCAGAGATAAGAATAAAAAGAGGATGAAAACACCCTTGTTGATATTAGCATTTGAAAAGACAGATTTATTGAGAGGAAAAGGAGCTCCCTGAATCACGTCATGCTGGAGGTCTCTTGGTTGCCTTTAGGCAGAAAGCCAATTGCAGCTGCCTCAGTGGACATAGCTCCAACCATCAGAACTCTAGACGTTCCTGTGCTTCTTATAACTCTCGCTTCCTGTTGCTTGAAGGCTGGCCTCTAGTCTCCATTCCTCCATGCCCAGCTCAACCTCGTGACAATTATATGCTACATGTAAGGAAGAGAACAAAATGGAAAAAGGCCTAGCCAACTCTTAGGACTCCGATAAAGCACATAAACTACTTTTGTGGAAGATCTAACTCATTAAAACCATCTTCTCCCATGGACTGTATAGGGCAAGGAAGCTACTTTTGCCACGGTATTGATGACTGCAGACTCACAGTTGAGAAAGAGGGACAGAGAGACCTATATGACAACCCCTACTCCCCAACTCCTCAAAAAAGTAATGTCCTAGATATAAAGCAGTGGAAGAGAACTCTTAAAAATTGTGATAAGGATGCTGAAGTGTATCAACCACAGTTGATGGCGTCTGGTGGGGAGTGCAGGTGGGAAAGGACACATTTTTCTTTAAGGGGCTGGGCTCAGGGAGTTTGATCATGCTTCAGTGAGTATATGGGCCACACAAATTGTAGTTGTTTCTCTTCTTCTGTCCTTCCTTCCTACCTCTCTCTTTCTTTCTTTCTTCTTCCTTTTTTGGGGGCAGTTACAAGGGTGGGGGTAGACCTGGGAGAACTGAGAAGTGTGTGTGATTGTGGTTCATGATGTGAAATTCCTAAATAATCAATAAAAATATTATGAAAAGATAAAAATCATCAAATCAATACATTGTTTTTTCTCTTTCTGTGGATGTATTTTATACTCCCATCAGTCAGATTAAAGGCATTAACAGATGGGGAGAAACACAGGAGTTAATTCAGAACTATGAGCAGGGTCAATGGAAGCCAGCAAGGGATAGCGTAAACATGGAGGTTGATACTGTTTTAGCTGATGGTACCTTCTGCTAATGGTTGTCTTCCAGGTGCTCCCGCCTTAAGAGGTGTATTTGGTCATTGTGTATCCACAGGACAAAGGGAAAGGAGCTAAGAAATATTCACTGTTGCTTCTCTCCCCGACACCTTTGGTCTCCCACAGCTTAGCTTCCACAGAATCTAGAGTGAAGGAATCATTTAATGAGGGTCAGAAAGGACAGCCCTGGGAGGCCTTAGGTGAGGATCAAGGTGAAGTGCTGTTTTTAGAAGGGTCATGGAGAGCATCCAGCACAATACCTGTTTTATTTCTTGGCTTGACCCTTTATCTGTGGCCCTGTCTAATGAAGACATAAGATCATTTCTTTTCCTCTCCAATATGGGCATAGTTTAATCACAAATTGTAATGACTTATAGCTGATTATTGCTTCTCTGTCCTGTTCATTGCCTTATGTGTAGTTTATACATTTTTTTTGGTCATCCTTCTGCACATATCCTGCTTCATTTGCCTGGACAAAACCTTTTATTTTCTCCTTTAATAGCTTCTCTATCATGGTGCAATATCGTGTGTGTGTGTGTGTGTGTGTGTGTGTGTGTGTGTGTGTAATTTTCTTGAACTTCTTTGCCCCTTTATGTTTCAAATCAGTGCACACTATTAATTAAGCCTCAAAATACCCCAGTGAAATTGATAGTAATGCACACATAATGAAAAAGATAAGAAAAAGAGATTTATTAAGTTGATTGTTGATTCAAATTTTTATGTATGCAGAAGTGAAAGATTAAAATACATAAAATATGGTTTATGTGCAGATACACATTTTGATTATCTGTTCTTATACAGATATGATAGTATCAGGAGGCCTGGATTCCTTCTTCTTAGATCTCCTGAAAACAGAAAAATCATGAGTAGTGTTGCCACCTGAATGGATGAATCTGACTGAGCTCAGTGCATGAGCATTCTTCCCTTTATTTAAGTCATGGAGTAGCATGGGGAAGGGGTGCTGTTTAATAAGGTCCATCTTATTATTACTTTTTTTATGGACTTTAATGGACTGTTCTTTTGATGTTGAACCTACAGATTCATTGTCAAACCCAGGCCACAAGGATGTTTTTCTAGAGATTTATAATTTCAAATTTAGATCTCTGGTCCATTTGAGTTAATTTTGTTAAACATGTGAATACTATGTCTATGTTATTTTTCTTTTATTTTATATAAACAAAAAATCCAATGCAATATTTATAAAAGCTTATGTTTCTCCACTGAATCACCTTTTCGTTTTGTCAAAGGAATGTCAAATATATATATATATATATATATATATATATATATATATATATATATATATATATACAGATCCACTTCTGTAGATTAACCTTGCATCTTTGTGTCCTGACTCTGCTATAGTCACTTTTTTAGGAGCATCCCCATATTCTTTGAAATTTTTCTACATAGATCATCATGTGTGAACAAACAGTTTTATTTTCCTCCTCCCAATCTGAATGCTGTTTTTTCTTTGTTAATTGTATTAATTTGTAAAGTAGGACTCTAGTTCATGCAGAAGACATTATTGCCTTGTTTACTATTTAGGAAAAAAATCGACCAGTTTCTCACCACAAGGTATAGGTTTAACTTGAAGATTAAAAAAAAGATATCCTTTATCAACTTGGATAGGTTTTCCTGTCTTCTTTGAGTAAGGTTTTTAAGACACAACAGTGTTGGAATTTACCAGGTGACCTCTTTTTCTATTGTTTTTGTGTGTGGTATGTGTGCTTGTGTATGGGTATTTGTACATATGTGCATGTACTTGTGTGTATGTGCACCTGGAGGTCCAAAGTTGACACTGGGTATCTTCCTTGATTGATTTCCTGGCCTGCCTGTTCTGGGGATCCATTTCCTTCAGGGCTGCTGGTGGGATTACAGGTAGATTGCCATCCCAACCTGGCATTTCTGTGGGTGCTGGTGATCTGACCTCTGTTCCTTCCTGTTGAGCCATGTTCTCAGTCCCAGATGCCTTTCTGCATAAATTAATGTAATACTGTTTTCTTCTTCAGCTTCCTGTGTAATAGATCACATTACTTGATGATTAAATGTTAAAGCAAGGTTGTATAGCTAAATTCTATCTAATTGTTACTATGGTTTGAATAGTAATAGTCTCCACTGAATCTGAGTAATTACCAGTCTTTCTTTGTATGAGTTTCATTTTTCAAAAAAACTTTGATTCATTTCTTGTAACTTACCAAGTTTGTGGTCAGAGAGTAGTTGACAGTCCTTATCCTTTCAATGTGCACATGAGGGATAGCAATGACCTTTTATCTCTGGTATTGGTAACTTGGGTCTCCTGTTTTCTTGGCTAGTCTGGCTAGAGGTTGTAAGTATTACTGATATTCTCCAAGAATCATCTTGTGATTCCATTGACTTTTTTGTACTGTATTCCCAATTTCAAATTCATTGCTTTATATTCTGATTTTTCTTCTTTTACTTTAGAGTTTAAATTATCTATTTCCCTCTAACTTCTCATGGTAGAATTTAGACTATGTATTTAAACTTCTCCTACATTTTTCTTCGTTTTTAATGACATTAATTACCCTCTAGATCTGGTTTATTTACCTTTACCTTCTAATAAGCTGTATCTTTTATTTCCTTTTAGTTAAACATGCATTCCATTTCCTTTGAGACTTCCACTTTAAGCTCTGTGTTACTTAGAACTGTATTTATTTGATCTCTAAATAATTCTGAACATCCCAAATCTGTTCCTGTTATTGATCTCTAATTCCACTCTGATCATATGCATGTGATTTATGTTTTAATTCTCTAAAAATTTTCATTATAAGGTCTAGAATGTGGCCTGTCACGAAGAATACTCCATGTGAGCTTAAGAAGATATGTGTAAGGACAATTACATACTTTTGGCTAATAGACCCTTTTATCATTATATATAACTCTAACCCTGATAACCCTTATTTTTCTGAAGTCTGACTTGTCTGAAACTGATATGGCTAAACCAGGTTTCTTTAGGCAGCATTAAAATGACTTATACATTATCTACATTCACAGGATTGGGGATTTAGCTCAGTGGTAGAGCACTTGCCTAGCAACGGCAAGGCCCTGGGTTCGATCCTCAGCTCAAACAAACAAACAAAAAACCGAACATTATCTACATTCCTTTGCTTTGAACTTACTTGTATTTTTGTGTTTAAAGTAGATTTCTTGTAGGAATAATAGGCCTTATTTTTTAATACACTGAAAAAGCCTGGTCTTTATATATTTCACAATGGATGTGATTGACATACATGTGCTGTGTTTGTGACTGTGTTCTAGTAATTGCACTTAATTCTTTGTCCTTTGTTCTGATATTTTCTGTCTTCAATGCTTTTTTCAGTCTCTCTCTTCATGTTTGCATGCATGCATGTGAATGTCTGTGTGTGTATGTGCATTATGTTCATGTGTGTGAGTGTGGTAACACACATGTCACAGTGCCCAGACAATGTTGAGTGTCAGTCTTGGCTTTCTACCTTGTTTGAGACAAAACCTCTAAAGTTCACTACTGTGTGCTAGGCTAGGCAGCCTACAAACCTCTAGAGTTTCTCCTGTCTGTTTCTGTCCCCATCTCATAACAGGAGCTCTGAGATTAGAGACATATGCTATCATGCCCAGGTTCATATATTTTCTGAGTATCTGAAGTAAGCGCCTCACTTTGTGACACAAGCACTTTATCCATTATGTTATCTTCTCTGATGTGTGTGTGTGTGTGTGTGTGTGTGTGTGTGTGTGTGTGTGTGTGTGATGTATTAATGTAGGTGCCTATGGAGGCCAGAAGGGGCCTGATTCCATGGAGTTGGAGTTACAGGTGGCTGTGAGCTGCTTGGTGTGGTTGATGGGAACAAGCAGATCTTCTGCAAGAACAGTGTGTAGTCTTAACTGCTAAGCTACATCTGTAGCCCCGCTTTTAATTTATTTGCTTGCTCTCTACTTTCTGACCTGCGCCATTTTCCTCCACTTTGAAGAACTTTTGTTGTTGTTTTGAAGTAAAGCCCATGATGTAAACTTAGAAGTCTCCTGCTTCAGCCTCTCGAGTAATGGGATCACAGACATGTGCCATCACTCTTGGCTTGAAAACTTCTGTAGTGTAGATAATTAAATACATCAACTTTTTTAAAATGAGAAAATAATTAATTATTTTTATTTTGGTGGATTTTTTTTAAAGATATGCAATTCTAGTTGACTTTTGTCCCTTCACACTTTTGATATTGCTTTATACCCTTCTTGCTTACTTGGTTTTTAACAAAGTGTCTGTCATTTTTGTGTTCTGATAAAGATGTCAGCATGCCAATGTTCAAATGGGAGAACTTTGTGAATGATGTAGTGAAGACGATTTTAAATGCATTTGAGGTTGAGGAGGGAATTGTCTTATACAGGCTGCCAGGGTGAAAGCTATCACTTACGAAAGAAGAAAAGAAAAAAGAAGAAAAGAAAAAAGAAGAAAAGAAAAAGGGAGATCAGTTACATTCAGCACAAAGCTCCCTGTGTGCCCATAGCTGATTGTTTCAAGAAAAAAGGTGTAATCTAAGCATTTAGATGTGGGCTTGAGAAGTACAGGGTGACAAAATTACCATCTCAGATCTGTGAGCACTGGCAAAATACTTGGTGTTAGAAAACATCAGAGGAAGCTTTTAAGCAGCTTGCTCTTAGGAAATTGTCATTCTTTTATTTGTTCAGTTCTAGCCTTAAGTCTAACCTTCAGTGGGAAGTGTGGGTAAAACTTGGCATTCGCCTTGATGCATTTCATCCTGCTTTTGATAAGGTTTTCCTCCTGGAAGAGAGTTTAAAAAATAGGAAGTTAAAAGATTTCCATTGTGACAAAGACTTTTATTGAAAAAGTCTAGGGGGGGGGATGAATGTAATAATCATAAAAAAAGCATCCAATGACCAGGAAGTCAAATTGGGCTGTCAGGAGAGACATCCTTTGGTCTGGTCTCCAGGGAGGAAGTCAGGAGAAAGAGCAGGACCTCAGAAGACATTTTTCCTTTCCTTCCAAGGAAAGTGACTCAGTCTGATGTGGGCTTTGGATCTAGTTCAAACTTGGAGCTAACAACCCTCTCCTCAGGGGTCTCTTAGCCTCTGTTTTCCACCTCATCCTGTGAGTATCAGGCATGCTTCCTAGGGTAGCATTTCCTTTCACTACTTTTCCCCAATCATCCCTTCAAAGCACTAGCATGGAAATGAGGAAATGAGGAACACCGCAGGACAGTGGGTTTGGTGTGTTTAGGTCCCATTCCTGCTGAATTGCCAGTTACTTGGTAACTTATCAGTTAACAGGGATGGATTAACTTACACCAAAAGGTAATTTTCACAGGTTACAAACATCCTGGTGCAATGTAGAGTCTTACAGAAAAAATGTGAAAATATCCAAGACAAAATAAGTGATCTCAAGTGTTACAATTTTGGCATCTGGCAGCACCTGTAGACCCCAGCCTGAGGAGCACTTCCACATGCAGGAGAGAGGGTTGCATTGCACTATCAGGAGGGCTGCAAGGGAAAAGGCCAAGGAAATTCGGCTTCCTGTTCACCCGGAGCAGATGGATTAATCTTGGTGTTGAAATGGTGTTTTAGTAGGTTCTCTCCATATTTGTCTGGTCAGGCCAAGGACTTCTAAGGCGGCTACTTCACTTTACAACGAATATTATTTCCAAAGCCATAACTTACGTCATGCCATTCCTCTGTTTAAAATCCCACAACGGTTCCATTTTACCCCTAATGAAAGACAAAGCCCTTTTAGGGGCTCAATGAGATGGTAACACCTCAGTCTCCTGCTTTCTGCCTACCTCAGCCTTCACTGTCTCATCAACTCTGCCCTGTCTGCAAGATTTTCCTTTGAGCACTCCAGGTATGCTTCCTTCCCCAGGCTTTGAACTGACTGTTTTCTCTGCCCAGAATGCTTTCATTTCTGGAATGTCTACAAGGCTAATTCTTACCGTTTGCAAGTTTTGCTCAAAAATCATCTTCCTCAGGACCCATAACCACCCTATTTAAAGCTTCAACCTCCTGGCGCTCCTTTCCCACACTGGATTGATTGCTTCTCTCCACAGCAGTTATTGCATTCGAACACACTATGCAATCTAGTTGTTTATCATGTTTAGTAGTTATTGTCTGTCCTTTTTTCCCCGACTATAATGGAAGCTCCAGAGGGCATGAAACGTACTTTCATCATCTGCCTAGTACAAGACCATGGCTGAGCATAGTGCTGCCTACTTAACTCATTTGCTGGGTGAATCTAGTGAAGGTGTAAGTGCTGGTTGTGGCTGTCTTTTCTTTGCTCAGCTCCCGTCTAGAAGGTGTTTGCTTGTAGCTGCCTTAGAATCACGCATACTAGGCCAGCTCATCATTTTGATGCAAACTTGTATTAGACCTGAGATGCAGACAAACTGTTAGGAAGTCAGAAAGAGCCTAAGGAAACTCCAGAAAGCCAGTGTCATGTGTAGCACTTTTATGCACAGAGATTATTGTTAATGTTCTCCTACTAGGTGACAAAGCTATTTTCAAAATGATTTCCTATGAAATAAATACATGGCAATAACGGCCATAAAAGAAAGGCATGATGTGGAAAAATTTATTGAAATCCATATATATAGAAGTAGAAGTATATAATACATCATCAGTAAAAGTGAAAAATGTGTTACAGACAAAACAAAAGATAACGGATTTGTACTTAATGTTTATAACACCATCTTAAAACCCTTTCTGTAATTTATGAGATATGTAGTAATCCTTAAGATTTGAATGGGATGGTGGTGGCTCACCCCTTTAATCCTAGCACTTGAGAGGCAGAGACAGGCTGATCTCTTGAGTTTGAGGCTACCCTGGTCTACAGAGCAAGTTCCAGGACAGCCAGAGCTACACAGAGAAACCCTGAATCAAGAAATAAAATAAAATTAAATTACAGATTCCTAATTGTCAATAGCAACAAGAGGACCTTCTTTTCCTTACCACATAAGATAAGGAATTAAGAATACTTTTTTAGTTATGAGATATATAAGAATTAATGTTTCTCAACATTTTATAAAGCATACATTAATACATTTTACTTAACTAATAAGTGTTTTCTCAAAATGGGGGAAGTAAACTTTACAATATAAACTATTACAAGCAGTTGTTTTTATGGACTCTACATGTACCTGCACTTTCCATTTTAATGATATTTGTATATGTAAATATGTATAAACATGTTTATAAATTACAAAGCTGTGAAAATGCATTTTACATATATGATCTTTTTTTTATAAATATTTTTATTTTATAATCAATTTAATTTTACACATCAGCCACGGATTCTCCTGTCCTCCCTCCTCCCACCCCCCAGCCTTTTCCCCCAATCCACCCCCCATTCCCACCTCCTCCAAGGCGAGGTCTCCCCTGGGGATTCAGCCCAGCCTGGTAGATTCAGTTGAGGCAGGTCCAGTCCCCTCCTTCCTGCACCAAGGCTGAGCAAAGTGTCTCAGCATAGGCGCTAGGTTCCAAAAAGCCACCTCATGCACCAAGGACAGGTCACGGTCTCACTGCTTGGGGGCCTCCCAAACAGTTCAAGCTCATCAACTGTCCCACTTATCCAGAGGGCCTGGTCCAGTTCCATGGGGGCTCCTCAGCTATTGGTTCATGGTTCATGTGTTTCCTCTAGTCTGGCTATTTGTCCCTGTGCTTTTTCCAATCATGGTCTCGATATCTCTTGCTCATATAATCCCTCCTCTTTCTCACTGATTGGATTCCTAGAGCTCCACCTGGGGTTTGGCCATGGATCTCTGCATCTGCTTCCACCAATCACTGGATGAGAGTTCTATTGTGACAGTTAGGGTGTTTGGCCATCTGATCACCAGAGTAGGTCAGCTCAGGCACTCTCTCAACCATTAACACTAGTCTACAGTGGAGGTATTTTGGTAGATTTCTGGGGACCTCTCTAGCACTCAACTTCTTCCTATTCCCATGGGGTCTTCATCTCTTCTATCCTATAATTTTAGCTAATGTAATGTGTACATGTAATCAATTTTCAGTTACATTATTATGCTAACACTCTCCATAGTATTGGATTGATACATTAATATTATGCTAGTGTAAATTTGTGAAGAAAGAGAAAACCTTTATTTATTCTTCCACAATAGCAATGAATGGTATTACAATCAGATATCAATTGAGCAGCAACTCTAGAATTAAAAATGGAAGGAACACAACTAAAAATGTTATCTAAATCTAGCGAAATAATTCATTTACAAATTGAAAATTACACTTACTGATAGGAATATTGCATCTTGCGTTCTGTACTTGGGATGATTAATTTTCATTGAGAGTGTTTCCAGAGTGACTTGGGTAAGAAAAAAGACCTTCCTTGAATACAGGCAGTACTGTCCCATGAGAAGGGGTCCTGGACTGAGCAAAAAGGATAAAAGTGGGCAGAACATCAGCATCTGTGTCTCTCTGCTTCTGACTGTGAACTCAGTGTGACCAGCTGTTCCTCGTGTTACCTCATGTTACCATTTTCACAGCTATAATTGCCGGGGCATGCTTCCCAAGCATAATGGACTGTACACCTAAACTGTGAGCCAGGATAAATTCTTCTTCTAAGTTGCATTTGTCAAGGATTTTGTTACAGCAATAAAAGATAACTAATACAATATTCTATTTTATTTTTTTAAACACAAACACTTCAATGAAATGAAATGAAAAAAAACGAGTTAGCTATAAGTTGTTGCTAGCAATTAGCATCTTAGTATTGTTTATTACTAAACTTCCAAGGGTTTTGATCCAAAATAAGTGAAATTTTAGGCATACATAATTTTCTTTCCATAAATATATCAGGATACCTTATACTTTATAGTACTTCTTAAAAATGCAAGTATAGAACAGCCATAGAAAATTCTAAAAGAAAGCATCAATCTTGTTATGGACTAGGATATCTTATATTTCTATATCTGATTTTGGATTATGTAGTAACTGAAAATTGTAACACAAAGAAAAACTCACTTCATACACACACACACACACATACACGTCAACAAGGCATTGAATTGAATGTACTGTAAGGATATGGAATAAGATAAGACTTTTTCAGGCTGGCATGTGTAAATTCCCTTATAGAGTCTGTGTGTCTGGGACCACGTATGTATGAACTCAACTTAGTTGCTGAGAGTTGTGTGAATTAATGTGTAGTCAAAGTGCATATTAAAGGCTGAACAGTAAAAAGTATGCTAATTTGCATGTATAATATTAAACCCAGCTGCCACCCAGCAGTAGTAGTATCACTTAGCACTATGCAGAGTTGTTGGTGCATGGTGATAATAATAAACAGTCTGATTTTTAGTTAGTTTAACTATTAAAATATTATTCTTAAAATAGAATGCTTAATGATGTTTTAAATTCTTTGCAGAAAGGGCACCTTTTGGCCTCCATTCCATCCAGACTCTATTTTCTTTTGTCTGCTTTTGACAAGTCACTGGAAATACCAGGCTTTCTAAACCTTTAGACCTTAGATTCATTAAAAATTAATTCACTTTGATTGGCATGTTTTTTCTACATATTTTTGAGGTACAGTGTGGCATCCTGATTCATGTATATATTTGGTAGTGATCAACTTAGGGTAATTAGCAGATCCATCACCTGAGGCTTTTGTCATTGCTCCATGGTGAGTATATCCAAATCCCTCTCTATTAGCTGTTTTGAGGTATTTAATGCCAGTCCTCAGATGTTAAAGAATATTTTTAAATTAGTGATTTGCTTTCTCAGTGAAGAAATGTTCAGCGTTGTTCAACTCTGGCTCAGCGCTTATAATTTTTAATCCAAACACAATAGGAGGTAGAAAAAAATATCCTCCCTTTGATCTGAATAAAGCATTGTCTGGAAGATTAAAATAAGTTCCACCAAAGGCCACCAGAAGGTGAAACAGCAGTAGCTTAAATATGTTATCTAAATTGAAAAATAAAAATCCTTAAAAATTAAAACTAGGACAATGCATGGCTTTTCTTTTTTAACGAGGCAAATCTCACCAAAGGGATGTAAGAGAGTGAATGGCCCAGGATCTTGGATACCTGCATTTTCCATGATGTAACACTAAAGACATTGGGCTTTTGTTATCATTTAGAAGGGAGCAGCATTTTCCCGTTAGCTTTTGTATTTGGAAGTGTTAACACTTCTGTTGTTCCATGCTGGCTTTCAGAGTGCCTACACCACCAAATGCTGGCCAGTCTCCCAATGGTGCCTCCATCCTAGCTCCAGTGTGGGACATGCAGCGAATGGGAACCTGGTCAGTGTCACATGGTTCTTATTAATCAACATGTTAGGAATCAATTTTATTAATCTAAGTTGTTGAGCTTTTGAATAAGAATTTATGTGGTCTTAATTGAATTCCTGAGATGTTAACAACAATTTAATTTCTAAGCCTTTTTATGTTTTCTAATCTTGAATGAATGCCTCTGAGCTGTATGAAAAAGAAGGGCAAAGACACACACACATTTCACCTGAGTGTAGCCAGGTACAATGGCTCATGTCTATAATCTTAGCACTTGGGAGGGTGAGGCAGGAAGAATGCCATTAATTTGAGACCTGTTGGGCTACAGAGTTAGGTCCTGTCTTAACCAAAATCAGCAAACAAATAAATAAATCAGTAAACAAAACCAACAAATAAGACATACCCAGAGCAAAGGACTAGAACTCAGCAAGGAATGTTCATCTGGCCAAGACATCCCTCACATGTTTTCAGGATTAAAATATCATGTCCAGATAGCTAAGAATGTTAATGCTTGTGTTTTAAATGCCTTCCCTTAAGTCACTTACACAGGACTCATTAGATGAAAAATTTTATTAGTAGAATGTTTTTCCCTTAGTGGATATAAGCATTGTATTTATCTTTTTGAATCTCTTGGCACTTTCTAGCACAAATCCTTATTTGATTATTTTCTGATTCTAAATTCTAATTTTGTCAGAAAAATGATGGCAAGGCTTGCCTTGCTTCTTCTCTCCTGTGTTCCATTCCTGTTTCCCCCACTCCTATCTGCATTGCATCATTTCTTACCTGCCTCTCCTTCCAAACACTCACCTCCCCCACGACTGGCAGCATCTTTTGGAATCTCCTGTCACCTTGGCTATATTTGGAAGTAAAGAGAGAGGCAGGCGAGGAGGATAGAACTCAGGGTCAGTGACTCTACTATAAAAGGGAAACAGGTGAAAAGTCGCCTAAGAGCAGTTTGGAGGTATATGTCAGGTGACTTCTTGCAAAATAGAGGTGAAGAAATTAAAAGGCTACATCTGTGAAACAGCAGAAAGAAAAGAACCTGTCAACACTGTGAACAGAGAGCACTGTATTTCAACAACTAGGTTAACATTAAAAAAGTGAAGAAACAGCTTTACCCAGATATTGAAGGCTTAATTTAACTGTGTATTGCCACGGCTACTAAGCTTGGAAAACATATGGTTCCCAAATATTTAAAAGCCTTTGATAGCTAGGAATTTTCTTAGGCAGTGAAACTGATTTCAATGTATTCCTAGTTATGAAAATGTCACCTGTGTAGGGCAACCATCCAAGACCATTTTGTAAAATATTGCTTCTACCATTTTTACTTTGTTTTAGTTTCTTCATGACATTTTAAGATGTTTAAGACAAAGTTTAGCCGGGCGATGGTGGCGCACGCCTTTAATCTCAGCACTCAGGAGGTAGAGGCAGGCGGATCTCTGTGAGTTTGAGGCCAGCCTGGGCTACAGAGCAAGATCGAGGAAAGGCTCAAAGCTACACAGAGAAACCCTGTCTCGAAAAACAAAGAACAAAAAGACAAAGTTTAAATAAGAGATAAAGCAAGCTGAGTTCTGAGGTGCAGAAGCTTTGACAAGGAGATGAGAGAACCAGATGTGCTTCATGACAGGATGAGGAAAAGGTCACCCAGGAGAGCTGTAGGGGAAATCTTCAGAAAGCTTTACAAAGAGGAATGGTGGTTGAGATGAGATTAGAGAGTATGTAAAGGCCAATCTGAGATAGAAGGTGAATGAATTGTTAGATTTCAAACAATGAAAATTTATATAGATCTTTCCTGAGTCAGACTGAGTTGTTCTCTTCCTCATTAAGGTGAATTACAAAATTTTATTGTCTAGTCAACCACAAATTCATTATTTATAGCCTCGCCTTTAAAAATAACCTTAAAATTGACACACCATAATAATTGAACATATTTAAAGGTCATATAGTAATATTTTTATACATGCAGGCAATGTGGAAGGATCAGACTGTGGAACTTGGGATATTTATTGTCTCAAACATGTATCAATTCTTTGTGTTAAAACACTTCTTTACATTCAAAATTCTCTCTCCCCATTTTGGAATATGTGAACAATTTGTGTCAACATATGTTGATGATTGTCATATTCTCTGTTGTGGGACATTAGACATTAATCTTGCCGTCTAACTGCACCTTTGTAAGCTCTTGCCATTTAGGGGTAGTTCCAGACATACTATAGAGTGCAGGTACTCTGCATTCATTGTTTTATTCTGAAATAAACCCAGCTTCCCATGGAAAGTAACTACTAGCCCAGAGGAGATGCATAAGAAGAGTTTTATTTTTTCCCCATCAAAATCTCTTTATGTGGGCTGGAGAGATGGCTCAGCAGATGAAGGGCTGGGCTTGCAAGAGGAGGACCTGGTTGTTTAGGTTCCCAGAATCTACCTAACTGTTGCATAGGTGAGGTGGCCTGTCTTTGGTCCCTACCTGTAGGAGGCAGATACAGGGCATCCCATGAGCAGGATGGATAGCAAGGCTAACTGAAACAGCAAACTCTGGGTTCAAAGAGAGATTCTGCCTCAGTAAATAAAGTGGGAGTGGCAGAGAAAGACACTTGATGTGACTGCCTTGGATCTCTGCACATACATGCATGAACATGCATCTGGACACACACAAGTGAACATGCATGCACACTCCACACATACATATGTTAAAAAATTCCAGGATGTGGAGATAATGGTTCAGTGATTAAGAGCATATATTACTCTTGCAGAGGGTGCCTCACAACTTCAGGGGATCCAGTGTGCTCTTCTGGAGTTTGTGGGTACCTGTATTTGCATGTGTGCACGTGTAAAAACAAACACACTATTAAAAATGAAATAAATCTTCATAAAATTTTATGTAAACAATTTAAAATTGTGCAAAAGTATAATGTTATGAAGACTCTATATTCACCTATTGATCTCTTAGTTTGATAATTATCAGTTCATAGCCAAACATATTTCATCTCAATAGCATTTAATCCATAAATATTTTAGAATGTATCTCTAAAAGATCAATACTACTAGAAACATGGCTACACTCTAATTGTCATGCCCACAGAAGTGGTAATTCTAAGAACATTATTACTGGAGAGCATATTCTTTAAGAGTTAAGGACAGAGGACCTTCAATAGGGATGAAAAAGCATCTGTATTTCTTACTTTTCTCCTATATGTGACAGAAAGCAGCCTAAGGGAGTAAGGGTTTATTTTAACTTGAGGTGTTTAGACCATCATGGTGGGGAACCTGTGGCTGGAGGAGCATAAGGCATTGATCACACAACTTTAGTAGTTAGGAAGGGGAGAGAGGTAAGTAACTCTATTCTACTTGATTTCTCCTTTTTGTTCGGTCAAGAACCCCATCCTATTGGATGATACATACTGTCCACATTCAGGATGAATTTTCCTTCTTCAGTTTATCTTCACTGAGAACACCCTCAATAAGGCACAGAGAGATGTGTTCCCCACATAATCCTACCCTAGTCCAACTGACTGTGAAGACTATCATAGAATCCAAGATTCAGCCCAAGAGCAAGCCCTTCTAACTAAGCTTGAAGCTGTTGTAGTTACTAGAATTCATGGAGCTCTGTAACTGTAGTAACTGTGGCCATGGCAAGGAGCCATAGTCACTGCCAATTCCACAGAAATAGAGCAAGTACCATAAGAATTACAGCTGCTCTCTCCTGCCTTCCCATGCTTGGCAACACCCTAGTAAATTGGGTTGGACTCAGAAAGAAGCCAAAGGAAAGGCCAGGCTGCTATGGTTCCTAGATGTCAGCTTCTGAATAGTAAGATGGGGAAGGGTGCATAGTTGAATCAGAGTTGCAACTTATTCCCACCTAGCTTCATGCAGGTCCCTCCACGACATGTTTTTCTTTCTTTCTTTCTTTCTTCCTTCCTTCCTTCCTTCCTTCCTTCCTTCCTTTCTTTCTTTCTTTCTTTCTTTCTTTCTTTCTTTCTTTCTTTCTTTCTTTTGTAAGGATTCATTTTGAGGCATGCTCTTATATCACAGCACCTGAAGCCATTCATGATCACATTATCCAGGTAACGGAAGAAAATGATCTACTCTCTCAACAGTCTTGAGCTGGCGAAGTTAGGCATTTTGTTAAAGAGCTTTTCTTTTCTCCTTTCCAATGGTATTACGTTTTGCAGCTGATCTCTGTGCTAAAAAAAAAAAAAAGCTGTGTTTCAATATACTAGCTTCCAACACTGACAAACCAAGGCATAAGGAAGCATCACTAACTGCCTTTCGAAGATGCTTTGCTTTGCCGTGTTCCAATTAGGTTTAAGATATTTAGATGAGAAAATGTGGTTCTGGTTCATTTAAGATAAGCCTCCAGTAAGAGGCAGTTTGGAGTTTGCTGTTGGAAGCCGGCAGGGGTTATAAAATCCAGAGTCTAGTTAAATAAATCCTTTAACTATTAAGTCTGTACTAAGATGAGAAGGAGGGACCGGAAGACTGCCTAATCTAGCAAGAAGGGAGAACAGGTGTTATTTACAGTTGCCTTGGCCATCCCAGAGACTTGATTAGATGAAGAAAAAGGACCCATGGTCTTGATGCCCATGTTTTAAGAGAAAGACATAAAAGGCATATAGGATAATGGAATGGGAAATCCATGAATGGAGGTGTTTGGGGGGGGGGAGATACTGGGAAGGATGGCTTCCTGTTACTGGAACACTCTGCTTGAGACCGAAGAAAGGGTCAGAACAGGTTCAGAGTCCCCCCTCCTACCCCGCGACTTTCCAAAGAACAGACTCCACCTGTAACTTCCGCTTCTCATGAACTGGAAGCCCAGATTATTGCAGTTCTGGAAGAAAACCAGAGATCTGCAGCCACAGCCCTTTTAGAACATAAAAAGATGATCTAACACTTACAACCAAGAAATGTGACACTTCTTGCAAATATAACCAAGAGAGTTAAGGAACTTATTACATATAATGGTGCTTAACAAAGTTGAACATCTTGATCTATAAACAGTCCCAAATATGAAATGATCCAAAATCCCAAACATTTTGAGACCTAACAAAACAGAATAAGTGGAAAATTATATCCCCAACCTTATGTGATAAGCTACAGTCAATACACATATACATTAAAAATATTGTGTAAAATCACCTTCCAGGAATCTGGATAAGGCATATATGAAACATAAAGCAATTGCATGTTAGACTTGATTATTATTCCTAGATATCTCATTTTGCATATGCATATTCCAGTATCTGAAAACTTCTGGAATCCACACAAGTATGGTACCACCATTTTGAATTAGGGATGCTCAACATCACTTGAGTTTTTTTCTCTAACATCCCCATGATCAGATGATACAGCTTATGTGTTAAGAAGGTACAGAGTTATAGTTCACAAGAAAACAATTTTTTTTACAGTGACACATACAATAGTACCAGACTTAAGACTGACAACTACCATCTGTTATTCATATATGATATGTGGGAGGTGAAAGAATTGATCTTTTGGAGATACTCAGTAGGATAGTAGTTACAACAGGTTGGCAAGGGTGGCAAAAAGGGACAGAGGTTTATTGAGATAGAGTATTAGTGATTAAGCAGATTAAGTTCTAGTACTCCATAGCAAAGTAGGGTCACTATAGTGAACAGTAATTCATTGTGTATTTTAAAATATATAAGAGGAAAGATTTTGAATGTTTCAAACACAAAGAAATAATAAATGTTTGAGGTGATGGACATGCTAATTACACTGGTTTGATCATTGCCCATTATATACAGGAATTCCAATTCCATTACATCCCATGATTATGTACAATTACTCTGTTTCAATTATGAATAAAAATGAAATTAGCCATCAAAAAGATAATGGCGCATTGTTTAATCAAGTGATCCTTACATGTGTTAATATAGAATGAGCAGTGATGGACAGGGCATCTTTCTACTGCTACAATCCTGCTCACTACAGTCTTGTTGATTCATCTCTTAGAGAGATTAAATTATGAATGGATTTTCATTTCAAAAACTTTACTCAAGTAAAGAACTGTGTTTTCTTTCAGTTATAAGTGGATCATATTTGGAATAAATCTGTCTGCGTTGCTTGTCCAGGACTAACACACAACACACACACACACACACACACACACACACACACACACACACACACACGAGCACACACAAAATTGCTACAAATAGGAACACATGTAAAAACATGTTTTGTAACCCAATTCTCATTTCCGGCATCTTTGTTGCTTCCCTGGTCACAGCTGATGGAGAACTGGATTTGAAGAGTCTTCTTGCTCAGTAAGGGGTGGGTCTGCTCAGACCAGAAGACAGATTTCATCTCCCCAGCTGCTCACATTTATAGACCTCCATGTCCCAGGTGGAGGGTTTCTTTCTTTGTTTTTCTTGTTTTCTCTAAATATTGGTATTTCCTTTCTGTTCTATTTCCTTCTTTTCCCCCTCATGGGTCCCAGTACCAAACACACTGGGATTATTTAATGAAGACAGGAAACTCACCTGGTTTGTTATCCTCCTGCCTCAGGTTCATGAATTAAGAATCAGAATAGTCACATTTTTTCTTTCAATAAATTAATTTATTTTTATAACATTTGTTTATTATAAAGAATAGTGAAACAAATAAAAAAAAGTATAAGGAACAAAGTAAAGAACTGATCTCTAATTCCACTGAAACGAGAAACAACTACTTTGTCTTAACAAACATCTACCATTTCAACTCTGAAACTCCTTTAGTGACCAAGAAAAGGCAACTCCATTAATATTTGACTTAAGTACTTAGGAGAAGTTTGCTGTTGGATCTATTCTATTTCCTGAGAACAGAGTCAGGACAAGAGGGCTCAGCTGAGGTGGGCACAGTGGTTGGTCTGGACATATCTCTGAGAAAGAAGCTACCAAATGCTCGTCCAATGGTGGGGTGTAGCTACTATTCTATGAAGGCTCCCCACAGGCTGCCAAATGCTCCCCCCCATCCAGCTTGTGGCTTAGAGGCACCTCTCTCACCAGAGAATGGTTTTATTTCCCCAACAGTCTTTCTATAACTCCCCAGGGGAGGAAAAAATGACCAACAAACTAAGTTACTTCTCTCCATATCTATTTATTGATGTGAGGGCTTGGGATTTTGTAGCTCTCTGGGGTAACCTGTGAGGTTTTGTGGGACTATGTGGGCAAGCCTGTGTGAAGGCCAGCACAGTTCTGCTGTAGTCCAGAATTTTCTTTTTCTTTCTCTAGGCATTATTTTCTGAAGTGGTTGTCTTAGATTGTGGCTTTTTGTGATGGTTTTAGTTTTTTTCATTGCTATTAGCTAATTTTTGTTCAAAACTTTAAACCAGTTTTTCTTTATTTCATTGTATTCAGTTAGAAGGAGAGGGAGAGGGGAAGGAGAAGGAGAGGGAGAGGCAGAAGGAGAGGAAGAGGAAGAAAGAGAGGGAGAGGGAGAGGGGGAGAGAGATAGAGAATACTAGTCATTTTATCCCAGAAATCCTGTTGGCAGATTTGTCCGCTAAACTTTGTTGAATTTGGAATTCTCACTAGCCCATTCCCAATCTTCCCGCACAGACAAGCTCTGCGTGTTTGAGGATAAACACTGTTGGTTGGGGTTTTGAGCAGGCAGCATGACTTCTCTCCTTTGCTACACAGTATCAGCTAAGTGTTTTCTTGAAAGAGATGCACATTAATAGTCTTTAAAGCACCATTTCCTGCTTTTCTCATGCTTAAGTAATGCTTTTGGTAAACCTCTCCATTAAGTGTGTTCCTTTACATTTACCGACGTATTTATTCTTTAGCTGAGTTTTGCTTTCTAACTGTGGAAGTAATGGCAATTTTCAAAATTATCTTTTATTTGTGAAAATAATGAAGTAGTAGGCTTTAGTCTTTTGAGTATGTTTTATTGAACTTTATATCAGAACTTCAGTGGGAAATCCAGCACTTCATTATTTTGTTTAAATTTTAGAAAGTCTTAATCTAATAAGAAGACAAGTCTTGGGCTGTGGTCTATTTGCATTTACACAACATTAAGTCTCATGGAAAGCAGTGTAACACTCAATGGTCCCGTGCACATGTACTGATTTTTAAAAAAAGCCCAGAATTTGATTTACTAAATGAGGAATATGTTAAAGAGATACACTGGATTTTAAAATTATTAGAATTGTTTCTAGGATGGTTTTTCAGTCTCATCCTTTTTCTTCTTCTAGAGATTTAGGTGCATTCATTCTGTCCTGTTAGGCAATTATATTCAGTTCACATGATCAGCTGTGCAGTGGCATACATCTTAAGTTACCAGTGGATTTCTCTAAGAGCTTTTCTGCTTTTCTTTGTCCCCCATACTCTGTGTAACAATTAATTAGGTCATCTTTAAAAATAGATGCTGGTGGCTAAACTCAGCATATGCTTAGACGGTGTTTCCTGTCTATTAATTTTCTGTTTTCACAAGTACTTTAAGCTTGCATCTAATTATCAAACAATGACTAAAAGGCTTAACTTAGATAAGTAATTTTAGATGAGAAAGACCTGTTTGCAGATCATATCTACTGTTATTAGCGCACAGAAATAACCTGAAGAATTCCCAAGAGAATCAAAGGCAAAGCCTTCATTGTCCTACATGCAAGAAAGCAAGCATCAGCATTATTTTATCTACTGAAGAGCATACTCTTGGCATGTTTGGGGACCTGGATAACATGCTTGGAAAGCTTCCTAAGCTGTTGGATTAGCTAGGTGAGAACCTTTTAGGAGGCAAAGACAGAGTGGGAATAGTTAGTTGTTTAGTGCCCCTTCTACAGATACAGGGCAGTGAAATGACAGGGAGAGCATACTTAATTTCTGTTTCTTTTGTATTGGTGTTGTTATGGGTGGGTTGTCTGTCACATGTTGGAACCGGATACCCAATGTGGCTGTCCTAGGAAGTAAGGCATTTGAGAGCATGAGTAGGTCACGAGGTTATAAACTCAAGCACGTTGTCTTGTCCCTTTTTTATCATGGGAGGGCACAGCATCCCGGCACAATCTTTGCAGCAGGAAGGGAGCTCTGAGCCAATGCTGCCTCTGCAAGTACTGGTTTGAAGGATTCTACACGAGCAGTGGGTGCTAAGATGTGTGCAATGTTGTATTTCCAGTTAAGAGTCTGGACAATCACTGGATTCCTAAGTTCATGCTGCCTCCACTAACAACAAGACAAGCAAACAGGGCAGTGTCCTCTGTTTAAACCAGGAAAGACAATTTGTGAGCAGTTTCATGGTGAGACAGTTCTGAGTGTTGTCCCACTCTTCCTTGTAGGTCCATGACATGTCAGTGCATACTCATGAAATGGACTGACAGCATGTCTTCAAGTACCAATTTTAGATCTGATATATCTGACCAAATTTGTGTCCATTCGTCTGAAGTCTTTAGTTGCTATGACAATCCTTTTTTTTCCCTTCTATACATACCAGTTCATGCCAATAAAATTCCTATTTTCAGTTTCCAATAATCTGTCATGGTGTTGTTTGCTTCTTTTAATTAGACTCAGGCAATGAGAGTCCAACAAATGCCTCTTTGTCCAGAGCACACTGCTGTCATTGGTGGGCACACAACCCTGTACTCATGTTCTTTCTCTTTCACTTTTCCTGATTCTAATTCCTTCTCCTCCTTAGCAGTCGCTCTGGTGTCTTTGATGCACTGTTTTAAATCTGTGTGCATATCCTTATGAAGTCTTGCTAAGTTTTCTACGTGAATGTATCTTTAATTTACATCAGTAGTATTGTATCAGCAATTGTACTTTCTCCTCTGCTTATATTCCTTAGCTCCATCTCAGCAGCTGGATGTACCATAAATGCTTGTCTGGGCCACAGACAACATAGTTTTCTCACTCAAGCTGCAAGCTCCTTACAGGTTGGCTGTGGCTTTTCCAAACTTAGAAGTTACTAAACCTTCCATGAATCTTGTTGTGGAACATATTAATATAGGAAAACACATATTATTATATTACAGCTTTGTTTACACTTACATTTTAGCAACTATATTTCAATATAAGCTGCTCTATTTATAATCCTATGCTCTATTGTGTGTGTGCGGGCGCGCGTGTGTGTGTGTGTGTGTGTGTGTGTGTGTGTGTGTGTGTGTGTGTGTTTATGAAACCAAGATGGCCCCAAACTTACAGTCCTCTGGCTTATCCCTCTAAGAGCTAATGCATCAACTGGATTTTATTTTATTTTTTACTATTTATTTATTATGTACATTCTATCTATTATGTGCATGTATATGTGTGTGTATATGTACAGTTACATGTATGTGTATGCATACATTTACATGTATTTGTCTTTCTTTTATATGTATGTGTATGGCACATGTTTGCAGGTCTATACAGAGGCCAGAAGAGAACACTGGATCCCCAGGCAGTGAAGTTATAGGCAATTGTGAGCTACCTAATGTGGGAGCTGGGAACTGGATCAAGTCCTCTCTGGAAGAGCAGTAATGGTTAACCTCTAAGCCATCTCTCTAGCCCATCATCAGGCTTTTAATCCTTTGTATCCTGTGTTGTGAGTTTTAAAACAGTATTTTAGAATGAGTTCACAGTATTCACCAGACTGCCAAAATGGTTCATGGCACCAAGAAAAACCTCGGTTTAAAACACTTGTTCTTAATAATATTTGGAATTCATTATTATATATATTTTACCTGCTTTATCTTTTTCTCCTTTTCCTGTGTCTCTTCTCTTTTTCTTTTCTCCTTTCCTTATATTTTCTCTTTTTCTTTATCTTCTGCCCTTCCCCTCATTTTCCCCTCCATTTAAAAGTCTTTTTATCCATGGCCATTTATCGCTCTTTAATTCATAGACATATCCGGTAATGGTTCTTCCACTGTGGGCTTCCTCCTTTCTCTTCGATGAGTCCCTTGTTAAAAAGACACGGATGCATGAACACCACACATTGTAACTCTTATACTTCACCTCTGTTTTTATCTCTCGGTCTTTTATGGGAGCGTGCCTGGATTTGATTTTCCATTGACTACATTTTTCTTCATCTGTACACACTCTGCTTATCATTCTCTCTGTGGAGTGGTTCCAACTGTGTTTCTCACATCTAGAGTTTCTGTTAGTTCTTAAGAACTACTTCCCCATTCTTCATGGACTGATTTCCTATCCTCTCACTTTGATGGCATTTTGCCCATTTTTACTCTGTACTTTTATTTTCCATTAGTTCTGATTTATTGGGTATAGGCTGTTCAGCGTATTGTCTTTGTACCTGACTGCAGCTCTACTGTTTAGGATATCAGTCCTATAGAGCATGGTCAAGCCAGTCCTAGCCTGTGCCACTCTGATATAAGAGAAGAATGAAGTTGTTCTCCAGGATAGAGAGGTCATTACACTGAGACCTAGACCAAGCTTTGTACTTGCTGCCCCTTTCACTAAGTAACCACCTGTGAGCAAAACTCTCTTTACACCTACTCCACACCATTCTGTTTTTAGTCATTTCTATTTGACTGCTAGATTTTGAGCTTGTGCTTTGGATCAGTCTTGGAGCAAGACAGTCAGGATAATCCTTTCTAATATAGGCCCCACTTCAGCTCTGAGTGGAACTTACCACCATTACAGAAATACACTTACACTACCAGTCTACCAAGGGGTAAGAGGGCAAGAGGATTCCACAGAGAGCAAAGAGCTCAAATCAGAAATGCACACACAGCCCAGATGTCCCCGTATGGCTCCTGCTTCCTTCACTCTGAGGCCATTTCCCTCCCATACTGATCACTAGCCATCCGTTTCTGCTTAATGCTTCTTCACAGTCTGTACATTAGGTTTTCATGGCTTCTTGAGAATTGGACCAAGGAAGAAGGATTTTGAGAGCATTTTTATAGTAGAAGAACTACTTTTTAAGTTCATGCATAATAATCACTATATTTGAACAAATATTTCACCACTCACTTGCATATATGTGCTGGTATATGATCTTGTCAATGAGAGAGGGAAAGGATATCAGCCAATGGCTCCTTTACCTCTCAGAAATTCCTTTTAAGAGAACCCTATACACATAAGTGATCCATGAGAGTTAACCTCGCTTTGTAACACTGGGAACTTGGGTCAGGGAACATCAGTCAGTGAGGAGGGTCCTCAGTGCCCAGTTTTTTCCCATTCTTCTGTGTGCTGAGATAGGAGTACACCGTTCTGGTTCCCATGGTAACATGGGAAGAGAGTCTCTGGTTTTCTTTCAAGTATACAGAATCAAAATTAAGTTGAAATGAACCTAAGAAGGTAAAACTTGTCTCTCTTATTTTCTTAAACAATGCTGATAAGGAGTTGCAGGTTGCATATATGCACATTTTAGTTGACTGATGGATTGAGACAGAGAGTCTCATATAGCCCAGTCAGGCCTTGAACTTGCTATGTAGTAGCCGGTGAACTTCTGGTCCTAGTGCCTTTACTTCTCGAGGGCTGGGATATAGGTGTGTGACACCACAGCTGCTTTTAGATATGGTGCTGGGCATTGTACTTGGGGATTTGTGCATGCTAAGGAAGCACTGAATCAGTGGAACTATATTTCTAGTCTTCTGTATACTTTAAAATATATTTATTAAGTGGAGTTTTGAGGTCTTCACTCAGAAAAACTTGTGAGTAAAACTGTTTTGACTCAAACTTGTTAGTTTCAGCAAAGTTCTTTTTGTTTTTTTCCTTTTACTTCCTACATGATTCAAAAGTGCTCCTCATTATCAAACCTCTACTTCAGTCTGATTGGTATAGATAGGGTAGAAAAACATTCTGGTCACAGATATCCACTCCCCTTGACCTTCTTCATGTACTGAGTCATCAGTTTAGAAGTTCTTTTATTTTAAATGATCGACAATGGGTGATATAGGATGTATTGAAGGAAGAAGATTTAGTTTTATGAAAACAGATTCTCCCAGACAAATGGAGCTGTGATTTTCAAAGGATATAAAAGCACCATACTGAGTTAGTTCAGACCAAAGTGAAGGTATCCTGCTCCTGCAACAGCTATTCTAAAGAGGCAGGGGGTGCTTTATGGATAATCATGGAGTGGGGCTCCCTGCTGGCAAGGCAAATGGCTCTAATTTGTACTTAGTGACATGTCGGAACCATCATCCTAGATTATAGCTAAGGCTTTCTTGGGACCTTACTAATATTTTCAAGTCAGTATCAAGTCTCAGAATAAGAGTCCCATGTCTGACTCCTGCTGTGGAAAGAGGCACTCTCATTTATTTATTCTAAAGTTATATATTTTTTTCAGGCCCTAAATCCCAACATTTCCCCATTTGGTGGAGTATAGTCTCATTTCCATAACCAGCCAGGCCTTTTGTAATATTTTACAGCCATTGAAATAATATGAACCTTGAATATATCTAGACTATTTCACTTAACTGATAGGACAAATAATGAGGATTTATTTAAATTATTTTCTCTCAAGAGTTTCATTCAAACTCAAGTAGTGTATACATAGTGTGTACCCTGAAAACAATTTGGCTTATGATTTAAAAAAAAAAAGAAAATGGCAAAATGGACTGATCCCTAGGAGTCATTTGTCTGCAAAGCAGAAAAATTCAATTTGATAAACACACCTTGAATGTTTATGATTTGCTGGTTGTTCTCAAGTTACATGAAGATAGGGTTGAAATACACATGTCTTCTTTTATGCCTAAAGATGCATTCAGTACAAAATAGGGGTAGGCTTCTTTACTTGGAGGGGCAGGGTGAACTGTACAGGAAAGGAGCCACCTCAGAAGGAAGTGCGTGCATGCAGGGTTGGGAGGTGTTTATAATTGGTATGATGAGCAGAGAAAGGTCTCATAGTGAGAAGAAAATTTCCCTACAGAGCTCAGAATTAAAGGCAATACGCAGTGTTCTAAACTAGGAAGTAATTTGTAATAGCTGGAGCATAAGGTGTTGGGATGGAAGAGGGAAATGGAGCTGGAGGTAGAGGCAGGTGGAAGACAACAGCTGGGTTCTGAGGAAAGCGGGGTGCATCTGTCCTATGTCAATGTAGAGTCCAGGCATCAGAGTTTCCTTTGAGCACATGTTGGACATCACTCTCAATTTCATTTTGTAACTTGAAAGTTCTAGCATATGTAGCATGAATTGTTAGAAGGACTTATTAATAAAACAAACCTGGAGCCAGGTATTGGGGTGAACGCTGAAAGATCAGAGAAGCAGAACAAGCCATAGCTACCTCACCTTGCCAATTCCTCAGCTGATCCTGTTTCCTCAGACTGGTTGCCTCTCAGCTGAACTGTGCTGCTCAAAAGCCTAAAAGCTTAACCTGCTATAGTTCCTCATCTTCGAGCCTTAAATACCTTTCTGCTTCCTGCCGTCACTTCCTGGGATTAAAGGCTCTTGTTACCACACCTGGCTGTTTCCAGCGTGGCCTTGAACTCACAGAGATCCAGGCGGATCTCTGCCATTTTCTGGCCTCTATATCTAGTGTCTATTCTGTTCTCTGACCCTAGATAAGTTTATTACAGTGCACAATATTTTGAGGAACACAATATCACCACAAGCATACCTTTAGTAAGTGTGTATACTCAGACAATTCAGGCGTTTGTTATTTTTAAATGAATTCTTGATGTTCCTCTGTTTCCCATTGACTTACTGGATTGCCAACTTCTCTTTCAGATCACCATTCTTGCCTGAGAGTCTTCTCTCTTACATCTTTCTTCCATTTCACAGAGAAATAGAAGATTCATGATCCAAACTATCTCAACATCTGCCAAATATACTCCAGGCAAACTCACCTCCTAGGAGGGACACCAGCCAAACTCATCAGGTGTCCCTCCTAAGAGTGTCTGGCAGTTGTTTGGATTTATTCCTCTCTCTCATCCTCATAGTCCCTGTAGTATGAGTTTTTATTTGTTAATTTCCTTAGAGAATTTTTTGTCTCTTCTTCTTCTTCTTCTTCTTCTTCTTCTTCTTCTTCTTCTTCTTCTTCTTCTTCTTCTTCTTCTCCTCCTCCTCCTCCTCCTCCTCCTCCTCCTCCTCCTCCTCATCATCATCATCCTCCTCCTTTTCCAGAGACATTAAGATTGCATGAGCACTGTCTTTGCCTAACACTTGGTTAGTAGTAACTTTTTGCCTGCAGAAGTGCCTCTAATAGTCGTGAAATACATCTTTCTTATGGACTATAAATAAAATGAGCCTCACACTTCATTAACGAATCCTTCCTCTTCACATCCCAAGTGATCCAAATGCTAAAGATACAGTATTTCACAGCAGGTTGTGCGACCTTTTATGTAATATACCCTGTAAGTGGGTTATGGTCTTGTGATTAATGTGGCCTGATGTTCACATTGAGAAAATGGGAGTGTTAACTGGCTTAAGAAACCCAAGAGCCTCAAGGATGCATGCAAATAAGATTGACTAATTATTTTATTCTACGAATGGGATGTTTATAATTTAATTTTGACTGACAAATGGTTCCAAATTGTGAAGAACATAAGCAGCCTATGATGGTTAATGCTAACTTCTATGATACATGTCTGAAAGATACATTTATTCATGATTTTCCTTTTGGCAGATTTCCTTGGAGATCTTTGACTCATTTTCTCCAAATGTCATCAGATGTGCTTCTGATTTAAAGGAAGGATTTCTCCCTCAGAAATACCTGTAGTCTATGAAAAGAGCTCAAAGCAAATTTGTAAAGGAAACAGCCACCCAAGGGTGTATTAGGGCAGATTTCCCCAGAATCAGTTATTGATTACCCTGGAGTTTGATTCTGAGGATGGACTGAGGTGAGACCAGATTTAATTGGGATCTTCCTGGAATCTACAGTCTAGGCCTAGTGGGTTTGCAGGCAGGATGAAGTTGTTAAAGGGGTTGGTAGAGTATTTCCTTCACTCATGATATTTAGATTTGTAAACTTTGTCCAGATCCTTCATGTCATTTATTGTCTCTGCTCTATTTTATCACCCTCACTTGTCATCACCATCACCATTACCATCATCCTCTCTGCTGTGTTTTGGATCTACCACACCCAGGGCTTTATTGCAATTGTTGCTTACCCAGAGGCCAGGCCCTGCAAAGTGCGTGCTACTTTACAGTTAGTTCATTTTCTATTCAGCAAGTGATAAAACCGGCATGGGAACTCATCTGCTAGCACCTGCTCTGTCCCCTCCCCCAGTCCCGCCATACAAGTCCCTATACTTGTAGCTGCCATACCATCACTTTTTTTCTGTAAGGTGACAGGAAGTGGAGGAGAGATAGCAGTTTCCCTGTTCTCAAGCTTAAAATTAAACATGAAAATTCAACCATTAGCAAGTGAGAAGAAGTGAGCATAATGTTAAATTGGCTTAGGTATGTACATGCCGTATTAAAATAGTCTCTGAGCTGCAAAATTAAAGAGAAACATGAGAAACTCAGAACATAAAATGTAACTTATATTTAATACATTCAAGAGAAGGAAAGTATAACATCTGGCTTTCTAAAGACCTCTCAAGGTATAAGACATCCCTTCTTTAGACTTCTACTCTGCAAACTAAATAGAAACAGCTGTTTCTGTCCGTGCTTCCTAGACATTGTGTCACACTGAAGAGCCTTTGCTCTATAATTCTCTGCAAACACACAGGCTCAATATTTGATGAGTCTCAATGCTTATTTTCTTAAAAGGCCAATAGAGAGCCATAAACCGAGAGACATAAGGACTATGCAGTGAGGATGTGAGGGACGGTGGGAGCATGCAATGGAACAACCCCCAGAAGATCACCTGATTATTTACTATTGAAAATGTTCATGCCCCCCTTAGTCTGATGTGACTTTCACAGCTTCCTGCAGCTAGATTTTGGCATCATTTTCTTTTATGACACAAACATATAATTGAAAGGGAAGAATGATCCTCAGATAGAAGACGGAGGTTCTTGGCAGACCTCTGGAAGAGATAAGCAAGACATTCACTTGCAGATGGGAGATTTATGGGGGTGTTTTTTCTATCTACTTAGGGGAAAACAGAGCCCTTGGGTGGCTGAGTTTATTATAGATGAGATTTCCTCTAGGAAAGTTGAGTTTGGAGGAGGATATGGGGTAGCACATCCCCTAGGACTGAAGTAGAGCCCACAGGCAGGTCAGGAGGACAAGGGAATATGGAGTTTCAGAGCTTTCCCAAGGAGACCTGACCTCCCACAATGTCCTTGTACAACAATGAGCCAGGTGGCTGTACACTTTGCCATGCAAGCATATGCTATTCCCCAAGGAGGGAAAAATGTTTCATTTTTGCTAACCCTTGGTATTAATTCTAATGTATAGCACATATCAACTAGGGAAATCACAGTGTTAAGACAGCATTTTTCAGTGCTAGCCTTCTTAAATTCATGGCAAGGGCAATCTTGCTTTTGAAGCTGGGTCTGCTTGTGTCAGACATGGATATTCAGTAGCACCCTGAGAGTATTAACTCTGGACTTTGTGAAACCAGTCAAAGGGGCATATCTGCTAATGTCTGAGTCCACACTGTGATGAGACCCACATGCATAGCTCCAGATCAGCAGAACATGGGATAAAGGAGGGCTCAGGTGAGTTCACATCACATGTCATAACTTTCAGTAGTATGCTTTGCTATGAACTTCCAAATCTTTCTTCTTTTTCAGTTACTTCATGTCTTTTATCGCCATAGCATGAAGGACACAGGTGCCACATCCAGCCCTAGGTCAGCATTACTAAGTGTAAGGGACCCTGAAGGGCTCTGACTGTTGTTTTCCTACCCAGACGGCAGGCATCCTGTTGCCATTGATTTCTTTGTCCCTCTGACAAGCCTCGTTGTCCTCTGAGCCCTCTTGTACGCTCCTTTGCTTTTGTCTCATGTCTGAGGACTTTTCCAGTTTTAGGGACATTTTTAGACTACTGCAATTCATCCTTAGTCCAGGACCAGATTTTTAGCTTTTTTTTTTTTTCTTTTTTCATCTGGTAAATGGGTTGTTTTATCTTATCTAAGCCTTCTGTGTCATCTCCATTCCTTTCTTGGTTTACTGAAAGAAGGAAAAGATAATTTTATTTATTTCATGTATTTGTTTAAACAGATTTTATTGTTTGTATTTAAAGTATGTTACAGTGTAAGAGTTACTGCAGTGAAGCAAATGGGCATTTCCATTATCACATAGTTAACGTGTCTTTTGGTAAGAGCAGTTGAAATGTACTCAGAGGCCACATAGTCACCATGTCTTGTAGTAAGAGCAGTTGAAATGTACTCAGAGGCCACATAGTTACCATGTCTTGTAGTAAGAACAGTTCAAATGTACTCATTACCTCTGAGCCATGAGCCTTCCTCTGTTTGGCCTGAGGTTTGCTTGTGGGCCAGGTTGAAATTGTGAGTCTTTTCAAGCTATCCTTATGGAATCTATATTGCTTCCAGGAATTTTCCTGCAAGGGTCCACAGAGCCACAAGCCTGCTCTCTACTGTCTTGATGAAAAGAGTATCGCCCTAGAATTCTGTGTTAAGATTCCTCTCAAGGACCTGCATGCTTTTTCTTTATTGTTCCAGAATATGAAATGTAACTGAGAGGCTTGCTATCCTCTGAGACTCATCTATTGCAATTAAAACATGATTAAATCAGAGCAATGGATCAATAACTTTTTAAATTTACAGATATTGCTTATTAAGTAATAACAGGAGGATTGTCTTTCAGAAATGATTTCTCATTGTTTTCATCTATTTTTAAAAAACATTTTGTTTTTTATTTATGTGTATGTGTCTGAGTACTACATGTATGTGGATGCCCTCAGAGCCCAGTAGAGGGTGTTGGATCTCCTGGAACTGTAGTTAAGGAACTGTGATCTTCCAGATGTGGGCCCTGGGATTGACCTCAGGCTCTCTAGAAGAGCAGCAAGTGTTCTTAACTGCTGAGCCTCTCCAGTTTTTGGACATTTTTTTCTTGATACCCCTGAGGCCTGGTCCTCATACCCTCTCCTGTCCCTGGCTTTTCAAGACAGGGTTTCTCTGTGTAGCTTTGCGCCTTTCCTGGATCTCGCTTGGTAGCCCAGGCTGGCCTTGAACTCACAAAGATCCCCCTGGCTCTGCCTCCTGAGTGCTGGGATTAAAGGTGTGCGCCACCACCGCCCGGCTTATTTTTATTATTTTATTTTAAGAAGGGTTCCCATTAAGATATAGAGGACCATTTAGATTCAAATGTCAGACAGACAACAAACAGCCGTCTAGTATAAATACGTTTTGTGCATCGCAGAGAAAACCAAAACACGCCTTTTTTTGTTTGGCTAAATATGGCAACCCTCAGAGCACAGCTTGTTCTGCTTTTCTGACAGCACAGCAACTGTTAATATCTTAGGCATCATTTTTCATCCTTTCATACCACTTGTCTTCAAAACATTGAGTAGAAATATTTGCTTTAAGAAGTAATGTGGATTATGCATAATTTTACATTGAAAAATTAATAATGCCTCTTGACATGATTCAGCACCCCTGCTGTGTTACAAGGCTAGAGACAGGTGTTCCCAAGATTTGGTGACATGAAAACTGGGGTACCTAAGCTTGGTAAACTGCTTGCTCGGGTCTAATAACTAACCATGTATCTAATTGGAGAGCCAAGTCCTTACGCAGTTTAACACTATGGTTTTCCACAAGAACACACAAATGCCTGAAACATGCATGCTATGCAGCGATACTATTGTTTGCATGCTCTAGGAAGGGAAGAAGGCTTATAACATTGAGAAATGGAGCTTGCAAAACCAATTTATAGGCATGACATCATAACCAGGAAAGTACACGAAAGGGAAATGTTTCTGAGCCTGGGTAGTTTGAGGTCACTGTTTTTGCAAGGAGGAATATTTAACTAGAATCCAATTTAGCAATAATTTCGATCAGGCCATTTACAGTTGGGAAAATTAATGAAAATGTCATCTGTTTAATTACTGTTTGTTACCCTTAATTAAAATGTTAATTGAGTACATTTGTGTGTACAACATACTTAATGTGTTTACTTTTGACAAAGGAAGCGACAGTGCATTTTACCTTCTGTAGACAACTGTTTATTGTCCACTTCAACATTTTGCAGAAAAGATGAATATATTTAGGGGTTTTAAGATTGGCGTTTGAAAAGTCATTTTCCTGCTAGGGCTGAAGGTAGCAGATATGAAGAAAATCAGCTCTTTAATCAGCAGAGAGGAAATCTACCGGAAATGGGCATTTTTTTGACTTGTATTTGCATATGAGAAAAAGGACAAAAATTAATCAGCTGTAAAATGTCCATTTAGGATGACATTTGTAAGTAAAGAAATTGATTATGGAGAGATGCATTTTAAACACAGGCTGGCTCCTAACAGCGGAGATTGGAGGATAATGAGAACCTTTGTGCTCTTTTATAGCGATGTGATTTTGACCTTTTCATTTGACCAACATTTGAAATAGTTGTTTAAAACAACATGGAGACCTATGCTTCAAAAGTGGTTCTAATTCGTTTAGGAGGATGGCCATGATTTCTCTTTTCCACACAGACTGACCCGTGTTCAGCAAGTAAGCTGTTTTTCTTCTGAAAGGCAAAAATATATCACATATCAGCATAAAAACAAAATGGTTCCTTTTCAAATAATTTATGAAGTGTAATGCTTTCCAAAAACAGCATCAGCCAGCCAGCAGCTTCCACTGCGCAGGATCCATCAGCAAGCCCAGCAGCTGAGGAGCACGGAGACGGATGATGGAATAGACATACTTCTCCGCTGTTCCAGAGCTTCACGCTTAAAAGTTTCTTCTGTCACTGAAATCACTCTTGTTTTTCTTATTGAGACAGTCCCAGACTAGTTTGCTACAAAAAGATGAGTGAGTGCACACGGGGAAGCAATAATCATGAGAATAATAAAGCAACTTTTCTTCTAAGTTCTCACTGAGTCATCAAGCAATCCTGTGGGTAAATACTAGCATGATTCCCATTATACAGATGAAGAAACTGAGGTGTAGCCTTTGCCAGGCTACACAGCTAATAAGCAGTGGGGATAGAGTCAAGACAAGACATTTTAGACTCAGAGTCTATCCTGTTTTTTTTTTTTTCCCTGTCTCTCTGTGATGATTGAAAAGATCAAGTTCAACACAAAAATGTGTTGAACAATCACATCTCAACCTACTGTGGCAACTGTAGAAGGTGCTTGTGTTAACACTTCAGCTTTGACTTAATAGCTTATTTATTTATAGTCTTTTAATGACCATTAACATATTAAAGGAAGATTAACAACAGGCAGGGAAGCATATGCTTGTAAAATAAGGTTTTTTCTTTTTTTAGGATATTTGATCATTTTTTTCATACTTCATAAACAGTCTCTTCATGGCAAATACATTTGTGGAGCTACTTGGCATCTTAGTTCTGCCCCTTGCTTGCTGTATGATCATGAACAACTTATTTAATCTCAATCAACTTTCCTGTCTTCTTTTAGAAAGTGAAGATGATAATTTGTCCCTCACAGGGGTGTCAGTGGCTTAAGGACACAGCAGAATGTCAAATGCATCCTTGAAGAGTCCTGTCTCAGGTCACACTGCTAAGTATTTTCTTTCAATTTTTACCCTAAGACTTTACTTAGCAGGTCTCCTGGGGGAAAGCATCCCTTCCATAGACTCCATGGGAAGAATAGCTAAGACAGCTTGGTCTCCAGCCACAACCATCTGCCTGCTCTTATGCACAACTGCATTCCCAGCCAAACACCTTCAGATGACTTGGCTGTGGCCACTTTGCTGGCAGGTCTTGAAGATACTTCTCTATTTTGACTTAGCAGTCAGCAGTTTTCCAACCCCCCTGTCCCTTCTCTTGACCCTTCCCACTAGATCTCTAACATAGCTGAAATCTTTCGTTCAGGGCCACCTTGCCACTGAGATGATCTTCCCACGTTCATATTTCATCTGTAACTGACCTGCCTCTAAAGGTAAAATAGAAAACTGAGAGAACTGGTGGTTTTTTCCTGTTTAATTTCTTGCCTGTAGATTACAATAGAGATTAAAGTTATGATAGGTACTGTACCATCAATAGACAGATTGTGATGATGGGCACGTGCGGGAGCTGTACCACTTATGAGCTGCATGAACACGTCTTTACGTTGAAAACTGAATTATCGAGTCAGACATTAGTTAGTGCCTACTGGGATATCTCTGAAGAGATTTAGGGACAATGTATGTGGTTATGTACTTTAACTTGCCTAAGAGAATAGTTGATCACAATTTAGATGGTTTGCCTGTAACTAGCACTGGGTATTTATTTGAAATTATGATTGAAGTTCTCCATCTGTTACACTATTAAAAATATTTACTAAGAGCTGCTCCACTTTGCGAATTTCTATTCCAACAGCCTTGTCATCAACTGGCATTATAGAAAACAGATCATCAAGGAGGAAGATTCAGGAGAGTGTGGCTTCAAGGAGCTTTTTCTTGAAGATGGGTTTAGAAAGGGACAGGGGACGTGATGTGAGTTGTTTTACCACATCATCCTTGCTCAGGGTTTTCTACAATGAGAAGGCAATTATTGGTAAAAGTCTCCCCACAATAGGTGTTGGAGAGAATGCACGGCATTGTTTTTTAAACTGTGAAATGCTAGGAAGTACATTTTACATTGTTATGTATATTGTATTAGGCGTCATAAACTTTTGAATTTTGATCTATTGTTGCACATGATATCCAAGTGTTTAAAGATCCTGATATGTGATAGGTACTGAGTATGCACGCTTGTCCGTATTTATGTGTATACATATGCATGTGTGTGTTGTCTATCTAATCTATATGGAAAAAGTTTCATCATACATCCTTTAACTTACAATACATCCTGGATTTTTGTTCCATTCCACAAAAGGAAAAGATTACAGTTAAGGCTTACTACATTAATTTTAGTACCCTCATTGGGCATAGTACCTTAGCAGGGCATGACTTCAAGTTCTTCGAATTGTGAGCTGCATTTTAAAAAGTGCACTGGGAATGATTGGCTTTATGTGTAAATTGGCTTGTGTCACTGGGACTTCAGTGCCTAGTTCAGCTTGGATGTTTCCCAGTCCATGCTCTACCTGGGTACCCACAGTACTTTAGCCATGTGCATGCTGGGAAGGTAAGTCAATTTATGTGGGGTATTTGTTCAACTTCTTGAAAGTTCTAAACACATAGGCTACCCCTTTAGTTCTCTGTTTTTTGTGAATCCCCAATGTAACAATCAATTGTTGGGTAGTACTTGATTCTAACCAGGTGTTGTCTGGCATTATCTTCCAAGCATAGGAGCCATCATTTTCATTAGAACAGCTGTGATTGCATTTAAGAGACCCTCAATATTAGGCTTGTTGACAGTTGATGTTTCTTCATAGAATGGAAAGTATGGGGAGGGTCATTAACCTGATCTCAATTACCCCTGTTTATGCTGTCCAGCTAGATGAATATACTTCTGTCCTAACTGCCCAAAGCCTTGTGACCTTGAGATGTGCTAGGGTACGTGTATAGCTTGTGCAATGTTTGCTGAAGAAGGAGCTCCACCTGTGCAGCTGTAGGGAAGTTGTAATCCATGCTGGGTGAGACTTTCTGTTTTTTTTTTTTTTTTTTTTTGGGTCACCCACACTCCTGTAAGTAACCCTTATCTGTGCTCTGTAAGTCAAGCAAGATCATTGTCTTACTGAGTCACATGCAGGTGGTGTCAGGTTTGATGGTAGTGCTCTGTAAGGTGTGTATACACATTTGTATATGTTTCCCTGGGACAAGAATTCCTGAAACACCAGGGTCTATACCATGTTAGAATGGTGTAGATCCTGCTTTCCATTGAAGGCAGAAGATTAGAGAAAAGTATGCCCCGTTAAAACACTTTCTATAATGAGGTTTTCAGTCATGGAGATGTTGAAATGAAAATTAACTAAAGTAGATCTTAAGACTCAGTCTTTCTGTTTCTAATTTCCTTCTGAGTTATCTGTTCTTAAATTTTATACTCTGTGTAGGTCGGAAGAAAAAAAGAGGATGAAGTAGAGAAATTGATGCAATAAAGTCCTTTGGTAGGTGTGAGAATTGCAATACTCTGTCATTTGCTGAGGAAATAATGTGAGAGTAGAAAGGATTATGGAGTCAAATATTACATCCACTGTGTGGGGGACTGGAGACCCTGTTCCTGTTGATTTTCTGATCTTCATCCCTATATGGACCATATAACTGAGAGGGAATAATGGTTACTCTTAATTTTTGAGTAAAATAATTAGAAACGCTTATTGAATATTAAGTGTAGCATCCTGGGTAGATCTAAGAGTGGCTGCTTACTTAAGGTTCTATAGTAGGAGACCTGGAAACCCTGTAAATTACAGGTATGAGATCCATGACTAGGAGGAGGCAAGGTTACAGAAGGAAGCTGGCTGGTGTATGCTAGCAGGCTGCATGCTGGTGAGAAGTCAGCTGATAACCACCTACCTAATACAGCCATTGGCATCATATGGGTGTAACTCGGTTCAGTGACAGCCAGCTCTGAAGCAGGTGTTGTTAGCCTTCCAAGGGATAAACAAAACAACAGTGGTTGTACAATTCCACCAGCATGTAGACAGATACAAATTCTGCATTGGGGCTGACAGTGAAGTTCTGGGTCCTAGTCCTGGAGGTCCACGATATCATGAGACCAATTACAGAAATGTGGGGACAAGACATAAATTATCATCAGTGGGTGGCAAGTGGAGACTTTGTCTCCATTTCAGTGCACACACCTGTTTTCCAAAGCTGGGTCACAAGGATGTGATTTAATGACAAATAACAGGTACAACTTGACTGTGAATGTCAGGATATGGGACTAGACAAGACCAGATCAACCACTGGGAAAAGACGGTGTTGGGAGTGGATCTAAAGATGGGTAGAGTTTGGGACCTCATGTGCTCACAAAGGGAAAATAGAGAGATGGAAACTATCTGGAGCCTGGCAGTGAGAGAGACTACTTACCTTCATGAAGATCATTAAGGCCGGGCACTTGCAGTCCGAGTAAGTTATAATTATACCTTACAGGAACTTTAAAAAACAGTTGTTGCATAGTATAGAAGCATTGCATTTGTGTTTCTTTCTGGTTATTGCTTTAGTGGCTCTGTTATTCAAGGTAGCACCACACAGATATTACTATAGTATTTCAAGACACACCAACTCCTAAGTTCACCCAGTGGTTTTGATATATCCAGGCTACATTTTGCCATCTTTTTCCTATGGAAGGAAGGCCAGGTGACCCTTAGTAGATATTCAAAGTGTTCAAGGTTCTGAATAGCTTGGCATCTAAACCTGGTCCTGGTCCATAGGAGAGGCTTCTGGGTAACTCATCGATCAAGAAATTGGGAGAGCACACGGCTTTCACCACTCTTCACCTAATTTGGGTGAGTGAGTTAGAAGTCATCTCAGAGGCATAATTAAAATTTGTGGGCCTAGAGATCAGATTAGAGCCCCATTTATTATCATGGAAAGTGTTGGGCATGTGTCTTAATACCTTAGTGGCTCTTTTTCTTTTTTTTCAAATTGCCGTGAACATTACGCAGTACAAGTGGGTCATCTGGCAGAACACTAGTGTCAATAAAGTCACAACAAATACTGATTGCTTTAGTCGTTATCGCTGCTGTTGTTGGTCATATTGAGCCACCCATACTTTCAGATTTTCTTATTAAACACCGAGTGAGAGGATTTCTGGGTTTTAGAGAAGGGAGGTATGCTGGCTAGTTTAATGCCAACTTGACATAAACTGGAGTCATCTGAGAGGAAGGGCCTCAATTGAGAAAACATCTCCATAAGCTCATGCTGTAGGCAAGACCGAGGGCATTTTCTTAATGAATGACTGATGAGGGAGGTCTCAGCCCACTGTGTGTGCTTCCATCCCTAGGCTGGTGGTCCTGGGTTCTATAAGAAAGCAAGTGAGCAAGCCATGGGGAGCAAGCCAGTAAGTAGCATCCTTCCATAGCCTCTGCATCAGTTCCTACCTCTAGATTCCTGCCCTGTTTAAGTTCATGTCCTGACTTCCTCCAACAATGAATAGTAATGAGGGAACATAAGCCAAATAAACCCTCTCCTCCCCAAGTTGCTTTGGTTGTGGTATTTCATCACAGCAACAGTAACCCTGACTAAAGGAGAGTACTGGTTATTCTTCAGTGTCTTTCCTCACTAAATAAAAACTTTTTATTGCTTTGGTGTATGTCTATAGAAAGCACAAATTTTAGAATTTATGTTCATGTATGTCAAATTCCAAGAGGAAAGTGCTTTATTCACCCAAATATTATTATGAAATATAAATAAGTCAGTGCTGTGTCTAAATGCTGGCATTTAAATTCTGGCCCTAGGGTCAGTCAGATGGCTGTGGGGCCTTCATCATATTTATGAAAATGAAAAGATGTAAAGAAAATATGTCTGTTTGTTTCTATGCTAAATGTCTGGAGAGGTGTTTCTTATGTGAGGGCTACCTGAAGTTCTGGAGAAAACTCAAGACTCTAAGACCTGAGGGTGTATAAAATCTATTCAGGTTGCTAACTGATTTGACTCCCAGTAGGTATGTGCAGGAAATATTCAAGCCTCTGGGTATGCCAGCCAAATTATATAAATGTCAGAAATCAACATAGAGTAAGGAAAGATATTTCAGAAAGAGTGGAATGAGTGAGAAAAACCTCAGATAATTATTTGTTTGGAAAAGGTAGAGAGAGGGAGGGTCTTTTTCAGCTCTGTTCTGGAAGCATCATGAAAACTGAAATTGAGGATTGTAAGGTCATATCTGTGCATCTTGTCTGTGTCACACTTTGGGTAGAGGAGATATTCCCGAAGACACTGTGTAGGCAGGTTGAATGTTCCTTTTGCAAAAGGCTTTTGGATTTTAGGTTTCAAATTTTTTTATTTTTAATTATTTACATATATGTAATGATCAGGACCCAGTGGTAAATGTAAAATTCATTTATGTTTCATATGTACCCGACCCTGTAGCCTTAGGCTAACTTACACAATACTTGCAATGAATCTGCATTTCGACTGGGACTTACGGCATGAAGTCAAGTGTGAGACTTTTTACTAGGGCCATTCAGTGCTCAAAAAAAACCCATGTTTTCAAGCATTTGGGAATTAAGAGTTCTGGATTAAGGATTTTCACCCTGTGCTCAGGCTTGGCTTTGTTTCAGTGCAGGTTGAAGAGAGCTGGTTGTGTTAAGCAGTGTTGCTGACCTCTTGGTAGGACTGAAAATGAGGGTCTCTGTTTTAAAAGAAAAGTGAATTTAAATAACGAAGCACAAATTCTAACTTGAAACACCCCCATGGAATTTTTAATTTGGCAAACATGTTCTCATGCCTTTCCTTTTAAACAAGATTTATAAAAGGAGAAGATTGCCCAAAGGTAAAACACAGCTCTTTTTTTTCTTTCATTTTTTTTTTCAAATCTATAAAGTGATTGCATTTTGCATCAAAAAGCAACTCACCTGCTATTCAGGGCCTATAGTTCTGTCATTTAAAAAAAAATCTCAAAACAAGTTAAATTTTACAAAGGGGCCTAGACAAACTCAGCCATGATTAAACAATGTGGGAGTTATACACTTTAAACTTTAAGTAGAAAAACAACAGCTGACTGCCACAGCCAGGCAAGTCTCAGCCCACATATATTTAAAGTGGTAGGAGAAAACTTAATAGCTCGTGAGTGAAGGCTCTTCATTTTATTCTATGTGAGACACACATCTATCTGCCCATGGGAGGGGCAGTTGGTATCACTATTTGCAGGTTGGAATTGGTGCTTGCTCCTATGCCCTGTGTGATGTGCAACACCCCTAGGGTTACAGCATCCATTCGGGTTATACAGCTGCCGAAGGCATTGGCACCTCACACAGGAAGGAGGAGAAGGCAGAGCAGGTAAAGTCCAGTGTGGGAATTTGGGGGTCTAGTGACCACTCATCAATATGCTTTCACAGCTGCATTTCCTATGGAGTCTGACCTTTGACACTGTGCTAGAGACTTGATCGTGGTGTGTGTGTGTGTGTGTGTGTGTGTGTGTGTGTGTGCGCGCGCGCGCGCGCGTGCGCATGCACATGAACATATGCACAGATCTACACTGAAGATATGATGAAAATTATAATTGAAGGTAGTGCCACATTGTCTGTGTCCTGTTTGGGGCATAGCCTGTGGAGGGGGCCCTGGAGATGCCATAGGCTGAGTACTAGGAGCCAGAGGATCTCATATGTTTGCAGACTTTAGAATATTTTGCACATACATGATGAGATATCTTGGAGCTAGGACCCAAGTATAAAAAGAGGCCTACAACGTAGGATTTCTCTGTAATATAGTAGTATCACATATACTTTTATCAACATTTTAAAGAGGGGGAATCAGCAAAGCCTGGTACATTCAGTTGAGGCAGCCTCTTCCCCCATGCATCAAGGCTTTGCAAGGTGTCCCACCATAGGGAATGGGCTCCAAAAGGTCAACATGGGAAACCTTACCTTTTTGGAGGAGGGTGGGTTAGGAGTGGGGAAAGCTGGTGGTGGGGGAGTGGGAGGAGGGATGAGAGGGGAAATATGCGATTGGTATGTAAAATGAATAAAAAATTTCTTAATAAAGAAAAACATAAAAATGAGGGGAAATAAGTTTAAGTTATCTAACTTTATCCAAATAGCTATTTTATTAGTGATCTTACTTTTTATTTTTAAAATTTTTAGTGTGTGTGTGTGTGTGTGTGTGTGTGTGTGTGTGTGCGCGCACGCGCATGTTCATGTATGAGGATGCATCTGTACCGTGGCTCTTGTGTGTGCAGGTCAGTGGATAACCCAGGGTGTTGGTCCTTATAGTCCATTCTGTGGCATTGCCTCTCTGTTGTTTTCAGCGGCTACATACACTGTCCAGCTACTTCTTATCTTGCCACAGGGATCACAGATATATGTTACTACATCCAATTTTGAAATGGGGTCTTGGGATTTGAGCTCAGGTTCTCGTGCTGGTGTGGTGAGCATTTCACCCACTGAGCCATTTCCCTGGCTCTGAAGCTGAGATTAGAATTTAGAAGTGCACACAAACTTGAATTGAATCCTGTGCTCTTTATATCAGAACACTGTGACTTTTACTTTTTAACCTAACCCTTTTAAACACTATCAGGCTAATGTGCAATTATTCCATTTCCAAGAAGATATGGAAACCTCCTCAATCTGAAATTGCTTATCTATGATGGAGATCTTTCTCAGGAATAGATATTGTGGAAAATCAGCTAGATCTTATGAGAATATTAATCTGAACCACACTTGTGCACATTATTCTGGGAGAAAAGCTCACGAATGCCCAATACTTCCCAACTGCTTACCAACCCACCCTGTTAGATGAACCCTAAACATGCTTTTTGTGAAACAATGATTTGAGGCTTAAAACATACCCCAGAATTTGATACATTTTCCTAAACTGATCTCAGGTAGGAATATTGGAAAGATTCAAATCAAATAATGTTCCATTCACTGGAAAGACGGGTGTCTCAGGTTTACCACAACCTATGTTTAAAGTAGCTTCACATTTCATGCTACAAGAGTTCTGATGGTTCATGCTTTATAACACACAGTTGAACATCAACTTCCTTCCTGGAGGTAGAATGAATATAACATAATCCATTCTGCCATAAGATGAGCTATAAGAGGTGACACTCCTGGCTCTTAGAGGTAAATCATATCTATGGAACGAATTAAAGGTTGGGCTGTTTGCAGTGCATTGAATTTGCTTGTTTCACATGGCATTCATTGAATTTAAATGTGATGAAAGCTGTTCATATTAAATTTGATAACCTTAATTCTAGCAAGCTACACATATTATAAAACTCCTTAGAAAATTACATGGCATTTGTGGGTTTTTTTGTCCTTCAATAACTAAGACATTTTTAAATTAGATATCCTTACTTAACCATCTATTAGTAGAAGTCTTTCATAATTTATGACTTTTATTGAATTAGTTCAGAACTCAGTGGTCTTGCCTGATTTTATCTTAGTGATTTGACATTGGAGAATCTAAAACTAGAAAATAATATTAGTCTTTCAATAGAGTTTGATGAACATTCAAAGAATCTCTACAATGTACTCATCAGTGTGAAAAATGTAGTTGGCTTGAAAGAGAAGAAGAAGAAATTCCAAGTCTTTAGAAAGCATTTTCTGTTGGGATGATGACAGGTAAGATTTGTGTCTCAAGCACTTTCCATGTTGTTTTTATGAAGGATATTCTCTCTGGATTGAGCCAAAGGAGGAAATAACCTATCTTATCATACTTTAGAGAATTATATTTCTTCCTTTCCTTTCCTCTCTCAAGGGGAGGATGGTGGAGAGGGGTCACTTAGAATTAATGAAACATTTTTATTATGAATAGTTAGACTTTAAGCATCATTATTTTCAAATATCTGTAACTACAAAGAATGCCTAATGGTAGTTCTTGGAATGTCTTCAATTAGAAATTTCTGTGGACTTGTTTGAATGAATAACTAGAATATTAACTGTAATAGGCTTTATATAATGCATACATTTATTGATTTGGAAATAGGCATTCTTAGGTTTTTCAAAATTGCTGTTTTACTCATCTAGGTTAAGTATTGCTCCACTGTCTTCTGAATATGTTTCCATCTTGCTAGTTTACTGAGTCAAACTCTCTTTTAAAATAGATGAGAAAGGGTAGCCATGGTGGTGTGTATCTTTAATTATAACATTTTGGAGGTAGAGGCAAATGAATCTCTGAGTTTGAGGCCAATCTGCTTTACATAGTAGTTTCAGGCCAGCCCCAGCTAAATAGTGAGAACTTGTCTGTCTCAAAACAAAACAAAACAAATAATAATTAAAAACAAAACAAAACAAAACAAAAAACAAGGGGCTGGAGAGATGGCTCAGAGGTTCCAGAGATCCTGAGTTCCATTCCCAGCAACTACATGGTGACTCACAACCATCTGTAATGAGATCTGGTGCCCTCTTCTGGCCTGCAGTCATACATGCTGTATACATAATAAATAAATAAATCTTAAAACAACAACAAGAAAGCAAGCCAAAAAAAAAAAAAAAAGAATAATAAATACACAAGTCAAGACTCAACTAAAGAATCTGTAATTCCAAATTAGTGAGGTTCATGCCAATGATTTTTAAGAATACAGCAAAACAGTACCAGTGATATATTAAGTATAAAACCCTCTGACAAAGTTTTATCACATTAAACTTCACCATTGGTAATACATTTTCTATATTAAAAAAATTAGGGGTGGATTAAGGATTACAAAATATTAGCCTGTTAAATCTTTATGACACTCAGATTTATGTTTTGCAGCTCAAAGGAAGCTGCCTGAAGTCTGGGCAGAGTCTCTGCTTAGCTGAAGTGTTTCATATGTTCACAACTGATGTCTTGCCTACATTTTGTAGTTAAGGGCTCAGTGTTTCTCTTATATGTAAAAAATTTCTATCAAGTAACAGATCAGGAAATGCCACAAGCTTTTCTCTTATCTTTAAACATGTTTTAAATTATTACCATAGCAAGATGGGTGGGATTGAATTTTAGTGTAATTTTCCTTTCCTCTTATAAGAGTTTTAATTTTCCTGTAGTTCACATTGCATCTTGGTCATGTTTACCTTTGGTGGCAAAATGCTTTAAGTTCAGGCTAGAAATAATCCTGCATGGTTGGTTCTCACATTTTCTTCATGGAATCACAACAGATTTGAGGAGTAAATCAGGCACAGTGGAATTTATGAATGTGGGTTATAAAGCTGAGGTGATATTTCAGGAGGTGAGAGCTATACCAAGGATGTAACTGTTTTAATTGATCTTTGAAGTGTTGGGCAACTTAAGCTGTTGCAGCATTGTAGATATTTTCTCACCTTTTTGTTCATTCTTTTTTTTTTCCCCTCAGAGAAGAAAACTTTCTAACCCAGCACAAATATACTCACCAACAAGCTCTTGATTTGCTCATTCTAATAAGTTTGCTTTATGCTAACAAAACTATAAATGTTTTAGCTAATGCTTAATCAGCATTTTTATATACCAGTCTCTGTGTTGAATTCATCACCTGAATTACTTTGTTGAACCTTCAACCTCCTCTGTGGCTTGAGCAGCTGAGTGATAACCCTATGAGGGAGATAGATAACATCCAAGTCATGCCAAGTATGTGAGGTGGAAGTTAGGACCGGCCGGATGCTGAGTTCATGTGTCTCATAACAGTAGTCACCTCAATTAAATTCATGGTCTTGGAAGTTTGCCTGCCTTAGCATGCTAGAACTTTTTCAGCCATCCCTAGGTCTTACTATGTTTCATGGTACAGACTTAAAATGACTTTCTTTACAGCATTAGGAGATAATCCTAACTTTTAACAACTTTGTTGTTTGTTAGCGGACACATTAAGGAGGATAAAGAAAACAAGAAACATGGCCAATTTAACTTGCTTTTGGCCTCTTATCCCACCCCACCCTTTACTTCCTAAAGAGTGAGCAAAAAAAGTATGAAATCAATTCATTTTCAAATTGCAACTGCTCCAACAAGGACTTTCCCTAAGAAACATGGGTCTACAGATATGATGTGCTGTGTGTTCCACTTTTCCTAGTGAGTATGGAGTGCATCCATCTTCTCTGGTCACCACAGTCTTCTAGAGGACACAGCTGTCTCCTGCACACAGAATCTTCTGCTACTTGCAAAAATTCCTTTCTAGATGAAATGCCACCTCTTCAGAAGGTCCTTCTCTGATGCCACAGCTATGGTGAGACTCTTCATTGGTACCTCCACAGTACACACTCCTCATTGCCAGCATCATGCTCTTCCTGTGGATGATTTACCAGCTCCACCACCCTCTAGCTCCTGAGCTTTCTGAATCATGTCTGTCTACCTCAGTGCCCAGCAGTGGGTCGGTACCATGCAGGTGCTCAGCTGGTACCTGAGAAGTGAATGGAAGGAAGAGTTATTATTAAGCAGAGAAAATAGATGAAAGGCACAAAATGCAGCAAAACATCTTTTAAATAAACAGCTGTGCAGAGCTAATGGGATGAGTAGCAGCCAGAGGCAGATAAAGGCACTTTACTTTAGTTTGTGAATCCCAGCCTCGAGGACCACTTTGAAACTAAATAAGGCCATCCCAGCTTCATCCTCAGAAAAATAGCTGTATTGCCAGTTACTTCTTTTATTATGTGAAGACCCAGGTCCAAACTCCAGACCTCAGCTTTGCTGTAACCCCAGGGAAGTAGCTTGTACCCTGCCATAGATAATGAAGACTGGTCAGTGGTGCATAATGGCTTATTGGTTGTCTCAATTTTTCTTTTCAAGACTTCAGAATTCAAAATAAATGACATGCTGTTATGTACTGTTCTTTATTTTGAAAAATGTGATTATTAGAGTTAAAAATTAAGTTCACACTGCTCAGCTTACTCTTTTGCATTTAGGAGTTCAGAACTACATAGGGTTAGGGGGAAAGATATAATTAAACATAAATAACAGCTGCCAGGAAACAAAGGATCAAGGAAGGAAATGTTAAATTGTAATAGGCGTGTGGTCAGCAATACCAGGCCTGCAACAAATCCCCTTCCACTGCGAACTCATGGTGGAAAGGGTCATTCAACTGTCTTTCAAGCCTGGATTGGAGAAACATGGAGATGAGAATGACAGAAAATCACTTGCTTAAAATATGTGAGTGATATTATTATTTCAGGAAATTGGAACCTGATGTGGTGAGCTTCCCTAAATTAATGCCTAAATTAATGCCCTTACAAGCAGGTTAGGACTGAGAAAGGATGCCTGCCATTCTCTAGCTCTGAATAACCGTGCTTATATATGTGGCTACTTAAAATGAGAACGAAGTATACAAGATAAAAAACAAACAAGAAAACAAAATAATGATTGAAGCTTTAATCTTAAAAATCAAATAGATAATATACCTTTCTATAGTTATCCTTTGGTTGAACTGTCCCAATGCTAATATGTCCATGGCTTTGCATATGCTTCTGGAAGGTCTCCAATGCTGATTTCACTGACTTTATACAGTCTTGAAACACGCCCTCCCCCTAAGCTTTCTAGTTTCATTTTGCAACTGATTTGCATTGCACTGTTGGCTGTTGTAAGTAATCAACAAAAGGTTGATTACCAAGATTTTGACCGGAACAAAACTGATGGTTTGGAAGGGACTAATTTTCAGAGGCCAGTGAATTTGTGAATATTTTGTTATGACAATTTGCTTCTTTATGCAACCCCTTTACCAAGGGGAGTTGGCTGACACATGCTCAAACAATTAAGAACTCTTATAATTCTGCTTCCAAACAAAAGCCTTCTTCAGCAGTGCCACAGATCCTCCTACAGAGAAATGATTGGGAGATTGGGAACTTGTAAATTATCTTGATTGGCTACAACAGTGATTCAAATTCAGAAAATTATTGTTTGATCTATGTATTAGTTTGCTCGAGCAGATTGAACTCACACAAACACCACCTCTTAAGACTTGGGCAGAGGGGAAATTACTACATTTACTACATGTCTGCCCAGGGCAGCCTTCCAGATGGGCTCACCCTGGGAATAAAATCCTAAAGGGAAACTATGTGCAATTCAGACTTACTGAGGTTAGTTTCTTTGGCAAGCTACTCCATGCTTTGTTTTGGTAAGGATGAGAAATGAAATTTTGAGTCCTTTAACACAAGTGTTTGGGAATTTATTATTATTATTATTCTGAGTACTTAAGTTGCATTAGTATTATATTTCTTTGGCTTTTAGAAGCGATGCTTAAAATTACATTCTAGACCAAGGAGTTTGTTTTGATATCCAAATTCACTTTCTCAGAGATACAGAATCCTTGCTTTGATGTGGGGAAAGTGTTTCAATGTCTTTTTAGAAATTCAAGCCATTTGCTAATAGCTGCAGCAGGAAATGGTAAATAGAGGTGTTAAGTCTCTTTAGACCTCCACCGAGGAGATAATAGCTTTTTTACTTATATCTTCGATTCTATAGATTTATTAAAAATGCCAGGATGTGAAAATGTTGACTTAACTGGGTTCCTGCAATGAAATATATGATGCATGAAATCCTGACACACTTAGAGGTACTCACACTCATTATTTATTTTTAAGAAGTGATTTTAGTTAACCAGTGAAGAAGTCATTCTTTTGAAGTCAGAGGATTAGTATTGATAATGCCATTATTCATGGCCCTAATTCATCGGTTGATTTTTCTCCTGTCAATTTCCTTCCTGTGTACTCAGATATTAGCTATTGTTCATTGCTTTGATGGGTCTTCTGTGGTGGGAATTGATATCCACATGCTGATTGGGAAATAACAAATTCTGAATGTCAATGTGTGTGGCAGGAAAAACTTCCCACTTCTTCCTAGAGAAGCTATACACCATTGCAGAAAACATGTGGTCGTTAGAATTTGACCCATTCTGGCCTAAGCCTGTTTTAATCCTTCATCATGAGCTATGTATCATCAATGGATTTATTTAGCTTCCCGAGTCTCAGTTTTCTTATCCATAAAAGGCAAATATTGATGCAAATGGTGATGGTATATCAAAAGTGCTTCTCAAGAGTTACCTGAAATGGTGGTGGTTATTGCTGCTATTTGGTCAAATTGAAAGGAACATTTAAGATACACACCGACACTTTGGTAAGAGTGAGGGATATGCCCGATGTCCTGTGCCAGACTGCACAGGTACTATAAATAAAACGACTCTACTTAAAGGTGGGACTCACTTTCACAGACTGCAGGCAGTAAGATTTTCAAATCTGGATGGTTGTTAGGATACTTGGAGCATCATCATACAGCTGGACTCAAAGCCCCATGCCCAGGGTTGTAGATGCGGATAGGGAATCAAACTCTTTAAAAGTTTCTCTGGTTTCTTCTCATCAGTCAGCCCTGGGAACTACTTCTTAAGATTCAGATCCAGATCTTTGGGAACCATGTAGCTGGTACATACACATCATTCTTAGGACTCCTTATATATTTTTAATATTATTTTTTAATTGTGAACAGTATTAACTTAATACCTTATTTGAAAACCCCATATATAATCTATATTAGCTTTAGATAAATTGTATAAACTTTTTCTCCTTATGGTTGGCTTGTTTGAATCAGTACCCAAGCAAAGAGGGCCCACAGATGGCATTTGGTTGACATATCCATTCACATTGTCTGTTTTTATATCATCGATTCCTTAATGACACTGTGTCATTTACACTGTGGAGAGTTCTACATTTTGGATTTGATTGCCCTCTCATAGTGCCAACTAACATAGTGCTTTATTTTTGTGGTTTTATGTAAACTAGTAATTCAATATGGAGGAATGGTTAGAATCAGGTTCAATTAATTTTTAGATTGTTGCACTTTTAGTGAGTTCCCGTTCATCGTGGTAATTATTCCTTTCAATGAAAAATTTTCTGTCTAAGGCAAGTGGGGCCTCTAAATTGGCTCTGGTGTCATTGGACACAGTCTAATGTCCTGGATGTTTTTCTTGCTTTCCAACCCAATAGGATATCCCAGGTTCACTCTGTTTATGTCTAGAAGGAGTGAAAACAACCTTGCTCCAGTGGGGCATGGTATTTTGAGGTCATAAATCTAAGTACCAGAAGAGTTCATTGCTTCTGTGTGTCAGGACAGTTAGTTTTTCTCAGAAGAGAGATGTAGACACTAACATAAGGTAAATCTTCTTTGCTGAACACACTACACACTTGGGCTACAGGACATAGGGAAATGGATTTCAAACCAACCAGGAGGCTTGCTTTCTGCTGGCTAGCTTTCGTAGTGCTGGAAGATGCTGTCCAGGCTGCTGGGGGAGGTCTTCTGTGGTCCTGGACAATGCATGCTGCAATGCCAACCTGCCAAGAAAGACGTGCCCATGGATGCAAAGGTCCCAGGGCTGTTATGGGTAACTAATTGTATTCTGATTGGATTTGAGGCCAACTCCACAGGAAGGAATTTTTTGCCTAACACTGTAATCTTGGTCAAAAGCCCGTATCTAGGGAGGTCATATGCCCTAGTATATGCTATTGTTATTTTACTAAATGATCATGTTGTCCAGTTACCATCTGAATATTATTTATATCTATAGACCTAGGCAGCTTTCAACTTGGATCAGGCAACTTTTATTATTCATTTATTTTACAGTCATCAGCAGTCAATGGAGAGAAGCATAATTGGTCAAAGTGCTAGGAATAGGAAACTGAGTGTCCAGTTCCGAACAAGACATCTATCTATATTAACCTTCCATCTCTACCAAGGCTCAGGGAACATCTTGGAAGAGGAGGTGGAAGGAATGAAAGACCTGAGGGATGGAGAGGAGTGCTATGGAGTGCTGTCTTTAGGACATGACATAAGTACTGCAGTAATGAACTCACAGTAGCTATGGTTACCAGCACAAGACCTATGCAAGATCAAACCAGCTGAAATCTTAGATGAGAAAGTGATCTCCAGAACCCACCACCAACTGAACGGCTATTGGTGATGGGTGAGAGGGGAGGTTGGCCTTGTTTCAGTGGATAGTCCTATACCCATGCACTAAGTCCAGTCACTAATTGGACTTTATTAAAAAAATGACATGAAGTTGTGATGGGGCCATCTTAAGGAAATAGAAGAGTTAGAGATGATAAATGGTGATAGATATGATTGTTTGTTGTTGTATGCTTGTCTGAAATTCTCAAAAATAAAAAATTTTGAAAGCATAAAATCACATCCAAGTTATTGTGTGAACAGTTAGCTTGAGATGTGCATCAGAGATCCATGGGGAGATGGAAAGTTGCAGCTGGACAAATGAATAAGGAGCTCAGTGGGAAGATCTGGGCTGGTGGTGTAATAGTCACATGCTGAGAGATTGTCCTGCATGGTTGAAAGAAGAAACCAGCATGTACAGTGTTTCTGATGTGAACCTCCATTCCATAACTTCTTTATGCACCCCAGTTTTCTCATTACCTTTTCAGATTAGGGCTACATGAACAATGAACAGAAGTGTGTCTAGGAACTACTTTAAGATCCTCAGTACCGCCATCTCCTTCCTCAGCAGTCCTGAATTCATCTGTCAGCATGTGTCAGGTCTAGTCCTCGAATACCTATGTGCTTGTAAAACCCTTTTCTGTTCCATGTCAGATGTAGAACATGACAGAGAAACAAACATTTATGTGTTAAACCATGGGAATTCTGGGGTTCATTGATCTTATCCTGTGACATGTCTCAGCATCATAGGAAGCTGAGGCAGGAAGATCAAAAGATCAAGATCTGCCTGGGCATTCCTGTCTTTTCCACAGAGGATGTGCTGTTTAAAATGTCTCATGGACGACAAAAATTTAACTAAGCTTAGTGTCAATGAGAAAATTTGAGTTTTGCTTTCATAGAAGTGATTTTCCATTTACTGGAGGAATTCTTCTATAAAGAACCTTTTTTTTTTTTTTTTTTTGCATCCAGTATTTGATAACCCCGAATTACTAAAAATGTTAAATACTTGATTTTTAAAATTTTGATTATTAGTGTTCAGAGAAATGAATTGATGTTCATGCCACTTCTAATGCTGACACTTTATTACTATGAGTCCACACATTATTATACTTTTATATTAAGTTAATTTGCTGTTCCTTGGTATGAACATTGTCCCATCCCAGGTAATGAATCCATCTCTTTTGGAGTTTAAACAGGAATTATGTTGACTCAGTCCTTACTGACAAAATGACATTCACAGTTTATAGGCTTGTTTATTCTATTCTGAGTCCTGTGTCCCTCTGGACTCATTTTAAAAGCAAAATGTCAGTGATTAAATAAGATACTTGCTCTTAGAGAAGGTCATTGTTGACACTTTATTTTATCAGCATTGTGGGCCCACTTGGATCTTGTCTTAGGCTATATTAATTCATTTATTCATGTTTGTTGAACCTTTTAGTAGTAGGTACTGGGGATATGCTGGTGAATATTATAGACAGGGTTTTGTTCTTGTGAAGCTTAAGTCTACCAGGAGATACTAAACAAGTAATGATAACTCTAATGGAAGTGAGAACTATGGAGACACCCAAGAGTGCTGTATCAGGGGCCGTGACATCAGGGGAATGGGGCAGGGAAAGTTTTTCTGATGAAGTGATGTTGTGCAGAAACTTGAAGGATGAACAAAGATTTAGGCGAAGTGGCTGTTTGAGCAGGGAAAACAGCAGGCGAGAAGACAGAGAACAAAGTAAGTGATTGTCGCTTTGAGGATTGAACAAAGGCCACTGTGGAAGGCATGTAGAGACCAAGAGGACCACTGAAGTGCAGGAGCATGCAGGGGAAGGTCACACCAGACCTTCGCTGATGTGATGACAAGGACTGGTAGGAGTTTGGAGAGCTGTCAGAATCTTTTATACATTTTGTCTGGAGTATGGGAAATACACTGAAGGGACACAAGAGTCCCTGATGAGATGTCAAAGGAGACCGAGTGAGAGACAAGGGGACTCAGAACAAGAGATGAGAGTGTGGCAAGGTATGGAGACATTTTGAAGGGAGACAGAACACAGCAATTACATGAATATGAATGTTGAGGGAAATGAAAATGAGCTAGTATGGTCTCGAATAACTTCAAGGATTTGATTTTGAAGGTACAGGCTGGGGTAGAATGAGAGAGAAGGTATTGTTTCTTGTGGATGTAACCAAGAAAGAAAAAGAGGCTATCAATTTGAGAATGAGGTGATAAGGAAGAGATGTCAGGAGTCATGGGAGGGCTTGGAAACAGGGTACTTGGAAGGACCAGAAGAAAGGAACATGATATAATTCTATTGTAATTAAAATGTATTAAAAATAAAACCAAGAGAGATAAAAATTAACCTTATTCAAAATTCTCTCTCACTCTCTCCACATGTACATGCATGTGTGCGTGTGCGTGTGCGTGCGTGTGTGTGTGTGTGTGTGTATGTGTGTGTGTGTGTGTGTGTGTATCTTTATCAAATTGAATAGTATTATCATTAGTTGTTATTTGATTGTTTTTTTTTTTTTTTTTTTGTGGAGCTGAGGTTCGAACCCAGGGCCTTGCGCTTGCTAGGCAAGCGCTCTACCACTGAGCTAAATACCCAACCCCTAGGTGTTATTTGAAAGCCCAGTAGAATTCTGTAAATAGTCTTTGTAGCCCTAGACTTTGGAATTTTTTTCTTATGGCTGCTTCAACTTTGCTATATAAATTTGTGTAAGTTATTTATTTCATCCTGGTTTAGTTTTGGTGGGCCATATGCATCTAGAAAAAAAACATCAAAAAATTCATTTGATCACAATACAATATTAGGTTTTTATATTTGAATATTGATAGGTATTTAGATTTTTTTTTTATCAATTTTGCACTAAATAAAGTACATCTTGGTGTCAGCCCATAATTTTTTATCTTCAGTAAATATACTTAGTAAGTGGGAATAGCTGAGCCATATGGTATGTACATATATTTAACTTTCATAACATATATTAACTTTTATAAATCTAAATACATATAAATATAAGTGCATATATATATATAATTTATAGATATGATTCTGGCTGTATAAACTGCCAAATTATTGCTGAAAGTGTTTGTGCTGATTTCCATGACCAAAAATGTGGTTTCAGTTGCTCCAAGTTGTTGTCTACGTTCCTTATTGTCAGTTTTAATGTTAGCCACTATAGTGAGTGTTTAGTTCTCTGTAACTGATTATAATTTAATGTTTATTTCCCTGAACATTAATGTAGTAGAGCAATTTTCAGTATTGATTTGCATATTTTCTCCTGAAATTTTGTTCAAGTCTTTGGCTCCTTCTAATTAAACTTTGGACTGTTTATGTCATCATCTTGTGAGAGTTCTTTAAAAGTGTTGAATAACTGGGACTTCTATGTCATCTGCCTCCTCCCATGCCTCAGGAATGTTCAAGGGAGAGAGGGCAGAGAAACTGTAAGAGCCAGAGGCAGTGGATGACTACAAGGAATCAGTGTTTTCCTGACATAACAAGGCAATGGACATATGAGCTCATTGCAGTGGTGACATCATGCATGAGACCTATTTGAGTTGAAGCTAAGATAAAATCCCACCATGGAGAGAGGAAGGTGGGCATGAAGTAGTACCCCAGTCAAGAAGGGATTGCAATTTTATAGTTGTTGAAAAAGGAAAAGTCAGTTTTCTTTTTTTTTTTTTTGAATTTTCTATTTTTTCTTTTTTTATTATTATTATATTTGTGTTTTAATTTTACACATCAGCCATGGTTCACCTGTCCTCCCCCCTCCTGCCCCCACCCCCACCTTCTCCCATCCCTTTCCCTCCATTCCCATCTCCTCCAGGGCCAAGACTCCCCTGGGGATTCATTTAAACCTGGTGGATTCAGTATAGGCAGGTCCAGTCCTCTCCTTCCAGGCTGAGCAAAGTGTCCCTGTGTAAGCCTAAGGTTCCAAACAGCCAGCTCATGCATTAAGGACAGGTCCTGGTCCCACAGCCTGGATGCCTCCCAAGAAGTTCAAGCTATTCAATTGTCTCACTTATCCAGAAGGCCTGATCCAGCTGGGGGCTCCACAGCCTTTGGTTCATAATTCATGTGCTTCCATTCGTTTGGCTATTTGTCCCTGTGCTTTTCCAATCTTGCTCTCAACAATTCACACTCTTACAGTCCCTCCTCTTTCTTGACAATTGGACTCCTGAAGCTCCACCTGGGGCCAGGCAGAGGATCTCTGCATCTATTCCCATCAGTTATTGGATGAGAGTTCCAGCAGGACTGTTAGGGTGTTTGGCCATCTGATCACCAGACTAGGTCAGATCAGGCTTTCTCTCGACCATTGCCAGCAGTCTACAGAGGATGTATCATTGTGGATTTTTAGGGACCTCTCTAGCACTTTGTCTATTCCTGTTCTCATGTTTTATTTTCTCTCTCATATCTTATGTGTCTTTTATCTGCACTCCTGACTTCCTTGTAGCTAATATTACTCTTACCATTCTATTTTCTATGTGTATGTATGTTATAATGTGCATATTTGTTTACAAACATACATGAATACATTATATGCAAGGACCCATATAGGAAGAACATGGTTTTTCTTTCTTTTCTTTTCTCTTTCTTTCTTTCTTCTTTTTTTTCAAGGCAGGGTTTCTCTGTGTTGCCCTGGTTGTCCCCGAACTTGCTTTGTAGACCAGGAAGGCTTCGAATTCACAGAGATCCTCCTGCCTCTGCCCCCTAAGTGCTGGGATTAAAGGCATGAGCCACCACACCCAGCTAGTAGTTTTCTTTTTGAGAGTGGTAGACCTTGCTTAATATTATACATAATAAGTATCTCCATTTCCATGTGAATTTTGTGAATTCATTTTTCTTTAGAGCTAAATAGTATTTGATTTTACACATGTACCAAATTTTTAATATCTATTCATCTGTTGTTGAATAATTAGGATGCCTCCATTTGCTTGCTATGCTAAATAAAACAGCCATAGATATGGGTTGCAAATATCTCTGTGGTAGGATATGATGTTCTCTGAGTATATACCCAGGAGTGAAATACATGGACCATGCATATTTACATTTTTGAGGAGCCTCCATGCTAATTTCCATAAAGATGATGTTAATTTGCACTCCCACCAGCAGTGAATATGAGTTCCCCCTTCTCTACATGCTCTCCAACATTTGCTGTTAGATTTCATTTTTTAATTAAATTAATTAATTTATTTTACGTTCTGACCGAAATTTCCCCTCCCTCCTCTCCTTCCATCCCCTTCCCCTCCTCTTCACACCCTCTCGCCCTCAATCCACTCTTCCTCTGTTTCTGTTCAGAAAGGGGTGGGTCTCCCATGAGTATCAACAAATCATGGTATATCAAGTTGCAGTAAGATTAACACCTCCTTTGTATTAAGGCTGGATAAGGCAACCCAGTATGAGTAATAGGGTCCTAAAACCCAGCCAAAGTGTTAGGGATAACCCTCCCACTGTTAGGAGTTCCACAAATGGACCAAGATACACAGCTGTCACATATATGTAGAGGGCCTAGGTTTGTCTCATGCAAACACTGTGGTTGTCAGTTCAGAACCATCTGACTGCACTGAGCTGCTTTCTCAAAGTACTTCTAATTCACATTTTCCTAATGACTAGAGATTTTGAACACCTTTAAACACAGTTATTGGCCATTTGTATTTATTTTGTTTTGAAAGCTGTCTATTTTGGTCCTAAGATTATTTCTTGATGGACAGTTCTGTTTCCTTGGTGTTCAATTTCTGCAGTGCTTTGTAAATTCTGGATATTCATCCCTTGTCATACTGCTGGTAAAGATCTTCCATTCTGTGACTTATCTGTGTGCTATGATGATAATTTCCTTTGCTTTATGGAAAGTTTTAATTTTAATGTAGTTCCATCTGTTGACACTTATGGCTAGTTCCTTTGCTGTGGAAGTTCTGTTCAGAAACTTCTTCCTTACTCCTCCATATCTTGAAGAGTATTTTCTATGTTTTGGACTATAAGTGTCAGTGTTTCAGGTTTTACATTAATGTCTTTGATCTATTTGAATTGATTTTTGTATAAGGTGAAAGATATGAACTTAATTTCATTTTTCTGAAGGGGACATCTAGTTTTGTCAGAACCATTTGTTGAATAGGCTGCCATTTCCTTCAATATATATATATTTTGCCTCATCTGTAAAAGTTTAAGTGGACATAGCCTTGTTAGCTTATTTTCAGGTCCTCTCTGGTCTACCTGTTTGTTTTATGTCAGTACCAGGTTGTCTTTATCACTATAGCTCTGTAGTATAAGAAATTAGGAAAAATATCCCATCCATGATAGCTTAAGAAATTTCAGTGCCAAGGAATATTCTTAACCAAAGACAAGAGAGACCTTCATAATGAAAATTCTGTGATAGTTAAAAAGGAAATCAAAGAAGATACTAGAAGATAAAATGACATTGAATGTTCTTAGATTAGGAGAACTAAAACTGTGAAAAGTCAATTATGAAAATTAGTCTACAAATTTAATCATATTTAATGTAAAACTTATCAAAGTTCTGCTATCATATTTCACATTTATATTAAAAAACCCAAGAATTCACATGGAGTCACAAAAGACTATCTATACCCCAATCAATCCTGAGGAATAAGAACACAGCTGGAGGTATCACAATACCTGACCTCAAATTGTACTACAGAGCTATAGGGACAGTCTGGTATTCTTTCCGTATGAATTGTCTCAGCCCATTTATAGGAAGTTAGCCTACTCTTTCTGGACTTTGTATTTAATTGAATTCTATGTATAGTCATTTTTTTAAATTTTCATCCACTGTATGGTTTCTAGTGAGTGTTAAAATAGAATAATGAGTTATTCAAGTTTCTTCTTAGTTTTCAAAAATTATTTTAGCTATTGTTAATTTCTGGCTTTTACATCTAAACATTAGTTTCAGGATGCTAACTTCTATAGAAAAGCTTCCTGGAATTTTAGTGGGATTACATTGGACCATTAGATGAATTTGGGGATAATTGATATCACAACAAAATTGAGTTTTCTGATTAATGAATATATTATATCTCTTCATTAACTTATGTGTTATTTTAGTTTTCTCTGCCATGTGGTTTTTTAAATGCATTTGTGTTAGTTACTGTTCTATTTCTGTGAAGAAACACCATGACCAAGGCAAGTCATAAAGTAAAGCATTTAACTGAGGTCTTCTTTAAAATTTCAGAGGATTAGTCCATGATTAGTCCATGACTATTATGGCAGGGAGCATGGAGGCAGGTAGGCAGGCATGGTGCTTGAGCAGGAGCAGAGAGCTTTACATCTTGATCCACAGGCAGAAGACAGAGGTGAGAGAAACATTGGGCCTAGTGTGGGCTTTTGAAGTCTTAATCCCATCCCCAGTGACACACTTCCTCCAATAAGGTCATGCCTAATCTTTCTAATGCTTCTCAAACAATTCCATTCTCTGATGACTAAGATTCAAATATATGATATGAGCCCATGGTGGCCATTCTTACACAAACCACCACAACATATTTTGTCTGCATTTTGGTAAATCTACCTATAAATAGTTATTGATGATATTAGCATCAGTGTTTTTTGAAGATTCCATTCAAATGATGTAGTCTCTTCATAGTATATAGGAATTGAGTTTGTCTTTTATCATAAACTTACACTGAAATATAAATTTACCTATTCGCTTTATTGTACATTCTTTAGGTCTTTCATGTAGATAATTATGCCATTTTTTCAGTCCATGTGCCATTTAGTTATCAGTTTTTTCATCTAGCCATCTGTCCTCCATCCATCCATTTACATGCCTACCTCTCTATCTGTCTGTTTATTCATTTTTTGCTAACTCTAATTGCACTGGTTAGGTGCTCTAGCACACTGATGAACAGAAGCCATGAAATAGATATCCTAGTCTTATATGGACTCTTAGCAGAAAAATCAATGGGCAATTTAGTACCAGGCATGATCTTGGATGTGTTTTTATAATAAATGTTGTTTATTTAATGTTTGATATTTCTTTATGGTCCTACTATGGTATGGCAGTAATGTATTTACTTAATCACTAAATACTACAACTTTTCAAATAACTTTTTTTAAGGAAAACTAAAATGATTATACAGTTTTGTATTCATTTTATTATATGGTGATTACATAGTATTCTTATAATTGATCTTTGTCATTGTTCATTATCCTTTTGTATTAAGGGTGAGGGATACTGGTCTGTTCTTATTTATTCCTCCATGGCCAGAAGCACAAGTCTATGCATTTAGTTTGATTCATTTAAAATTTTAAAATAAAATTGTAAAATACAACTGAAGGTTGATTATCCAGTTAGTGTTTTGATTTGAATTTTAGAGAAGCAGTCTGCATTGAGGAGATAAATTTTGGAATTAAATTCCGAAGTATTATAGTAAAAAATCATAATCATGATTGGGTATTATTGTATGAGAATGAATGAATGCGATGGAAACTGGGCCTAGGTTAAGGCCTCAAGGAACTGCATTTTTAAATACTAGGCAGAGAAAGATGAACCAAGAAAAGTGACAAGAGAAAGAACATTGAGAGATGAAGGAAATGTCTGGAGAATGTGTTGTAGAAGTTGGAAGCGAATGTCAAGATGTTAATGTTGCTAGGTCAACAAGTGAAATGAAAATTGAAAGTTGGCCATTGCATTTTGGGACATGAAAAGGTTTGGTGACCTTGCTCAGAGCAGTTTAAGTAGATATTGAAACAGGTACCAGCTTTAATGTGGTGGAATAAATGAATCACATGACAGTGAAGAACGTACATTTTGATAATTTTTGAAAATTTGACTGCCAAGAGGAGATGAAGCTAGTTTGAGACCTGGAGTTGGGCAAGGGTTTGAATAATGATTTCTTCTTCTTTAAAACAAATTTATTTTTAAATTAGGAAATGCATGGATTTATAGATATTCTAGTGGAGGATCCACCCGAGAGAAAGAGGTTAATGAGTTGAGAAGAGAGGCGATATCAAGTACAGCCCAGCTCAGAAGGTCTGCTGTGTGGGCAGTTCTGAGTCCAAGTTGAGGCTTGATATCAGACACCAAAAATGACATTTCTTCTTACAACTGAAGGAATGAAAAGAGAAAATGTGCCCAGGAATTCACCTTTGCAGGTTTGATGGTGGGAAGTTGAGAATAGCATTTAACTGATAGTTGTTTCCCCTGGAAAAATGTTTGAAAAACATTTGACCTACATTAAAATAGATTAGAAGTTCTTAGACTATCTGTTAGTATTTAACCTGAAACTATCCACCAGATTAGTCAGCTAGGATTGCTTAGTCTCAGCCACATTGGACTGTAACCCTGCTAGTTTTGTTGTGAAGGGACTAAGTAGTCCTGGAGACTGTGGTATGGATGTTGGTGACCACTTTGACCCAAGGCTACTCTCATCTAGCAATACTGCAGTCAAATAATTCCTACAGTGGTGGCCCTGAAGCAAGGGTGGGAGGCCCAGGTGGTGGTAGGGAGCAATGGTGCCTTCTTCTGCTCCATTTCCTGCCAGTGGAAATGGGAAACCCTGCCCTTCCTCCCATTTCTGGTCTAGTCCTGACTTACTACATTGCATTCTCTAGGTTCAGCTGTTTTTCTATTCCTGTGTATTTAACTTTTCACTCTTCTTGGTCCCTCACCTGGAGTCTTTACACCACTTTCCTTTTTTTGTCATACTGGGAAATCATACCCAAGGCCATACCCATGCTAAGCAAATGCTCTACCACTGGCTGGCTTCCTCAGTCCTCATGTTGCTTATTGAAAATGGTTTTACCAAATATTTCAGTTTTCCCATTTCCTCAAGTGAATTTTTCCCCTGAATTTTTTTTTTTTTTTATTTTTTAAGGTATGATCATTCATTTGTTACCCTTAAAGACTTATTTTTGACTGGACTCAGACTTAGAAGTGGAAGCTCTCAGCAAGGACAGCTTATGTCTCCTGGCGATCTGTTCCTTGTGCTTTTCTTTGGCTTCCTTCATTCTCTTGGCCAAAAGTTTAGCATATTCTGCAGCCTCCTCCTTGTTTGTCTTTGTTCACTGTTTCTTCAGAGCAATATACCAGCATCTGTGTTGCAGGACATGTGGAGTAACAAGACACTAAATCTTGGGTGCTTTGGTCCTGGGTGTCTTAGCTTCCTTGTTTAACGGCTTTCTGACAACATATTGGCGGATATCATCTTTTTTAGAGAGATTAAAAAGCTTTCGGATTCTACTAGCTCTTTTAGGTCCCAACCAACGAGGCACAATAGTATCTGTCAGTCCAGGAATATCCTTTTATCTCTCCCCCCTCTATCCCTCCCCCCTTTACTCTCTCCCTCTCTTTCTCTAACAATAACTAAGTTGAGAACACTGATATTGGCATCCATTATGCATCCTTGAACAAACTTGCACTTCCTCGATCCTGTTCTCCTTGGTCTATAACAAGAATGCTCCTTACTCAACAATAGGTGCACTCTGCCGTGGGTCAAAATACCTTGTTTCATGGGAAAACCTGGTTTGTCCTTCCCAACACTGATTTAGACTACATAACCCTTTCGCTCTTCACTCAGAGCATCAGTAGCTACTTCTGTGGCCATGTACTTGTAGAATGTATGAAGCTTGCATTTAATGTGCACTTTGATGAGTTTCTGACAGCTGGTGGCAGGGAAAGAGATATTCAGCTTCATCTTGACACAGCCTACTGCCTAGGAGGTGCCACAAATAAAGTCCCCTGAATTTTTAAAGTCACTTCAAATTCTACTAATGGTCTTACTCTTTGTTTACAAAAAGGAAAAAAAACCTAAAAACAAACAAACAAAAACCCTCTACATTTTTAGGATTCTCAACCTTAATTTAAAGCACACTATGATTCCCTTTGTGTGTTTGTGTGGTGGGGGTATACATGCTCACCACAGTGTGTGTGTAAGTCAGAGGTCAGCTCCAGGCATTGGCTCTTTCCACTAGGTTTGAGGCAGAATAATTTATTTTCGTCACCCCTGTACACTAGGATAGCTGTTTTGTGAGCACCCAGCAAGCTCCTGTCTGTGTTTCTGTCACCACAGGAGTGTTCGGGAATTATCAACACTAGTGTTACTGTGCTAGTGTTTAAGTGGGTTCTGGGGGTCAAAGCTCAGGGTACTGGGTTGGCACAGCTTTAGCCATTGACCTGTCACCCCAGCCCCAGAATGTAGTCTTAAATACCTTCTTGAGCTGCTTTTATTCTCCCCAGTTTTATTCCTTGGAATAAAAAATAAAAGGCTTCTAAAACACTCTTATGTTGTCGGGCAGGGGGTACTACTGATTCTAATTATTCCATGACTTAACATTCGAGACCAAAATAGTTTAAGGGTAGAAATACCCAACATATATTTTTGCTTTGCTTTTGTTTTCTTTCAAAATAGAGCACCCAATGATACTTACATATATTCTCTGACAAAGCGTTATGAAGACATTTACATATTTAGATTATTTAGAGAATTAGAGAGAATTGGAAAGACAATAAATGTCTTCATATATCTAAGTTATAGCCTATGAAAAAGGAGTTAGTTACTCATAAAACAGAAAAAAGTATATTTTTCATTTAAGCACCAAAAATATGAGATGCTTTTGAGAAGCAGTTTTGCTAGGTAAATACTGGATGTTAAAAGCAGGAGCCCTGTATTGTTTTACTCCCATTAGTAGGCAATTAGTCAACAATATATATCTACCATAGACTACATACAAAGCACTTTCTAGAATCTTCTAATGAATCTTAGCATAGCCAAGAATATTAGCTCTGCCACTCTGAGAGGAACACAAGGAATTGATTTGTTCTTTGAAACTCAAGTGCTAGGAGCCTTTTTCCATATTAAATAATTGACATTGAGCCACACCAAGGAGGGTGTCAAGAAATATATAATCCTACTTTGAGGGCTCAAGGTTTAGTAGTCAACGTTGGAGGGGTTTTTACTACAGAGATGCAGCTTTTGAGGTCTGTTGAAATGAGGGGGCTCCCATCCCTTCCATGGGAAACACAGGGAATGGCTCCTTTGATGAGATTTCCAGGTTTTAGGCATGCTGATGGAGCCAACTGAAACTCTCCATCATTTTGTGGTGTGTGGTGAACCACTGTCCCATTTCTAATTCCTCCTCCTTCTCAACTCTGCAGTTCTGATTTATGGCCTCTGTAAGTCAGTCAAGGTTTCTGGATCAACCAGTATAGGTATATTGCTTGACTCCTTGTAGAGAGGGCACAGATAAAGGAGAATCTTTTGTGGCTTACCTAAAGCAGCAAGAACCAGGCAGAAATGAATATCTCACTCTTACTAATGACAAGGTATACTGCAACACGATGCTGACCCTCAATCACTTGGGCTTTGTCAAATTTTTGTTTTTCAAAGACTCATCTGTTATTTTCAAATAAGTATGAAATATATTTAAAACTCTTTTACTGACTCAACACTTTGTATGATATTCTCTAGTCTATAGATTTGCCTTGAGACTAAAAATAAACTCTGTGGCAGCATCTGATTTAAAAGTTGAACATAATGATCTTAAAAATATAACTTTAGGAGCAGGATATTTCTAAAAGAAATTTCTAGTTATTGGGGCATGCTTACCTTAGGGGAAGTGATAAAGTCAAATAGAGGGGATTTTTTAATATCTATATGATGACTCCAGCCAGACTGACCAAAATAATGCTTGCAATGAATGCATTTAAACCCCTTTGAGAATGATATGGATAATCATTTTTAAGGAAAACATAGGGGTCTGAGTGCACATTCAGGTTGCTGCCATTGTTATTATTATTATTACTATTATTATTCAGCAGTGCCTTTCCAACATGCTGGTGCATTAGAGGAACCACCCAGAGACCACATTAAAGTACGAATTTTCATTCACTAGGCCTGGGGTAGGGCCTGAGGTTTTCCAGTTGTAAAGGGCTACCAGATGATGCCGGTGCTGAGGGTTTGCTGATAACACTGGTCTGGCTATAAAGTCAATGCTGCACTTAATGCATTCTTCAAACTAGAAACATGACCTTATGTGATGTAAATATATCTGTTATACCAAAAACATGAATTTAATTTTTTAAAGGTTATTATTTCCAGTGGCTAGCTGAAAGCCATACTTTGCATGGCATAAGGGGAAAGCATTCAACACAGCTGCATCATTGGAAGTTGTCATATACTTCAAAGTAAAATATTGTGGCACTCACATGAATTTGGAGCCAGTGTAGTTGGAAATCAATGACTTGTCCCCAAGTGCTTCAGTTAACATATGTTTCATGGGGGGGGGGGTAGGTGTGACAAGTTTTTGTTGCACACTCAAGATGCACTATCATGTGAGTAGGATGTGAGACTGGAATTCAGTTAGAGATTTAGGCTGGCTATAGTAGCATGTGTATGAAGTAGGAAGAGAAACAGCACAGTGCTGGTGTGGCAGGAGAATAACCAACTAAGGTGTTTAAGAGGAAATTTGGACCGTGATTTCTCACACAGGCAAGTAGGAGAGTGGCGGTGTAGCAAATGTTTAACAAACACTCGTTGAACTGAAAACCAAAATCAAACCAATAGAAAACAGACTGATGTGTGCTTGAGCACTCAATAGCTCAAGGCCTGATGTTGAGTCACTGTATCTCCTGTTTCTCATAAGCAGTCCATATTCTTTTATGTTCATTTCTGTCCAAAGCTGCCCATGTCTCTTGGAATGCCCTTCCACATACCTTTTCCTGTTGTTTATTTTTGCCTCTGTTCCCATATATCACATGAAGTGTTGTCAGCAAGAGGGTTTAAAATATTTTTCTTATTTGAAAGTAACAACTGAGTCTTTTGAAAAGTATACATTTGACATGTTGATCTGGATGATTGCTGCCCAATCTGACCAACCTCTTTCTAGTCATTTTCCTGGTACCCTCCTGGGCCCTGAGGAGTGGCAGCTATTTCAATGGATGGACATTAGCAGATGCTTTTCATTCTGGTACTGTCTTGACTACTTTTCCCATCACTGTGGCAAAATGCCTGACAAATCATTTAAGGGAGGAAAAGTTTAGTTTGGTTTGCAATGTCAGAAGAAACAGTCTGTGGCAGAGGCATGCAGTGGCAGGGGCTTGTGGTGACAGGGGCATGATGTGGAATTGGCATGCAGTGTTAAATGTGTATAGTGGCAGCCTTTCTCATCATTACCACAGACCAAGAAGCAGAGAGATCTAGAGTCACCCCTGCTAACATGTGTCTTCCAGCTAGACTCCCACATCCTAAAGGTGCCACAATTTCCCCAAACAGTCCCACCATCTGGGAAGCAGATGCTCAAAAAAAAAAAAAATGAACCCATATCATCCATCCCAGAGTTAAACCCACAATGTTTTGTGACATTGAAGCTGTGGACAAGCCATGGCGTATGCTGTTAAAGCAGTTGTGTAAGTGGGGACAATGAAGTCTGGTTGCTTCCTCAAGATCTTGAACACTCAGGGAAAACAGAGCTAACTAGGAATGAACAGAAGCCTCTAATCTGGGAGCGAGGAGTTATTGAAGGGTGGACTATTTACAGGGATGACTCTTGAGCCATTTTTGCCTAGTTTTAAATGCTACTTTGTTATTTGCAAATCAGTCTTGGAAAAATTATTTCTTCAAATCCCAGGGTTTTTTTTTTTTCATGTACAAATTGGAATCGAACACTTAGTATAATTCTTGCCCCAAGAATTGTTAAATGATTATTGGCAAGGGCAGCATATACCCATGCTCATATACTCACACACACATGCACCAGACACATATGCACTCACATATACGTGCTCCATACACATTTCAGTGGTTAGGTGTAATATGATACATGAGGAGGTTTATAAAGAGCAGTAAGCCAGGCTTCTAAAAAAGGAAATTTAGATGAGCATACAGGGCAAATAAGTTCACTTTGGGGACATTTAATGCACTGCTCTTTAGATACTATTGATGTTTGTCAGGAGAACATATCTTTGGGAGCACTCTGCAGCATGTAGTAGAATAATGGAATGTGGGTCATTTGAGTTCTTTATCTTCTTTGCCTCTCACTCAATGATTGCCATTTATGAAATCCACTATTCATTCTTTGGAGATGGAGCTAAGATTCTTTTCAATGTAAACGGAGCTCTAATTAAGACCTTTAACCTCATGAGGTCCTTCTAACAGCCGAGTTCACCAACTTGGGACCATTAAAGAAATGAAAATCCCCACTGGCATTAGGTGTTTAGAATCAGTACCTAAATGACAGCTGGGAGACGGATAATGATTCCAAGACCAGGATATCGGTGAATGTGGATAATCACTGAAAATCGCAGAGACTGTCAATCAGGAAACTGATTTACATAGACAAATGTCCTTATCACCATTTCCCTCTTATTTGCAGGATTCAAATCATGGATTATTGAATGGCAAAATGCCAGTCTAAATGGAATATTTGCCAGCTTACGATTTATTGACTTCAATTTGTTGGTTATAATTACTAACTTTTTATGTGTAAGTGTTCCAGTGCTGACATGCTTGGGGGAGAAATTGAACCACAGTGGGGATTGCAAAGCAAGGAAATCAGCAGAAGAGGAAAATTAAATGCTAGGTGATCATTTGAAGTCAGCGATGATGGGAGTGAGTGGGTGGGTGAGTTAAATTTTTAAGTGATTTAGCAAACGATGCTAAGAAAGTGCCACGACATCATTTTGGATTTTCTATTATGACAAATTGTAATTGATCATCTTTTGGTACTCATGTTAGAAAAACCACTTTACAGAAAATTTTCACTGCCCTAAGCAACTCATACCAAAAAAAAAAAAAAAAAAAGTCCCCTACCCTACCTTTTGTTGAAAATAATACCCTGAAATAGATTTCATTTTTAAATCCCAAGCTGCTTGAAAACTTTGTCAAGAGGTATCAAAGAAGTGCTTTTTACTCCAGAATGCACTGGAATCAGCAGTAATAGTTAGAAATAATGAAATCAGGAATGACATTTTCTGTGTCTCCCTGGGATGGTAGGTCATGGTGTGAAGTTTTCAGAGGAGAACAGATCCATTTATTTCTCTTTCCATCTTCTGAGCAAATGTATATTATCTTGTTAAAAAAAGATGACAGATTATCTTCCTGGGTTAGTTTTAACTTGTTTCTCATGTATATTAAAATCTTACTCCAAGTCTCCCCTGCCTAAGGAGAATGAAGACGGTGATACCTTCAATTTCTCTTTATTTTTATAAGGAAGCAAATATTAGAGTTTCTAAGTAACACAAGTTCACTTTCTTTCAGGAGGGTGGTGGACTAGGGTCTTGTCTTAGAGTTGTTCCGTTTTATAGGGTTAGTTTCTGCTGTAGTTTTTCGTTGATTCATACTCTACTGTTCTGCTCATTCACTCATTCATTCCTTACCCCTACCCTAGAATTTAGAGATATATGTTTATTCCTACTGATAATTTTATATTTTCTCCCTCCATAGTTATGAGATAAGAATCCAAATTAGGTACATTTCTTGAAAATATATTAATAGGGTGGTTATAGTTCACACTCCTGTATAGTATATTTCAAAGTCTTAGAAGGGAAAACTTTGTAATGTTTTCCGTGAAAAAAAAAAGATTTTCAAGGTGATGGATATGTCAATTACCAGGACCCTATCATTATATAATGTACATACACATTTAATGTGTATAAAATCACGCTCTATCCATAAGTACACACAATTATTTTGGGTCGATTAAAAATAAAACAGAACTTAAAGAAAACAAAACTTGTAAGAAGCAGGGAGTTTGGTTATTTTAGTTTAATATGATTCAGCCTCAGGCAAGTTTTCTAAACTTAAGTAACTGTCACTTGGCTGGGCCTCTTCCCTACTTCTACAATTTGGGTGTTTACACATCTTAAAGATAGATGAATATGAAGCCATCCTGGTGGGGTTTAGTCTAAGCTCCCTTTCCCCCTTTTTCATGTATTAGCTTAATGTCACTTTATCAAGGAAGCATATTTTGCCCCCAGATCAGGGAAGAGACTCTGGGATACTTAGTAGCACTCATTATGACTGAGTACTTATTTCAATCATTGTTTATGTAATGCCTGTCTTTGGAGATGGAAGAATTGCTTCCATGTGCTCCTTCAGAAGGGAGGGCTGCTTGTTTCTTGCCGTCTCAGGTTGTCTCGGCACCTAGTGTCTGGCACCTAGTGTGAACAGATTTGTTGGAGAAATTATTAAAAGACCAAAAGTAGTCATTCAGAAGTTTACTTTAACCACTGATCCAAAGAAACGCTTGGCTGGCTTCTATGGGCAAGGAAGCTTCTTTCGCAATAGTATTGATGAGTGCAGATTCATCACTGAGAATGAGAGACACTAAAGGCTTCTGTGACAGACCCTCCACCAACCTCCCACCCCCAAAAGAGTCCAGGAAGCTATTTGAAGACAGTCCTTAAAAACCATGATAAAGACGTTGAAGTGTAGCTCTACATAGTTGATGGTTCTAATGAGGGTGGGAAAGGACTCAGTTATCTTTAAGGGGCAGGCCACTGGGAGTTGACCATGCTCCAATGAGTATATGGGCAACACAAATTGGACTTGGGTTTTTTTTTTTTTTTTTTTTTTTTTTTTTTTTTTTTTTTTGTGGGAGTTGAGGGCACACTTGTGGGAGGGTGGACTTGGGAGGAATAAGAAATGAGTGTGGACAAGATGCATTGTATGGGATCCACAAATAATGAATAAAAATATTATGTTTGGTAGAGGGAGAAGAGTTTTACTGAGTTAACCTTTTAAACTTGTGTGTAGTATTGAGTTTGCACTGGTAATAATTTTTTAGAAGTCACAGGCTAGTGAATTGTGGAGAAATCAGAAAAGAAGAAAATTTGTGACCAGGAAAAGATTTAAATGAGACAAAATATAAAGTTATTTGCAACAGTGAAGTCCCTATATTAAGTAAGGTTTAATCCTGCTTGTTAAAACATTGAGATGAACATGTATATAGAATAGCTAGGCTTAAAAATATTCACACTGCTAGAGACTTGGTAGATCATAGTTGCTCCTTCCCTTAGGAGCTGTTATGCTTTCTCATTGTAAAATGTAATTAGTAGATGTACAAAAACCAGCATTATTAATCATACAGGACATAATTGTGGTTGTTTATATGTAAATTCTTTCATGTTTGTGGATTGCTTGTTTTTCCATTTTAAATAGGCAGGTTAGAAGTCAAATGCTCTCTAGCTTCCTGTGGGTTCTGTGTGGGACCCCATAGGTGGTTTATATGGGAGGAGTCCTGATGTAATTTCTTTATGAATTTGTCAGTTGCTGGCTCTGTGACTCCCAAGAAGTCATTGTTTTTCTCCAGATAGCTTCTGCTCTTATTGTCTTCTGAGGTCTGTGACTGGTCCTTCCCTTAGCCTATAGAGCTCATGTATGGCAGTCACCATGCCCTAGGTCCTAAGGCATTATGGCTTCCCACTCCACCCTTTCCATACTGCTGTGACCTTGAAAATTCCTGTATTTAGAAGAGTTGTTTGAATTCCAGTGTGCTTTTTACTTTCTTTCCTTCCTCAAGTCATACAATATCCTTGAAAAATATAAGAGTAAATGTGATCTTCTTATATTTCAACAGACCAGCCAAATGGATTATTAGAAGCCAACACATGACTATGAGTGTAATCATACTTACAGTTTCAGAGGCACATGGAGACAAAACCATGCTCTTTGTGTTTTGAGGAAGGTGTACTGCCTATGATGTGATGCTTTTTCATGTTTACTGTTGAAGTTTCAAGTTCATCCTCAGTCACAAGCCATCTTTGAATGATTTATCGAGCAGTGGACTCGCCTTGCTTTTCCCCTCACTGGTTGGTTTTGTTAGCAGTGCTCTGCATTGTGAATAGGATGCTCTAGTGGAGGGTGTAGGCTGCATTTTGGCCCATAATGACTTAAACTTTCTAATGCAGGGTTGTATTTGCTGTGATAGTAAATATAGGCTCTTTTAGTGTGGGTGCAGATATAAAGCTTCACTTGGAGTGAGCTGATGTAGGGGAGAGAATAAAAATGCAGTACAATACAGGATGAAATCTCTCTGGCTGTCCCTGGCCCCAACAATTTCTCATTTCAATAGGCTTCCTGGCTTTATTTTGCTAATCTCTACCATGTATCAAAACCTAGTGATGAGTCCTCCTTGAGAGTCAAGTATGGGAACTCAATTGAGCAGAAGGACAGGGATGAATATTTCACATTTGACATTGACTTGGAGCTGGATGCTTAAGAACCGGACAAACTTGTATTGAGTAGGTCTTGATTTGGGGAGTCATAATTTTGAATGCAAAATTGGGGCACTCATCACTCTTCCTTATTTTATTAGCATCTGGCTTTATTTTGTTTCTGTCCTCACCCTCTATGTGATTTTCATGAAGCTGAGAGGAGCATGAAAGCTTAAAGCAATGTTGGGAGAGGGGAACCAGTGCTGGGCATTGACTCCTAGCCCCGACTCCTCACTCTTATCTAATTTCTGATTATACACTCATGTCTTGCCAGCAGCACAAGTCGATTTAATACTACAGAGCAATGGAGTCTGAACAGACAAAGTTAATGGCTACAACAGTCATTATGCTTGTCCTGGTCCCGAGTTTTGCAGCTGCAACAAATCCATCCTAAGGATGGGTAGCAGGAAGAAATTGTTGTGATGGACACTGTTGCTAAGGCCACCATCACTGAAGAAATGCTCAGGCAAGCGCTACCTCCTAGGGGAAGATTGGAGTCTCAAGCTGTTCTCCCACTTGGAAAAGCCAATGATGTTATTGAACAACACAAAGAACCCCTCACTAACCTGCCCCACCAAATACAGCAATTAATAAATAAACAAAATTGTTTTCAGGCAGGTTTTATTCATCCCCACCCCCCAAGAATCAACAGTGAAGATACATGTGAGCCAGGTTTTCTGTCTGTCCGTGCTTGTATTCAGATATGTGTGAGCTTCTTTTTTGGAAGATGAACTTACCACAAGCCCTAGGATTTCACCTGAGCTGTGTTTTTGGTGCCTTATGTTAGCTGGTCAGGGTTGTGTCTTAGCTTCCATGAGATTGTGGGCAAATCAGAAAGTATGGAAATCAGGCAGGACTCATGCCATTTTAACCGATAAGGGAAGCATCAAGATTTCAATAATATTTTGATGTATAACCACCTAGAAACCTTTATAGGCAACTGAAATTATGCCCATTTGGGACCAGCAAGACTACAAGTCTCAGTTACTCCCAATCTCACCCTTTGGTGATGTGAATAGACTTAGTAAAGGCGATGGGGAGCGACACAGTTTGTAGGAGCTCTAAGCAGCTTTGTCTTGAATACTCAGTCTACAGGAAACAGTAAATTAGAAGGGTTTTGATTATAAGTGTAATTTTTATTCAGTGTCAGATTGAAGTCCATGGGCTTCCAAAGTGTTCCCCAAGGTATTTCTGAAGTTATTATTGCCATTTCTAGCACCCCAAAGAGTTGACTGACAAGTATATACTTCCCTGCTGTGAGCATGCTCAGGACACAACTGAAATGCACTTAGTTGATTTGAATCGGAATTCTATCACTTCTGCCTGGCAAAACAGATGATCTCACACTGATTGGTAAGTGTAGCATCTGAGTAGAACTTTGATTAATAAATAATATGAAAATTGGCAACTTTCTACTGAAATAGTATTGTAGAAAAGTCATCCAGGTTGGTGTACATGGAGGAAAGGATGAGTGACCCTTGAGGTTTGCTTTTTCCATTTATATTTATTGACTTTTTACTACATGTTAGGAACTCATGTAACAGCTATAAACACCACAGCAAATGCCTTTTTATAGTCTAACTGTTAGTTGAGGAAACAATATACACACACAAGTTATGATAACAGCATGGAAGGAAATGTATAGGGTGATGAGGTAGTAACTGGAAGTAGGAAGACACAGAAAATGGGGGGGCATTCAAGAAGCATTTCGTTTCAGGAAGAAACAACTGAGCAGAGGCTAAAGGATAAGGAAATCCAGAGAGGAAAAAGAAGACATGTGGAGTGCTATGATGAATGAGAAAAAGAGAATTTCCTGGTCCATGGGTTGAAAGAAGGGCTTATGGTTGGATCAGGTGAGCAAGGGGCAAAGAGGAACAGATGCCAGCTCAGAGGACCCTGTGGCAAGAAGTTTATCTTTATTCTAAGATCAAAGGGAAAGGAAAAATGATTGCAAGTGTGAACAAGATTCGCATATTACTTTTCTATTTTAAAATAGTGCTTTGGTTGTTGATGTAGTATGGATTTGAAGAAGGAAAGAATGGAAACAGTAAATAGCCAAAAGTATAGGAATCTAGACATCACAGTGATTTGGTCTAGAGAATGCCTTTTATTCCATCTTTGCTTGGGTACTATCTTGGATAACCCATGGAACTATAAACTTTTTGCATTGAATTCCAGGGATAAAATATGGGGAAGGCCTGCCTGGTCTCCCCAGGGACATTTTCAGAAATTCTGTTCACCACTACAAAGAAGGCTGGAATGTGTAGTTCAGTTTTGAGTGGTCAAGCACCTAGAGTCCATCTAGCAAAAGTAGAAAAAAGCCAGTAGTCTATTTTACACACACACACACTCACACAGACACACAGACAGACACAGACACAGACACACACACACACACACACACACACACACACACACACACACACACCCCTATTGAAATCAAACTGTAGCCACCTTTGGAGGCTACAAGTCAAATGTGCAATCCCTTTTTAGGGTGTATCAGTCTAAGATTCACAGACTAGTTAGTTAAATGTAGATCAAGTAATTAGCTTTATTAACAGCCAGGCAAGCACCAAATAGCTCCCAAGACACATGGCTGTCTGTTAAGAACTAGATTGCAGAGAAGCCAGCTTGGGCCTGAGGCCAAAACAGTGCCTTCTACTCCAGTCTCCAGCATCACATCTCACCTTGAGACCTACTTTTGCCCTCTGAGCAGATTTGAAGTCCTGTAAATTTACCCAGCAGTGTGGGCTTCTGCCCTTCTTTCACACATATGGGTACCAGAGGTATATAGCAGGGAGGAGGGTAGGCTTCTGCACACAGGAGAGGTCCTGCCCACATGTAGAAAGGAATCCTGTGATGAGCAAGTCTGAGAATAAAGAGCTTGTTATACACTCTTGTCCAGCAAGTGCAGAACTCTGTCCTCAGGCTTAGTTTCCTGTCTGTTGGGGAGAGGAAGAAGAAACAGACAACTAGATAGGAAACTTTTGTTCTGTAACTTCCCAAAAGCATGGGATTGAGGGTGGGAATGGCAATTAACAGAAAAGTGGGACCTGAAGCCTTTTTTAAAGGGAGGGTCTGTGATGAGTCTTGTGTTGTATAATTAATTGCCTCAAATATGCTCTATTTGGGTAATGGAAAAGGCCTTATTTTTAAGCATACATTATAGTCTTATGAAACCTCAGCACAAAGAAAATGAGAAATGAAGGAAAGCAAGATGACAGGTGTTTTCAAATATGCAATTTGATGCCTTTAGGAGTTGAAAGAGAGAAAAAAGGGAAAAGTTGGGTTAGGACAGCAGTAGAGAGTATTGAAAGGGAAAGTGGACACAGGACCAAGAGGTTAGGGTAGGACAGAGGGTGGGGATACAAATACATGTCATAGGGTGTGCATCAGTCAAAGTAGTGAGGTTTCTGGAGTCCTGGAGAATGATGGGAGAGAGGTTGATAAAAAGGCTATTTATAAGGTGTGGGCAGAGATACAGGAACTACCATTGGACAATGAAGCTCTCAGAGATGGACAATAGCAAGTAGACCTGCAGGGATCAGAGTTGAGGATGTCCATTAGAGTCTGTAAGAGCTACAACTGAGGCTCTGGTAGAGACTACCTTGTTATTGGAGGAAGGAACTGGAGGAGTAGATCTTGACCTCTGTCTGGTCTTGCTCCCTTTTCTTACTCCTGTGTCTCCTTTGGACCAAATTTATCTGGAAGCTAGAAACAGGAAACCCAGGTGATAGAGTTATAAGGAGCATCCGTCCTCTTAGACACAGGAGACACAGAAGAGTGGGAGCATTGACAGGCAGATGGAGAAGATCCTTGCCATACTGTAGCAGAATGCAGCAGGAGGCAATGTCAAATTTCCTGTCATGAGTGGATTAGTCAATTACCTCCAAATATTTATTGAATGCTTGATTCATTAAGTATTGTAGATAACAAATAAACAAAGAGCTAGCTTCTGGGAGAATCATAAACCAGCCACTAGTCAGGATTCTAATTTCAGATGAGAGGTGCTGAGGGAGTGACGACCACGGCTTGACAGAGCCGGAGGAGGATTCCTGTAGAGGGTATGACATCGGCAGTCTGTCCATCAGCAAGCAAAGGAGCACACTCTCCCTCCACTGTGCTGCACCTGTGGGCAAGGGTGCAGGTGTCGACCACCTGGGTTTTCTGTTTCTAACTTCAACTGAGTTTGGCCCAAAGGAGGCACAGCAGCAGGAAAGGAGAGCAAGACAAGATTGAAGTCTGGATCTGTTTCTCCATCTCCTTCCACTATGGATGGAATATAACAGGATGGAGGGAGGATGAGCAGAGCTGACTGGTATCCTGAAGCAGATGGGAGTGTAGATTTTATCCTTAAAATTGTCAAGTGGGGCTTGACAACATAAAGGACATTAGTTCTTTAGAAGGGTAAGTGAGTGATGAGCAATGCTTTCCTTAATGCCTCCTTTTGTTGATACATTTTCTTTGGTTTTCCTCCTTCCCCCCTCCACTTCTCTCCCCTTCCCAGCACCTTTATATTGTTGTTTCTGATAGATAAATCCTCCAGGGTTAAAGGGCTAGTTAGGATGGATCTGACACAGCAAAAAGAAAAAGAAAAAGAAACAGCCTAGGTCTTTAATAAAATTTCACTTCAGTTGCTAGTAGGGGTGTAATTTGAGGGTAGCGGTAATATTGGGGATGCTGGCATAGAAATTAAAATGCTTAATGAGCCAATGCTTAGTGGTTTATGGCAAATGAAGTAAAAATAGGATGTGACTTCATGACAGTTTGAAAAGTTGGCTTGAAATACTATCACTATACCATGATGTTATTGTAGACTGCAACATAGAAGAATTGAGCAAGTGAAATTGCAAACACGTACTTGCACATTACTTCTTCACACATCGATCTCCAAAGAGTAAACTCTTCAAGACATTGGGGAGAAAGCCCATTACTGGATTAATCAAACAACCATTTCCTAGCTGCACTTTTATTTTATATACCCTTTACACCTGTTTAATTAATCCTAAACATGATGCTGACTGCTAATTAAACAGCCCTGGAAGTGACTGACTGAAGGTAGTCATTTGAGATAATTAGCTTTGGTTTCAAACACTCAATTTTCACACTTTGTGCTCATTTTTAGAAAGGGGTGGCTCATTATTGCAAGCAGGGTGGGGGTTGTGTAAGACATTTTACTGCTGGACTCTGAGAAGCTGAGGAAGTGGGAAGGCTATGTTTTCAAATAGAGCAAGAAGATGGTACAGTGCCATAGAAGTCCTTACAGAATTCTCTTCCACTCACCCACATATACTCACCCACCTACCCATAACTACACCCACACCAGCACAATATACCTTGGGTCAGACTGCTGAATCTTTTTTTTTTTTCTTGTTTAACCTTTTATTGATTCTTTGTGGATTTCACATTATGTATCCTGATCTCATTCATCTCCTCATCACTTCTCGTCTACTCTCTGCCCTTGAAACCCCCCCCCCAAGATAAAAAGAAATATAATTTAAAAGAAAAGAAAAAACAAATGGAAGAAATGAAAAATCTTGTCATGGAAGCTGCAGTGTGTCGCAATGAGTTGCACAGGAAACCCTTTAGTCCATACATCTTTACTTGCAAGTGTTCACTGCAACCTATCCTTGGTCTGGTTCAAGGCCTCTGGTTTCTGCTACACTACTGATACTGGGTCCTCACTGGGACTCCTATTGGACATCCTTCTATTGTCCTGTGTCATGAGATCCTACAGCTTTGGATCTGCAGGGACGTTCCCTTCATGTGCTCCAACAGGTCATAGATGGGGCAGATATTGGCTATGGTTCAACTCATAGCCCTAGCTCTGGGTCTGGGTGGTCATCCCATCAGATCTCCCTCCTCCTCACCACCAGGATGAGCTCTCCAGCAGCGCCCCCTGGCTAGCAGCTAGCTCACCCTAATCCATAAGTAGCAAAAAGTGGGGCTGGTTCCCCTGCTCTCATGCCCTCAGGGCCCATTCACCCACACATACACCACCAGGGCCAGCTCTACTGTGTTGCCCAGGCAAGATTCAGGGGCCACTCTTCTGAGTGTTACAGTTGGTGAGAGGCAGGTTCAACTCCCTCACTCCTGTGATTTCAGGGCCAGCTTTCCCACCTGCCACAGGTGGCGAGGGGTAGGAGATGGGCATTCTCTCCCTTGCTCATGCCACCATCTGGAAGATGAGGAGCAGGTCTAGATCTCCTGATCATATTTTGTGGGTGGCTCACTCATGTGCCATCGAAAGGCCAGCTCTACTGTGCTGCACAGGTGAGGTACAGGGCCTGTACTCAGTCTTAACGGTGCTCATTTTCTCCTCCCTGCCCAGGAGGCAGAACCCTGGGCAGCAGGAGGTAAGGCTCTTCTTTTCCACTTCAGTCTTAATCTGCTGAATATTTTTTAAATTAGAATATAGAAATACATATGGGGTTGATTTTGGGGAAAATTTTATCTAGTACAGGACATGGGAAGATCTCACTGAGTGGCCAGCATCTCTTCTTCAGGTTTTCTAGAAGCAAGTAAAGAAGTTGAAGAAGGCCAAGGCTGCCAAGATTTGAGATTTGGAGAAGTGTCTTGCTAAGCAGTCACATACTACAAAGGCACAGAGTCTAATCAAGACATTTGCCTGTCAAGACAGGGCTGGTATGTCTAGAAGAGAGAGCAAAAGGCAGCAGGGGGAGGCTCAGACAGTTGTCATGGACACACAGTGTAAAGTAAGTTAACATGATCCCCACCAGGAAAAGAGAACCAGGGAGAATTTAGTAAAGGGGCTGACTTGAGTAGTCACTGCCACTGCTAAAGTAGGTGGAAAGTTGGAGCCGGGTTGTGCAGGGCACAACTGGTCTTTCAGAACCGTGGACAGCTCCAGGCACTTGCTTTGCTTTTAGAGTCTGGCACTGGGCACTGACATGGAATGGGATGCTATAGACTTAGAGGAGTTATCCAGATGTTGAGTGACCTTAAAAAATGTCAAAAATGGTTAGGAAATCAACTGGTTAGAGACTGGTGAGTGACCATTAGGCCCTGAGATGTGCAACCTTATGTGGCAAGTCAGAATAACTTTTCTGACAACCCCTTTGAGCCCAAGACTTCTCTAAATTCTCACTTCAGTTGCCAGCAGGCATTTCATTTGAGAGTATGGAACTATTGGGGGGTGCTGGCATAGATATTTTGTTAACTGCAGGATCTTACGGTGAATAAAGTTGCTCTATGTATGAATTAAGCTGTATTTGCAAGAAACCACCAGAATTAGGGTCTCTTGGAGTCATTTTGACCTCCCAATTTATGCCCACACCCTAGGATGATGACTTAAGAGCGATGAGATGTCCAGATACATAGTGTGCTCTCAGATTACTGAAGAATGACACAGGATTCTGAATTTTAAAAGCGCTGTGGCAATTTATCCTGCTGGTGCCATAAAATATTCTGTTTTTCTAAGGAGTTTATGATCCAGATGCATTTTCTAGGTGATGATTTTTAGTGAGTTGGAAATATATTTTTACTAGAAGATACACAGTTCACTAGTTGTAAATATTGTGCTATTCAACGACTATACCAATAATCAGCGAGGGGAATAGAAAAAAATATGTATTTAAAATAATTTACAGCTAGGTATGGTGGCACAAGCCTTTAATTGCAGCACTTGGGAGGCAGAGGCAGGCAGATCTCTGTGGGTCAAGGCCAGCTTGAGCTACATAAGTGAGTCTAGGATAGCCAGGGCTGCATAGTTGAGAGCCTGCATCAAAAAATAAATTTGGATAATTTGATTTATCAAAATTATAATTTCAAAATTTAAGTGGTATCAAAAACATAAACAAAAAAACCCCAAAACAAAAGAACAACAGCACCCTCCCCCTCAAAAACCTTCACAATAAATTCCCTCATACCCTTTATGTGTTAAAGCCAAAGAGAATTTCTGAGCTGACCTTCTCTGATGTATGTTTGTACTATAGCTTCATTTCTCTTTTATTTCCACACTAGAACAATCATGTGCAGAATAAAAAAAAAAGCAGCAACAAAAAGCATGAAATGTTTTCCTTTGGCCTTCGACACAAAGGAACTTGAAGCAAAGCTAGATTGTTTCTCAGTGTCTGTGCATCTGTGCTTCAAAAGGAAGTGAAGTCCGTTGACTAGTAGGGAATTATTTCTAATTAAATTGGTGGTCCTAAAACCATATTTTGCTTTCAGGTGGACACATCTACTGCAGCTTTGACCATTTAGTCTCTTACTATACTCTATCAATGTACCAGACACACCATAGATTAAAATGACCTCTCATTTGTTTTACAGATACCTCAAATTAGCTATGCATCCACAGCCCCAGAGCTGAGTGACAACACCAGGTATGACTTCTTTTCTCGGGTGGTCCCGCCTGACTCCTACCAAGCCCAAGCCATGGTGGACATTGTGACGGCCCTGGGATGGAATTATGTGTCAACATTGGCTTCCGAGGGAAACTATGGAGAGAGTGGTGTTGAGGCCTTCACCCAGATCTCAAGGGAGATTGGTGAGCATGTATTTACCAGTTGATTGTGTTTGGAGGTGAAAGGTTGTATATGGACACCTCCAAGTGCTGTCTAATGTTTATCACAAATGTGTGACCCAGGCTGTCCTCTGTATGGGGAAGCAAGATTGTAGATGGGTTTATTGTTCTTATTTCTAGCAAGCTTCTAATTTGAGCAGCAGAGATCCAAACTTCAGTGAACATTTTTTGAGCTGTCTGTTTTGATGAGGGAGTTTGCAGGCACCTTGGAGCCACAATGAATTTGAATAAATGACATACTGTTTGATTGTTCTAGATATAAGTTTACATTAGCAAGTCATCAAATTAAAAAAAAAGTCAGTGGAATTTAACATGGAGCACTAGAGGGATCAGTGCTTATAATCATCTTAAAGCAAATTATATCTGTCCCCAGGGATAGTCCTAAGTCATATTCTCATTGCCATGTTTGACTTTTCCCATTTTTCATTTGTATATAAGTCTGGAGCTTACAGTGTGATGCAGGGAAAATTTGTGAAAACTTAGTGTAAAGTGCGAGCAAGCTCGGTCCTAGAATTTCTTCAAAGAGCCTTTCAAACCTCTGCAGCTATCTCACCAACTTGTATGTTACCTGTGAGGCTGTAAATCCATCCTACTTCTCAGGAAAAAACAGAACAGTGACAACGGGAAGCAGCACACGGAATAAGCCTGACTGATAGTTCGTCACTGCTAGAACTTAGTAGGTGGAAGGAGACATTTCATTGGCACTTTAATTTCGTTTTATTAAAGGGGATTGTGTGTGTGTGTGTATTGGTAATCATGATGCTGTGGAAGTCGTAAAGTGCCTTGACTATCTTGAAGCCATTTTCATCTTCTAGAAGGAAATTATGTTGATCGGTTAACGGTTGGAAGTTCCCGTTCAGAAGAAGATCATGGAAATGATTGAGATTTTACTATAATTACCTGGAACAATTTTCACTTGAGAGTCATAGATGCCCAAAACCTTTCTTCTGGATGTAATAGGACAGGGAAATTTATTATGCTCAGGACGTTTTATATTTAACATGTGTTCTATGGCTGCATTGTGACAGAAACTGGAGAGAGAGAGAGAGAGAGAGAGAGAGAGAGAGAGAGAGAGAGAGAGAGATGAGTCTAGTGAGCAGATGGGGTTAATGGACTTAATTGGACAAGTGTTCACACTAACTGTGTCTGTGATACTGTAATCTTTGCTTTTTGGAATTTTAAGTTATATCATTATAGCTATATAGGTGATCCAAAAGCTTCCATTAAACTTTAAATTATATTATTTTCTTGGAAAAAAGCCCCATGTTTATCCTTAAAGAAATGCCCATTCAGATGAAAACAATAGCTTCTGGAAGCAGGGTTAATACATTATTCAAACAGCTGATGTCGGTTCTTACCAGAGTGATAATTCAACATGTGGAAGAAAATAATAGAGTATGTATTGAAATAAGTTTTCTGCATTGACTCTGGGCATTCTTCAATGCTGAGGCACATTTTGTGTGCATGGAACAGATTAGTATGAAAAATTCAATAAGGACATAATTTGCCTATTGTAGAATCTGATGTAATGTATTGTTCTTAAAGTTAAGTGAGAGTACAATTTTACTTTATTTTATTTTATTGACTAAAATAAGAAATACTTGATTTTCCTTTTAAGATATATTGCTGTAATACTGTCACATAAGAAGACTCAGGTGGTGCCATTCTTTATTGCTGTTTCTTCTTAGTCATTAGTATGGGAGAAAATAATTTTAGCACCTCATGTATGCTCCTGATTAGAGCTACACATTTTTCCCTGTGTTGATCCTTTCAGTATTCTGTGACTTGATTGGTTGTCCATTCTATTTCAGTTCTCACTTATCTGGGGAATGGAGAAGGGATGGATTGTCACTTAATATGCAGAATGCTGAAAAGGCCAAATTAGTATCACACCAGAGTATGCCATGGAATATATTAAATATCAGAATCATCCCTCATTTTAATGACAAAGATTTTATCTAGAACAAAAATAGCTGAAAATTCAACCTTTCACATGACAATGATATTAATGGGAATGGGGAATAGTAGCAACTTAACCCATTCTGAAATTGTCTGATGACTCTAATGAAAATTCATTAGCTTGTAACATTTGCCACTCTTACTGAATCACTGATAGAGTTTCTGTCACCATGTTACTAGTATTGAGAGAGAGAGAGAGAGAGAGAGAAAGAGAGAGAGAGAGAGAGAGAGAGAGAAGAGGTACATTCAGTTTTTGGAACATCTGCCCATTAATAAAATTATGTATTCACTCAACTCAATGTTTGTATTCATTCAGTTTTTTTAAAAAATCCCGTGTTCTGTTCTGAGCTTCTCTCTTCAGCAACACTGATTGCTAAGAAATTTCAGTGTAAGTTGAGGCATCCTATATTTTAATTCTGACTAATTCAGGTAGATCATTATGGGATTATAGCAAAATGAAAATCCATTTAGTGATACATTGCATGTCCAGTATAATTACAGTGTTTTGCATTTTAACGGAATCTGAGTTTCTGGAAGTAGTCTTGGTGAATCTGGGAGAATTAAGATTCTGTGTAATTGGTAGTCATGAACAGGCATTGATCATGGCTAATCTCTGGGCAATAGCCCTGTGAAGGAGATAGAGGAGGTGTTTGATAAAGTAAATATTTGATATTTTATCTGTCCTAGTGTCAGCCTGCTCATATCTTGGCTATCTCTTTTATATGAGAAACTCAAAAAATAACAAATGAAACTCTAAATCAATATAAGTTCACAAAGCACAGTTTGACTAGAATATAGTATATGATGAGGTATGAGAAAGAGAACTGTAAACTGGACAGTGACACCTAGCTCAGTTCTGTAAGTCATAAGATTTTTTTTTTTTTATCCTTGGTGTTCTGCATAATGTTCAAATTTTTTGAGGGCTGAGGAAATCTATCAGGATGAGTAAATAAGTGAGGGATAGGAGGCTGAATGAGGGCTCTCTGCAGTGCCAGTCTTGGTGAGTAAACAAGTGAAGGATGGGAGACTGAATAAGGGCTCTCTGCAGTGCCAGTCTTGGTTGAAAAGGAAGCTGAGAGAGTAGAAGTAAAAATGTAGACAGACATGAGAGACATTTCTGAGAAAAAATATAGTTGATCCCAAAATTCTGTAGCTGTGTGGTTCAGAGAAGCCAAGTACAGTCACAGAACTGTAGTGGGAAGACTGATGTGGAGTAGGGAGCATGAGACCTTTTGTGGGGAAGAGCAGCAGGGCTACTAATCAGGAACCAACACGATAGCCCTGAAGGTCATTCTCACAAAATCATAGCTGAGGAGGATCTGTGGGTGCTGAGGCAGAACATGGAAAGAGTGAGAAACAAAAGGAGATGAGGATGGACTCCTGGGCGGAGGTTTCATGAGAACGAGGTTCCATATACTAACGGGAAGCAAAGATCGGGGCAGTTCTCTCTCTTCTTGGTGTGTTGGTAGCCATGGAGGGCTTAGTCACTTTTGAAGAAAGTTTTCATTAGAGAAAACTTTCAGATATTTTCTTTGAGTATTTTTTTTTAATCCAAGGACTATGAATACTTTTTCAAAAGAGAACAGGAACTTTAACTAGTGAGCATAATGGAAAGTGTGTTGTGCAGTTACAGAGATCCCATGATGTATGATCTACAGAGATGAATTATCTTCTCAGAAGTACCAGGACAAAGAACAGTCTGGGTGATTTAAGATGATGCTCACTGCTTCTCATCTCTGGTATCCAGAAACCTGGAACCTAGGTGGCTTCAGGGCTGTGCTATTTCTGAAATCTCAGAGAAGAATCTCACTTCCCTTGGATCTTCTGAGCTGTGCCAGTGTTCCTCTGTCTTCTTTAGCTTGAAGACACATCACCCCAGTGTCTGCCTCTAAAATCACATAGCCACTTTCTATCTTGTTGTACGCATCTTTGTCTTTTTTTGTCAAAGAGATGCAGCCATATTGGACAGGACCACCTTGCTCTAATATGAGCTTATCATGACTATTATGTTTGCATTGTATCTATTTCCAAATAGTCTCATTTTGAGTTACCAAAGTAAGGATTTTAGCAAATCTTTGGAGGCATGATTCAGTGCATCACAGGGTATAATTGTGACTGCCTCAGAGAGATGGCATCCAGAGACAAGAGTGGGAGGCAGGCCAGAAGAACAGAAACATGTAAAGGGTACTGTCTAGACAGAATATAGTTAATAGAGATGCTTATAATACAGCTAATTCAGACATTTCTTTGGCATTTTATGTAATCCTACTCTTCTGGTCTTGATTACTTGATTACAAGGATAGGAAGGCTTAGTATATTAATCTAAGATTATAGACTAAAGCAGGTGTGTGTGGGATCCCAGTGTCTAGCTATCCCTGGCTTGGGTTGCCAAGAGCTTCCAGAAGGGTTGGCAGGGACACTGTAAATATGACTGTACACTGGCTGTTCCACTACTTTTCTTTGTGCAGTTTCAAAAATATCTTTTTAAAAATATATATAACACCTAGAAAATTATCAACTCTCAGGGTGTGTCTTCTAGCCTAATTTATTTTTATTTCCCCCTTTGGTCTCTTTTGGCTTGAGGAAAGGGAATGGCTTGGTTGCTCCTGGGTTAAGAATTATTTATCATCCATGTTACATACCCTTGATTGCTGGAATCACACTCCTCTATTTATCTTGTTTTAATTATTCAATACAAGTTTTCACTGTACTGTAATAAAGGGGTTGATGTTATTTGCTCATGCTTTTCCATCACAAACTGCAGAGCTTGTAGCTCCTGACTCAATAAATGACTCCCTTGAGTCTTTAGACCGTTTCTTTCACTTCTTTGTCTTACCTTATTATACCATTTTTAAAGGAAGACAGGATAATAAATGTTAATGCTGCTACTATCATTATAAAGGGCAAGGACACTAAGGCTTTATCTTTGGAGATAAAAGGATTCTGTGAAAGCATGATATCTTTTCATTGTGGATTTTCACAGTGAGGTGACACACACACCTCCTTTAATCAGTCATCATGTTTATGAATGACTTATCGAAGATGACAAGGCTTCAAGTCGTCACTGCGTATATTACAAGTGGCGGGATAGACCCAAATCTGTCAAACCTTCTACTGTATGTGACTTTTCTTCTAATTTGTCAGTGTTGGACATTCCTGACTATTGCCTGACATGTGTTAAGAATCTTAAAATCTCAGTGTTAGAAAGGATTGTGAAGAGAGTTGGCAATTTCTGTCTGAATAATGAAATGCACCATTTAATTAATTAATTTTGGTATGCAAAATGATACTTGCCCTCTAAATTTGCGTGTGATTTATTTTTTTGATGAGTATCAAGCATTAATGGAACATTTTGTTCCTAATAAAGAATTGACAAGTGCCCATTGATCATATTTCTTAGCTTAGTATATTGTTTTAGAAGAAAGCATTTCCCCCCTTAGGTTATAAACAGGAACCAAATTTCTATGAACAAAAATGGATTTAGTTTTAAGACTAAAACAAAGTATTTTCAATGACAGAAAGAAAAGCATACATAAAGAACATTTCCCCCCTCAGATGTTCATTGCTTTGGAAAAATGACTTCCAGCAGGCAAAAATCAATTTGACAAAAGTATTAATGTTCTAAAATACTATGAATGAAAGGAAACATTTTAATTCAATTGAAAATTTTACTTTATATTCATGCAGCTGAGTTCCATTGATAACACTACATTTCAAGTTGCAAATCACATTTAATTAATATTAACACCAGGTAATTGGCAAAAATAACTTCAAAGGAGGGCTGAGGAAATCACAAATTGGAGCTGCAGGTGCAGCAATACTGCAGAGGCTTTGGTGGGATCCAAAGAAAGTGTATATGATTTTAACAATTACTGCAGAACCTGACTGACTGATCAAATAGAGTATCATTTCAAAACTGTTCTTCTCTCTGGCCTTTCCTAATATTTAGGGGTTAGTAACTGCCAAGTATCAATAACAGCTGTTAATGTGAACTGGCAAACAGCATTCAAACAAATGCTTTAAGACCTGTAATTCAAAAGCTGTAGTTAAGTTTTCAGTAAACAATAGTAGATAGATCAGAAAGATGACAGGCACCATTGTCCAGATGCAGGATTTGAGTAGAGAAGGCTTTCCTTGACTTGCTATTACATCCAAACTAACTGTGTAGCAGTTATGCCTGAAGGACCAGGGAAGGGGATTCTGGGTGGCTTCTGACCACATGCCCCCTCCTGTCTCTTTGCTAGTTCTCCAGGGATATCTCAGCAAGTATTGGGCCCCAGGTCTTCTTTTTGTTACCCTCAGATACTCGGTGTTACTTACTATCCATCTGCTAATTGTCTTTTCTTGTGTCGTTGCCACTTTAGCACTTCTAAAATTCTTTACAAGTTTGCTACATTGCTCCAGTGAGTCCCCGGGCATCACCATTCTGATCAGAATGCTGATTTGTTCCTGTGTTTTCTTCACCCAAGTGTGTTTTTCTAAGTGGAAGACCACCTAGCAAGCTGCCTGTCCCACAACTCATGCTTGATCAGTTTCTATTTAATGGCTGTTGTCATCACATTCATGGTTGGACTCTTCATGGAAGCCTAGAGGGTAGACTTGCTCAGGTTCTGGGAATTGAAAGGCAAAGGTGGCTCCAATAATAGCTTATGCATCTTGTTAGCTCATGTCTAACTGTAAGGGAACCTTAAAGGGCTTCTGCACCATTAGGTTACTTTTTCCTTTGTGCTAAAAAACACCAAACCCTGTGCCTTGGGCTCATCCTGACTCTCATCCATTAGCCAGGTAGTGCTGGGCAGTGGTTCAGAGCTTCTGCTGGCTAAGCTTGAGTTTCCATTCTGTCAATGGGACCTTTGCTAACTTCATTGTGTTGTAGTCTAACTGCCTTATCTGTAGAATGAAGATAACAACTGTCTGAGGATTGAATGAGATCATATACAAGTGGGAGGTTAAGTAATGGACAAGCATCTGTTGTTATCATTGTTATTGAGACAGGGCCTTGTTATATACTCCACACTGGATTCGAATTCACAACACCCCTGTCTCAGTCTTCTGACTACTGGGATCCCACGTGCATGCCATCTTACCAGGCGTCAGTTTGCATTCTTTTAGAATCCTGGGGCTTGGCAATGGACTTGTTTCTGAGTCTGTATCCTGTTAGCTCAGTATGCATGAGGCAGTGTTCTTGGGACTGACTTAGCATGACAAATATATTACCTAAGATAGAGCTAGCATATAGTTGAATGCATGAATTAATTATGTTATCATTGGCACATCAAATCTGCATGCTCGTCTTCTTTTTTACCCCTCTAAATATTAAGTGTCAGCTAGCTTTGCTAGTGTACCTACCATGTATTAGGCTATATTTGTGTCAATTGTGAGGATAAAGAGATGGACCACAGTGTTTTCTAGCAGGTCCCTGATGATATGAGTCAGAGAAAGACATGCACACAAGCAAACAAAAATTCAGATTATGAATAGTGCCTTGGTGGTGGCATCACTTAGAAGCCAAATCCAAGAGCAACAGGTCTATGAGAAGATCTCTTTCAGTTCACATAACAAAAGCACTTGTCAGGAGACCTCAGGAAAGTGATTGGTAGGTCCCGAGCTCAAAGGCCCTACAGGATCATGGGAGTTACTTTAAATAACGTCAGCAGAAGAAACTTTCTGACATAAAGCCTCAGAAAAAAAACCAGAATGCTGACTATGCCAACTTTGTAATGTAATACATGTTTTTGGAGTGGTTAATATGTATAATACACTGGCAGTGTCTCACAATGATATCATGTTTGTTTAATCTTCTGGCAATTACTCAGAAATATTGTCTCCTAGGCCATCAATGTTAGACTTGTTCTAATGTGCAAGTCATGGTCCTTTTGCCCTAACATCACCTGTGCCCTTGGCAGAAATTTCAATTTTGCTCAGTTTCTGAGAGTGAGCCAGGGACAATTGTTAAAATTCACCCTCAAACCTTAAGTTGTCGGGTTTGAAACTGTATCACTGAATGTGTACCCTTTCATCAGGAGTGAACCCTGGACTCTTCGCTGTTACTGCAAACTTACAGTGCCCTACCCTTGACTTGACTGCTGGATCTGTTCCTACACTCTGGTTTTCCAGACTTGGACCACGATGCAGCATTTATTCTGTGCCAGCTTTCACCTGGGAGGCAGCATCTGATCATCTGCTCTACCCAGTGGATAATGTCTGATGGCATGAAACCACCAAGCAGGACCTCTACTGTTCTGACCTCTAGTATGCGCAAGGGTTCCGATCTTACCTAACTTGCTGCCCCCTTTCAGTTCCATCTTCAGAGTTAGGACACTGTGAATGAATAGGCATGAATTCTACAGAATAAAAGAATTCACCCTTAGATTCTAGTCTAATTCTGTCAGGGATTCCTTTCTAAACACTTAGAAAAGGCCAGGCTCTGTCACATTAGAAGTATGGACTCTAAGTTACCTTTTCTTGTTACCCAACTTTTATTGCCAACTGTATTAGGTATCTCGGGATGCTGTAACAAGATACTACAAATCAGGTATATTTAAAGAACACAATTATGTTGTTTAGTGGTTCTTTGAGGCTTGATGTTCCAGATGAAAATGTATTAGCAAGATCCCCAACTCCCCCATGCCTCTCCTTTAGCGGTATGTTAACAACAATCTGCCATTTCTTGCTGTTTTCCAGTGTCACTGTGGTCTCTGTGATATTGGATGAGGGACTCTTACCTCAGTATGACTTCATTCTAATTTGATTAATTAAACCTACAATGGCCCTTTTATAAATCCGGTCACACTCAGAAATACCAAGCCTTAAGAGTTTATTTTTTGGGGAGGCACAATTTAATTGATGGCACCAAATATAGTTACTGGTTGAACTCAGATTGATGGAGTCCTGTTTGAACTGAGCTCATATTTGCATTTGTCCTTTGCCTGGGTTTCTGATCGCCTGTGTCCCCCTGAGAGGCTAGTCTTGGTAGTCAGATGAGCTATTCCATTAGAACCAAAATGCCCAGGTCAGGGAAAGAAGTGTGCTTCCCTCTTTGCTTAGCCCTGAAGAAATCACATTCCCTTAATTTCCTTTGTGAAGACATTTCTATGTTAAAGGCATTTTGCTCGGAAACTCTAGCAGTAGCTGAGAGCTTTAAGGTGCAATCTGTACTTTACAGTGTTGAGAGAAGCACATAATATAAACACCCTTCTGCAGAAATGAAGCAACATCAGACTCCATTTATGTCATTTTTATAGACTTTAAAAGAGTTGGCCTGAGAATTAGAAGTGTGTTTTCCCAGTTTCCTTCATAACTTCTCAACTAAGCAACAATTATAGTTTCCTTAAAAATAAATGGCTCAAGAATAGTAAAACCAGAAGGCTGTAAGAAGAACAGTTGATTGAACTAGGTGCCAGTTATTTCAAGGGTTATGTCCCTTGGCAGGACTGTGTTGTGTGGCCTCTTCTTCAGCATCTGCATGTCTAATAGACCACGGTCCTCTTTCCCTGCTGCATTCACTGCTGCCTATCCAAAGCTCTTTCATGACTCCCTGGGGGCTGCATGAGGGGAGAAGAGGGGAGGATGAGAACATGGCCCACAAGTCAGCACATTTGGTTTCTTGTGCACGGCTCTGAGAAGAGGCTTGGTCAGGAAAGGGATCTCGACTAATGATTAAACATATCTTCTGGCAGTTGTAACAGTGAGGGGAAAATGCCGCCTCTTATAGCAGCTCATACCCACTTCCCAGGCAGTGGCATACACAGCCATGTGACTCTGGAGTCACATTTGAATCATGTATCATGGCTGGCATGCATGTAATGGGCTATTAAGGGAAAGAGGGATGTTTGGAGTACCCTGCCAGTCTTTTGTATTGGATATCATGGAGAGCAATCACTGTGTTCTCCTTGAAATTGTTGCTTGGTGTTATTGCCTGCAGAAACTCCGTGTCAAATGGAACTATTTATGAAAGCTGATGTGACATGTCTTTCCACAAATATTTGAGTACCCACTATGTAGTGGGGCATTGTTCTGGATGGTAAGAATGCAGTGTTAATGAAACTGACCAGGCTTCTGACCTAGTAGTGTTCTTCGTCAGACTGTCTTATAAAATGTGTAAGCTTTGTGTCCTTTTAAATCATGTATCTTTCTGGAGTGTGAGAATTTAGTCTAAGCCTGGGTGAGATGTGACTGAAGCCATGGAAAAACTGAGTGGGTTTGTCTCTATCAATATACAGCTAGATCTCTTGGGTGTTCTGGAGATGCTGAAGTTTGGTTAGGGTGTATGTGGCTTACTTGTAGTGGTGAGAACCACGTATCTGAAAGAAGTAGCATGTGTGCATGTAGAAGATTAGGTCTGGAGCAGGCAAGGAAACAGGAGGGGTGACAGATTTGGGAAATGCCATGTGTATGAAGGGAACAGAATTCCACTCAGACAGGAAGCATAGATCAGAGGTTGTGGTTCTGGTGAGGTCCTCAGCCTACAGCAGCATAGCATGAGACTCACGCTCATCACCTTTCTGCCCTGGGTTGGCCTGGTTAATACCCTCTTGTTCTTCCATTCTTGGTTACTTCCTGGAAGCCTTTATTGATATTTACCCCCTCTGCCTTTCAGCTACATAAATTGTCTCTTCTAGATGTGTGTGTGTGTGTGTGTGTGTGTGTGTGTGTGTGTGTGTGTGTGTATGTATGTGCATGTATATGTGTGGGGTTGTGGGTAAATGCATGTGTATGTGAGTGTGTATTGTGCTTGTGTTTGTGCAAGTGAAGGTCAAAGGACAATCTTGAATATGATTCTCCAGATGGCACTGTCCTTTGTGAAACAGGGTCTCTCTCTGGTTTAGAGCTTACCAAGGAAGTTAGGGTGGCTGACCAGGGAACCTCAGGGGTCATTTGACTCCACTTTCCTAGAGCTGCCCTTACAAGCACACACAAGCACCCCTCTTTATTATTATTTTTTCTTTCCATGAATTCTTGGCCTTGAACTCAGATCCTTGTGTTTATGATGAAGGCACTTTCCAAACTTACCTATCTCCCCAGCTCCTCTTCTAGGTATTCTATCAAGGAAAAATTAGCCCAGGCTTAGATAAAGAGAGACTTTATTTAGAAGAAATATCGTGGTAAAAGAGATGAGTCAATCTCATACATTAGCATCTATCATAAATTAAAAAAATAGCCTTTTCTTTTATAAGGTGGAGAGGAATAAGCAAATACCCTTTTTTTCTTTGCTCATTCATTTATTCACACAATAAATCGCTATTGAGTTTATGTTTTTGGTAACAGGTATTTATGATTTGCCCTCAGGTTTGACTCAAGATGATCTTTCTATTAGCCCCCACACCCCATCTTCTGGCAGACACTGATCAGTTTGCCCACATGTTTCCAATATGTAACAGAGTGGCTAAAGAGAAGTTGAGCATCAACAACAGGATCTGACATGACAGCTGCCTGCTGTTATCAGCTGATGTCCAGGATAAACAAATACACGGACACACTCTACCTCTTGCTTTTTGTGTAGGTTTGGGGAAAACAGTTTAGGGGCCTCTAGGAAGAAGGGTTCTGCCTAGACCATATGGAGTATAAGAAGCTGGCCATTGAAAATACTTTTATGGTTCCATGTAGATATTTTACTATTTCATCTTTTAATCCTCTTTCTTTCTACAAAGGTAGAGCACACATTTGTTTATCTTTGCATAGTTGTAGGATCTTGAAGGATGCTTCTTAAATATGTGAAGAAATGGGAACCTGACAGATGAGTGTAACCTGGAGATAGGACTCCAGGTGGCTTGAGGAAAGGTAGATGAACAGCGTAGGAGTCCAGATTAAGAATTCTGTAGCAGATGTAAGAAGACTCTGACCCAGAGTTCAGCATCACATTTTTCCTGGTGGCACATGAGAGATATATATGGTTTATGGGGCCATGACTTTGTTTGCAAAAAGAAGGTACATAGGAAGGAAGGAGAGTCAGAAAACAAGGCTCAGGGCCGGGTTTATGTTGGGAAACAAAAGCATCAGCTTAAGTAGATAACAGTAAGTCCAGGCCCAGATTGTCACACTTGATCCTGAGAACAAGCACCAGATGGAGACTATATAGTTCCAGTAGGAAAAAGCTAAGTTGAGGTTCGGAGCTTTGCTGCATTTGACAAAGAGTGTTGGATGCAAAATTCAGGAAGTAGATTAATTTTCTCAATGCATCATTCTTCTTTCAATTGATTTTGGGTTTCCAGGTATATAAATGTGTGATGTGATTCCTGTTTGCAAGATTCCACCCAGGTCCAGGGCTCATGGTACTTCTCATGTTTTGAGCCCCATTCTGAGTTCTGGAGTCCTCCTTGTTCATCAGTCCCTCTACACATGCTTGATGCTTGTATGAAGTTCTGTGCTTGTGCTGCATGCTATGTGTGCTGTAGCCTCATTGGCCTTGGATTCTGGTGAGGAGACTAATTTTAAAAGACAGAATGGAAACAAGATAATGATTACAGGTTTACCAAGAAAGAAACAAATGCATGCTGATGGTTTGTTTGGGAAATGGCCAGGAGGCTGGTAGCTACAATGTTGTAGGAGTGGAAGCAGCAGGATGGGGTGGCAAAGGCTTAATTGACTACAGCTGGCCATGGAGGGAATGTGTGGGTGTTAGTCTGGCACAATGGGAATCCTTTCGGGGGTTTTGATAGTACTATCCTGTTATTCAGGCTTTAAGAGAATGTGTAGAGACTGGATTTCAGGGACAAATGGAATAGAAGATGAATTAGTTGATTGCTGAGCTCCAGGCAAGGTCTGGGGTTGACTTGGATCAGAGTGAGCAAAAGGGGAGAAGCAGAAGTTGGCAATGCCAGGAATAGAGATAAGATCCCAGGTCTGGGAGACTGAGAACTTTCAATCTGTGAAGGCCTGCATCCTTGAAACAAAACTCCTGTAGGATATGTCAGCCAACATCGGGGTATATTCTGCAGCCCTTAAATTGGGATGGTGGTGTCAAGGGTGGCTAGTCAACTCCCCTGAAAGTGTGGCTGAAGGGTAGAACATCAGATAAATCATTTCCTGGCAAAATTTCACTCTGGCTCTTTCATGAGGGATTTCTAACAAGGTAAATGACCCCCAGGTTGTTACTTTTCAAAAAGCCCTTTTGGAGATCATTATTTCTCTTTACCTTGGTAGTAAGTAGACCTGGAATTTAGAGTGTTCTCAATAGTTGTAAATATTTTCCCTTGTACTAATATTTCTTGTTACTTTTTCTTGCTTTCTATATTAATGATTAATTTTAAAGCTCACTAATCATTATGCAGTTTCTGGACATGTGCTCTCATAATACAACTGTAGTCATGGTGTGACTCCTGGATCCACATAATCAAAGGTCATGAGAGTGGGTTAGTTCACATCTTTATCTCTTGAAGATAGATTTAGTGTACCTTCTATTTTGAGTACATAAAATTATAATTTGACTTAACTTCTTTTGATTTATAAATTGTAATGTGGACCATATTCTGTTAGATATGACCTAGTTACTTATCTAGCTCCCAAAAGCCTAGGTGGGAGATTGGGGCCTTCCTAGGACACTCTATTTTTAATCCTCTTTAGATATTAAGGGAAATGGGAGGGAACTGATGTGTAAGTGCTACTTGACATATGCCTTCTAGTATGTTCCTGTGCCATTAGGCAGTTATTCTCCTTGTTTCACAGACAATAAAACTAAACCTTCAATAATATGAGTGGAGCAAGCTAGTCTAGTTAGTAAGTAGTAGTGTTGAATACATATCCAGGGTTCCTTGACTCCATTTTCACTGCCTCTTCTCTTTTGAGGTTGTGTGTTTTGGTTTCTGCATGTGTGGCTGCCATCATTGCCTTGTAAGGCTGCTGCAGGACAAAGAAACTGTGCTTTGCACACAGCCTTACTTGCAGCTGGAAGTTTTCCTGTGTCCTGGCTGGTGGTCAAGACAGATCTTTCCCACTTGAGTCCCCCAAGTAAACACACAGAGGCTTATATTAATTATAACTGCATGGCATGGCTCAGGCCTTTTGCTAGATAACTCTTATATCTTAAATTAACTGGTAACTATTAATCTATGTATTGCCACATGTTCCATGGCTTTACATGTGTCCCATTACATGTTGTTCCTGGGCGGCTTGCTGGCATCTCCCCACTGCCTTCTTCTTGTCTCTCTTCGAATTTTCTCCTGCTTCTAAGCTGCCTTGCCATAGGCCAAGTGACTTTATTTATCAACCAATCAGAGCAATACAGATTCACAGTGTACAGAAAGATATTCCCCCATCACTTCTCCTTTTCTGTCTAAACAAAAGGAAGGTTTCAACTTTAACTACAGCAAAGATCCCAAAAGGATATAATATTACCTAAGTAAACAGGAAATGCATTGTGAGCAACTTCCAAAAATCTAGAATGACAGAGACAGCTGGCCGCCTGGACCATAACCCAAAGTTTGTCTGCAATGTTGGGGCATCCATCTTCAGCATATAGGCCTTGAGTTTTTTTAATTGCTTCTCTATTTGTCCTGTAGAATATCTGGCAGTCTTCTCTGTGAAACAGGAATTTGAAGGACCATCTTGGATTGCAAAGCTCAATGGTCACTTTCCTATGAATCCTGCATGTCCAGTTTATACAGCATTTTGTCAAGCAATCCAGGCAAGAACAATTTCTTGCCCAAATGACTACTTTTGCCAAAAAGAAGATAAACTCCATATAGAGTGTCTTCGATACCTACATCTTTCTCTTTGAAGTAAATTGGAGCAGACGTGTCTCACTATCCAGAAATCATAAGTTTTTAAAACATTTTAATGCCATATCCTGTAGGTCTTTGAAGATTACCTACCTAACTGAATTATATCTATGTATACCTAGATAACTTAACATGACTATAAGTCTTACTATCATAGAAGACATTATTAATCTGCATTTCTTAATTATCCATTACAATTTAAATGAGTTATATAAACATAATACCTTAAAAAAGAGTAGAAAATATATATTATAACAAAATCAACTCTAAATTTGTATCAATCCATAACAATGTAAAACATTTTTAAACCAGTTGTTACTATTTATCCTATCATATCTACATTCCCCTTTCTTTTTTAGAAAGAGATTGCATTTATAATCAAACTGCTTTAAATAAAAGTAAACATTTATAAACAATATTTTGGGTATTCGGACATAGTTTCTCCTACTACTTCCTGTTTGATAAGGGTGCTGGCAATCTATTAGGCATCCTGAGAAAATTAAGAATTATGGTCAAGTCCTTACTGGAATAGTCTGTGATGCTGTATTATCTGAGCCAGTTGCCTTGAAGCTGTTTTTGGATGTTGGATCATCTGGGCTGTGGTGTCATTGGAGATGTTTCAGGGGGTCTTGGCTGGTCAAATCTTATGTATCTTAATCTGGAACAAATCCATAGCCTCTTGCTTTCTGTGGAAATAAAAGCAGAGCCTCCTTTCCAAAGCAACATATCCTTAGATCCAAATTTTGAAGTCAAGATACCTTTAAAATATAAATGTGTGTGTGTGTGTGTGTGTGTGTGTGTGTGTATACATACATATATATATATGGCTTAATTTAGTAGCACAATCAAATGCATTCCTGCAGTTAAAAATCCCAAAGACAACACAATCCAGATTCTCTGTGTGATTTCCATCTTTACATGGCTTATTTTTTATATTACTTTTTTTATATTTTTAATTACTTTTACTTTCTCTTTAAAGACTTTATTTTTTTAAACTATCTATTTCTTTAATATAACTGTCTTTCTTCCTTTTCCTCTTTCTTTTAAGCCTACATACAATTTTACACACAATGTAAACTGTTTAGAGGTTTATTTCATCTGAATCTGTTTTATTGTGAATCTGTTGCTTTAAACTGTAGATGACCTAGACTGAAATGGCAGCTTTGGCTGTTGGCTCCACCCACCTCAGCTTTTCAACGTGCTGGAACTACATCTACTACCTGCTCTGGGGGAGCCATGCTCTCTGCAGGCTCTGGGAGGCAGTGGGGTCTATGCCTCCATCCAGCAGCATGTAGCCCCCAAACCTCATTTTTTTTTTCTGATTTTTTTTTTGCAAAAGCTAAATCCACCACACAATGTGCTGCGTGGCTCACAGAACCTGCCATACTGTAGATCAAGCCTTCACACCACAGCATCTCTGTATCACAGCTTTCATGAGAGACACAACTAGGAAACTGCTCTTGGCTTCATTTTAGAACCCTTTATTAAAGCTTTCTCAGGTCTTGGGTGGATATTCTTGCCCCATGTCTAGATGCCTATTTCCTCCAGGTTTCTATGGTTCTTTTTGTTGTTATTGTTTTGTTTTGTTTTTTATTACCAACTGTATGGCATAATAGACCAGACATTATTGATGTATTTATTGCTTGTATATATTGTATATTGTTAAATACTTTTTCTTATATTAGTTATAGTGTTTTTATTATTTTTTATTTTTATTAGACAAAAAAGGTGAAATGTGATATTTTATTTGTGCTGAAATGTGGTGATATTTTATTTGTATGTTAAGAAATAAAGTTTGCCTGGAGATCAGAGGAAATAGCAAGCCATTAACACAAAAGTCAGGCAGTGATAGCACATGCCCTTAATCTGATCACGTGGCAGGCAGGGTCTCTGTGTATTCAAGGTCATACTAGGGAACAGAGCCAGTTGTGGTGATATGCACCTTTAATCCCAGTACCAACCATAGAGACCTGGAAGTCTGTACAGACAGGCAATGACAAGGAAGTGAGGTAGCTGGGCTAAGAGCCAGTGAGAGAGCAGAAAAGCAAGGCAATAAAGGTACAGGTTGACAGGAAATAGCCTGCATTTTGGAAGCTACAGAGCTGGTGAGGTAAGGTGGTTGGTGGCTCTCACTATTTCCCTGATCTCTAAGGCTTTCACCCCTATATTTGGCTCCATGTTCTTTATTTAATAAGACCAGTTAGAATTGTGTCTACACTTACTTCTCTCTTTTCTTGTCACACCTGCCTGAGCATTTTCTGCTTTCCTGTATGGATCCTGTCTGCCTGTTGGAAAGAATACATCCACAGTGTTTTCCTGGAGTGAATTTCATCCATTAGTCCTAAGCATAAGCAATGACTCCCTGTGCAACATTCTAGGATTCTCTGAAGTAGCTCCAGTTAAGTTCGTCTCTGTGGTTGTTGTACTCGGTGCATATGTTAGGACAGAGAACATTTTGTCAGTCAAAACTCATACTTCAGCAACAAGGACTTACAGACAATAGAAATCAAAGGAAATCTAGACTACTTTGGCTTCAGATGGGCCTAGTAAGTTCTACATTTTAAGGTGGAGTTTATTAGATTGTGTCTGGCTATAGCTTCAGTCTGTTTTGCATTGGCTCTGTTCTTTTTTTTCAAAATCGTGTGCTAAGAAGATGACTATCAGTAGCTATAGGCTTTTATACTTCCACTTATCAACTGTGTTAGTTTTTTTGGTACTATCTCAACACGTCCTTGCATAATGGGTGGCTTAAGATTTATTTTACTACATTGTGGAGTCAAAATTTCAAAGTCAGTCAGGTGGTAGTAGTGCATACTTTTAACACCAGCACTCAGGAAGCAGAGGCAGACAGATCTCTGAGTTTGAGGCCAGCCTATTCTTTAGAGAGAGTTCCAGGGCAGCTAGGGGCTATACAGAGGAACCTTGTCTTGAAAATCCAGCCCCTGCCCTGAAAACAAACAAACAAACAAACAAACAAACAAACAAACAAAACCAGTTCAAAGTCATGATATTGACAGGGCTGGCTTGTGAAGGTGCTGAGGGAGACACTGTTCCCGGATCCTGTGGTAGCTCTTGATGTTTGCCAATAATTCTTGGCTTACAGTTGCCCAGCTTGGTCTCGGTCTCCATTGTTACAATGCTTTCCTCTCTGCTTTTGTGTCTTCTTTTTTTCTGTCTCTTACAAGGACAGTCATCACTGAACTTAGGGCTTCCTTTCATTCAGGATGATCTCATCTTGAATTCATTTTTTAAATGAGTTTTATAGATGCCCATATTTAAAATTAGGTTCTTTTCTGGGCTTCCATGTGTATGCATCTTCTGGGGCAGGGGTGCCATTAGGCTCATTTTTAAAACTCTAATGGAAGGAATGTTTTAAATTTCCTGTAGAAATTCCAACATGTTCCTGGTGTGTGTCAGGTGACTGACTATACCACTCCATAATCACTGTAGCCTTCAGAAGGTCCTAGTCACTTGTTTATATGCCTCTCTTGGGTTCTTGGGAATGAAGAGAAGGATTAACCTCACTTAAAGCACACATAGTCCAAGCTATAGAGTGGTGTCACTCTTCAAAGTTAAAGTGGGTTGCTCAGCTAGAACAAGGATAAAAGACTGCCTGGCCTGAGAACAATATAGCTGACTTCTGTACACACTGCAGCACCAGTCTGTTGACATCTCTTCCTTCTACATAGACTGTGACCTTCTCAGGGGTATGAGCAACCTGGTCTTACTCATCAGTGCCTGGGGCATGATAAAAACTTTACCAACATATGTTAAATTAAGTTACAGAGACCAAAATTTCTCTAAAATAATCCTAGGATCTAAATGTAACTATGAATCATAATATTTGTTAAAAATAGTCTTGGCTTCTACCTAAATGACAACAAAACAGCAGTTTTAAAAATAAGAAAAGGCTTGTGTTGAGGTATTTGTCTCTACTCTGAAATGCTCTGTGACCTGTTCTACCTTCATCAGTCCTTGTGTACTGGGAACCAAAGGATTTAACCCAGGGGCATTATGGGCATCAGCGGGGTTATATCTTCTTACCTAGTAGTTACCTGTGGCAGAATGTGGACTCTTTCCCCCCCCACATCCACCACCATTTTATTGAATTTTATCAATGAAAATAGCAAATATCATATTATGGACAAAGTGTTTCCCTAAAAGGATTTCTCAGCCCTGGGTCAGGTCTGCCCATGAGCTATTTGGATGGCATCTAGAGGAACCTATGTCAAAAGGAAGGAAGACTAGGTAGACATTTTGCTTGACTATTAGAAACGTGGTTGAATCTTTTACTTCTGAAGTTCTTTTTTATAATTTTTAAATCAATTTTTAAAAAAATTCCTAACAAATATTGAAATCTCTCTGTCAGGAAGCACAGAAGTTGTATGCACCTTGTGACCTTGTGACTCCAGAAAGGAAAAGTGCTTATGTTACAAGCTTTCTTGTCAACCTATGTTTGGATCTCTAGGCCCAAATAATGACATGGAGACTTCTTATTAATTATGAAAGCTTAGTCTTTAGCTTAGTCTTCTTGTCCTCAACTAGTTGTTATAACTTAAACTAATCTCTTTCTGTTAATCTGTTTTGCCATGTGACTTTTTTTTAAAATCTCTTCTCCATTCTGTATGTCTGAGTTGATCCTTGTCTCACTGGAATTTCTGCCCACCTAGATTTATCTCCTCTTCCTCTCTGTCCCAAGAAATCCCACCTATCTTCTCCTGCCTAGCTATTGGCCATTCATCTCTTTATTAAATCAATTAAAAGGAGCCTTGGCAAAGACACATCTCCAAAAAGATTATCTTACAACAGTGCTTTGAGAATTCCTACTGTTGAAAGTTGTTGAAATGCAAAAGTAAGTTCAAAGAAATCCTATTGTTAAAATGCAAGAGTAATAGACATGTTGAGTAGGGTGACTCAATTGTATAACATCATTGTTTTAAAATAGATTTCTGTGTGTCCTGTTCTCTCTGTCTTTCTATTTCTCTCTCTCTCCTCCTCCTCCTCCTCTTCTTCTTCCTCCTCCTCTTCCTCCTTCTTATTCTATTTGCCTTTTTTTTTTTGTGGTGAGAATTCTAAACTGAGATCTACCCTTAACATATCTTGACTCCACAAAGCTTTATGGTTGACTGTAGATAGTGTTGCTCAGAAGACCTCCAAAACTTATTTACCTGGTTTGAATGAAACTTTCTGCGTGTTGATTCATAATTTTCTGTTTCCTTCCGCTTCTATTCTTTGCCAACAACCATTCTACATGCTTTTTGTTGCTGTGGTTTGGAGACTGGTTTTTTTTTTATGTGAGTTAGTGTTTTGCCTGCTGTGGCCAGAAGAGGGCATCAGATCACCTGGAACTGGAGTTACAGATGTTTGTGTGCACTATATGGGTTCTGGGAACTGGATCTGGGTCCTGTGCAAGAGCAGCTAGTGCTCTTAACAACTGAGTCATCTTTCCAGCCCCAATTCTTCATTTTGATGCTAAGGTTTTTAACTTTTGATATTCTAGTAAGTGACATCCTGCAGTGTTTACCTTTTTGTAAGTAGCATATTTCACAATAGCATCCAGGCTCTTTTTATTTTGTTTTCAGAAGTAATTTTCTTCTTGTGGAGTTGATACATGTATAGGTTTCCCTTTCTCTCCCTAGAAGGTACCTTGGTCTTATATTCTTGCTCCCCCAGTCACTACTAAAAATATAAACAACATCATTTCAGTTATTAAAATACTTAACATCTGCCAGGCGGTGGTGATGCACTCCTTTAATCCCAGCACTCAGGAGGCAGAGGTAGGCGGATCTTTGTGAGTTCGAGACCAGCATGGTCTACCGAGCAAGATCCAGGAAAGGCGCAAAGCTACACAGAGAAACCCTGTCTCAAAAAAGCCAAAACAACAACAACAACAACAACAACAACAACAACCAACCAACCAACCAAACAAACAAACAAAAAACAAAAACTTAAGATCTGTGCAATAAAACTTTGGAACTCAATTGGGATGGAATTTCTCTCCTCCCACAGCTGGGGCTATAACTGTGGGTGTGGAACACCACTTCAGTGCTGCTCACTTATGTTAATTCTCCTGCTCTGTTGCCTATCCTGTGTAAGTATTTTGTTGTAGTTAAACTAGCACCTAGTGATAAAAGTATTTCTGGAATAAGGTGGCTCCAGGACCTGTCCTTCACTGGAATTATTTTATCCTCTCCACCGAGGTATAGTGTTCCTTGGAGAAACTTTGACTTTAACCTGGGTTTTGGCACTGGGCCCTCCATGTGGTCCAACATACGCTTTGGGTCTTGATCTCAGCAGCATGAACCTGTGAGTTCAGCTTTGCTCTTCCTTGTAAATAAAAGCTAGAGGTAGGACTTGATTAATGAGTGAATGAATGAGCAGCAAGAGCAGACTCTGGCTTCTTTTATTTATGTTACAACACACCATGTCCCTTGATCATACTCAATAAGATGGATTGCACACCAGCTGCAGGCAAGACATTGTGATAGGTACTGGAGAGGGACACAAAGATGGATGTGATATGACTGTTACCCTTAAAAAGCTGAAAGCCAAGATAAGAAATTAATTACTGAATTCAGATGTAGGCTGTGGTCTGTGTAAGTACAGACAATAAGGCAGTTAGCTTCAAGAGACATTTTGGGAGGGCTTTGTGAAGGGGACGCATGCAGATGGGTGGGGTAGGGCATAAAAACCTTTAGACAATGTGTGTTTTGTAAAAGCCGTAGACATTCATTGATTATTAGTACCGATTGCTTTCAAATTTGGACACTTATCTCTCTTAATTATAAAAATAAGAACTAATTTGCTTCTTATGACACGATGCCTTTGTTTTCTTCCTCCTTTCTATTTTATGATCCTAGAGGGACCTGATCCATTGAGAGAAATTATGTTTGTTGATCTCCTTCATTCTATAGGATGTACTGTGCCATCCCACACCCCTTTCCTGTTCACAGTAGTAAAAATTTGTTTCTCTGTTCTTACCCTCTTAGCAGTGACTTCTGAACAATGGAGATGGGTTTAGTAAGTGATAGAAAAGAAATACTCTGCTGGTTCCTCAGAGTAGCATCCACCTTTGTTCAGATGTGTGAGGCCTGAATCCTACCTGTTTTCTAAATAATGACTTTCTTTTCCTTTCTGTGGTAACAAAATTATGCCGTCAATTAATTTTATGGGATTCTAGAATTTGAAACTTATTGCAACTTGTGTTCCCAGATTAAGCAATGGTCTTATAATTTTAGAGAAGTGTAGGACCTATCTCTATGATAAAGGTGACTTGTGGTTTCACATAACAAACATGGTCTGTGGGACAACAGGAGTCTTCTGGGCTACTTCTGTAGTTCAACAACTCAAATGCTCAGCTGCTGGATGCAGCAGGAATTCATTTGAGCATCATTTCCTTAAGGGAGCCCACCATTCATCCTGTGTTGTGACTAGTATCTGCAGCCCTCTTGAAGAGGCAGCCTGGTCTGGCCCTGCCCTTTCTTAATCCCAGCCCATCCAGTTCTATCTTGGTTACTGCCTTTCTTTGGAAGTTGACAAGCTGATCTTTTTATCCCCCAACAAAAAAATATGTTACCATATACAATTATTTGCCAGTTCTAGGTAATGCTAGTTTTTTTCAAGACTTGTATTACATTCTGAGATACAGAGTACATTGTTTCACCAAGGGAGCAAGAAAGACATCAAATCATCAAACCCAGATTGTAAAGGCTGAGTCTCTGCCAAGATCTCCAATATGTGCACAAAGTATTTGCTTAATATTAGATGGCCAAGTTCTACATTGTTAGGAGTTCAAAAAGAAACAGAAAGCAGCACTGTCTTCTGAAGAATTCAGAGCATAGAGGAGAATTATTCTCAGTGGTTGAAAAATTCTGTATGAGGCCCCAGGAGGATAGCATGGGTGTATTTGATTTTCCCTGGGATATCAGTTAACATGAAATAGTTATGTTTGAGCTGATTTGGGGAGAACAAAGCTGACATTTGAGGTGGGGGGAAAGAACATCTAAAAACTTTAGAACTAAGAAAGAATATGACAATTTCAAGGGAGTACAGATTTTTTTTTTTTTTATTATAAGGTGGGATGCAAGGAAGGCAAGATTTATGGACCAATGACATAAGATGAGCCTGTAAAATAAATGGGGACAGGGCTGTATGGGAACTTCTCATAAGACTAAAGAGATAGGGCTATCGAAGGATTTAAAACAGGGTGGCAGCATGGCCAGATTTGTGTTTTAGGGAGGTCCTTCTGACAATAGGTTGAAAGATGGATGGAGAAACTCCATCCATCTGTAGGTGGTAGGATGAGTTAGAAGGTTATTGAAATAGTCCAGGCAACAAATGACAAGGCTTTAAATAAAGCTGTGCTAGTGAGGCTGGAGAGGAAGTGACAAATAGGGGACAGAATCAATAGGTCATTGCAAGCACTTGGGTGCACAGCAGGAGAAAGGAAGCAAAGTCAGGGCAAGCCTCAAATGTCTGGGTTGAGTACCAATGAGGATGGGTCCATTGTTAACAAAACTGAGGAATCTGAAAGGAAGTGTTTTGAGATAAGCTAGTATTTTTGAAGATATTCTTGAGAACCCCTATTAAGCATAAGTAGACGGTTAAATTTGATGTGTAAATGCGACAGGGTCCATTGCACAGATATGTTCAAGCATTGTTCTGGTTGTTTTTGTTAGAGTATGTTGGATGGGATTGATATTTGGACTTTGAGTACAGTATAGCGCCCTCTATTGTGTGTGGGCCTCATCCTGTTAGCTGATGATCTGAATAAATGAAAAATAATTAACCTCCCCTGAGAAGGGATTTGCAACCTCTTTTCCTCCGGTGTGGTAGACAGTGCAATGCTCTGCCTGAGCTGGATCCTGCTCTTGCCACTGGACTCTTGTGTCATTGTGACAACACTAGTAAGACAACTTCTCCAAGCCCCACCTGCCCCACCTATACACCAAACTTAGCAGTGTTGCTAGCGCACACCATTTTTGTGGCAATTGAAAGAGAAAACCGGGCCTGGCAAGACGGTTCAGTGGGTGAAAGCACTCGCTGTCCAGACTGATGATCTGTATTCAGTGGTGTGACCTCACAAGGTACAAGGAGAAGACTTCTATTTTCCTCACATGCTGTCCTCCAACCTCCAAATATCTGCTGTGGCATGTGTATCCCATAAGTAAAATAAGTAAGTTAATACATTAAAATAAAATCAAAAGACAAAAACTATGCGATTGAACACCAAGCAGTCCAGTCCTGGTTGTGTGGCTGTCCTGCTAGATAAATATATGAAGACCTGGTTCCTGAATAGGCAAATCTTCAAGGCTTTTGTTTTATTAGGTACAACTGCTTTTAGGACTCTCAGTCCATATGATGTGTAACAGAAAAAGACAAAGAACACCGTGTCGTTTGCCTCCTTCTGAGAGGAGCTCCTGAACAGGGATATGTGCTCACCTCGTACCCACTGACACTGTTCATGGTCTCCCTGAGCCCCCAGCACTTTCGCCTTCTCTGTTCATTCTGAAGTTACTTTCTTAGAGATTACCTCTAAGGCCAAAGCTCAGCCTTTTCCCCAGCCTGCTTCCTTCTTGGCCCCTCTGCTTTCTGTAGCACTGTGGATATCCTTTTTTCCTCTAGAAATTGTCTCTTTATGCAGCAGGCAGCATTCCTTCCACTTGTTCCTTCTCAGCTCCTTTATGTCCTCTTCTCCATGACTGTATTGAGGGAGCATTCTTGGCAGTCTCTTCCAGCTGTTTTTCTTCCATGGTAATCTGTATGCTGATGACTCCTCACATGGTATCTTTACTCCTGATATCATGTTTGAGTCCTCGATAGAAACTCTCATTCATATCCACCTTCCCTCCATTCCTTCTTCTTCTGATCTTCCCTTCTGGGCCAGGCACTGTCATGGTATAGGATATAACCTATATCTAAGTTTTTACCCTTAAGTTCAGGTCTTAGGAAGGGAGAAAGGTGTTAGCTGACATTGTCATAGAAATTCTAACAGTTCAAAAAATGTTCATGTGTTATGATGAGAATGAATCTAAGTTTCTGTGGGAACATAAGAAAAGTAAGGATATTAATGTTTAATGCTCATTGGGTCAGGGGAGTGGCAGGATTGATTCCTTGAAGCCAGTATCTGAATGACATTGTGAAGAATGAGAGTGTGTTATCCAGGGAAGGGGTGTGTGTGTGTGTGTGTGTGTGTGTGTGTGTGTACTTCAATAGCACCAGGGATGGAGGAAATAAGACATGTTCACATTGACAAGCGGGGTGCTTGGGATCAGGAAGAAAAAATGGGCTGGTTCATTTGGCAAAGGCAAGGTCAAGAAATATTACTAGTACTATTCTGGGATTTTTAATTGTCAGCCAACCATCTTTAATTTGAATCACATTCTTATAATCTCTCAGAGTGAGACTGTCTTTTACTTCAAAAACCTCTGTTTATGTTGTCACAGTTAGAGAAGGAATGCTCAGTGTTTTGTCTATGAAATGAATTAATTTCTGAGAGAAGGAAGAGAGGCTGCCTCTGAGGGCCAGCCACAGAGGATCCACTTGTTCTTTGGTGAAATCAGGGCTGCATTCTTCCTCCATATTCCCAGATGACTAGAGGTGTGGTCAATCCAGGGGATACCCATTCTTCTGACTGCCAGTGCCCAGGGAGAAAAGAGAGGCTTCAACATCTCTCATTTTTCTGCTCTTCTTAGTCCATGGACTTTATATCTATCTATCTACCATTGTGATCTCTTTGAAGCATGTCTAGGGACCACACACAGATGGTGCTATCCATAGAAAATAAGAGAAGTTTCTCCTTATGGATTTCATATTTTTTATTTAAGACCAAAACACCCACTCCCAGAAGCTTCCAAAAGACATCATTATGTCTTCCAGGCCAGACATTTATCATATGACTATTTATAAATCAGTACTTGGGAAAGAGAATGGAATTACATTGTCTGGGTTAGATCATGTACTCAACCATGGCAGAGTCTTCCTGGCAGTGATGGAAAAGACTCCTTGGGTGAGGGAATATCAGTGTTCTATGCTGCTACTCTAGGCCACCACAAATCGAGTGGGTTTGAATGGCTCAAATTTATTATGTTATACTTTTGAATGTCAGAAGTTCAAAATGGGTCTCATTGGCTTATAATCAAGAAGTAACCATACATTTCCCTGCTCACTTCAAGGTCCCCTTCTGTTGTCAATGCCAGCAATGACTAATTTTGTCTTTTTCATCATGACTCTGTATTTCTGACTCTCCTGTCTCCATCTGTCTCATATAAGCACCCTGTGGTTACATCCAGGACACTTTTTCTTCTCTAATTTAGTGTATTAACAACCTTCATTTTACCTGTAATCTTTTCTTTTTTTCTTTTTGTTATTGCAGCCCACTACATGCACAGGTTATAGAGATTAGAAGGTGGACATCTTCAGGGACCATTATTCAGCATGGCAGAGGGACACAAGCAAGTATCTTAGATGTTACAATGATCTGTGGTCCTTTAAAGTGCAGTATATCTGGGTGTTCAGTTTTTTCAAGATGAGGGTGAAATCTGGAGGGAAAATAACTACAAAGGCACTATGGGAAGAGGGCTATTTCTGGTTGAGAAATATAGATGATGCTTCATGTAGCTGAGTTCCATGTCAATGGATTTAATTAACTGTAGTTTGAAGTATTTTTAAAATATTGCATCTTTAACATATTCAGAATTTTTTGTTATTCTTCTACACAGTATATAACGTTATATCTATTTACACACCATCTATATTGTTTTAGTTATTTCAGTAACCTAGAGATAATTGAAAGCACATAGGGGAATCCACTTGTTTAATGCAAATATTGCCACTTTAGAGAAGAGACTTGAGTTTGTAGAAATGCTGGTGTGGAGCTGGAGTCAATCTCAAATTGCCAAGGGATGACAATACTGCATGAGGTTAACTAGACGACTGTTTACCTGACTCTCCTGAGTTTAATCAATGTACCTGGAAGCAAATGAATACTGCTTTCTGAACAATCTATTAACAAAGAATGACTTTTGAGTAACTTGTCAGTGGAATATGCTCCAGGGGATTCATTTGAAGCCAAGACAGGAGAAATTGGAATTAGTTTCAGTGAAGTATGATAAGGACCAAGTCATATTAAAACCTATATGATTTCTGTGGCCAGTTTCTTTTCTTTTTACTATTTCTGATTTTCTTTAACTCCATCTTTAAATAAAAGCGACAAAGGGTCTATTTTTGAAAAGCATCAAATTCTGATTGTCATTAGTTTAAAAAATATGTTTGAAGCCATTGCCTAATACCATGATTGTGCTGATAGATGCCATGGTTGGGTGGCCTGATGAAATAGTATCTGGAAAATGAGATTACAATGGTTGATTAGAAATGTCATAATAAAATTTAATTTCCTTGTATGTGGGCAATATTTTTTTCTTTTTTACAAACTAATTGTTTATCCAGAAGTTACCATTTGAAATTCCATTACTTCATGAACTGCTCACAAAGCCTTAGAAAATTACTGCTAATTCTAAAATAATTGTACCACTTATCATTACCCAGTCAAGAAAAATGGGCATTTATGTGTGCTTTAGCAATATTTAGATAGGCTGTTACACCTCTTCTTTTAAAATAGTCCTGATTGCGATGCAAATTGCAAGCTGGAATGGCGTTGCTGAAAATTGGAATGGTAGCCATCTCAGCTGGTGGATATCCTCTGTTGACAATGGGAGCCTTTGAAAGCTATGCTCAGTCATCTTTGGAGCTCTTCACTAAGAGGGCTCATGTGTGGTCTTTCAACTGAGGCCATACCTTCCATCATTATGCAGTCACCCCGTGGCAATGCATGGCTTCCTTCTAACAGGAATTACAATTACCCACAGCTGCCAATACAACCCTTTCTATTATTCCAGGCTTCATACTAAGACCAGAGGGGCTGCTGTATGAACATTCAATTCAATTACACAAGCACTATTAAATACTGTTTCTGTGCCAGGGGAGCTGAAAGAGAATGGTCTATGCTGCTAAGCAACTGGGCTGTCTACCAGGTGGGTGAATGGCAGAACTGTGGTGTGTAGTAAGTACCAAGAGAATGTAGATGAAGGGGTGACTTGAAGCAGTTAAATTACCTAGAAACAATTATCTAACACCCAGCCCCAGCCTTCTTACCACCATGGAATTTTGGTCTAGGTAATCCATTGTGTGGGATTCTGTTTGATGCATTTGAGATGTTCATCATATTTCTAGTCTCTAATTCATAGATGCCAGTGGCCATCACCTCCTTATTTATGGTAACCATGGATATCTTGCTATAATTGTGAAGTGTCCTCTAGGAGGCAAAGTAAATTCTAAGTAGTATGGTAAGAACACAGATTTACCAGCTATCCTGAAGAGATGTGTAAAGGGGACAAGAACATAGGAAGGAAGAATATAAAGGAATTAGGAAATGGTAAAAGGTTGTGTTACCAAGGGTTACACAAATGAGGTTACACAGTGAGGATAACTTGCGAATAAATTTCTTTGGGAGAGTTCACTTTTAAAACCAGAATGACTTCTGGGCAGCTTGAAATGGTTAACTGTTTTAATGTAAAAGTCGAATCACCTCTCATATGCACAAGGCTTATGTGGATGGGCTTTGTTTTTGGTGGGTTTTTTTTGGGGAAGGGATTTGACAACCACATATGGTAAAGAACAAAGAATGTCACACTCATTGCAGTGCCTAATCCATAACTGGAACTATGTTTCAGAAAATAAATGGAAGCCCTTTGTATGGGCAGACAATGCTGTTCCCAGAAGCCAAATGTTACTAAATTAAAATACCGGTTCCATGTGTTGTTGTTGATCTGGGAGATCCCAGAGACACTCCCTTGCCAAGTAATATAAACTATTGCTATTGGTTTTGATTCCCCAAATGAAAGTGGTTGTTAAGACCCTATTGCAGCGGGGGTATGGTGGTGCACACCTGTAATCCCAGCACTTGGGAGGCAGAGGCAGGTGGATCTCTGTGAGTTTGAGGCCAGCCTAGTCTACAAAGCGAGTTCCAGGACAGCCTCCAAAGCTAGAGAGAAAGCTTGTCTTGACCCCCCCACCACACAAAAAGACCCTATTGCTGAAGACAACACATACTTTGAGTGCAGGAAACAAAGAAATCAAGCTGGAACTGAAGTGGGTGCTTCCTCCATGTTTGCTAGTACTCATAGCATTGTAGGTTGCTATGCAAGCTACTGGAAAGAAAGGTAATCGATGGTCTCACTTTGGACTAAGCTTGGATATTGAATGCTAAAATACCAACTTGCCAGACAAGATACTCCCACTGATGTAATACTGGCATGATTGTTATGAGGACAACTACTTCACAGGGTGAAATTCATTCCTTATCCTTTAAATGTGGCTCAAGTCCATGGATGGGTAATCACAGCCCCAGGAAGGAGGACTTTACTATAGTTATGATCCACTTCCTCCTTGAACCCAATATGACCTTAGGGGTTGTTTCACCCTTCTGAATTTGCTTTCTTCCCCATAAAGACCCATTGTTGAGATACATGGTTAGCTACTCACTGTGGTCCTTTCTATCTCCAACATTCTGAAAATTCACAAGAAATGAGGCATATCTGACAAGCTCCTATTTTCCACTTGGGCAAGCCCTGCTTATAAATGGTCTTTTGTTTATAGAGCCTAGCCAGACTGGCTGGGTGGAGGGAACACTCAGGTTTGGAGCAGATATGATGGGCAGGCAATGGAGCAAAGGGTCCAGTGGCAGCCTGAGCCTTCAGTCAGCCAATAGATCTTGGGGCATTTCAAATGCTGCTTGTTAGAACTCCTTAGCAGCATTATGCTCTGAGTATGTCATTGAAAAAAACAGGACAGCTAGAAGAGAAGCCCAGGAGCCACTTCCACAGCAGGCACCAAGCCTCTGGCAGGTATTTCAGGAGCTTTCTGTCTCATCCCAATCTATGGACTCTGTTTTCTGTTTCCCCAGACCCAAAGTCTCTGCCTTTTAATGATTGTTTATTATTGATAATGATAGCAGCCATCCTTTTTCAGATCCTTGATTTTCTGTCTTCTGGGCTCTCAAGGGAGGTCAGATATCAAATAGAAATGCAGGGCTTCTGTCATGTATAGTATTAGAAGTCTATCTGCTTCTGTTATTGCTCTTGTTTTTTTCTCAGCAGATCCATCCCTTTTTGGGACTCAGGGGTGCTTTAATAAATCTTTAGCTGTACTGTGGCAAGTAGTTTGCTGATTTCTGCTTCTAATGCAGCTGTCACATACTCAAACTGTCTATTAGCCAAACAGACACTCTATCAACCACCTTGTCTAAGTTTCTCCCTCTTAAACACAGTGTTTTTGACTAAACTAAGCATTTCAGTTTTAGCACCTTTAAAGCATGGTATATGCCACCATACACTTCAATTCAATATGCATTCCAGCATTTCTCTGTGTAAGGCCATCTGCTGGTTACTGCTGGGTTGTATAAAGATGAATACAATTATGCTGTTTTTGTTCAGTTTGAGCTCCAGTGAGAAACTGGGGGGAAGGCAGGGATGGGTAAGTGGACAGATTTGCCTTCTGTATTCTACTCACCCCACCAGTTGGTTTATGATGGCTATTTATATGAACCCCCCACTCAATAATAGAAAAATTCCCTTTGATAATTGACTAAACATCAGGACAGTAAAATGATTCAAAATCAGAACCAACAAATCTTTGGAAGATCACCCTTACTCTTTCTGAGTTGTCCCATATTAAAAATATGACTTTGTTGTATATATGAGACAAATCCCCTTGTTTATTTCTGATTTTTCTGCTTTTAATTAAACTTCTCACTTTAACATCCCACTCATCAATGTTTGAAATTCCTGCTAAAACAATTCAAGTATTTATCAAGTAAGTTCTATGCCAGTGAGATTACTGCTTCCACACATTTTATTTAATCAATTATCAGTTTCATTTTCCTAACTACCAATATAGCCGCATTTTCTGCAGTATAATCTGTTAGTTGAGCCATTTGGTGAAGTATCTACTTATAATAGACTTAAGGCTTACGTTTAATTAAGGATCCAAATCCTATTACCGGAGCATCCTGTAACATAGGGTCCTACTTGGTGAAACTGCAAGGTGTTACCTGCCAACATCATGCCTTCCACACTATCACTGAGGTCTTTACTAGGGACTTGACTATGAGCAGAAAATTTATGCCAAAAACTTAGTGGAATTAAGATAAACCTTTATATAAAATAGCTAGGGACTGACATATTAGGTCATATGGGGGAGAAATCACATCCATACTGTTGAGAGTGACACAAATTTCTAGAGTGACCTGGCTTTCAGGTGGAGCACACTGATGGAAAAAGTGCACACAGGCGGGACTCTGATGAATCCCTGAAGAACATCTTAACCACCAGAATCTCCAAAGAGAAGAAATAGTTAACTCTAGACAGAACTTCACTATACCACTTAGAGTGGCAGGAAAGAAGGTTCCAACAGAAGATGGAATCAACATAAGACATAGGAGGTTGATAACAGAGATCACACATGTCAATATGTTCAGATAGAGGACCAGTAGAAGGGATCAAATTCTCTGACCCCAGGGATGGGCAGACCAACCTGTATGCACTACAGTATTGCTAGAAGTAATTCTAAATTAGCTCTCTTATTTCTAATTATAGTGAGGTTTTGTATGCATTCATTATTGTAAGCTGGTCCCCAGGTGTCTAACAAAATTGTGCTGTTGAACAGAGCTGAGCATCCGCATGCAGAAAAGGGCAAGCGGGGACATCCCAGAAGCTCTGTCCCCAAGGAAGAGCATCACCCTGCCTCATTCTCTTCCAGCACACACATCTGTGACCCTCTGCTGTCCTTGTCAGTTGCCTATATTGCACAATTTCATGCTCAGTTGTGACGGGTGAATGGAAATTGAAACTATAAAAATGGACTATGTAAAATTAAATTTTTATAAGTAACAAAAAGGCTGAATTCTAACTTGAAGTCCTTCAACCCTTCCTCTGCTCCATTAATGGTACCTGTACTCAATATTATAATTAATCATGATATTATTTTACTGCTACCTTTAATTATTTTACAAGTTCAATATTGTTTAGAATATCTTATTAATTCAACACACTGTTATATTACCATCTGGGCTTATCAGTGAAACTATTTCCATTTACCAGTCTTATTAAACCAAACACATTACAGCAATTTGTATGTGAAACACTCCACCATCACTAAAACTTGTACAATGCTGAAAACACACTAAAATAAGGCATACTACTTTGTCTGCCTAAGCTTTCAACAATGTTGAAGTCTTATCTGTAAAGGATTTTCTCTTCAAGGACAAAATGTGCCTTATAGAAACCTCAAAATATTGAGTCAATGACACATACCAGGCAAGATTTTCTGTCTAGTTAGAACACAGTCTTTTTACAGGCTAAAAAAAAGTCATAGAAGGAATTGTGCCCTAGGGGTTTTTCTAGGCTGGGTCTTCCTTCACATCTCTGATCTGGTAGCCTGTCCTTTGCTTATGACCCTGGAGGTTCCCCAGTGGCTCCTAATGCTTGGACTCACATGTTCTTACTCCAGCTACTAAAACCCATCCTCTCTGGCTCAGACTTTGTTTCATGGACTTAAGGAAAAGCAAGCCATCTCTCCCATGCAATCAAGCAAATACTATTGTTGGTTTGTACTTTTATGCCCTTGAAAGAGTCCTTGGGAAGTGAAAATGTTTGTGATCTCAAGGCCTGTATCAATTGTGCACACCTTAAGTGGGCGTCTCTGTGTTTTCACTGATGACATGTAGACAGTGTTTCTCTGTATTTACTTATTTTGCAGAGATAGTTCATTTTTATGCTCTTTCTACTCGTATGGTCAGACTAACCCAGAGGATTTGGGTTTCTGTCCCTTAGGCTCTTTGTGCAGCTGACCCTCTTTGGTTAAGTGGTTTTTTCAGTAATAGGTCCCTCCTGCCCCTACAAGTTTTATACCTTGCCCAGGTTTGCTCAGTGGCCTGGAATAGAGTGATGTTTTCTCCTGCCTTCTGGCAGAGGAAGGCTGCCATCCTCCAGCTGTGCCTGTGATGAATGACTGGCTCTCTCTCCTTATTCCCCCTTCACCTTCTCTGCCCTCCTCCAGGACTTGTCTCTGTAGAATAACAATTTTTGAAGCAAGAGAAAAGATGAGAATGGAAAGAAGGATGGCTTGTTTGCAAGCAACCAGTGGGCTGGCTTCACCTTCCCTGGTTCCTGGCCAGAATAAAGGAAGGGAAGGAGAGCAGTAGCTGCCTTCACCTCACCCTTCTTCAAACTGCTTCAAACATACTATGATGTCTTGAGTTGATAGGGTGGGCTGGCAAAAAAATCAAGAGTAGTCTCTCTCCATGTTGTACTTTTGGCCTCTGTGTGATCAGGTCTTGCCTTTATATGTGCCTTAAGGCATGTCAAAATCCATCCATTCATCCCTTCAGGCATCATGCTTGTGAAATGAATCACCAGTTTTGGGTGCCCATGCTCTATGGGGTGCTGATCCAGAAGCCACAAATCTATGCAATTATAGTTCAGCATTTAGCAGTTGCTAGGACAAACAAGAAACACGTGAAAACCTATGGGATAACAGAAGGAAGACTATGACTCAGTTTGAGAATGACTGATACAGATACAAATTCTAAAATGTGAGGAGGAAATCAATGCAATCTGGAGTGACTGGAGGAAAATTTCATTTACACAGTAAAGCCCTGGAGTGTATTAAATGCCAGGTTCCTTGGATTGAACTTTATAGACAATGGGAAACTTTTGGGAAATACACAAGTCTCAAAGTGTCTTATTGGAAGAGGTGAGCACACAGGACTCTTTGAGGAGGAAATGGATCAGCGAAACATTGAGTGAAGTTTTTCCAGGCTCCAAAGAGCTTTCTTCCTTTTAAAAAGAATCAAGTGTGTGTGTGTGTGTGTGTGTGTGTGTGTGTGTGTGTGTGTGTGTCTGTGTGTGTGTGTGTGTGTGTGTGTGTGTGTGTGTGTGTGTGTGTGTGTGTATGGACCACAGAATAATCTCAGTTGTCAATCCTATTCTTTTTTGTTTGGGACAGGGTTCTCTCTCTTATCGCTTATCACTGCATATGCCATGCTAGCTAGTCTACCCACAGTTTTGCACACACTTTTCTATGTCTACCTTCCATCTTTCTGTAGGGGCTCCAGGATTACAGACACTCACCCACTATAGCACCCAGATGTTTATTTGAGATTTTTTAATTTTGAACTCAGGACCTCATGCTTGTACAGAAAGCTCTTTATCCACCAACCTATCTCCCTAACCTATATGAGCGATTCTCTCATCTCTCAAATGCAACTGTGAAGATAACACATACCAAATCAAGGCAGAATGTTGAAAAGGTAAAATCTGGGTGAGCCAGATATTGAGCAAGTAGGCAACAGGCAGAGAAACATTTCTGTATGAGTATGGAGGAAGTAATGTGAAATCCCTGGAAACAGCACAAAACTTCTTAAGTCTCAGGGGGCAGCATTACAATTCCTAATACAGCTTGAATAAGGATTGGATCATTGAAAGGAACTGAGAGAAAATAGTGAGTATAGGAGCTATGGCCCTCCAGGATCAGCAGCATTGATGTGTGCAGATAAAGAAAAACCCTGTAAAGTGGTTATTTATCATTTCACCAAACCTAATTTGAGTTGGAGGCCTGATATTCCATTTGAAATATCTCGGGGAAAGAAGAGTCCACTTTGATTTATTTCCATCTCCCCCAAAATATAGAAAAAGTCAATCATGAACTTCAACTCCGCCACCATATTTTAATCTATTCATATGATTTATACTTAAAGACATGCTCTTTTGAGTTTCAATGTTTCTCATGATCTCTGAACTGACCCCCACAAATAGGAAGAGGAGAGGGAAAATGTCTCTTTGGCCATGCAGGCTGATTTTCCACCCAGCTTTTGATCTGGACCAACTAATAAAAGCCTTGTCGAAGGCTAACACAGGAGGTTCATTGTGGCTAATGTAGAGAACAGAGCTCCAAATGCTCTTAAATTAGTGCCTGTTCACCTTCATGCTTGACTTTGAACTTAATGGCATCAGTGTGCAAAGAAGGCAGGATGAGGTGGTCTCAAATCATTATCTAAAACCCAAGCCTGTAGAAAAAGGTCCAGTTTTAAGCTCATTAAGGGCTACTGCTGAATACTCTAGAATATCAAATTAACCATTAAAAACCTTTGAAAGTTGAGTTGAAAAAACTGGGACATTTTCTCAAGCCTTTAGAGATTCCATTTTTGAAGTGAATACAACTCACTTTTTGGTTTTTCCCTCTGCCGTGATGAAGAGAGCATTAAAGGGTATTGCTTGAACTACTTACAGCAAATCTAAGAAGTACTTTGGAGAGGAATTTCTATGGCAGTGACATTCTTTTCAATAGACTAATAACAGTGACCAAGGCCTGAGATTCATAAGATGCAGTCTGTAACCATTGGTAGGTAAAATCAAACTGCCTGTTCTGACACATCATTTGATTATATTAGAAATGTGAGGTTGATTCCTGGGGTTCTCTGGCCTTCTAGTCTAGCTGAATTGAGATTAAATTAGAGAACCTGTCTCAAGAATAAGTGGGGAAGCAATTGAGGAAGACAGCCCAGCACACACACATGCACATATGGGCACACCAACACACATACAAGGAACTAAGGCAAAACAAACTGTTGTGGCATTTGAAGCAGAATATTGCTAAAAGGAAGAACAATTCACTTCTCTCACATAATTTACTGGCAGCAGAGTGGGTTTTGAAGCCTGCAAGACAGACATTCAAGTGTTACTGTGGTTGCCAACAGTTCTGGTACCTAGAAGAATTTTCCAAGTCATAGTTTAATCACCTGCAAAATGGAGATAATGATAGTGCCTTTAGCACGGAATTATTGTGAGAGATGAGTCAATTTCTCTAGTTCATATTATATGCTTGGGAAAATCCCTGAAATATGGTAACAGATTCTATGGCCATACCACTCCAAATATGCCTGATCTCATCTGATTTTTATCTACCAATAGAAATCAACATTGAGAGAAATAACTCTGATATAAGCCTCCTTTTTCATCAGTTTCTTTAGAAGGGCAAGATATCAGAAAAGTTACTGGCTATTTCTTTTATTCATGGAAATTATAATATAATTATAATTTAAATTATAATTGAATTATATAATTATATGACATATAATTTCAAAATAATTATGATATTTACCCCTTCTCTTTCCTCCCTCCCATGTAATACCCCTTGGCTATCCTCCAAATTCATGGCCTCTTTTTCATTAATTATTGATATATACAGGTATGTCTCTCTCTCTCTCTCTCTCTCTATATATATATATATATATATATATATATATATATATATATATATATTCCTGAAGTAGGCAACATTCAACCTCACAGGTCTTTAATTACAGTGCTGACTCTTCAACCCAGGTTTCACATTGAAGATAATAAAAAAATACACGGGTGGTATTATTTTATATAACTGAACTTATCTAGCAGCAGGTGAACTTTTAGACAGACATAGAAAAGTGAATGGGTTGATTGCCCAGGTTGCATTTTTGAACTTTTCAGGTACAAATATCAGGTTGTCTCTACAAGACACCCATTTATTCTGATGGATGGTATTTTCAGAAGACATTTATGGTTTTGAAGGGTAAAATAAATGTAAAAGACAAAGAAAATGAACTGGGTTAGTACTCATCATATGGTGATTGAGACTGGCAATAAATAGTGATAATGAACAATTTTTCAAACTTGAGAGTGACTTATTTGTTCATCTTCAGACAAGATCTTGTCATAGAAAAGGGAAAAGTGTTAACATTTGTTGTCCATTATCACACATAACATTCAACATGTGCTGTCTTATGTTCTTCTCACAAAATCCTGGACATTGTGAGTTTTGCACCTTAATTTTATGGGTGGATAGCTGGCTTCTAGAAGTTAGAGAACTAGCTAAGATTATAATGTCTAGTAATGGAATAAGTGGCTGCTCTAATCATGACATCATGTTGTGGCTCTGTTTGTAATAGGGTATCACCGCCATGAGCTAAACAACCCATTATGTTGAGTATCACTGATAAATTCTGAGATAGGAAGCAAGTGGTGGGACTGGGTGTACGTTAACAGTTCTATTTTACAGATGCTCTCTCATCAACTTCCATGGATTGCACAACCACTACACCACAGCCAGTCATGTTCACAAATATCCATCATTATAAGTAGAATTTTCTAAATAGAAAAGAAAGATTTCCTTCATATTTTCCTTCTTCAATAACGGCTATCATAGGTGCAGAAATCTGTCAGTCTGTGAGAAGGATGGGAAGGGGCTTTGCTTGTCTCCCTGTGAAAAGTATGCAGTCTAACAGAAACTAGAACAGAGCGTCATGTATATCATGTTTTTAACAGGAAGACTGTACCTCACAACAGCAGAGGAACCTGATATCTTCACCTTTTTATTTGGGCATTGAAATGGGAGCTTTGTTGTGCTCATGCATGCTTAAAGATGAAGAAGCAGTTCAACTTGGCTGGAACAAAAGCAAAACAGCAGACTAATGAGATGAGAGGAAGGCACATGGATGTTGATAATAATAAATTCTACAAATTTTATTCTCATGTTGCTCCTTGCTCTATTGTACTGCCATGTGTATACCAGGTGTGGATTCAGCCTGTGTCTGCTCTAGGGCCATCTTGTCTTCAACTGGGTCTCAGTGACAGGCTTTAACTGGATACCCATTATCTACATGATGCAGCTTTTATGTCTCTAGTAAAACTTCTACACTGTGTTCTGCTTCTGATGATGCAGCTTTTGCTTCCTTCCTAGGTCTGTCCTAGTTCCTACACTGAAAACCCCAAATCTCAGAAAACTGCAGAGTTCCAGGCATCTCAGAATAGTCAATGATTCTACAAACTCCATTGTAATGGCTGGCACCCCATTAGCTTGATACCTGCTACCAGATATTCTGATTGTTTCTTGCTGAGTTTGAATCCTCCAGCTAAATTACTACAACCCTCTGTTTATTGCTGGATGTGTTAATAAATTAAATTTGGGGTACCAGCTGCAAGTTGTCCTAAATGACATGTTTTTGATGAGCAAACATCTCACATCCTTTGAGTACAAATTGTAATGATTAAAATTTCAGTCAATTAAAAGGTTCAGTTGATAACAGACATTTGGATAGGTTGTTTTTGACTGATACAATGAGATGGAAGAAACAGAGAAGACTTCAGCCTCACCATACAAGTGCAAACATTTAATTTTGTGGGAAAGCATTTCATGCTGCTCTTGATTTTCATTGGTCTGAAGGTACAAGGTGCTGACAACTATCAATATGGCAATTATAAGCCACAACTCCTCCCATGCATGCTTAATCAGAAGCCTTTTGCAAGAACTTTGTCTAAGGATGTTTTATGTGGTCCTTACATTATTTTCATATGTGACTAAAGATTTAAATAATACTAAAAATTGAGATGAAAATATTGTTACAAAATGATTTGTAGAATCAATGGAGATTGTATTTAATATACTATTCTAAATTGGATAAAATTTATTTTTTGCTATAAAATAAATGCCAGTTTTGTCTAATGGGTATCTTAATGTTTACATCAGATGTAGAATAATATTCCTTAAAGCAGAGAGGAGACATTTAAGTTCAATGAGGAACTTGGGAGCAGAATGGAGAGAGAGAGAGAGAGAGAGAGAGAGAGAGAGAGAGAGAGAGAGACTAATAAATAATACTTTAGAGTTTCTCAAATGATCAAAACAATTTTCCACACAACTAGCTTATAGGAAGGTAAGTCTCCTTTAAGAATATGATTAGAATAAGTTGTATGGAAATCTCCAAGAACTAATAAATATAATGTATAAATAAGAATTTTAAATAAAGATGAAATTGCATTTGGATACAGTCCTAAGCACTGTTAATATGGGCTGTCTTACATAGCAGGAAGCCCATGCTCATGGATAGTTAGGATTAACATAGTAAAAATGTCTATTTTACCAAAAGCAATTCAGATTCAATGCAATCCTCATCAAAATCCCACCACAATTCTTCACAGATCTGGAAAGAACAATGCTTAACTTTATATGGAAAAACAAAAAACCCAGGATAGCTAAAACAATCCTGTACAATCAAGCCACCTCTGGAGGCACCACCATCCCTGACCATCCCTAAGCTCTACTATAGATCTATAGTAATTAAGAATAGCTTGGTATTGGCATAAAAACCTACATGTGGACCAATGGAATCAAATTGAAGAACCTGACATTAACCCATACACCTCTGAACATGTGATTTTTTTTAAAGATTTTATTTGTTATGTATACAGTGTTCTGCCTACATGTGTCCTTGTAGGCCAGAAGATGGCACCAGATTTTATTATGGGTGGTTGTGAGCCACCATGTGGTTGCTAGGAATTGAACTCAGGGCCTCTGGAAGAGCAGTCAGTGCTCTTAACCACTAAGCCATTTCTCCAGCCCAACACCTGATTTTTGACAAAGAAGTCTAAACTATACAATGGAAAAAAGAAAGCATCTTCAAACAAATGGTGCTGGTACCACTGGATATCAACATTAGAAGATTGCAAATCGGCCTATATCTATCGCCATGCACAAAACTCAAGTCCAAGTAGATCAAAGACCTCAACATAAATCCAGTTACACTGAATATGATAGAAGAGAAAGTAGGAAGTAGTCTTGAATGCATTGGCACAGAAGACTGCTTCCTAAATATAACACCAGTAACACAGACACTGAGAGCAACAATTAATAAATGGGACCTCCTGAAACTGAGAAGCTTCTGTAAGGTAAAGAACACAGTAAATAGGACAAAATGACAGCCTACAGAATGGGAAAAGATCTTCAACAACCCAAATCTGACATAGGACTGATATCCAAAATACATAAAGAATTCAAGAAAGTAGATATCAAAATACTGAACAATCCAATTAAAAAAATGGGCTACAGAGCTAACAGAATTTGCAACAGAAGAAGCTCAAATGGCTGAAAGACATTTAAGAAATTACTCAACATCTTTAGTCATCAGGGAAATGCAAATCAAAATGACACTGAGATATCATCTTAAACCTGTCAGAATGGCTGAAGACAGCTTATGTTGGAGAAGATGTTGGTGGGAGTGCAAACTTATACAGCCACTTTGGAAATCAGTATGATGGTTTCTCAGAAAACTGGGAATCAATTTTCCTCAAGACCCAGATATACCACTCTTGGGCATATACCCAAGGAATGCTCAATCATACCACAAGGACACATGCTCAACTATGTTCATAGCAGCATTATTTGCAATAGCCAGAACCTGGAAACAACCTAGATGCCCCTCAACTGAAGAATGGATAAATAAATTGTGGTACATATACACAATGGAGTACTACTCAGCAGAGAAAAACAATGATATCATGAAATTTGTAGGCAAATGAATGGAACTAGAAAATATCATCCTGAGTGAGGTAACCCAGATTCAGAGGACAAACATGGTCTGTACTCACTCATAGGTAGATATTAGATGTAAAGCAAAGGGTAACCAGACTACAACCTACAGCTCTAGAGAAGCTAGCTAACAAGGAGAACCCAAAGAGGGACGAATGTATCACCTTGAGAAGGGGAAATTGATAAGATCTCCATGACTGAACTGGGGATGAGTGGTGAACAATGGAGGGTAGGGGGTGGGGGATGAGAACATAAGGGAATGAGATGGTTGAGCTGGAACAGAGATAGAGTGGGAGAGCAATGGAAGAGATACTGTGATAGAGGGAGACATCATGGGGATAGGGAGAAACTGGGTGCTAAGGAAACTCCCAGGGATCCACAAGGATGACCCCAGCCTAGTCTACTACCAATAGTGGAGAAGGTGTCTGAACTGGCTTACCTCAGTAATCAGATCAGTGAATACCCTAACTGTTATCATAGAGCATTTCTCTAGTAACTAATGGAAACAGATGCAGAGATCTACAGCCAAACACCAGGCTGAGCTCCAGGATTCCAGTAGAAGAGAGAGAAGAGGGATTCTATGAGCAAGGGGCATCAAGATCATGATGGGAAAATGTACAGAGACAACCAAACCAAACTAGTGGGAACTCATGAAATTTAGATCAACAGCTGTGGAGCCTGCATGGGATTGGACTAGGCCCTCTGCATAGTGAGACATGTGTATAGCATGATCTGCTTAAGGGGCACTCTGGCAGTAGCATCAGAATCAATCCCTGGTGCATGAGCAGGCCTTTTGGAGCCCACTTCTATGATGGGACACCTTGCACAGCCTTAAGGTAGGGGGAGGGGCTTGGACCTGCCTCTGCTAAGTGTGCCTCCCCATGGGAGGCCTGATCTTCTGGTAGGAGGACATGCAGAGTGGGTTGGGAAGGGGAGGATGGAGGGGCAAAAGGAGGGAAGAGGGGGATATTTGGTGTGTAAAATGAATAAAATTTTTTCTTAATAAAAAAACTATCAATATTTCGACATACCTGTGAATTATATGATATTATGTGATATATATGCATATATATTTATTTGCCTGTGTCATTCTAAATATGTTCAACATCTTTGACTTAAAAAATAGAAATAGTGATGGGGTCAGTTTTTTTTGTTAAACAAGAGTAGAAATGTATATACAGTATATTCTAATAAAAATAACCTTAAATTTTTATCAATATGCAAAAAATATTGTAAACAAGAGTGGAAGCATATATACAGTATAACAAAAATAACCTCAATTCTCTTTTATACAGGTAGCCATAGCTGCAGTGAGTTCATGATTGTGATGGCTGTGCCATATCCAGAAACTACTATGGCCCTTTCTTCCACCATGTTCCCTGAGCCCTTGGCAGAGCAGACTATATAGGGCAGAGCAGTCCATAGTCGCTTATTCTCCACTAGTGACTGGAGAATTTCTGTACAAACTACTGCCCACTGCAAAAAGAAGCATCTCCAATGAAGGCTAAAAGCAACACTAACCTGTGTGTATAAAGATAAGTATTCAGAAAGCAATTTGACACCATATGCATTTAGCAAAACAACAGTAGGAGATTCTCCCCAAGAGCCTATTACTTCCCTAGCCACAGGTTCTTGACCAAGTTTACAGTACCAGGTATGAGTTCCCTCCTGTGGAACAGGTCACAGATCTAATCAGAAAGTGGTAATTTTTATCTCTAGAAGTTTGACAGGCCCTTATAGAATATTTTCATGTCTCCATCCTTATATTTTAAAATGCACAGTACTGAGTATGTTGATCTGATAACTTTGCATCTTTATTTCCTCTGAGTCAATATCAGCAGATCAACTTTTGCTGATTTGTTGCATACATGGTTTTCCTTATTTGTTGAATATTTGTAAAATGTCTGTTTATTTTTTTTAAATTTTACATTAACTTTGTGACTTATAAAAAAAAGAATTCAACACTTGTTAGTCCAAGATGTGTACCTTCTTTTGCTGCAGGATGCTAAGTATATGTTCTAGAAGTGCTCACATGTGATTTAGTTCATGAGAAAGTAAGTATTTTTGCTTTGGAAATGTTAGCTTATGATATTCCACTGGCAGAGTCTATCATGAGAGTTCCTGGTAACCAGAGAGGGGTGGCCAATAAAATCACAGGAACAGGCTCATTATACAAATTGGCTGTCATCTGGGTAGGGATAGAGAGCCTGCCTAAAAATCCTTTGACATTAACTTTCACCATGTCTATACGGGAGACAGCTCAAACTTTTAACACCAGACTCCTGACTTTATAGGTAGGAATCTTTAGGCAAATCACTTAAACTTCTCTCTTGTTCTCAGGTGTGAAATAAAGCCTCTGTCTCAGGGTTAAGCTGAGCATCAGATGAGATAATGTCTGAGAAAGTGCTTTGCAAACTCTTAAATGCTACACAAAGGTTAACTGTTTTCCCATACTGTGGTTTATAATTGCATGTGCTTAGGTATTCTATGAGTCACAGTGTTCTCTCCAAAACCCAATGCTGAGAAAAGTTGTCGTGTGACACAGATATTAGTTCTCTCTCCAGGTACAGGCATTATAAAAGGTTAGCACTATATTAAGTAATAGATCTATTGTCCTGCTAAATTATTCATGGTTATGTGTCCAGTAAATGATTGGTCTGATTGAAATCGTCATCAGATATTCCTGGGGCTCTAGGGAGAAAGCTAGTAAGTGACACAAGCTACCTTCAATGAGATGACTTTGCTACCATTAAACACTAAGAAAAACCAATTTATAGATTCACTGGGGGAAAAAGTCATCAAGTTCCCATCCAGACTTTTAAAGAAATCATCCCTTCTTTGTTGTAATTGTGCTTCTAAAGTATCAAAGATTTGATTTCAACCATTTTCTGGATGTGTTTTTTAAAAAGGAAAAAATTCATTTCTTTTCACAGAAAAAGATATTGTGTAGTTTTGTTGTAAGATGGATGGATAAGTGGATCTTGCTTAACCTGGATCCCAGATTCCAGTAGCTGCTGCAAGTGTCTAGGCTGAACCTTTAATTGAGAAATGGGTGTCTCCATTTCTAATTGTGACTTCTACTTGGCTATCATAGGCATGAAAACCATGCTTAAGCACACTCTCATCTTCTCAAACTGCTCCTACTGAAATTAGTTCAGCCTCCTTCTCCTAATCGTCTTCCTTTTGTTCCTCCTACATTACAAGCTCCTTACCTGTCATTCTTCCTGAAGTCTTTGTGTTATCTTTGTCTTTTCACCATATAAATAAAATCAGAGAGAGAGGGAGAGAGGAGACTTCAGTCCACTTAAAATTTCTCTAGTTGGACCCTAGCTTTACCATGTCTCCTTGGCACTATCTTTCATGTATGGCATGTCATGGTGACTCTGTACCATCACCCCTTCCCCAGTCTTTCTAGGATACCACTTCATCATAATATCCCTTATATAAACAGCAAAGGCCCACTACTGCATGCTACATCAATTCCAGCTATTCTAGGTGTAGCCTTTTTGTTATATAGGTTCTCTTACATTTGCTGGCGTTCTGTGTTCCTGCTGTGCCAGGCTTCACCTGCTCAGCCACCAGTCTGCTCTTTCTTGCAACTCTCACTGTCTAAACTCCCTGGGGTAGAGCATTCTCCTACAAGGAATTTGGAAAGCCCAGAATCAAGGCAGGTTAGATGCTGCTTCAAAATTTGAAGCTTGATAACTCCAACTTCAGTTTGGGAACCCTTGCTTTATCAGAGCCCCATTCTTGTATAAAAAGCAGATTCCTCTGGTATGGAAATGGAGTAGACCATTTCTATTGTGTTTGGAAAAGCATAGTCCTCAGTTTCTGCATCTGCAACACTGAGTATGAGGGGGTGAAGGAGAGGGAGTTGGTTTGGCTTTAACATCATCCTTAAGGACATATGAAAAGTATGATATATACTCTGGGTATTCTAAACAAAAGAACTTGTGTGTTTAGAGGAGGATGGATGCTGGAGAAGGTGGAGTTAGGACTAAAAATTACATTAGAGAGGCCTCAGAGCTGCAGATTATTAATCAAGCTAGTAACTTAATTTGTGCCCACCTATCTATAAATATCATGAAAAAGATAAGTTCAGTTAATTTTGAAATTACAGTGATCAGCTTACAGATGTGTTTAAGATGTTAAGATATGTATATATGTATATTTCAAAAATGATGGACTAACAGATTAATTCAAGCAACAATTTTTAGGTTTTATTATTTAATAATTGTGCTCTAGACTGGCATATCCCTGTAATTCCAGTTCCTGAGAGGCATACACAGGAGGATATGGAGTTCAAGCCAGCCTGTGGTACATAGTGAGACTCTATACTCTCACAAAAACCAACTGTATTTTACTTCAAAATCATTGGGAGTAACTGAACTGAGTAAGATAATATATATAAAGCACCAAGCATAATTTTTGGTAACTAGTAGAGCCTTAAAAATGAGTGTGCTATCACTCTTTTCTTTCCATGAATTCAGTAATTTAATTATCAACATAGTTAAAATTAAAGAATCTCTGTGTGCTGTCTTGTTTTTGTTTATGGCAAAATATCTCTGAAAAATACTTGAGATAAAAGGAAAAAAATATTGTCTAGATTTCATAGTTTTGGAAGATGCTAAGTACACTGTCAAGGGAGAAAAGTAATCAATATTTTACCCAGCTATGAATCCTGCCAACTATAATAACAACTGGCCTAACAAAATATGCCCGCTGGTGCAATGGTGAGTAACATATTATAGGAGTAACCAACCACTGTCTGATTGGATTTAGGGCATGCTTCAAAAGGAGGAACTCATGCCTGGTATTGTTAACTAGGCCTAAAACCAGTGGTTGGATATGTCATAGGCTTCCGGGGGGGGGGGGGGAGACAAAAAACCTATTCTGCTAAATGGATATGATAATAAGCTTCCCCCTAAGTTTTATCTTTAAATTCAGAGAGTAATTCAACTCTCCACCCTCATCAGAAAGCTTATATTTTCATAAAATGGCAATCAGTACAGAAACCTATGATTAGTCAATGTGCAGAAAATAAGAGGCTGGAGTGCTCTGCTTTGCATCCATTTATATTACAGCCCTTCACCCATGGAGCAGCTATCATCACAGAAGAGGGAGCAGAAAGATTGCAAGAGCCTGAGTGGGTACCTTCAGGTGTGACAGTATTTGCCAGACATGTCAGGACCATTGCACACACAAACTCACAATGGCTAAGAAAGACCTGTACAAGATCAAGCCAGGCCAAATCCCAGGATAGAGGGGAGACATGCTCATGAAGTCAAACTTCTGGCTTAGGAGCTATTGGAAATTGATGGATGCCCAGAGAGAGAGATTGTCAGATTTCTTCAGTGAAATGGCTACTCATACTCCAATAATGGTCTTATACCAGTGTATGTACAGATAGCACAAAGGTTTAAAAAGAGACCAAGTTAAATTGAGAAATAAAAGTTGTAGTGGGGATAGGGGAAGAGCTGAAAAAGAAGTAATGGAGTTGGACTTGATCAAAGCACATTATATGTATGCACAAAAATTTCAATTACTGAAAAAGGGTAAGTGGGGTATGTGTTATTCTTGTCTCAGGTATATAAGTTAGTTATAGAGTATGGAAGAAGATAATTTACACATGACTTGTTTCAGCCCCCCCCACTCCTAAGCTGACTCTATCACTAGTATATAATGACACAGTTAAACAAATGGGTCCCTGTTTAAGAGTGGATGCACGTGGAACTCTAGAATCATAAAGCAGGCAAATTTATTTGCAGTCATTCTGCTACAAAAAATTTATTTGCTTTCAAAGATACAAATTTAGTTTGAAAATTTTGCAACATGTGTCTGTTGCACAAACTAAATTCTAGAGGAGAACACTAATATAGAGCTGAATAAATCTACAGAACTTGGAAACACTGCTGTTGCTATTCTTGCTCCATTTTTGGACTTGGAATTTTTTTTAAAGATATAATTCTTAAGGAAACAAATCTTAAAAAGGTCTCTAAGTTCTGTTGCATTCCAATAGAGTTCTGTTTTTTGCATATCTTTGTCCCTGTATCTTCTATTTAGATGGTCTCTCACTTATAATGATTTGACTTATGGTGTCTCCCTGGCTAGCCATAAGGTATGATGCTGTCCTGTAATGCTGCTCGATGGCAAAGCAAGCCGTGGCTCAACATAAGATGCATTAACCACATTTTCAAGCAAAGCTGTAACCCTACATCAGTCGAAGAACATCTGTCCTCTGTTTCCTAAAATATATCAGTTATTCAAGTGAATTTCCTGTTTGTATTTATCATTCCTATTTTGTATATTCTGTATGAAAAAGATTTAGTTTGGGGAATTTTCCACCAATTGTTGCTTATTGATGTCTTTGTAACTCTTGGTGTGAATAGTCTTTATACATTCTTATCAGCTATTTAAGAATTTTGTATTAATAAATTTTTTACTTACCTCATATATTGGTATATTAATGAACATATACTTTTCCATAAATTAAAGATTTAATCTCATTTTAACTAAATAATTGATCACTTGAATTCCAAAAAGGTATACACACACACACACACACACACACACACAAGGCTTACAAAGGCATCTTTACACATTGTTTGGAAATTTCTTTCTAAACATGAGGAAACTCTCAAAAAGATGAAGCCAAGTCTCTGGAAGTTGAAATCCCCTGGGGTTTTCACTCTCTTGTTGCTTCTTCTAGTTTTGAAATATCCATTGGGGATTATGATAAGAGTAGAAAATATCTACCAGTGGTGTTCGTGTGGGATCAAACATCAGACTCTGTTATACTTACCCTTGACTGGGTAGAGGTGGTCTGCTAATATATTAAAATACAAATACTCATCAATGCTCATTTCAAAGAGGCAAAACATCAGTAAGGACTTTTCTAATCCATTCTTATATGCTTACCAGGAAAGAAGTTGCCAATATATTTGTGACTACTCAACTGCTTTCACAAAAGGCTTTGATTTTTCTTGTGTATTTGGTTATAAAGAGTGAAAGGGTGTGTTTAAGTCTGTGGATAGAATATTCTGCTAAAATACAACTGTGCTAAGTGGTGGAGTAGTTTAAGAATCATCAGGACACTGTAATTATGATGAAGGATTATGAATGTGTGAGTCAGTATCCCGCCAACTGCACTGGTTTTAACAGATCCTTCTTGAGAAAATATCTATAAACAAATAAATTTAATCTAATATGTTGGAGTCTCCCTTAAGTCTAGTTTTTATAACATCTGAATTTAGATTCTCTTCTCCATTTATGTTAATTTCCAAGAAAGAACAAGACAATGAAAGATGTTACCTCTTTGAGGATCATCCTGGCACTTCTGTACCATCCTTTCCTTTGCTGACTCCCCAGAATCAGCATGTCTCACCATCATTAGAGCCCTTAGCAGATTGTCTTTAAATCTGTTCACATGTCTCCCTTACTGCTACATGAGCTTTGCAAGGTGACTCTGCTTCATCTGCCTGACATGAGCCTTTGAAACAGAACAGAGCCTGGCATCTAGCAACTATATTCATGAAGGAAAGGTCACTCACTGAAAGCATGCAAATCTGCTCCCTTTGATTCATTAGCTGAGAACTCCATCTCTTTGGAATAATTCAGAAGTAAAGTCAGATAACCTTTGGGGTAAATGTCTCATTTGAACACCTAGGTTGACAGTGGGTGTGAGCTTGGAGAGGCTGATTGTCACCCAGACAGTGATGGTGAGAGGCTTTCTCTTACAGATTTCCACACCTCTCACACCTAACATAACTCTTTCTAGTCAAAGCCATTTTGCTATACCTATTTCTTACTCTCTCACCCTTGAGTTTTCAGTATACTGTACAGAGGGATGCCAGGGCAAATGATTGGGAGAAAGTAGATGAGAAGAACAAGAAATGAAGAGTCAACAAATTAATTTTGTCCTCACACCATCCCAGTGCTATTATAAGCCTTTTGGGGACAAAGGAGGGTGGATATTTGTAAACGTTTATCTTTAAAATCAGGTTCAAGTGTTATTAGTTGTGGGGCAAAGCAAGTAACAATCCATGAATGCTATCCCCATTGACAACCAACCCTTGAACTCTTCCTTGTCACTTTCAAACACTTATAATTGGAGATCAAAGATGTTCTAGGAGTTCAGGGAATTATTTCTGCAGTTGCTGTTTTCTTCTATCAAGCAAGACTCTTGACAAGAGCAAAGGAAAACTGTCCATTGCTCCTGCCCTTCCCTGGGGCCAGGCCGTGGGAGTGCTGATGCAGTTAATTTGATGATATTATGCCATGACATTGTGTCAATATGCGATGATGTGTTGTGATGGCACAGCGTCATCACGTGGTGACGCAACATCATGACGTAAGACATCACATCGCCAATTAAAGAGGTGATTCCACGAGGTTTTTTAAACTGAGCAACTAATGTTGAATTAAGGCTGACTCAAGATCTGAGGTAGTATGGCATCTGAACTGTAAGATACAGGTTAGAAAAAAATGTACCTTTGCATGTTTGTAAATCACTCCTAAGACATTACAGCCTCTATTTTCACCAGTCAGGTTTAGAAATCAAAATATAGTTCATTTACTAGATTGCTACTCTCAAAGGAGGTCACTGTATGCATTGTTTTCTGAGGAGTACAGGGTTGGTGCTAAATTTAAATACAACTTCACAATGAGATTTAGAAAACATAGTCTAGTCTTAATTTACATATTTGTTCAAATTATTTAGTGCCTTATAGAGCTCCATGCAAAATGATTTATAATTGAAATTACTTTGTAACTAATAATTTTATATGCACATATTTCATAACAATAGTAATGATAATAATCTTGCACTAAGAGTCTAATAATATGAAAATGTTAAAAAGGAGAAATGATTTGTGATTATAGTTTCCGTATGTGTTTATGTGCTGTGATCCTGGCTCTATTTTATATCTTGGTTTTACTATTTTGAAAATGAGGATAATGCATTTTCCCTTGACTTCCATAGGGATATTGCAATGGCAAATTATTGGATGTAAATATAATTTGCTATTTAGAACAAATGTTATGTAAATTTAGAGTAATATTCAGTATTTTCTCCAGAGCTTACATAGGCTCTACTTATGAACTTGACATCAAATGAAGAAAATGTAGTTAAATTAGAACTGAGGTGGCTTTCATATTTGATTTTTCATCTTTACTTTTTTTCCCAACTGCTTCAGCTTTAGATTTGTTTTCAGAACAAAGCAGATGCTGAAACGAAGACAGTGACATACACAAGAGATTCTATTTGTGACATTTCTAGGCTTGTTTAGCTCCGTTGTCCTGAAAATGAAGGGAGATGTATATGTGTAAGTGAGAAGAGGAACCTTGCATTGACATTAGGGAAAGGGGCATTCAAGCAAAGGTTCAAAGTTCCCTTATTCAACAATACAGGTTGCTTCAGCAGTTTGTAGTCTGGAGAATAAGAGACAAGTGTCCTTTGCTACTTCTGATTTTCGGTGGTGAAATGAAGAGATTGTTCTGTTGTCTTAAAATTCACATATGCTTTATCATCCCTTCTATAACTCCAGTAAATTTTATGCCTTCTGAAAGTGATACATGACTTTTTGATGGAGTTTGAAATGGTGGCTGATTACTTTTGAATACCGAAGCGCCACTGGCTGCTGGCAGCTCACATCTGCAGCAGAGAAAACAATTAGCAAATTTGTGGATTTGCTTTGGTTTATAGATTAAACAAGTGAAATAATTCTTTATCTCTTTAACCAATAGGCTGTATCTTGATTACAGGATATCTTTACTCATTAATATATATATCTTTAGATGCTCTCAGTGTCTCTCTGTCTTATGAGCTTGTCTTTCTGTACCACAGTGATTACTTGTCTATCTTCAGGAACCACGTACATCATGCTCAGGGTCTGGAGCTCAAAATCATTGTAGTTTTTAAGGCACAGACAGAAGCACATTAAGCCGAGTACATGTAGCTTCTAGACACAGAGCCATGCAGCTGCACAGGTTGTATACCCCACTCCCCAACCCAGCTCTGCCAATCACACAATTGGATACACTTAATTCTGTGTGCTGACTCAGTTTCTCAAATTGAAGACCAGCTCCCATGTGCTCTAGCTTACTTATAAGGTAAGTTTCAGCTGATATAAGACTTTCATCTCTCTCTAGTTGGTAATCACTTTTTTCTTGCTGGTTGATATATGGTCATTTCTTGCTTATCCATATTCAAGAAAACCCAGGGCAACAAATCTAAAGAAAATTCCTTAAATTACTTTAATTGATGAGACTTGATTTAAAATTTGGGGATGCTGGGTTCAAGTGAAAGCTTTTAAAAACACTTTCATTATCTTTGAGTTTATGGAGTATTTAAAATAAGTGGTGTTTTTAAGATTTTACAACTGTTAGTCTTAGTAGAGGACTTAGGAGAGTTAGAGTATTTGTTCATATAGAAACCATAACCTAATTATTTTTAATGCCATGTTTTCTTGACTGGAGATATAAAGGCAAGCTTTTCTCTAGCCATCTTGTTTACATTCACAATTTACTTTTCAAAGTTTTTTTTCCCTTGAGAGAAAGTATACTTCAATTCTACTTCCTTATATTTTAAAATTCCAAATAATTAAAAAATTAAAATGTTGAAATCCAAACTAATTAGAATTTGGCATTCATTGTATATTGAGAAGAATTACACATGTTTTATGCATGGACAGCAGATTGAACTTCAAACCATTGGTTGGAATAATATGGATAGGCCTTTTGCCTTTGGGCTGGAAAAGGAACTCAACATTTATTCAAGCAAAGTCCTACTGATGCCTGCCTGATTCTCTCAAGTAGCATCAAGCAACTGTGTGGATTTTTTCTGTAACCAATATGGAGAAACTCATTTTCATATGCTCTTGGCATGCATTTTTATCTGTGTCATTTACTTCTTTAGGTCCTTAAGAATAAGACTGTTTTCATCCTCTGGACAGTTAAAGATATTTGAAGATTACTCCTGTGTTCTCATTTCATTTTCTTTCTTTCAGATTAAACACTCCTTTTTAAATGTCTCTTTATTTGACATGATGAAACTTTGATTTCCTTTTACCATTATGGTATGAGAAATTGAATATCTAGTGTTTATTTTCTTAAGATTTAATATCAATTTGTATTTTTAAATTTCAACTTCTCCAATGTGGAGTTCAGTTGCCCATGCTGACTGGGTCTCACTTCTCCAATATACTTCTCTTATTACCATTACTGTACCAAAATGGGGTGCAAACCTATAGGGTAGGCAGACCGATTGATTAAAATGGAACTGGTGTTACCCAACTTTCAATGTCTCTTTCAAAGTAGGCATGGGTATTTTTTTTAAACATTATATACCTGAGAAGTCTGTTTTTTTGAATCCTAAAATTATCTCTGTTAAATTTCGATTTGTTTAGCTTGATCCGTCTTTTCACCCTGTCACATCTATTTTGGTTTATGTAACATATTTATTATCCTTCTCAGCTTCTTGGCATCTTTTCTTTTTAAGACCTTGCTGACTACGGCACTGAAAGTATTTAGGAGCACAAGGCCGGGGTAAAATACCATGGCATAATTCTTTGTGCAGGTCAAGATTCTTTTCTTCATTACCAGCCCTTTTTTCCCAGAGCAGTCAAGTAATTACTGGTTATCCTACCCTCCAGTAATGATTCTTCCACTTTTTTTCCATTCACACGTCAAAAGCCTTGTTACATGTTTTGCTATAATCCAAAGCAAGTTACTGTTTCTTGAATATGCAGACAGCCTCTCTCAGGAAATTATGAAGTTCACATACATGACATGCTATATAAAGTTTAGTGATGATAAAATAAAAGCGTAGACGAATCACAGTACCAACACTCCACAGGTAATAAAAGTTTGTTGTACTTATCTAAATGAGAATTAGTTCTGGACAGATTCTACTGAGTTCTTCCTCATTTGGTACCCTCATTATTTTAGCTGGGAGTCAGTTTTCTAATCACTAGCAGAAAATAGTATAAAAATTCATACTAGAGCATTTCAAAGGAGTACTTCATTAGGAAGCGTGAAAGTATAAGTAAATGTTGAAGGGGGTAGAATTTGGAGGGATCCACATGAGAGAAGTTCTGTGAAGTCTTTTCAAAGCACTGTCTTTAGTGTTAACACTGTCATCAAAATGGGTCAGGAAAGACTCAGACCCTGACTGGGTTTTAATATACAATGATGCTATGCTAGGTAGGAAATAGCCACTTTTCACAATTACCCTAAGTCTTAAAGGATAAGTACCCATAAGTTCTTAGCATAGTCTATGACTTAGTATGAACTTGGTAATTAGTCCTATTAATTAACTATATCCTACCGTGTGACAGATATGGGGGATTTTGTAATTGAGAAAATGTGCATTTCCCTTTCTGCTAAATATAAAGACATAATTTATATAATAACTATAAATAAACACACACACACACACACACACACTACATTGACTCTAGAACAGATAGATACTATGCATTAATACGTTTATCATTTTCCAACAAAAAGTTGAAAATTTAAGCTCAAAATGTCTCCACAGGGAAGAACAATTGGCTTCTTTGGTTATTACACAGAATCAAAAGGTTTCAGATATGGAAGGAACACTTTGTACTTCATCGGAGCATTGCACTATGAGATGCTGAATGATTTAAGAAACCCTCTTAGTCCATCTTAGAGCCAAAGCTAGATTTGTTGACTTTTAAACTGTTTGTACCTAGTTTCATTCTTTAATACACATTTGTTGACGTCTTATGTTTATATTATGTATAATTTTGTTTTTATAATACTTTTTTGTGTTTTGAAATTACAATATAATCACATCATCTTCCCCTTCCCGTTGCTTCATGCAAACTCTCCCATGTACCCCAACCCTTGCTTTATTTAAACTTACACTTCTTGCCACTCAGAACAATGTGTCTGGAACCCTGTAACTTGTGATACAGTATCACAAACCACAACTTGAAAAATACCATTTAACTTGGTCTGCTGATTAGTGGAAAAGTATAATAAATATTAGTGATTATATATATTGTACATTTGAAATATCTTTAAATAAATTTGTCCAATTAGTCATGGTACTGAGATAATGGATGACTTTTAAAGAGGGTCTACAATCAACCTATTTGGTAAGGAAATTTTCCATGATAAGGTCTAACCTACATGAAGACAAGCATTTTCTGAAAGTAAGAAGCTAAGCCTTTCCTTATGGACAGCTATATCGTTGGGTGGGATTATTTCTGATGCCAGGTAGGGGCCAGGGATGCAACTAGGCATAAAGAAACATCACAGTAATGTTGAATATGATGTGCTTGGTGAGATGCATTGCCAAGAAAAAGGAGTCTCCTTCAATAAGGGTGATTATAAATTCAAGGTCAGTAGCTTTGTATATCCCACACCACTTGTCCTTGGGCCAAACAGTTTTTTGTTTTATTTTTATTCTTTTTGTCTTAAAATACATCTTAGCACCCATTCTTGTTTTGCGACATGCTATTAGTCCTGTCTCATTTTCTGGGCCATTGTAAACAAGGGGCTGTTAGGGCGGACAGCTGGACAAGGAGCAAGCGCCTGTAAAGCGCAGCCCATGCATAGACAGGCTAAGAAAAGGGACCGGGAATTTTCTGTTTGAGCACAAAAATAGATCAAAGAGAGAGTGAAAGTACAAGAGACGGAGGACTGTAGAGGCATCAGAACTCAGCTTCTTGGGTTTTGCAAGTTAGGAAAATGAGGTTCAGGGAGACAACACTGTATAACAATAAAGAGCTCCAGCTCCAGCTTGCCCTTAAGCTCAGGCAGTTTGACAGGGTCCAACTAAGACTTTCCCCTTATCAATATTTTAATGAGGGATCTCATCACTTTGAAAGAGCATAGCAAACAATGCAAGAAACTTGTGCATCTATATCTCTGCTCCCTGGGTTACACCTTAATCAATTGTGTTTTCTTCTGATTTTCAAAGAAGCAGAGTTTACTAAGCCCTGCTGACATGCTTTCTCCCCTCCCTTTTCATTCAGCGCTAACTACTTATCACTGCTTTTCTTCCTCATTCTTTTGTTTATAATTTTACTAATAAAGGCATAATAATACCTTATATTTTAGTACATAATAAATATTATACAAACATTAAAAAGCTATACATTCTAACTCTCTGGTTCAACATTATACTTCTGAGATTTTTCTCTGTGGAACATATGTAGCATCAGGCATTCATTTTTAACTGAGTGTGATTTCAGTGCACAAATACACCACAGCTTATGTGATCTTCTGTAGTAATAGGTATTCAAATGATTTTTCACTATTAGAAATAATGCCAATGGTAAATATTCATATGTATTCATTTCATTTTACTCTATTTGGTTCCTATGCTGCTTGACTGTGAAAGGGTTAGGTCAGCAGGACTGGGGGCAGCTGAGCCCCTGGGCTTATAGCTTTTTGGCTCTGGCAGCTTCGTGCACTTGGCAGAGTTCTTTTCTATAGGCCCATTGTGCAAACACCATCATCTTGCCTTTTTGCTAAATGTGGGAAGGTGAGGAGGCAGTTTCCAGAGCAGCAGTTCTTAAAACCAGCACACACCAAATTACCCTGAGGCTGTGTTAGAAATCCTACCCAGAATCCTGATTCAGTGTGTCTATAGCAAGTGAGACCAGAGTTTATATATTCTAGTGAAAATCATAAGTGATGATAATGTTACTGGTCTAGAGATCACTTTTGAGAGTCATTAGGGTGTGTGTGTGGGGGGAGGTAAAGAAAGAAGTTGCATTGTCAGTTTCAAATATTTAAAAAAGTCTTATCCTAATTAATTTATCACATAATCTAGAAAGTAAATAATGTGATTCTTTAACAGCTTAGAATTTATAAGCGCCTTGTGAAAGATAGCATTTATATCATGCCATGCTGAGAAACAATTTTCATATAATTGTAAATTTTGCATTCACTTGTGAGTAAATAAGCCAGAGGAGAAATTTAGAAAGACAATTAAAGAGGAAAGCAGTCCTTCCTTCCCATTATGTTTATGGAGTAATCAATAGGTCCAATACCAACTCAGTAAGGAAGGAAAGGCTAAAAGGAAAACGATACACCCAAACCAGTGTCAACCCTCTGCAAAATCAGAAAGTCATTGGAGTGCTGTGGTGGGCACTTTTTTTTAGAGTGAGCTGTGTCTATTGAGGTCCACTCCAATTTCTACCTGCTGGGTTTGAATATAACTTGAACGTGTCCCTTGAAGATTCATTATCTGGATATGTATACATGAGCACATGTGTACACACAAACATGCATACCCAGATTTAAGGGTTGAAAACTTGGTCTGTGATACAGGCATTGAGAGATGTTGTATCCTTAATAGATAGCACTAGCCTGTGAGTAGGTCAAGGGGGAACTATCATTGGAAGGATTTAACTCTGCTCTCAAGAGGTGGTTGGATCTTACGGGGATGGATTAGTTCTTATAATATCAGATTATTATGAGAGCAAAACTCTCCAGCCCTTTGCTTGGTGTAGTTGGAGAGTCTTTCTCCAGGTCCCACTAAGCCCCAGTAGTCTGGTAGCCCATTTGTAAAATAAACACACAGACATTTATATTATTTAAACTGCTTGGCTATTAGCTCAGGCCTATCATTTTCTAGCTCTTACTCTTATATTTAGCCCATTTCTATTAATCTATACTTTGCCAGGTGGCTCATGGCTTACCAGTCAGTACCTTACATCTTTCTTGTCATGGCAGCAGCTGGTGGTGTCTCCCGCCCCAGTCTTCCACCTCCCAGAATTCTCTTCTCTCTTGTCCCACCTATACTTCCTGCCTGGCCACTGGCCAAACAGCATTTTATTTATACAGAGCGATATCCACAGCAGCTTGGTCTCCTGTTTTCTCTTACCATGGTGCTATAGCTGCCATGCTGTAAGTCAGCCAGAGGCCATCAGGTATGACAGCCCAGTATTCCACAGTGTGAACCCAGAACCTCTGTTCTTCATACAAACAAGCACTGGGTATATGGCACTGCCCACTTCAGTGTATCCCATCTGGGACTTGGCCTTCTCTGAACAACACGGCCTTCATTACTTTCCTTTCCTTCTGCCATCCTTAAAAGGTACCTATTTCTTTCCCTTTATAAAAATAGCACCTTTCTTTTATCTTCAGTGGAAAGAACACACAGAAATAAAATCTTGTGCAAATAACAATTCATGTTGGTTGGAAGAAGTGATGCTGAAATGGACCTTGCTCTATCCTTCAGCCCTAAAACACAGCTGGGGTGAAGTTGTCTCTTTCACCTTCCCCATCTAGAAGCTTTTACATCTTCCAGAAAATGAGGGCTCCTTCCTCGCTCCCACTTTTCACTCACCCCCATATGGGCACACTCTTGTCTTGAATTTGTTCACCTTCACCTACTCTTACCTCTACCTCTGTCCACATCACCTCACCTCTCCATTCTCCTTCCCTCCTAAGTCACTTTCTCATGGTGGCAGACAAATCTTTAAAGAATGAACTCTGCTTTACCACAACCAAAATTCCCCATCTCTTTGATTTTAGTGTTAAATCCACATCTCTTATCTGCCTCCAGCATAACCATGCATGGTAATTGCCTTGACCTGTTCTGTGCACAGCATATCACAGTCTCTTTCTTCTCATTTCTAAACTTCTGACTTGCTCTTGTACAAAGCTATGGGTATAAGTTCTCTGATTACTTGAGAAGAGGGAGAAGAGAGTCAGAGGACTGTAGACGAATTTCTAAATCGTCTTACTAAATAAAAAAACACGGAGCCAAATATAGAGGTAGAAGCCTTAGATCAGGGAAATAGGGAAAGCGACCAGCCAACCTTACCTCACCAACTCTGTAGCTTCCTAATGCGAGTTACTTCCTGTCTACCCATGCCATTATTACCTTGCTGTTCAGCCCTGTCATTGACTATCTTAGTCTAGCTACCTCACTTCCTTGTCACTTGCTGTCTGTACAACCTCCAGGCCTCTATGGTTGGTACTGGGATTAAAGGCGTGTGTCACCATGCTTGGCTCTGTTCCCTAGTGTGGCCTTGAACACATAGAGATCCTGCCTGCTAAATAATAGGATAAGGGCTTATGCTGCCTTACTTCTTGTTTACTTAAAATGGCTTGCTATTTCTTCTGATCTCCAGGCAAACTTTATTAAAGCACAAATAAAATATCACCACATTTCAGCACAAATAAAATATTACCACAGAGGACAAATTTGCAAAGGAGCTTGGTGGACCCCACTGAGCAGGTATCAAGTGCAAAAAGACTTGAAGAAGATGACAATGAGCAGAAGACCCATAGGAAGAGGACTTCTGTTGTGTGTAAGGGGCAGCAAGGAGGTTCAGTGGCTGGGAGACATGAAACAGAAAAAATAGCTGAGCTCTGGAGGCCACTGGGTAGAAACATTCGTGGCCTCTCCTCTGAACAAGACCAAGAGTTATGGAGGGTTTGGAGCAGTGAGGTAGAATGGATTTTCACAGAACGACTCCATGTTTTGTAGGTAACAGTCTGAAGAAACCACAAGGTCATTGAGGCCACAGCAGTACTGAGGGAATGCTTACATTTTGATCTTTAAAAACATTACATTTATTTGCATGGGGAGGGAGGAATGAAAATGAACATGCCATTGTGCAAATGCTAAGGTCAGAGTCCAGCTTTCAGGAATTGGCTCTTTCCTTCCACTCTTAGGGTCCTGAGGATCAAACTCAAATTGTCAGGCTTAGTAGTAAGGGCCTTTTCCATCTGAAATATCACACGGATCCCCTGGTATTTTTATTTTAATTGTTTGTTTCCTCCAACTAGAATGTAAGCTTCCCAGGGACAAGAATTATCACTTGATTCATTTCAAGGACCTACAGTAGTATCTAGCAAATGGTGTTGAGTTTTCTGAGAGGATGAGTTTGAATGAAGTAATCTAGTGAAACAAGTGGTATGTAATCAGAGGAGTAGATTGTGCTTGTGGTTTTTTTTTTTTTTTTTAGCACTTTAGAATGGGCCTGATGTAAGAATTTATTAAGTTTTTGAATATCAGGGTGGAAATTTTGTTCTATAATGCGAGGGAAATGATGCAATTTTTAGAACTGTGGTCTGTGCTGTCTCTGGGTCAGCTATTTAACTGATCACATAGCTTGAAACCAGTCATGGAAAAAACATAATCCAGTGGTGGTGGTCACTGCATTCCAGTAATTTCCCCATTCTCCTTCTCCTCTCTATCCTCCTTTTGTTTGTTTTTATATACTTGTTTAAACACAAATCAGTGATGTAGGTTGTATCTTGCTGACCCCTGGTCCAATGTGTATTGTTGCTTAAGTACTGTTCAGTGTAGACTGCAATGTAGGGGTTAAATTAAGGAAGATGCAGCACTCATCATGACTCATCTGTGAAAAAAGTACTCATAACAAACTAGAAATGCAATGGACCTGAGTTAACCTGATAAAGGATATTTATCCAAAACCACAGAAACACAAATAGAGATGAAATTTTGTATGTGCTTTTAAAGGATATCGATGCAAGAATGTTGCTAGCTTATTTATGATAAGGTCATAGGAATCTAATAGGATAAAAAAGAAATATGACTATAACAAAGAAGGAAGGAGATAATTTTTTTTCTTATTTGTATAGTGTGTCATTATTAAAAGGAAAATCCAAAATAATCCATAAACTATTTGAACTAACAAGAGAGTTTATAAGGTTCTTAGATAGAAAGTCAATTATGCAAATTAATATTCTTATAATGAAAGCTAATATTTACATTTGATTAATATGTGTCAGGAACTTTGCATATATTAGCTTATTTACTTGACAACCGCTTTATGAGGTGTTGCTGGTATTATCTGAAAACTGAGAAAATGAAGGTTTGTACGATTAGGGATTTTCCACAGGGGCTGGACTAGATGAACTGAGAAATGGAGGCACTACTTCTTTCTCTTTTTTATTAGAACTAGTCTGTTAAAATATAGTAGAAGAAAATACTTTCCTTAATGTAGAGTAAAATGTATGTAGTCCCAGGAATGAGTGTGAGAAAACTATATTAAAGCCATTATATTAAATAAAAAATAAGAGAGACTGAGAAGTCCTAAATAGTGAGATAATGTGCCTATTTAAATTCGTGTATTGAGTGTTTCAATATTGCAAAATTGTGTAGTTTTTCAGTTTATAAACTCAATGAAATTTTATTTAAATGATGACTAGCTATGACACATAGATAAAAAGAATTGACATGATTTGAAGTCATATGGAAACCAAATCATAAGAATTGAAAATTCCAGAATGATTAAGAAAGCAGAAAAGCAACAATTGCCCATATACACATTTTTTAAAAGGCTTAAATTCATGACAGCAGTTTGGTGTTCAACATCAGCCTGGGGAGAAACAAACAGATCAAGTGGAACAGAACAGGTGGCTGGAGAGGTGGCTCTCCTACAGACCTGGGAAAACAGGGTTGAATTGAAAATTATTGATAATTAATTATGTTCATTTAAAAACAAAATTAATTCACAACTTTACTATGTCTATAGAAATAAATTTAAGATGATTAGGGACCAAATGTGGAAAAGGAAACTATATATTTATGAATAAAAATGTTAGAAAGACAGATAGGTAATAGATAGGTAATAGATAGATAGACAATAGAGAGATAGATGATAGATAATAGAGATGGATGATAGATGATAGCTAGATAAGAGATAGCTGATAGCTGATAGATAGATAGATAGATATAGATATAGATAGATATTTATGACATTAGGATAAGGAAATACTATTATATTAAACTATGTGAAGTTACAAATTTCCTAAGTGACTGAAGTTCAATCACAAATATAAATTAGACTGCATTTTGTCAAAAGGTACTGGCATATATAAAGATGACACCAATAAATTACCAGGAAAAAGGCATAAGGAGTCCATACAAAGAAAAGGATACTTAGAGAGCCAGGCCATGCATAAAGACTGCTTAGTCCAGGAGTGGGTGATCAGAAAGTATACATTAATAAAGCATAGAGATTGTATCTTTATTTTTCTCTAATTGGAAAGAGAAACATTTTAGTTACATTAAGTATCAATGAGTCTGTGTGAAAGCAGGGTAGAGTGAGAGGTGGTAAGTACTAGACAATTTGGTACTATCAAGTACAATTTGAAGTATTAGTGCCCTAGATAAGCGGCTCAAAAAGGAATTTTGCTAGGGTATATAAACATTTCTCACAAAATTACTTACAATCTTAAAAAATTAAGAATTATTTTAATACCTTAGTACTAGAGTTGATGGCTTCTGAGTCACCATAAAATAAGATATTAAGGGAGTTAGAGTAGCTGAAATTATATTACTCAAAAAATACTTTTAAGCATCTATGTGGGAGGCACTGTTTATGTGGTCAGTACAACAATTATTGAGTAAATGAAAAAAATCCTTTTCCCTTTTAATGGGGAAAAAAGAAAACATATAAGAAATGAACTTAATAGATTCTTCAAAGATGCTGTGTCCAATGCAATAGATTAATCAGTAATGATTGGTTTTAATTCATACTTTTGAGTTGAGAAAATTTCCGGAAATTGAACTAAACTAAAATAATAAAATCATATTTACATTAAATATTAACTTGATGCTATAAGTATGTTTTAGCTGATAGACATGCTGATTTTACTAATTAGCTCATTACACATTGTGTATGTGCATTGAATCATCTAACCACATCCCATAACATCTAATGATATTATGTGTCAAATAACAATGAAATAAGGACAAACAAGACTAGAAATGTGCCACACTTATGACATGAGTCACTATTTATGAGGAGAAAGAGAGAACTAAAATTTGGACAATATAAGTTATAATCTCCAAATTTTTGACAGTATCTGAAACTCATGCTATAGTCTAGGCTCTTCTTGAACTCATGGCAATCCTCCTGCCTCAGCCCTCTGAGTGCTGGGATTACAGAATGAGCCAACATATCTGGCCTATATTTTTTAAAGAAAAGTCTGAAACTAGTATAATGAAGTGTTATTGTAAATTTTGGGTACCAGATATGCAACCTTACAATATTTTCCTTTGTACTTAAAAAAAAAAGAGAAAATTGAGAGAGAACTTTCCATAATGCCCTAGGTATGCTGTTGATCATGGGCCATGGTTACTAAACTCTAATAGCTGTTGCTACTCGGATTGTCTTCAAGATTGCTCCTCTTTATCTCTCCTTTTGCAACATCCTTATTTAACTTTCAGCATGCCAGACTTCATCCATGGCTAGACTTTGAAACTGACAAACTTTGTTTCTTGAATTCCATACAGAGGTCTTCTCCCCCCCCTCGCCCCCCCCCCCTACACTTAAATAGCAAAATTCTTTATTTCAAATTCCACTTTTATTTCTCCCCAGAAAAACATCCCCAAACAATATTATTCTTTCTAGCACTCCACTCCACACCCACCACCACCAGAGTTGGTGGCTTTCAGTGCAACTATGGTTGTGAGTAGTTCCTACTAAGAGACTCTATATATAATTTAGGTAAATTGCTAAAAAATATTTATTTTAATTATTCAATATATAAATTGTGTTGGATCCATAGTGAGCTCTAAATAGAGAAATAAGATTGATCTTCCTTCAGTTCCACAGGCTTGTGGAGTTGGAAAGCTGGGCTTCCCAATACAATGAGAATTGAGTATTTTGATGTCTAATTTCTTGAGTTCTTTATATATTCTGAATATCAGCCCTCTGTCAGATGTGGGGTTGGTGAAGATCTTTTCCCATTCTGTAGGGTATCGTTTTGTCTTATTGACCATGCTCTTTGCCCTAAAAAAGCTTCTCAGTTTTAAGAGGTCCCATTTATTAATTGTTTCTCTCAGTGTCTGTACTACTGGTGTTATATTTAGAAAGTGATCTCTGATGCCAATGCATTCAAGACTACTTCCTACTTTCTCTTCTATCAGGTTTAGAGAAACTGGATTTATGTTGGTGTCTTTGATCCACTTGGACTCAATTAAAAATGGGCTATAGAGCTAAACAGAGAATTCTCAACAGAAGAAGCTCAAATGGCTGAAAGACATTAAAGAAATTGTTCAACATGCTTAATCATCAGGAGAATGCAAATCAAAATGACTCTGAGATACCATCTTATTATACCCATTAGAATGGCTAAGATCAAAAAGCACTGAAGTCAGCTTATGTGGGAGAGGATGTGGAGCAAGGGGAACACTCCTACTCTATTGGTGGAATGCAAATTTGTATTGGAAATAATACAAATTTGGAAAACAATATGGTGCTTTCTTAGAAAATTGGGAATCAACCTTCCTCAAGACCCATCTATACCACTCTTGGGCATATTCCCAAGGAATGTTCAATCATACCACAAGGACACATGCTCAATTATGTTCATATCAGCATTGTTTGTCATAGCCAGAACCTGGAAACAACCTAGATACCCTTCAACTGAAGAATGGATAAATAAATTGTGGTACATATACACAATGGAGTACTACTCAGCAGAGAAAAACAATGACATCATGAGGTTTGCAGGCAAATGGATGGAACTAGAAAATATCATCCTGAGTGAGGGTAACCCAGACTCAGAAAGAATAGCATGGTATATACTCACTTATAAGTGGATACTAGATTTAAAGCAAAGGATAACCAGACTGCAACTCACAACTCCAGGGAGGCTACCTAGTAAAGAAGACCCTAAGAAAGACACAGGGATTGCCCAGTGACAGAGAAATGGATGAGATCTACATGAACAAACTGAGGGTGGGGGTAATGGAGGGCAAGGGTCAAGGGAAAGTGAACTTAGGAGAATAGAAGGTCCCAGCTGGATCAGGAACAGAGTGAGAGAACAAGGAAAGAGATACCATGATAAATGAAGACCTCAGGGGAATAGGAAGAAGCAGAGTGCTATAGAGGTCTCCAGAAATCCACAAAGATACCTCCACTATAGACTAGTTGCAGTGGTCGAGAGAGTGCCCTAGATGACCTACTCTGGTGATCAGATGGCCAAACACCCCAACTGTCATGATAAACTTTCATCCAGTGACTGGTGGAAGCAGATGCAGAGATCCATAGCCAAAGCCCAGGTGGAGCTCTGGGAGTCCAATGGGTGAACGAGAGGAGGGATTATATGAGCAAGTGATATTGAGACCATGATAGGAAAAAGCACAGGGACAAATAGCCAAACTAGAGGAAACACATGAACTGTAAACCAATGGCTGAGGAGTCCCCATGGAACTGGACCAGGCCCTCTGGATGAGCATAACAGTTAATGAGCTTGAACTGTTTAGGAGGCCCCCCGGCAGTGAGACCGGGACCTGTCCTTGGTGCATGAGCTGGCTTTTTGGAAGCCTATGCTGAGACACTTTGCTCAGCCTTGTTGCAGGGAGAAGGGGACTGGATCTGTCTCAGCTGAATCTATCAGGCTGGGCTGAATCCCCACGGAGACCTTGCCTTCAAAGAGGTGGGAATGGGGGGTGGATTGGGGGGGAAGGCTGGAGGTGGGAGGAGGGAGGACAGGGGAATCCTTGGCTGATATGTAAAATTACATTAATTGTAAAATAAAAATATATATTAAAAACAATGAGGATGGATATATCTCCAGCTCTTGCACTGGCTTGTGATCTCAGTGATTTTTGCATATGTGCATGCATAGGAGAAACCAGGGCATCACCCGTGAGGTGGCTTTACATATGGTGAATGATTTACTGGAACACTAGTTTCTCCTCTCAGATTCTGTCAAATGATATTGGAATGTAGATAGTTGAGAGTCAGCTCTCCCTTCAGATGTGTTCACTCCCTCAATGAGCCAGCTTAGTGCTCTATGACATCCTTTGTTTTGTGAGTCTCTATCCTGCAAGTAAATGTTCGGACAGGGCTTCATAAATTTAAGTCCTAAGCAAAGTTTTACCACAAAGCTCACCAATGGGACTAGGGAGATGGTCCAGGGCATAAAAAACACTTAGAGAGCAAACATGGGGACCTGAGTTCACATCTCAGCATTCATGTAGAAATCCAGGTATTGACACATCCCTGTATCCCAATGCTGTGGGGGATGGGAGTAGAACTGGCTGCTGATATAGCTCAAGAGACCCATTGTTAAAGGAATAGGAGGTAGGAGGTAGACAGCGATGGAGCAGGACACCTGACATCCTTCTCCATCTTCCAGGAGCACACCCAGAGAAATGAGTGTACTGCACATGCACACACTCCACAACACACCCTCCCCCCCCCCCCCACCCCACAGAGAGAGAGAGAGAGAGAGGAGAGAGAGAGAGAGAGAGAGAGAGAGAGAGAGAGAGAGAGAGAGAGAGAGAGAGAGGAGTGTACCTGCATATGCAAGCACTCCCCACCACACCACACACACATATGCAAACACACACACACACACACACACACACACACACACACACAAGAGAGAGAGAGAGAGAGAGAGAGAGAGAGAGAGAGAGAGAGAGAGAGAGAGGGAGAGATGAGTGTACCTGTACTTGCATACCTTCGACACCATATAATCACACATCAACATAACAAATACACACCAACACACACACACACACACACAAACAACACACACGCGCACACACACACACACACGCACACACACACTCACTCACTTTTTGTAAAGATTCCCAAGAAGAGTTCATATGAAAATGTGAAGAAAAATCTTTATATTATATTTGATATTCTTTAGCACCTATTCCCTCACACCTATGCAATATATCTCTTGGTCATTGTTTTAGAAGCTTGTATTTTCCTATGCCTATAACTACACAGAATCTTCTTCAGGTGACCTCAGAGTCACCCATATGCTAAGGATTTTATCTTTGAAATTCATTTTCTTTCCTTCCTACAACCTAACCTCTCTGTGCTTTTGCACTGGCTGTTTCTCACTTTTCTGTCTAGATAGAAGTTGCTTCTGTTCTCTGTGCCACTTGGCTCAGTTCAGATGACTACCTGTTGCAATCCCAGTACTTACCCTCTAGCTATTTGCACTTCCTCGTCTTTGTTCTGGAGGCCCTTTGTGCGTACCCTTTTTAATAGAGCTTATCATTGTACTATAATTGCTTGTTGATCCATTTATCTCCCTCTTTAGTGTCAGAGACACCAAATTAATTTCATTAATTTGTGTTTCCTTAGCTTTGGGTTTGATCAAGGGCAGTAAATGCATGAATAAATAGAACTTCAATTTTGTCAGTATCAGAAGATACTGGTCAATTTTGAAGTGCAGTGATGCTGTTTGGAGGGCATGGGCCATGTGTTTCAGCTCCCTCTGACAATGTTTTTCATTATACTGGCCTGATTAAGGGGAGGTAAGATGAAAAACTTAACCTCTTCTCTTTTGCCATATAGCTCTGTCCTTAAAGCTTGTTGGGTTCATTCCATGGTTTGTGACCCATTTTGCTCTCATGTTTTTCGGGTTGAGTCAGGATTCAGGGGACTTCAAGAGACTCCCATTGCAGCTTTCTGCTCTGGATAATTTACTTCTTCCTCACCTGATCTCAGACATGCTAATTACAGGATCCATTTCCATTTATTATTAACTACCACAAAACTCAGTGATTCAATATGAGTGTCATAATTTATTCTTCATATATGAATTTGACACCTGCTATCAATCACTGAATTGAGCATTTAATGGAGATACAAATATTTAACTTGCATGCTAGATTAAGTTAGTTGTATTTTCTTTTTTATTTAATTCTGGCAAATTTTACATTCATGCATTCTTATTTCTCATGTTCTCCATTTTTACATGGCTTGTTGGCTATCCCACAGTTTTAAAACCCAGCCATTTCAAAGAGAACCACAGGCTTGAGAGCAGCCTGGTCTGTACTGCAAGACTGTTTTAAAACAAAACAACACCACAGAATAAAAACATAAATATCAAACAAGACCAACCTCAAAACCACCTAGAAATTTTGGTTCTGAATTCAGAAGAAATAAAGCACCTTAAAAGGGGGAAAGGTTGAACAGGTTTGCAGAGCTCTTGGTGGCAAACACCTGGTACCTTTATATCCATCTATTTTATAGTTGGCAAGTGGAATTTTACCATGGTCCTGGTTTACTTTCCATCCCTGTGGTAAAACACCATGACCAAAAGCAACTTGGAGTGAAGAGGGTTTATTTCATCACACAAATCCTGACAACCCTCCATCATTGAAGAAAGTCAGGGCAGGGACTCAAGCAAGGCAGGAAGAACCTGGAGGTGGGAACTGAACTAGAGAGCAGAAAAGAATGCTTCGTACTGACTCTACCCTTGGCATGCTCAGCCTGATTTCTCATACCATCCCGACCCAAAAGTGGTACCTCCCACATCAATAAAGAATGAAGGAAATGCTCCACAGACTTGTGTAAAGGCCATCTCACAGAAGACTTTACTCAATCAAGATTCCCTCTTCACAGATATGTCTAGGTTTATGTCAAGTTGACAAAAAACAGCCAGCACCATCACCCATAGCTCCATAGTTTGGAATCCCCTTAGTAGGGTCACCACTGTCCTGTGTTTACATTCTCTACTTTGACAACTTATTCTTCTGACAAGGAATAAATAATTTCTAGGACATGTATTTTCTGCATTTGAACAAAATGATAGTACTCTTTAGTCCACATTGTTAACCACATAGAAATGGTTGTTCACTGGTGGAAGTCTGGACAAGCATTTGTAATGTCTGAATGCAATGCTATCTAGAGTGCAGAGGACATCAAGCCTGTCAGTCATGAGAATTATTCTCTCAGATTTCTGGGTTTACAGAGTATAATAACTTGACAATTGACAATCCAAACTGCTTTGCTCCATGAAATTCAGCATCTTTGATGCCTGTGAGCTCCCCACAGTCAGTACTTAATGTGACCAGAAGACCAAAGCATTCCATGTCTGTGAGGTAGAAGATTCCCTATGGTTTTGTCAAGATTACCTTATCTGTGCGTAGTGTTCTCAGATAGTCCCATTCTCTGTCTCTGTGTCTCTATCTCTGTCTGTCTGTCTCTGTCTCTGTCTCTGTCTCTGTCTCTCTCTCTCACTCTCTGCTACCTTTCTTCCTTTTCTCCACCCAGAGCCAGGCTAACACCATGGACACAGCCAGCCCTGACTCCTTTCTCATTTCCTCTAAAAGGAGTTTCTGCTAGTACTCCAGTCTTCCAGAATTGCCACCACAAATATTAAAGACTGGGTGGCTTAGTATCAGAAATGCATTTCTTATACTCTAGAGAGCAGAAGCCTGAGGTCAAGGTGTTGTGAAGGCTGCTTTTGTCTTAGGTCTCTCTCTTTCTAGGTGGCCATCTTCTTTTGTGTCTCCACTTGGACTTTCCATTGTGTCTGTCCAAGTCCTCCTCTTATGAGGACACTGGTCCTACCTATTCATACCTGTTGGATTCAGAAAAAGACCTTATGATCTCATTTTGACTAAGACTGTATGAAGACACCTATCTCCAAATATACTCAGCATTTGAGCTGTAGGAAGTTGAAACTTCAACATCTGATGGGTGGGGGGCAGGTAGTTACACAATACATCCCATAATATCTAATAATAATCTTTATTTAATAATAATGAAATAAATAAACATTTCTTTAATCCTGTATTTACCTCTGTGTTTCAGAGGATGTGGTTTAACACACTCAGCTAAGAATGTATGGCTTGTCTGACTGAAGCTGGATTGATGCAGTGATTTTGCTAATTCTTAGAGACAGCAGAGTATATGGTGTTCTTTCCCTCTTATCTGTTTTAATGAGTTTTCCGAGCCTTTGGCTGTAATTCAGACATGCAGACACTTCATTGCTTTCAACATACACAGTGTAATAAGTTTTTCTTTGCTTATCATGAATTTATTAGCCAGTGTCATTAATTTTAGTTGTTATTTAGTCAAGCATTGTCATTACTTTATTAGGCTCAAAACAGGAAGATGAATAAATACTTCCACTTAATCTACCACCTCATTTATGTAGAGAATATAAATTTTGGAGTGTCATCCATTGTTGGAGATCTTATTACTTAATTTCAAATTATTATTTAATTGTTAAAGGTAGCTCCCTGACTTCTGAAATTTTATTTGTGTTTTAAACAACATTGTAATCTATGAATATATAAATATATATTTCTAAGGATAAGTAAATTAAAATGATGTTTTAAACTCTTTGTGAGTTCACTCAAAGCTTATGTCATGTCATTATTTTATAATGGGTACATTAAGATGAACTAAAGAGTTATTTAAAACTCTTGAATGTCTTCTATATCAATGAAAATAATACATCTGTTTGAGCTAGAATACTCTTCTGTTGGATTCATAGCCTGGATTCTTTTAGTGGCTAAGATCAAAACTGTCTTTTTCCTTAGGTAGTAAGAGCCAGAGGACCAGTATTCTGATTCAAGGTAATGTCATTTTTGTGTGACAGAGAGCTGTACCCATGAAATCTTAACAGTACGGTTGCCTAAACAAGATCTGTATAATGACAGTTGATATTCCAATGAGAATGGGGAAAATCTCACAAGGCCCTGACCCTTGTTGAAGAGCTATAGACAATTAATGGCTGCTAAGAGAGGTAGAAATCAGTGTTCTCCAGGGAAAAGGCCCATATAAGCTTTCCAATGCCAAGTGGTCAGCTCTAAGCACATATACATATAAGCAGTGCTGCATAGATGTAGCAGGTTATGTTTATATATATGTGTGTGTGCATGTATGTGTGTGTGTGTGAGTGTGTGTATGTGAGTGTGTGTGTGTGAGTGTTTGTGTGTGTGTGTGTGTGTGTGTGTAATGAGTAAAGGTGCTCAGGAGGAGATGGAGGAGTATAAAGTGGTGTGGAAATGACACTACACATCTATAAAATTCTAAAGAATTTCTGTCTTTCATCATGTAGGTTTTTTACTTTGGCCTATGAAAATTCTCCTCTTCCTCCATTTTCTTTCTGTAAATAATGAGCTACAGCCTTTTTAGTTATTGTGTCATACTATTTTTTTCTGGATTCAGATATGTATGTAAAACTCCGGTTTACATACATATCCACAGCTAGATTATCAATTTCCAGGCATCTCTTGTGTTATTTAGAAGTGAAGGAAAAAACAAGCAAAATTACTGTAAGATATGATTGCTGTTAATGTATCCTTCAACTTTGGAAGTTGTGAGCAACAATCATGAGGCTCTGCTGACAGAAAATCACTGTGAACGTGCTTGCAATGTCATTCGCAATAATATTAATCATTTACAAGTGTAGTATTTTACTAGTACTACACTGTATTAGTTGTAAAAATATTTCAGACATGCATTTATATATGTATATATATATTTCATATATATTTCAAAATACATTTCATACATAAATATATAATATTTTATACAGTTAAATTATGGCTTTGGTTTTTTTCTTCTTATTAATTAAGTGCAGACATAGACAGCACCAGAGTTTGCAAGAGTTTTTGTTGATAATGTGTATAGTGTTATTCACACAGACACACACACACACACATACACACACACACACAAACACACATACACACACACACATACTTCAGCTACTTCAACATCTGGTTAATTATGTCTCATTGCCATCTATGTGCTCTGCAGACCTGCGGTATCTTCTGCATTGATGCCTGATTTGGCATCATCCACAGGTTGCATCTCTCCTGTTACATACAAGGCCCTTGTAGGTCCTGTTTCTTCTTCACTCTGTCTACCTCTGAAGCAATGGGACAGCAATACTTTGGGACCAGAACCCTGAGCTGGTAGCACAGCAGGGTCACTATATTTTGAGAGGTAGTAGGCAGGCGTGGTATAGGAATGCCCGTGAAGGTTATGGAATAAGATGAATCAATGATATAACAAGAGGGACTATAATTTCACAGTGCTTTGGTGGAGAAGGAAGAAGTGAGGGAGAGATGGAGGGATTCAGACTGGGGAAATTTGCGAGACCCAAGCTTGGCCTCGGTGGCAGTGGCTTGGAAATTTCCCCAAGCCTTTATTCTGCTGTGCTTTCAAAAATTTCTGGGAGGAAGTTTTGAAGTCTTCTGGTTTACTGAAGAAAGTATTTGTTCATTAGAATCAACATGCCAAGCTCCAACCTCAGAGACTGTGAACTCCTGGGCATGTATTTAATGGTTTTGGATAAAGTTAGAGTATTTTTTTTCTAGTGAGACAATTAGTAACTTTATCATAGATTTGTACATTTGTTAGGACGTATGATTCAATATTGGTTAAAAGTCCTACCAGGATTTGCCTGAGACCCCAGCCACTTCCTAAGAAACAGAGACCAGCCCCCAGTTCCCATCCACCCTGGAACTCCCATCTGGAACAGAGGTGAGTGCCTGGGGTTATAATCAGAGAGGCAACTGCCCCTGGGTCCCACCACTGGGCACCATCCTGGGAAGACCTGCACAACTTGGCCCCAGATTCCAGCAAATCGGCAGGCACTGTGGGAAGGCACCCCTTTTCCAAGGCTGCAGGCAGACCCTGCAGTCTCTACACCCTGCCTCCACACCCATTTGCCCAAGACACCAGGAACTTCCTGAGACTCAGAGACCAACCCCCAGCTCCCATCTGCCCAGGAACTCCCATCTGGACCAGAAAGACCCTCTGGTGGACACTACAACCTCAACACCTTGCCCCCACAACCATCTGCTGGAGACTCCAGCCACTTCCAGAGACCTAGAGACCAGTGTCCAGTATTCCTTCCTGCCCTGGAACTCCCATTTGTACCAGAGAGCCCCCAGCTCCCATCTGCCTCAGAACTCCCATCTGGACCAGAGCTTCCATCCTGTCCTGGAACTCCCATCTGGACAAGATAAGAAGACCCCAGGGACTTCCTGAGACTCAGAGTCCAGCCCCCCAGCTCCTATCCGGCCAGCACTCTCATCTGGACCAGAGCTCCCATCTGGCCCAGAGCTTCCATCTGGGCCAGAGAGTGGCTTCCTAAATCTGTCAGCTCTGTCTGGACCAAGTACACTGATAAGACCAAGAACGAACCCACAAGGAGATGGGCAGACATCAAGGCAGAAGTATATACAACAAAATAAAGAGCAATACAGCATCACCAGAACCTAGCCCTTCTCCAACAGCTGGACCTGAACATCACAGAATGGAAGAAGCAGAAGAAAACAACCATATAAGTAACATCATGAAGAGGCTAGAGCCTTATATAGAAGAAATCAAAAATAAAATGGAGGAACAGACAAACAAAAAATGGGAAGAATCCTATAAAAAACTGGAGGAAAGGACAATTAAAGCAGAAGAAAACAATAAGTCCCTAAAAGAAAATCATGAAAAAGCAAGGGAAACAGTCCAAGACCTGAAGAGGGAAATAGAAAAAATGAAGAAGACACTAGCAGAAGGAATGCTGGAAATAGAAAATCTGAGTAAACAAACAGGAACATAAGATGTAAGTATAACCAACAGAATGCAAGAGATGGAAGAGAGGATCTCTGGTGTTGAAGATACGGTAGAAGAAATAGATTCATCAGTCAAAGAAAACACTAAAACCAACAAAGCCATGACCCAAAATGTCCAAGAAATTTGGGACACCATGAAAAGACCAAACCTACAAATAATAGGGATAGAGGAAGGAGAAGAATACTAACTCAAAGGCACAGAAAATATATTTAACAAGATCATAGAAGAAAACTTTCCCACCTTAACCTATGAAGATACAAGAAGCCTATAGAACACCACACAGACTAGACCCTCAAAAAAGTCCCCTCACCACATAATAATTAAACAACTAAATGGACAGAACAAAGAAAGAATATTAAGGGCAGCAAAGGAAAAAGGCCAAGTGACTTATAAAGGCAAACCCATCAGAATAACACCCAATTTCTCAATGGAGACTTTGAAATCCAGAAGGACCTGGACAGATATAATGCAGACACTAAGAGACCATGGATGCCAGCCTAGACTAATATACCCAGCAAAACTTTCAGTCATCATAGATGGAGTGAACAAGACTTTCCAAGACAAAACCAGATTTAAACAATACTTATCCACAAACCCAGCCCTTCAGAAAGCACTAGAAGGAAAATTCCAACCTAAGGAAGTCAGATACACCCATGAAAATACAGGCAATACATAACACCACAGCAGTAAACTCCAAAGAAGAGAAGTACACACATGCTACCACCAAATAATAACAAGAACAAACAATCACTGGTCATTAACATCCCTTAATGTCAATGGACTTACTTCACCTATAAAAAGACACAGACTAACAGAATGGATATGAAAACAGGACCCATCTTTCTGCTGCATACAAGAAACACACCTCAGATTCAAAGACAGACACCTCCTAAGAATAAAAGGCTGGGAAAAGACTTTCCAATCAAATGGTCTTAAAAAGCAAGCTGGTGTAGCCATCCTACTATCCAGCAAAATAGACTTCAAACTAAAATCAATCAAAAGAGATGATGAAGGACATTACATACTCATCACAGGAAAGATCCACCAAGATGAAGTCTCAATTCTGAACATTTACGCCCCAAACACAAGGGCACCCACATATGTAAAAGAAATATACTAAAGCTTAAATCACATATAAAACCCCACACATTAATAGTGGGAGACTTCAACACACCACTTTCACCTCTGGACAGATTGGCCAAAGTGAAACTTAGCAGAGACATAAGAGTCTTAACTGATGTTATGGCTCAAATGGACTTAATCGATATCTACAGAACATTCCACCTGAACAAAAAAGAATATATATACTTCTTCACAGCACCCCATGGAACCTTCTCTAAAACTGACCACATACTTGGCCACAAAGCAAATCTCAACAGATACAAAACAATTGGAATAACCTCCTGTGTTCTATCGGACCACCATGGTTTAAAGTTAGATTTCAACAACAGAAAAAATTACAGAAGTCCTACAATCTCATGGAAACTGAATAATGCTCAACTGAATCAACAATGGGTTAAGGAAGAAATAAATAAAGAAATTAAAAACTTCCTAGAGATCAATGAAAATGAACACACCACATACCCAAACTTATGGGACACTATGAAAGCAGTGCTAAGAGGGAAATTCATAGCACTAAATGCCCACATAAAGAAGCTGAAGAAATCTCATGCTAGCGACTTGACAGCACACCTGAAAGCCCTTGAACAGGAAGAAGCAAAGTCTCCCAGGAGGAACAGACACCAGGAAATTATCAAATTGAGAGCTGAAATCAATAAAATAGAAATAAAGAGAACAATACAAAGGATTAAGGAAACAAAGAGTTGGTTCTTTGAGAAGATCAACAAGATAGACAAGCCCTTATCCAAACTAACCAAAAGACAGAGAGAGAGAGAGCATCCAAATTAACAAAATCAGAAATGAAAAGGGGTACATAACAACAGACAATGAGGAAATCCAGAGAATCATCAGGTCATACTTCAAAAACCTCTACTCCACAAAACTGGAAAATCTAAAAGAAATGGATAATTTTCTGGATAGGAACCACATACCTAAGTTAAATCAAGACCAGATAAACCATTTAAATAGTCCAACAACCCCTAAGGAAATAGAATCAGTCATTAAAAGTCTCCCAACCAAAAAAAGCCCAGGACCAGATGGTTTCACTGCAGAATTCTACCAGATCTTCAAAGAAGACTTAATACCAAATACTCTTTAAATTATTCCACACAATAGAAGCAGAGGGATTATTACCAAACTCCTTCTATGAGGCTACAATTACCCTGATTCCCAAATCAAACAAAGATGCAACAAAGAAAGAGAACTAAAGATCGATCTCCCTCATGAACATTGATGCAAAATTACTCAATAAAATACTGGCAAACAGACTCCAAGAACACATCAAAACAATTATCCACCATGATCAAGTAGGCTTTATCCCAGGGATGCAAGGGTGGTTCAACATATGAAAATCCATCAATGTAATACACCATATAAACAAACTCAAAGAAAAAAACTACATGATCATCTCACTAGATGCAGAAAAGGCATTTGACAAAATCCAACACCTCTTCATGATAAAGATCTTGGAGTGATCAGGAATACAGGGATCATACCTGAACATAATAAAGGCAATCTACAGCAAGCCAACAGCCAACATGAAATTAAATGGAGAGAAACTCAAAGCAATACAACTAAAATCAGGAACAAGGCAAGGCTGTCCCCTCTCTCCATACTTATTCAATATAGTACTTGAAGTTCTAGCCAGAGGTATAAGACAACATAAAGAGATTAAGGGGATACAAATTAGAAAGGAAGAAGTCAAGCTTTCCCTATTTGCAGATGGCATGATAGTATACATGAGTGACCCCAAAAATTCAACCAAGGAACTGATACATCTAATAAAAACCTTCAGCAACATAGCAGAATACAAGATCAATTCAAAAAATCAGTAGCCCTCCTATATACAATAGACAAACAGGCTGAGAAGGAAATCAGAGATACATCACCCTTTACAATAGCCACAAATGATATAAAATACTTTGGGGTTACTCTAACTAAGCATGTGAAGGATCTATATGACAAGAACTTTAAGTTCCTGAAAAAGGAAATTGAAGAAGATGTCAGAAAATAGAAAGATCTCCCATGCCCATGGATAGTCAGGATTAACATAGTAAAAATGGTGATCTTACCAAAAGCAATCTACAAATTCAATGCAATTCCCATCAAATTACCAACACAATTCTTCACAGATCTGGAAAGAATAATACTCAACTTCATATGGAAAAACAAAAAACCCAGGATAGCCAAAAGAATCCTGTACAATAAAACAACCTCTGGACCGACCTCAAGCTCTACTATAGAGCTACAGTAATAAAAACAGCTTCGTACTGGCATAAAAACCGACATGTGGACCAATGGAATCAAATTGAAGACTCTGACATTAACCCACACACCTATGAACACATAATTTTTGACAAAGAAGCCAAAAATGTACAATGGGAAAAGGAAAGCATCTTCAACAAATGGTGCTGGCATAACTGGATGTCAATGTGTAGAAGGCTGCAAATAGATCCATATCTGTCACTGTGCACATAACTTAAGTCCAAGTGGATCAAAGACCTCAACTTAAATCCAATTACTCTGAACCTGATAGAAGAGAAAGTAGGAAGTACTCTTGAATGCATTGGCACTGGAGATCACTTTCTAAATATAACACCAGTAGCACAGACACTGAGAGAAACAATCAATCAATGGGACCTGTTGAAACTGAGAAGCTTTTGTAGAGCAAAAGACATGGTCAACAAGGCAAAGCCACAGCCTACAGAATGGGAAAAGGTCTTCACCAACCCCACATCTGACAGAGGGCTGATATCCAGAATATATAAAGAACTCAAGAAATTAGACATCAAAATGCCCAACAGTCCAATTAAGAAATGGGCTATAGAACTAAACAGAGAATTCTCCACAGAGGAAGTTCAAATGGCTGAAAGATATTTAAGGAATTGCTCAACATCCCTAATTATCCGGGAAATGCAAATCAAAAAGACTCTGAGATACCACCTTACACATGTCAGAGTGGCTAAAATCAAAAACACAGAAGACAGCTTATGCTGGAGAGGATATGGAGCAAGGGGAACTCTCCTCCACTGCTGGTAGGAATGCAAGCTTGTACAGCCACTTTGGAAATCAATATGGAGCTTCCTTAGAAAATTGGGAATCCATTTCCCCCAAGACCCAGCTATAGCACTCTTGGACATATACCCAAGGAGTGCTCAATCATACCACAAGGGCATTTGCTCAGCTGTGTTCATATCAGCATTGTTTGTAGTAGCCAGAACCTGGAAACAACCTAGATGCCCTTCAACTGAAGAATGGATAAAGAAAATATGGTACATATACACAATGGAGTACTACTCAGCAGAGAAAAACAATGACATCATGAGGTTTGTAGGCAAATGGATGGATCTAGAAAAAATCATCTTGAGTAAGGTAACCCAGACTCAGAAGGACAAACACGGTATGTTCTCACTCATAGGAGGATACTAGATGTAAAACAAAGATGACTAGACTGCTACACAACTCCAGGGAGGCTACCTAGAAAACGGGACCCTAGAAAAGACACAGGGATCACCCAATGACAGAGAAATGGATGAGATCTGCATAACAACCTGGACGACAGTGGGAGTAATGCAGGGCAAGGTTTGAGGGAAAGAAAGCTTAGGGGAGAGGAGATCCCAGCTGGTTCAAGAACAGAAGGGGAGAACAAGGAATAACAGAGCATGATTAATGACTCCCACATGAGAACAGGAATAGGCAGAGTGCTGGAGAGGTCCCCAGAAATCTACAATGATACATCCTCTGTAGACTCCTGGCAATGGTCCAGAGAAAGCCTGATCTGACCTAGTCTGGTGATCAGATGGACCTGTCCTTAGTGCATGAGCTGGCTCTTTGGAACCTTAAACTTACACAGGGACACTTTGCTCAGCCTGGAAGGAGGGGAATGGCCCTGCCTGTACTGAATCAACCAGGTTTAAATGAATCCCTAGGGGAGTCTTGGCCCTGGAGGAGATGGGAATGGAGGGGAGGGTAAGGGAGGAAGGTGTGGGTGGTTGCGGGAGGGGGGAGGACAGGGGAACCCATGGCTGATCTATAAAATTATAATACAAATATAATACTAATACTAATACTAATACTACTACTACTAATAATAATAATAAAGAAAATAAACAATCAAACAAATTCTGTCAGTCTCATGTGAAATCATTTAAGTTCAGTTTTGTGACCATTGTAATATAGTATAGGAGAAGTGTGGGCACAGGGGTACTGGGAATAGCTGAGGGATACACAGTATCTAATCTCTACTCTGCTTATCCTGTTGTTTGTCCTTTAAATTACAAGCATTGGAAAGCTAAAAGGAAATGTAAGTGTTGTGTCACTAAGGAGAATCAGGAACAAGATGAAGATGACTATAAAACCTATTTTCTTGTTTGAGGTAGATCACAAATTTGGCTGTAACCTGAAAGGGAATCCTAGTTAGTTAAGAGCCCCATAGGGTTCATAAGAAAGAGCATTTGCTTTGAGTAAATTTTGGCCTTGGTACAAGGACCAAGCTAGGATTCTGTTCCAAGAATCTTAATGATAGATTCTTGGTATCCTTACCATTTCTTAACCATGAATCTATGTTCAAATCCCAGAGTTAGCTCTACAGGTTGAATAAAAAAATAAATGGTGATGGAAAATATCAATTTCATAAACATTTATATCAGAGCCAGTACTATGGGGATTCAATTGTCCAGTAGTCTGCTGTTCTTGTTTGCAAGATAGACATCATTTTGAACCCATGGTAATGTAACTGTAGTCCAGGTAGGCTGTAAAATAGAGTTTTCTCCCATGTAGTTGATACAGATAGGAGAACATCAAGTTTGCATTAAAATTGTGGATTTTATGTTAAGACTCATGTGCCTTAATGATGATGCTGGAAGAAAGGGTAGAAATCTTATAAAAAAATCTTCATTAGAACATGTTTCTTGGTATGTAAAATGAACAGAAAATTTCTTAATAATAAAAAAAGAATATGTTCCTTAACAGAAAAAAAAGATACTCCACTTCCCTTAGGAAGAGCTATAAGAGAATTTTACTATTGTGCCATATACTAGCTCCCTAACCTCTATGTGTATCTGTTTGTTAATACATATGTCAGGTGTGGGCATTACAGCTTTCCTCACATCTGCTTTAAATAAAGCATGAACAGGGGACAACTGACTAGCGATTTACTATTTAATGCATTACAAAGATCAAACTAGCATAGTTTAACATCTGCTCATGCAAAGTTTGAGGAGTTTAATAATATTTGTGGTTGATAAATATGTACTAATAAATACAAAGCAAGCTAGTCCTCTGTGATTGATTGCTCAAGCATCAAAGGCAAGTGATAGAAGAACTCAGAATAATTATCTGCCATTCTATTAAGTAATACTTTGTCTAAAGTATGACACTAGAAATTGGAAGAGGTTAGTGCGAGTAGAGAGGGCAGTGTGGAAAGAGTCATTTGACAGGGATAGCAGTATGGAGATGGGAAACTGTGCCGCACGCTTATGGAAGAGCTCAGCCAACCTTTGCTTGTAGGGTGTGATGTAGTAATGTATAGGGATTAAGAACCATGATCAGTTCCTATCAGAGCACATTTTGTGAATAATCAAAATTCCAGCAGGACTGGGTTCTAAGGAGTCAGGTGCTGCCCAAGGTGCTGAAGCAGGAGGTAGCTATGAGCCTGATCTTGCCCTTGTTCAGATTTCAGCAAGGCAGACAGGCTTAGAAACAAGCAGTGTATCTTGTACTGTGAAGAAATGGGCAGTGAATGCTGTGGGGGATGGCTACTATTGTACTAAGGGCAGTCAGTGGGAGAGCGGTCAGGAGCCAACCAAATGTCTAACCTATCAAGCAAACCAGTCAATCACTTTAATTTAGGCAAACAACACGGGCTTGAGTAAACGTTTCACTAAATTGACTGGTTGCTTGAGTGAATCAGCCTAATCAAGTGTGTGCTGGCATCTCATAGACATAGCCTTAACAATGCAAATGTCATTAATTGTACTTTGCCTTTAAAATAGTTCTGCAGAACTATCCTGGGGATGTGGGCTGAGTATAGTAATGCCACCTGGGTTTTGACTTTCTGCTATATGGTGGGAAGAGGATTATTTTTAATAGGACATCAGTCATTTTCTACAAGTATTTCCAAATATTCCTAAAAGTGATATTATTCCTATCATTTAAAAAGATCCATTTGAAGTCTGCCTTTGAAGTTTGATATTCTGTCTGGCTATTCATTGATAACTGCTCTGAATTGAGCTGACTTGGTTTATGACTCTAACTACTTCCCTAGTTCTTAGAAATGCCTCCTTTTAAGGTCCTGTAGATATATTTTTCCACACCAACCAGTAACTTTTAAAATGACTTGAGTGGAAGTTCAGAGTTTTATGGGCTTTCCTATAGTAATACTATTTTTAGGAAGGCAAACAGGATTTTTAGTTATTTTCTTTTCCTAAAAAAGCCACCTCAATTTTGTCTTCATGATCCACTCTGTATCAGTGTTCAAGGTTATTTGAGGGATGGAGTGAGTACAATTTTGCTTTTATCCCCAGGAGCTTGTACCAGTACAAACACTACATTTGTTAAAGGTCAGGTGTATGCTTCTGTCTGTGACGTGGACTCTGTAACCAGTTTTGTATTTTGACTATAGCCTCTGGGTCTGAGTGTCTGCCAACAGTAGGAATGACCATAAACCTTGTTACTTAGAGCTGGGTCTGTGGAAGAAAGCAGATTTTGCTGAGAGAACCAGAGCTGGGATTACAGAGACACCATAGGTCATACAGTGGGGGAGCTACTTGCCTACTTAAGCCTGTGTTTGGGGAACTGTATTTTTGGAGATTTGGCTTGTAAGACCTTCTAATATTGGCTTCTGCCTTACTTTCTCAGTAATCTGATGATCTACTCAAGGGTTGTGAGTAAAAAATGCCTGTAGAGATTGGTCCATATTATATAAAAAAAGCACACCCAGCCTAGCTACCTAGCTATGATGCAACAGGGAAAAGTATTGCCATCAAACACACTTGTTCAGGATAACTGACATTTTTATATAGGCTGAATTTTTCCACTGAACTTATCCACTTGCAATTCCTGAATTAAAGCACATGGGAGGAAAATACATTAACACGTGGCTAATGGAGAGATGCAGAAACTAATTATGCAGCAGTGTCTCTGTTCAGTTTTCCTTCTGTGCCCATTTCCAACTTGGTTAACAAGATGAGGAAACAGTGAAACAGTGACGTTCCACCTTGTAGATTCAGAATTTTCATTCCCACAAAAAACAATCCCATTAGAACATGGCAATGAATCTTCTGAGCTTCAGGTCTTGTGGTATGTTTTCCAGACAGTGTAATTTGTGATGCATTGTTAGTTCTTATGGGAAAATAATTGAATAAATTAAAAGCAATGTGTTTACACATGTGATTTTAGCTTTCCTTTATTAATGGCCTCTATTATTTTTAATGTATGTGTTCAGAATTTATATTAGGGTAGATTATTCTGTGGGTCACCAGTTTTTTTTTAACCTCCTAAAACTAAGGGGCTGTAGTTTAGTGCTAAGGAAAATTTCTTTCATGGTATCTTTTTTAAGTGAAATATATGTAGGAATTTCTGTAGTCATATAGTGCTATGGTTTTGTGCGTGGGCTTAGGAGATAACTAGTGTTCCCATGCTTGAATACTAGTTCTAACCTTTATGACTTTTGCACACTTGAGAGAAATTCCTAGCCTTTGGAATCTTCAGTTTCTTCATCAATTTTATAAGGCTTTTCTGTACAAAGTTTTTATAAAGCTTAAGTGAATGGCACAGATAGGATGGATGAACATACACTGCCCTCTGTTCTAATCAAGGCCTATGCTGTTCAGTTCCATAAAATTAAAGAACTAGTGGATGAGATAGAATATTTTTTATAATTTTGAATGGGGAATTTTTAAAAATAAAGACAAAAGATAAATGGTAGAACAGACAACAAAAATTATGGCACCTACACCACAAAGAGGATTACTACATAAAAGCAAATATCTCTATATTTAGTTGGAAGTCAATATCAAACTCATAAAAGTACAACAATTAAGACAGACAATTTGAGAGTGAAAAGATTCCTAACTCACTAGGATCAAAAATATAATTAAAGCAAGATACTATATTGCCAAAATAAAATAAAAATAAACCTGGAGAGAAAAGAAAGGCCTCCAGGTAATTTCCAGAGACCTACTTACTAAGGGTATATAGAATGGCCTTGGAGAGAAAATTTAAATAAAAGTTCTTCTAACCATCAAAGACCTTTCCCAATGCAACCGTTAGAAGAAATAACAATAACTTAAAGGAAAATAAAAATTTAAAAATAGAAAACTCTTATCTTCCTTACATTATGGAAAAAAACCCACAAGCTCTTTTACTCCCCTTTTATACCCAGATTTGGAGGGTATCCAGTTCAGGAAAAGTGGAGTTCTGAGAAGGAATGCATAGTTTGAAGGCTAAATGTCCATTTTATATTTTCTTAAATTTCCTATGTTCATACATAGTTAAAGATTTGGGCTATTTGTCTCCAGTGGGAACTAATATTGCTATTGATTTTTTAAGTACCCCAAACTGAGGCTGTAAACGAACCTTTGTAAAGTACAAGGCTTCAATTTCCCTTTAGGAGCATTGCTAGGATGATAGTAGGAGCAATCATCTCTGGTGGGAGACTGTGTGGCGTGGGTGTCTCGAGAATATATTCTAGAAGGCACAGGCCTCTGAAATGCTTAGATTGGTCGTGAAACCACCAATAAAAGTGAGCTGAATGTGAGAGGTTTCAGGAAAGTAGTTCTGAGGAATTGGTCATGTAAAGAGAAGAAATGTCACTGTACAAAGTGGGAGATAGTTGAGCATGTCTGGAAGGCTCATGTCACGGGGATGGGCATGGTTCTGTCAATGAGGCTCACACAGAGAAACTACAGCTCTGAAAAATGCTACACTGTAAAATATGTTGTAAATCTGTACAGAACAAATGGAATCATGAAATAACATGCTACTGCTTAGAGATGATGGTGCAGTTGGAAAGATTATTGAGAAAAGGAAGAATAATTTTAACAATTTCTTCTATTTTATCATCTTCTGAAGAAAATATAATCACGAAGCTGAAAACTGTGTATAATAACAACATAAATACTATAAATTTGTAAAAAAGTGTATAATATGGATGACAAGCTAATAGGAGATTTAGCTGAAGCATGAGATAGGAGTTCTTAGTTAACAAAAGAATGTGCAGAAGAGGCCTTGGGATTGGCAAGGTACTATGGATAGGTACATTTATGGAACGTAATAGAAATCTGTATATGGGCAGATATCCAAGAAGGTAGCAATGAGTGATGAAGTTCAAAATAGTATGACATGATACTATTTGGTTATTTCCAAATATTTAATAATTTTTATGAAGACAATAAGCTAAATATATATCTATATCTATATCTATATATATCATACTAACTGAGGCATACTTTTAAGATTTAGATGATTTTATTGAAAGAGGCCATGTAACTATGGTTGATTAACCCACCATTTTATTTCATCAAACTGTTTCTCAAACACTGTAACTTGGTAGCTTTAAAGGGGGGAGGAAACTAATGAATATGCAAATATAGTATGCATGAGTAGACTAGGTAGTCTTGCCCTTGAATGAGCAGCCCTACCTAAAACTCACCAATCCACCTGATGATCTTTGTAAGATTCCAGAGCCCTGCCTTGGTTCTATTCCCTGTATAACATAGAAAATGTATTAAATAATGCCTCAAGTAAGGATTTAGAAATGTTTGTCAAATTTGCAGATAAGGACAAAGTAGATATCAAACTATAATACAAAAATTTTGATAGTCTCTAAATACTAGAATAATGAGAAAAATAAGGAAGAATCTAGTGAAACTAAGCTTACAAATCAACATTTATACTTGAAAAAAATCCCTGAAATCAATATGTAGGAGTTAGATATCTGACTGACAGACAGAAGTGCTGTGGATATCGCTCTGTGTAAATAAAATTCTGATTGGCCAGTGGCCAGGCAGGAAGGATAGTGTAGGCGGGACAAGAGAGAAGATAATTCTGGGAAGTAGAAGGCTGGGGGGAGACACCGCGAGCCGCCGCCATGAGAAGCAACATGTAAAGACACTGGTAAGCCACGAGCCATGTGGCAAAGTATAGATTAACAGAAATGGGTTAATTTAAGATAGAAGAAGTAGATAACAAGCAGCCTGCCACGGCCATACAGTTTCTAAACAATGTAAGATTCTGTGTGCTTTCTTGGTTGGATCTGAGCGACTATGGGACTGGTGGGTGAGAGAGATTTGTCCTGACTGGGCCAGGCAGGAAAACTCTAACTACAAATGGCGCCCAACGTGGGGCAAGAGTTTCCACCTAAAACCTAAGAAAAAAAATTCTAAAACGGAGCTGAAAACAGCTTCCTAGTTGTCTCTCTCAAGTTAGCAGCAGCCTGCCAATTTGAGCTTCTATGGCGGGTTCCTGGCGTGTGCGTCTGACCTGCAGTGTGGCGGAAATGAGGAGTCTACAAGGGGCACTTTACTCTGCTGCGTGGTAGATTTAGCCTTTGCTAGTTTAAAAAAAGAAAAAAGTTTCTGGGCTATGCACTGCTTTGATAGAACTGCTTCTGATAGTTGATGGTACACATGGCTCCAGACCCAGAGCTGGCAGTAAACTGTACCACCACCATGTTGGGAAGCTGAGGTGGGTGGAGCCAGCAGCCACAGAGGCGTTTCAGTCTTACAAAGATGGATATTACACAGAGAATCTGGTTTGTCTTGTCTTTGGGATTTTTAACTACAGAAAAAGATTTGATCATAAAAGCTGTTGAGTTAAACAAAAATGTAAATTTTAAAGGTACCTTGACTTTAAAATTTGGATATAAGGATATGTTGCTTTGGAAAGGAGTCTCTGCTTTTGTTTCCACAGAAAGCCAGAGGCTGTGGATTTGTTCCAGATCAAGATATATCAGGTTTGATCAGCCAAGACCACCTGAAAGGTCTCCAATGACACCATGGCCCAGATGATCCAACATCCAAAATGGTTTCAAGGCAACTGGCTCAAAGGTTCACCCTGATGGACTACTCCATAATCCTAAAATTTTCTTTGTGTCCCCCTAAGATACAGCGCCCCCCTCCAGCAGGAAGTAGTAAGAAAAACTACGCCCAAATTCCCAGCTGGCTTTGGAGATGGAATTGGCTCACTCCTCTAAACCCAAACACATTGTTAAAATAAAAGGTTAAGAGCTTCTTATGTCCCAAATCAAAAGAGCCCTCTGGTGTGGGACAGAGAAAAACCACTATTTTATTTAAAACAGGTTGATTATAAATACAATCTCTAGGGGGTATGATATAGATATGATAGGATGAAAGGGTAAATTAATGAACTTACTTCTAAAAGAGCAACAAGTCATTTAAAATGTTTTACATTGGTATAGATTTTAGTCTATTGATACAAACTTAAAGTTAATTTTGTTATACTATGTGTGTATTTCTAATTGTGTTTAAGGCATTATGTTTGTATAGCTCGTTTTAAATTGAAATGGATAATTAAAAATAGATTAATAATTAGTCATCTATGATAATCATACTCATAGCCATGTTAGTTATGTCTTCTAAACATACATAGACATATTTCAGATAGATAGGTAATCTAATCTTCAAATACTTCAAAGACCTACAAAATATGACATTTAAAATTTAGACTTTCTGGACAGTGAGACATGTCTGCTCCTGGCAGCACCGATTTACTTCAGAGAGGAGGATGGGCATTGAAGACACTTCATATGGAATTTATTTTCACCTTGGCAAAAATAGCCATTTGGGCAAGAAACTGTTCTTGCCTGGACTGCTCGATCACCTGGACATACAGGACCCATTGAAAGGTGACCACTAAACTTTACTTTCAAAATGGTCCTTCAGGTTCCTGCTTCACAAAGGAAATGGCCAGACATTCTATAGGACACTAAAAAAAATGACCAAGAGACTCTAACCCTGTGGACTAAAGACAGATACCCCAAGTTTACAAAGAAACATTAGGTGACTGTCCAGGCTGCCAGCTGTCTCTGTCTACTCTTACAAGACTCCTAAAAAATGCTTACATCCTTCTCCCGGTTCTCAGGTAATATTATATCCTTCTGAGGTCTTTGATATGGTTAAAGGCTAGATAGTTATAATTTCCTCAGTTATGATAAAAGATAAGTTAGATATAAAACCTTAGACTTACAAATATAAGATAGATAGGATATCTTTAACATTAAAACTGTAATTCTTGCTAGATAATTGTTTTGTTATATGTAATTGTACTATGTAAAAGTTAAAACCTTCCTTTAAAAAAAAAAAGAAAAGGGGAAGTGCTGTGGATATCGCTCTGTGTAAATAAAATTCTGATTGGCCAGTGGCCAGGCAGGAAGGATAGTGTAGGCGGGACAAGAGAGAAGATAATTCTGGGAAGTAGAAGGCTGGGGGGAGACACCGCGAGCCGCCGCCATGAGAAGCAACATGTAAAGACACTGGTAAGCCACGAGCCATGTGGCAAAGTATAGATTAACAGAAATGGGTTAATTTAAGATAGAAGAAGTAGATAACAAGCAGCCTGCCACGGCCATACAGTTTCTAAACAATGTAAGATTCTGTGTGCTTTCTTGGTTGGATCTGAGCGACTATGGGACTGGCGGGTGAGAGAGATTTGTCCTGACTGGGCCAGGCAGGAAAACTCTAACTACACAGAAGATAACCTGGTTTATGAGTTGACCACACAGACATGCCAGTGTGTAATTGAGCGACCATGTGGCCTCTCTGTTAATAAAATTCACCCACACAGCAAATTCCTGTAATGTTATGCCAGTATAAACTGTAGAAACAAAAAGGCCTATCCAGCTCTCAGGAGGTGATAGCTTGGCTGCTCTTAATTGCTAGACAGAATCTTAAAGTCGTATTAATGCTCCTAAAGCAGTGGTTGTCAGCCTTCCTAATGCTGCAACCTTTTAACACAGTTCTTCATGTTGTGGTGACCCCCAATCATAAAATTATTTTGTTGCTGCTTCCTATCTGTAGTTTGCTACTGTTAAGAATTGTAATGTAAATATCTAGGTTTTCCAATGGTCTTAGGCAACCCCTGAGAAAGCATCATTTCACCCTAAAGGAGTTGTAACTCACAGGATGAGAACTGCTGTTCTAGAGGGTCAGCAAAGGTAGTTAGTGGATTTAGAAACCATGTGACATGAGAAGCCTGGAGAAGAGTTGGGAACTTCATCTCTTCTGGAAGATGTTTCAAAGGGATGTCATTAAGAAAAATAAAATCATTAATCTGTTGTATTGGACAGAAACTGACTAGAGTGGATACATATTTTAGCTACATAATGATATGCTTCTTTTGATTTTGTGCCAGTAGGGCCGTTCAGCATAGTATGATGTACTTGAATCTATACTTTAGAGACATGCAAACAGTGTTCACTTAGCCATCTTTTAGTGAGCACCTATTTTATGTACAGCACTGTTTTAGGTGATAAGGATAGATGGTTGTGATGGAGATTATGCAAGGGGCATGATCAGAGAGTGTAATCCAATACATTGAGATGTTATTTCTTTTTGTATCTGGGAACTGGGGATTTAGTGCAAGGAAGAACAACGGAGAACCTAAGTCCATCTCTTTCTAACTTAGAGTGCTACTGGCTCCTTAAATATCTCTCTTTCAGCACTTGGAAACAGTGGTTAAGAAACTGTCATACTACCACTAAACACATCCTTACTAGTCATCATAAGACGCAGAAGCATTTAGCTTTTGAGGAAATATACTTAGCGCTTGATTGTTTCTATCCCTCCTCATGAATGAAATGGGTGTAGTCATTTCTTTTGCTTGAAGCCAAGAAAATAGAGTTCTAACTATCAATTTTGGGGCATTGCAGAATGGTGGAGTGTCATAGCATTCCCTGGCAGAGTTGTTAGGGCTATCTTCATTTTGATGAAGGAATAGAATGGGAGAAAACTCTTAAGTGTGGTCTTAGAGGCTAGCAATAAGATGGGGGGGGGGGGGGGGAGGAGGTCAGGGGAGAGTAGGAAGAGGGGATGGAGGGGGAACTGTGGTTGGTATGTAAAATGAAAAAAAAATATAAAAAGAATTTCCTGTACTCCTAGTGACATTCAGCTACACCTATAGATCAGTGCCTTGCTCTGCCATCAGAGAAGCTTTTTCCTACAGCAGATGGGAACAAATAGAGAGATCCACAGACAAACAATACACAGGATCCACAGACAATATGCAGAGAACCAGAGATGTTGAAACACTCAATCCTTAAAAGAATACCTCTATCAAATCCATCCATATAGGGCTCATGTGACCCTGCAGAAGAGGAGGCAGAATGAGTGTGTGACTCAAAGGGGATGGACATTAAGAAATAAGGCATTATAAACAGCAGGATCCGCACACATATGAACTCATAGAGACCGAGGCAGCATTCACAGGGCCTGCATTGATCGCCACTAGATAGGGTCCTAGAGCTGAAAGGGGAAGTGGACACATTCCCTTATCCCCAACTTAGAAACTACCTCCAATGAATAACCCTCTACAAATGAAAATTTAGTTTGCTCCAAGGGAGTCTCACTGAGGAAACAAATTATTCTTAAAGGCAGGCTGCATGCCCACAAAAGTGGCCAATAGAAGACAAACTGAACCGCATCTTTGGTGGTTGCTTGTCTTACAATATCATGTCAAGGCTTTTTCTTTCCTATTTAAAAATCTTTTTTGGTTTTTACTTTAAAAATTTTCCCTGTCAGTTCTTGTTCTTTGTGTATATATTATGGCTTCCAGTTTTTTTTTTTTTTTTAAATGGGATTCCTGAGTGAGCAAACAAGTGTGTCTCTGAGTCTACATCTGTTTCTTGTGACTTTTGGGGCTCTTTTCCTTCTGTTTGTTTTGCTCTATTCTGATGTGTTTTTGTTTTATCACATGATATAATATAATATAATTTTATTATTCTTAGAAATATGTTTTCTAATGAAAGACAGAAAGGGAGTCAATTCAGATGGGAGAGGATGTGGGGAGGAAATGGAGGGAGGGGAACTACAATCAGGATATATTCTACAAAAGAAAAAGTCTATAATAAGAGAAAGTAAATAAATAGAGAAACAAAAGAACCCAAAGATTTGCTGCACTTTCCCATCCCCTGATCCTCTCCAATAAAACAGAATGTTGCTATCTGACTTGGGCTCTTTAAATGTAGGGGAAGTATGTCTTGGAGATTGCAGACTAGACCCTAGGGCAAGAGCATGTGGTACAATGGTGTGGCCATGAAGAACAAGTGAGGATTTCACCACATTCAGATTCATTTTAGTTTTCAGAAGTGAGCAAGAGATCCTCTGTTTTTAGCCTGGCCCCAGTTGCAGCCATTTGGAAAGAAGGTAGGGTACAGGAGCTGGCACAAGCTTTGAAATATTCCTCTTGGGAAACATAGGAATCATGACTGTTCTTGTGAAAGGGTAAGAGACAGTGCTGTCCTCTGTAAATCCACTCTTCACCTCCACAAATTGCCTGATCAAAGACACCTATATGAACGAGAATGAAAAGCGGGAAGCTACCACAGCCAGCTTCCAGCTTTTCATTTTCATTCAACTAGCTGTCTCTGATTTATCCCAGGTACATTAACTGGCTTTTTAGAACCCATTCCCTATGGTGTGATGCCTTACTCAGCCTTGAAGCAAGGAAGAAGGGCTAGGTCTGGCTCCAACTTGGTATGCCAGCCTGTGTTGACTACCCAAGGGAGTCCTTATCCTCTATGAGGAGGGGATGGGGGAATGGGGGTACATGGGGGAGGGAGCAGGAAAAGTGGAGGAAGGCAGAACAGGGGTTGGTATGTAAAAGGAAAGAAAATATATATATTTTTTAAATTAAAAGGGTTTTACTTTAGATACTTAAAGGGATTTTAGTTTACATGATCAAAAAATGACTATTTGTCTCCTAATAAATGTTAAAAACCCTGGACAAAGACATCTGAATAATAAAAATAAAAGCATGATATGGCCTTTGTCACACAAAAAGAAAAGCTGGAAACCTTTTGTTGTCAGGCACATAGTAAGAGTCTCCCTAGAGGTGATGGTGGGGAGCATGTAGGTGTAAGAGGGAGTGGGCAGGGCTCTGTGAGAACTCTCTGTGCTTTCCACTCAGAACCTAAATCTTCTCCTAAAAATAAATTCTATTAAGATGATACGTTATCTAACAAGGAGGATCTCTATCTCTTAGAGTCACCTAGAGCTGATAAGATTTTAATTGTTAATTAAAGCAGCTCAAGCCATTTCTATAGAGAAGAGGCCTAGCTCCTCTATTCTGAAGACCGATAAAGATTTTGCTAAATACAGATAATAGAGGTTGCTTTTGGCCAACTCTCTTGTGGTCTATCTTTGGATAGGATATCGACTGCCAAGAAATTGTACAGAGCTTGCAAGAAAAATAAAAGGAGTAAATATTGAAGATATTGGCGACTCCAGGAAATGTTTGCATATGTACCTGTTGCAACTCAGTGTGTGTTTGTTCAGATGAAGGAGTGAATTAACAGACTGAAAACATGATAGTTTTGGATCTCTAAACTAATACATACTAGTGCAAAAAATTGTACACTTTGGTGAGTATGGGAAAAACTGTATCTTAATAGTAAAATAAAATTGAAAAAGCAGAAAGAATGTCTTCTTTAATGTAGCTCTTCTCTGGGGTGTGGTGGGTGAGTTAACCTTCCCAGGAAGTCAAGTGTCTGCAGGGAAAAGACTGAAGACATTTAAAGAGATAACAAATGGGAACTGTCATAGAACATAGGTTAGCTGTGCTTGGGAAAGGGCTACAGAACAGCTTTGAATCAACCATGAGACAGATGTTTTGACAATGAGTAGGGTCAGTAGGGTCAAGTCTTAGATGCTAAATTGCAGCTGCTTTTATGAAGACAAAAGCTATGGGATTTAGCAAAAATTCTAGAAGAGACGTGTTTTCTTGCAAGAAAGGATTGCTTTGGTAGTATGAAGGGCAGTGGTTTAATGTTTATGTCCCACCAAAGATTTCTCCATAAATCAATTACATAGGCAAATAAGCAAGCAAAAAAAAGCATGAGAAGGAATGTAGAAAATAAGATAGAGTGAGTGGGAGAGAATGGTGAGGGTGATCCTGGGATAAAAAGAAGAGGTATTTGTCTTGGTAGGGAATCATAGAGTTACCAGGAAGAGTATAGCCTTTGAGTAAAATCTATACGGAAGGAGCACCCAACTATTTAGACATGAGCAGTGAGCTTGGTAGGTAACAGCAGTTGCAAAGTCTCTGAGTGGGAAAATTGTGGTCAAGATTAGAAACATAAAAACTGCCAGGATGGCTAAAGAAGAGAGGTGGTCAGAGATGAAGTAAGTGAGGGAGTAGTTTATGGTAGTCCTTGTAGACCTAAGGCAGAGGCTGGATTTTATGCTTGTTGTGAAGTTAAGTCTTAGAAGGGTTCCACAAGATGGATGCAGTCTCCTCTGTGTATGGAAAGGATGACTTTGAATGGAAACAATAAAAGCAAGAGTGGAAGGAAGGAAGAAGGTTAAGTACCAAGCAGCTCTGTTTTCTTACTGATATGTTAAAGTATCAGTTGCTGCTTATCATCATTTATGGTGAATACAGAGAAGCAATAAAAAAAAAAAAAAAAAAAAACAAGGGATATCTCTGATGGTGGGCTCTTGTCATGTCACTCTCTTTACCCCTCAGTTGTAAGATAACTGCTGTTAAGATATTAGCAGCTGCCATGGATTGGGTGCTTATGAACTGCCATGTGCTGAGCCCGGCATGCAAATGAATCTTACCTTATTTAATCCTCACAAGAATATGCCCCAGTAATGCTATAGAAGAGGTGGCAGCTGTTAATAGCCAAATACAAGACTTGACAAGCTATCAATTTAGTCAAGCAAATGATTAGCAGTACAGTGATTTAAAACCAATTCCATATTCGACTAAATTTCTTCTCTAAAAAGATGACTTTATTTACAGTACTAGCTTTGGCAAAAAGACTTTAATATCAAAATGAATACATGAAATGTTCTCTAGATGCAGAGATATTTTGAAATCACAGCCATTGTCAGGGATATCCCTTGTAAATTACTAAATAATTTTGTGAAATGCCCTTAATTTGTCATGGTTTATAATATTCTGAAATTTTATGTAACATAGAAAAACCATATTGAAACCCACCATTTATGGAGAGTCTCACTCTAATGAGCAGACAGGATTCCGCGGAGCTGTGTAAACACTGAATGAAGGGTGACCATGGATTTAAAATTGAATTTTTTTTTTGTCAGTTGAAGAGATTTTTTTTTTTTAGTCTGTCTCTATGAATTCAATTTTACAGTTTTTGCTTGATGAAATGATCAAAGCCTCATGCTTCTAAGCTACATTCCTTTGAAATGTAAAATTAATAGTTCAAACCTTAAAGGAGAAATAAGTGTGATTTTTAGGTTTCTGAATATGACTAGTTGTTATGAATATCTGGAAAGAGAAAATCTTTTCAAATCTGAGTGTCCAGATTTGGAGAGTAATCAGATTTTTTTTTTTTTTTTCTGTATCGGTGGTGGAGGATTTCCCAAGTGTTTGTCCATTCGGCACAGTGCTGTGTAGTTCTGTGATCAGCATGAAGGTTGTTGGCACCATGTATGTGATCATGGAAACTTCCAAATATATTTTGCTACAATCATAAACTATATATAAAGTATGTATGACTTATCTAAATTATATAAACACTTAAATAACATTTTAAATAAAAGAAAAACTTGTATGTACATGAATATCTTGCTAGGTGTATGTCTGTGCATCACATGTGTGCAGTTCCCATGGAGGCCAGAAACTGTCAGATTCCCTGGGACTGGAGTTACAGATGGTTGTGAGCTGCCATATTGCTGCTGGGAAATGAGCCTGGGTCCTCTGCAAGAGCAGCCTGTGCTTTTAATCACTGAGCCATCTTTCTAGCTAGGAAGTGGTGGCACATGCCTTTAATCCCGGCACTTGGGGGACAGAGGCAGGTGGATCTCAGTGAATTTGAGGCCAGCTTGGTCTACAGAATGAGTTCCAGAGCAGCCAGGACTGTTAAACAGAGAAACCCTATCTCAAAAAACAAAACAACCCCCAACAACAACAACAAAGGAAAGCACCCATGATAACCACAGAGAAAGCCTGTTACATAGAAAGTCAAAGCACTGATAAAAACATGAGAGAAACAGTACCATTTCCAAGTGTCAGAGGAGTGGAGATGTGCAGTGATTTCACACATTATGACACATGCAAGAACATGAGGCATGAGTGGCTTGCAGAGATCTGGATGTTATTTTGATACCTAATATGCTGCATAATCATAATATTGGGTATTTTATAAGCATTTAAAATATTCTAACAGATATTATTATCCATATTATTTTATTTATTCACTTTGGGATCAAGTCGAATGTAGCTCAGTCTGGCCTCAAACTCACTATGTAGCAAAGATGACATTAAACTCCCCATCCTGCACGCATCTCAGGTGCTGGAATCTCAGACATGTGTCTCCATTCTCACCTTCAGGGTTGAGAAATTTGAGGTGGTGGGGGGATTCAGCTTTGAATTTAAGTCACTCTATTACATTATTTTCAGTGTTGAGAAAACTACAAAAGTTAGGTCATTGGTGAAATAAAATGTGTTGAAAGATGTATGATTCTTACAATAAAATCAATGGGATTTCATTGCTTTGTAAAAAGCTCTCTCATTCACTTTTTTTTTTTTTTTTTGATTTTTCAAGATGGGGTTTCTCTGTGTAGTTTTGGTGCCTGTCCTGGATCTCACTCTGTAGACCAGGCTGGTCTTGAACTCACAAAGATCTGCTTGGCTCTGCCTCCCAAGTGCTGGGACTAAAGGCGTGTGCTACTCTTTCTACTTTTTGCTCACAATTATTTGGTGCTTTGGGTTGGACAGAGTTGATGTAGTATTTTTTTCCTGATAAATTTTCTATTTATGGCAGAAACTCTCTCTCTTAAAAAAAATGCTTCTTTATGTTTAAGTGAAAAAAAATTTGAACAAATATCTAAGCACCTGGGCCATCCTTACAGACCACAGTAAAAACAACTGCTTACAAGATGGGTTAGGATTCAGATAGTTGCCAGGCAATGACATTTGCTACTATAATACCATTTAGATTGAAAAAATTAAGGAAGTAAGGAAGCATGATCAATTCAGGGGAGCAGAGCAAGTGGTGTTATTCCCAGGAAGTCTAAATACCTTTTCATCATGAGCTGATATCATGTGTGGTCTGTGAGCTGGTTCATTCCTAGGCAGACAGTTCAAAATGATAAGTGCAATTTTAGTACTGTTGCCAAATATTAATTGCCTAAGACACAGGACTTGAGTTTGATGGCATATTGTTTTGTCAGCATTCAGCTCAACTCTAAAGTTGGAATAGAAGGAAACAATAATAAAATCTTCCAAAATCCTGGCATAAAAATCACTCAGAAATATTCACTGCATTTTACAACAGATTCTTATAATGCTCTTACTGCCTTAAAACATAATGAATTTTAGTCCAACCAATGTAGTATCTTGGCATTCTCAGTTATTGACTGATTGTTTTTACTAAAAATGCTTTTGTTTTGTGTGTGTGTCAATAACTGAGTTCCTTGCTTTAAATACTATGACAAGAAGTAGATTTTCTGATGATACCATAGACATATGTTGTTTTACACTAAGGAAAGTCTACCTGGGGTGTTCAGTGTAACTCTATAGGCTTAGAAGATTTCAAGATTGAGCAGTGCAGACTGTGGAGCAGGCCCACCTTCCCTTTTGTATTTCATTCAGTTGCTTGGCTCCCCTATTTAGATATGTTGACCCATAACATGTAGTTAACTTGCTAGAAGTCAGTAACGGTCGCAGTATTTGTTATTAAAAGTAGTAACTACCAAGGAGAGAAAAATAATTTAGATCCTTCCTTCCTTCCTCCCTCCTCTCCATTTCTCCTTTTCTCCTCCCCACTTCCCTCAATTTGCTTTCTGATACAGTCTTGATATTAATATAGCCCAGGCTCTCCCCCTTCTCTCTCTCTCTCTCTCTCTCTCTCTCTATATATATATATATATATATATATATATATATATATATATAGATATAGATATAGATATAGATATAGATATATCCACAAACTTATGGTTCTTATGCTTCAGTCTTTGAGTGCTTAGGTTACAGATATGTACTAACATGCCTAACTCATACTTTTATTTCTTTAAAATATTCTACTTCTGAAGCTTTTGGACCAGTTTTTCTTCAAGAAGCCATAAGTTCATGCATGCATGCATCTGTACACACAGATATACACAGAGCCCAGTGGTGTGGAAGCCAAGACCTCATCTTTCTTCCCTTTCTCCATCTTAGTCTTTCTCTTTAAATAATAACTGCTGCATTTGCAGTATGTGCAGATGTGAGTGTTGGCTTTCTCCTATAGTAGCATTTTGAAAAATATGGAGATGTTATTCCTTGTAAGCATTAAGACCAGAAGTCAAAGACTAGCAAGTGTTGTCAATTGTACATGACACGATCGCTTATCTCTGTTTCAGTAATGTGCACTTCAGCATAGCACACATTCCCCTAGGAAGCTCAGTTGAATCATCCTTTCTTCTACTTAGAAAGAGAGCGTTAATTTCCTTCCTGTGTCTATTCTGAATGGTAATTGTACATTGAGATTCTTGTTTCCTGATTTATGATGATGATTAGAGCAACAGAGGAGTAATACAAATTTGGCTACTCTCACATAAAATAAAATGAAACATTGTCTGAATAATTACAAGCGTCGATAATGAGGATTCTCTAACCTCGGCCACTTTCCTAGGAGGGAATCAACAAGGCAACACATTTTTATCAACAGACAAATGAACTGACATTTTAAAAACTGGCCAAGAAAATGCTCCCATTCATAGTTCCTTCAGGAAAAATAGGAAGTCTATATGTCCATAAATATTACAACACTTTATCACTAGGGTCCTACCTATATATGCATTGCTCTTACTATCTATTGTCCAACAGCTTACTCTAAAAGAACTGAGACAGAGTCAATGTATCAGGAGTTGATGCTCAGTGAGGGGCTGCCTTATGGTCTTGAGAAGATGTTTGGTTTATGTTGTTTCAAGATGAGGGGGCAGATGATCTCTGCGAATGTATGAATTACAGGAAGGTAAGGCCACCACAATTAATCAAACCATGGCTCCATTCTTAACTCTTCTCTGCTCAATACTGGTCCTAGCAAGTACTCCATGCTTACAGTACCTAGAACAATTTCTCAAGGTTCTCTTCTGGTGCAGCACTGTGATTATGTAATGCTTTAGCCTTTTGCAAATGGAAACAACCCTTAAAACATTCATTTTAGGGCCCACGTTACTCTTTAAAAAATGGGAGCAATTGCTTTTTACCACCTTTCCCTTAGATTCTGTAAGGTTTTATCCTTGTTTCAAAATTTAAGTAGAACCTCTTTTTATGTTGCCCTTAATTAGATTGGGATGTGCTCTGTAGAAACAGATTTTACTACTAGCTTTTACTTCTGCTTCCTTTAATGAAAATTCCTCAAATGGAGTACAGTGTAGAGAAAGGGCAAATGAGAAAGAAGATATTGTTTGCAGAACGCTTACTACAATGGTGTAGACATGACTTTATGCTCACTCTGTTTGTTTATATGAGCTCTTATTTAATACTCACAAAATGCAGGTATTCAACACCAAACTCAGGCAGACTGGGTAGCTTATTTCTGGTAACCCAATTAGCATAAGATAGAGAACACACATCTTTAGGTTTGAGGGCTGCAAAGCTCCACCAGCTAGACATAACTTATATGGAAACACATGTTCTAGTAGACAGAGTTCTACAATTCCCAAGCTAATGCTTCTCTGTGTTTACAATGCTTGTCTAAGCTGGCCAGAGTCAATTTTACATACCCTGTAAAACAGCAGTGACATGACAGATCAATGTGTATAATTAGAAAAAGCAGAACATTAGAAATCTATTTATGCCTTAGTAACTAAAAAGGTACTGGTCTCCTGCCAAATTGACTTACATTTTTGGAGGCAGAGACTCCAAGACACACTTTTCATGGTACTTATGATAAATAACACTATTTAAGTGTCCAGTCAGCTATTGTAACACATAGCTCAGCTCTCAGAAGAATACTCTTATTGCTGTCTAAGGTGGTATGGACTGATGTAGAATAGTGGAGAAAGTCTCTCTTTTTCTAAGAAAATATTAAGATGTGACACCTAGATGTTTCACCAATTTTCTGTAGTTTAAAAGCTAAAGTGCTTCCAAGGGATGACACTCATATTTGTAAGATACCTTCATAAACATATTTTATGTATAGCTTGATTATTCCATGTTTGTGTAGTGATGACAGTGTCAATGTTTCAAAATAGACCCTGAAATTATTTTCTGCCCATACCTCTACCCTATCATCACTATTTGATCATAACAATAACAACCCCTCCTGCCATCTCATCATAATCTTGTGTCAATGAGGGATTATTTTTGTCTATAAGTAACAGGTACAAGTCTACACCAACTACCCAGATGGAAGTGTGTGCTTTGTCTTGTAACAGAAAACCCACAGATAGGAAGCACAGGTGGAGCGCAGTAGCTCTGGGATGCTATCCAATTGTCTTCTTTGTTTCAGGTGTGTCTTTTTCTAAGTGGTGTCTCTTATTCCTGTGGTTGCCTTGCACGACAAAATGACTGTTCCATGTTCAGCCTTGCAGTAACTTTGAGACAGGGAAAGAAAACAAGGTGTTAAACAGGAAGGAGCTGTGCTGCTCTCTAGAAAGCAAAGGTGTTGTGAAATCCTCACAGATCCCTGCATGTCTTATTAACAGGACTTGTCAAGAAGTGACTCTGAGCAGGTTGCCAACATGACTTAGTGAGCTAAGCTTTTCACTGACCCAACCTCAATAAAGAGTTATTATCAAAGAGGAGGAGGTGTTGGGTAGAGTTAACTCTGTTCATCCTGATCCTAAACCTAACACTGGACTATTTACTCCTGCTGTTGAGCTAGCATGAAAATAGCTTGAAGAGGAGGAGGCCTCTTTTAGGCTGCCGGTGGCCTCTTTTTTTTTAAAAAAAAAAAAAACCTGAAAATAGATTCTTCTCTCATCCAATACAACCCAATCACAGTTTTTTCCTCCCTCCACTCTTCCCAGCTGCTCCCAGACCTTTAGAAGGTTGTCTTCTGGGGCAAGTGTGTTATTGGGTGGAATCTGCTGGAGGTATCATGTCATTAACTGCTATCTGCTAGAGGAAGTACATCATTGGATAAAGTCTACCATAAGGAATATGTCACTGGGGATCTGCATTGAGGTTTGTTGCCTGGCCCCACTTCCACTTCTCTCTTTGCTTCTGGGTTATTGATGCAATGCCATAGGCTTGTCTCATGTTCCTGCCATCAGGCCTTACTTGCTTTGATGAACCGTAACCACTCGGTTACTATAAGCCAAAATAAGTCTATTCTCCTTTGAGTTGCTTTTATCACAGGAAGAGGAAAGCTAGGACATTTGTTGCATGAGTTAATAATGAATGAGTGTATTTTGTTGGCTCCTCTGTCATCTGCTCACTTTCCTTTTTATAAATTTCCTTTTGTCATCTTCCTTTTCACATTAAACATTATTTAAGGGCTGTCATTCATAGTCATCTACTCATTTGTGTTCATTTTCTCTGTCCTTGCCTCTCAGTATTCTTCATCTTCATTTAAAGCAGGTATTATCTTTGTTCAGAGTGAATTTTGACACTTTTTTCCCCAGCTCTCTTCCTTGGATTTCAGTATCACATGTCTAACTGCCTGCAGCTTTTTAACTGGGATGCCTTTCTGTCATCCCACATGCAACAGGTTCCAAATGACACTCATCAGATCCCCATTGCAATTTTCCAGTCATTGAAAATAATGGCACCTTCCAGTTACTTGCACTTTAAACTTGATGTTATTTGTGGCATCATGTATTTATATCATTAGCTGCTGTTTCTTGAACTTAGCAAATAGCTCTATATGTTCTCCTTTGTGACTGTTTGTCATTCTGGTGCATGGTGTGTGGGTTGCAGATGCTGGTACATGGGAGATGGCAAGATCACGGGGCATTAGTCAACTCACCAAGGTTCTCTATCAAGCATGGGGCAGAGGCTTCTCTGGTTCACCACTCTGGAAAATTAACTTTAACATCATATTCTGCTGCTTATGATTTGTGCAACAATTAATTCAGATAATGTGTGATTACTCTGCTGTTGCAATTTATGAGTGTTTGGCTACTTAAAGTTAGTTGTACATTTTAAATGACAGTAATCATACTGTTGATAATCGCACAATTGATGAAAAGATTACAAAATTCTATTAAAAACTGCAGAAGTACAGCTGTAGTGGGCTTTGTAAAGACAGATTAGATGTTCCCACTCGGTCAACTCCATAATACAGAAATTAGTAGAAACTTATTGAAATTAGATGGTATAAAATTTAGAAAAGTTGGCACAGTAGCTTCTCAGATTATCTCATTAATCAAGATGTATATTTTTCTTTGCAGAAAAATGGTGAATCATAAATACATTGGTTGGATAAATGACTAGGAAAGTGTCCCTGATGCAGATTGACTGAAAGGTGAACATTTTCAACAAACTGTTCAGCAATTGTAGTTTAAAATAAAAAAGTAAACTGACAAGTTGTTGGGGAGGGGGTCATGTTTGAAAAAAAAAATCTCTGTATAAATAAAGTCACATTTTAACATGAAGTCTTTATTAGCATTGTATGAATGGGTAACATTTACACAGCTTTAGATACATGTCCATATAGTATTAGGATCATTTTTCACATTTCTGTCTTAATCTATAGAGAAGGCACATTTCTTCAGTACCCTTCCTGTTTAGATTGAGAGAAACCAATTGTTTATAACAGTTAATTTTCAGTTTGCTATATGTCATGCTGAAACTCATTGTTGTCACCATCAAGTTCTTTTGGGATACAGTTTTGGGTAAATAGAAATATAGATGAGGTAACATATCTGGTGTTGAAAACATGGTCACATAATTTCCCTGATTTTGGATATTTTCTTTGCTTTGTTATTTATGCATTCCTCTGGAATCTATCTATCTATCTATCTATCTATCTATCTATCTATCTATCTATCTATCTCTGTTATACACACACACATACATACACACACACACACACACACACACACACACACACACACACACACATTCCAGGTGTTTTATAAGGTGTCTATGAAATATTTGTTTACTTTTACATTTACATAAAAAAACATAGCTAGTGTTGGAATATAAAAATTAGAGCCATATGCTTAGGTTTCTGCCACATTGTAACCCCATGGGAGTACTGATGCCCTGGAAAGAATAGCAGAGATCCAAGAGCTAGTCCTCCTCTCTTTCATTTATTATGTCCATAGCTTCTCTCCCCTGGACATGTTCATATTTTCCAATAAGGTAAAATAAATATTGTTTGGGTTTTCATCCATCATAATAATGAAAGTTTCTGTCATGAAGAAAAAGTGGAGAGTTGAGAACTAGGGCAATTAAGATAACTGTGCTTAGTCATATGGCAAAATGGCGAGGGAAGAAATAAAAGATACAAGAAGAAACATAGTTTCATCATTTCTTTCTAATCTCACTATCATGGATGTCTCAGAACAGATGGGTGTAGTTCAGTTCAGGAGAGGCAAGCCAACTGAAGTAATTTCCATTGGTTGTTATTATTCAGCATTTTAACTGACAACATCTTCCCTTTCCTCTGGTTGGGTTGGTACTTTTGTGTATATCTAAGCAGTATTCTTTACCTTGATATATGACACTCTACTGAGAAGAAAATCATCTCTGCCTGTAGTTAGAGTTTCCTGCCTGGCCCAGTCAGGACAAATCTCTCTTACCCGCCAGTCCCACAGTGGCTCAGACCCAACCAAGAAAGCATACAGAAACTTACATTGTTTACAAACTGTATGGCTGTGGCAGGCTTCTTGTTATCTACTTTTTCTATCTTAAATTAACCCATTTTTGTTAGTCTATACTTTGCCACATGGCTTGCGGCTTACCAGTGTCTTTACATGTTGCTTTTCATGGCGGCGGCTGGTGGTGTCTCTCTCCAGCCTTCTACTTCCCAGAATCCTCTTCTCTCTTGTCCCGCCTATACTTCCTGCCTAGCCATTGGCCAAGCAGCATTTTATTTGTGCAGAGCGATATCCACAGCATCTGCCAAAAATATAAATATAATAGCAGCTGATATGGAGCTTGCATCCTGTTTGTAGAAACTTTATCTTCTACTTTGATTTCTAGGGACGTTAAAAAATTCAATACTGGTCTGGAGATATTGTGTTTGCTGCATTAACATGAGAACCTGAGCTTGATCCCCAAACCCACATGAAAATGCCAGGTGTGGTGGAACACACTTGTAATCTTACACTGAGAAGGCAGAAACTGATTGATCCTAGGGCTGGTTGACCAGCAAGCCTAACTAAGTCAGGAAGCTCAAGGCAAAGGACAGACTCTATCTTTAAAAAGGAACAGACTAGGGCTGGAGAGATGGCTCATAGGTTAAGAGCACTGCTTGCTCTTCCAAAGGTCTTGAGTTCAATTCCCAGCAACCATATGGTGTCTCACAACCAGCTGTAATGAGATCTGGTGCCCTCTTCTGGCATGCAGGGATACGTGCAGACAGAACACTGTATACATAGTAAATAAATAAATTAAAAAAAAAAAAAGACAGGCTATCTGGGACTTTGCTGTGAGATGGTAGGTCCGAATAATGCCAGAAGCTACATAGATAAATAACCACCAATGTGACAGCCTGAACATGAGCCAAACAAGGACAATAACTATAGACATGGCAAAGTAGATGAAGGAAAGATCACAAGACCTCACTAGTACACAACAACCATAGGACTAAGAATGCTGGGACTAGGATAGTCTTCCCCAAGGAAGAGCACATGGATTGGTTATTTAATACAGAATGGTCATTCCTGAAAATATGCATAAAAATGACATTAGACATACTGAGCAGGTTATATACAAGAACACACACACACACACACACACACATACACACACACACACACACACACACACACGTGCATAACAAATGATGAAACACAGAGTCCATGAGTTTGAAAGAGAACAAGGAGAGGCATGTGGGAATTTTTCCGGAGAAGGAAAGGGAAGGAAAAGGAAGGGGAAAATGATGAAATTATAGTACAAAGACAAAAAGACCCAAAGACCTCCAAAGTCATCCTTGGTCTTCTTTATGCATACATGTACATTTTCTATGTGTTCTAGAACACACATAGACATGTACAGGCACACAATACACATGTACACAATACATATACATGGACATAGGCATAGACACTATTCAAAAGCAAAAATCACTCACACACAACTTTATGTTTTAATGTGGTGTATCAGTGAGAAGAATTATAAGCAATACAAATCATATCAAGTATACTGTTGAATGTCCTGTATCTTAAGGTTTATTAAGTTCAACAGGTGAATAGAGAAATGATTTTAAAACTATGGTGGACTACCTGCAGAGTACCCATCCTGACCATTGTTCTATCTACCTGCACCTTAATTTCCTAAATATTCCAGCTCTGTCCATTGCCTCCCAGTCATTCTAACTCAGGGATTGGTCTCATGATGATCATGTAATCTACTACTAATACTGTGAATTGGAAGGTGAGAAGATTACCCCCCCCTCTCTCTCTCTCTGTGTGTGTGTGTGTGTGTGTGTGTGTGTGTGTGTGTGTGTGTTGTGCATGCTCTTCTCCCATGTTAGGTGTGAATTAAGTACATGGTTTTATGGCTCCAAGTTGACTGTCTTTCATTCATGAAGCCAGACAAATGGTGAAACTAATGCTCAAAGCGCCAGAAAGAAAGCATCCTAACTGATTTAGAACTGTTCATTTAAACACGAGTGACAAAATAAATTTAATGGGCTGTAGTCAATTTACCACTTATTTTTTAGAATTTTAATGAAAAATTTGAATGTGATGTTTTAGAAGTGGAGAGTCAGTTTTTTCCAGGGATGAGACCTTTGATTGGTTTATCCAATCCAAAGTGGTTATCACTAAACATATGTACATATGAACAACATTAAGTGGACACTGTAGATTGTGTATACACACATGTACCTGTGTGTGCGTGTATGAATGTAACAATAATAGTTAAAAAGGAAAAGCTCTTAAATTGAGAGGAAGTTGGGGGGACAGATGGGAGTAATTGGGGGAGAAAGAGGGATGGAAATGACTATATACAGAACTCATGTATGAAATGGTTAAACAATTCAAAAAATGAATAGCATCTCTCAAGCATTGAGGTTTTACTGTTCTGGTCATTGTACTAGACAATTCATATGTCTTAGCTTATTTAATCTGGGAAACCACATTGTGAGTTCAACACTATTCCACAACTATGGATGAAGAAGAGGAAGCGTTGAGAGTTTCAGTTATTTGCATAAGGTACCACTGGTAAGTAGAGTGAGAATTCAGTGTTTTGTTTGTTTGTTTGTTTTGCTTCTGAGACAGGGTTTCTCTATGTAGCCCTGGCTGTCTTGGATCTCCTCTGTAGACCAGGCTGGCCTTGAACTCACAGAGATCTGCCTGCCTCTGCCTCTGGAGTACTGGGATTAAGGGATTGAGCCACCACATATGGCTGAGAATTCAGTTTTATTTTGTTTCAGATATTAATTTGGAGAAGACCTCTCTGATGGTCACATAAGTGTTCACCCTGAGCGTCTACACAGCACCACTTTAAGATAGTTGTAGCTTTTGAGTACTCACTACATTAAATTCTTGGTCATGATTGTGTAACAATGAGATGAAGGAAAGTAGCAGTGTGGTGTTAGGAATCAATTTAGTCTGTGAATACAAATGCACTGGGCTGTCTCCGGGGTTAGTAGATTCTGTTTGCTGCTCTTAGTAGACTCTGTTTGCTGCTCTTTCTTCCCAGTATCCCCAGGCACCCTGCCTTCCCATCTTTGACCTTGTCATCATCAATTACCATGCTGTGGGAACCCAGATGCTGCCTTGTTGGATTAGCCTCACTGCACTCTGAGGGAAATGCTCCTTTACATTCAGAGGCCTGAGGTCACCAAGAGTCTTCTGTACAACCAATGAGATGGGCAGAGGACTCTGAATTCCTTGATGATATGAACTGATTTTAAATTTCACGTGCATGGCATTCCTTCAATTATTACTGCTCCTTAACCTTCCACTGCCCCTTACCTTTCCATGGCCTCCTGTATACATAGTTACTCAAAACAAAATCAAAGGTTAAAGCAAAAAATTCTAACTCTTTAAATTAAAACTCGAAGCAAAGAAATGTGTCTAGTTTCTTCTAATAGTGTGGCACTACTGGTGTCTACAGGAATTGAACAGCTGGCTTGTGACTGTGAGTAATTTGGCACCTGTGGTGAGAAATTAATGCCGTGAGATTTAGCAAAGAGTGTAGACACATCAGAGAAACCCTATCTTCCTACCTCCCAGGAGCCTGTAACCAGGACATTCCTGGTAGTCACATTTCCTATGGTCCAGAAGCAACAGTCTTTTTCCTTTGTAGGTTAGCTCATGGCCATTGGGAGAAGGTAAAAATGAGGTCACAGGTTTATCTCCATGTCTTTGGTTGCTCTGCGGCTCGGAGAAGAGGATGCTGGTTCATGTTCATTGTAATAAACCAGGCTGCTGAAAATTGATCAGAGAAGAGTGAGTTTAGAGGCCTAGGATGGGCACCAGAAGAAGCATCTTCCTTTCCTGCCCTGGCCTTATGCTTTCTAACCATCCTTGACTGATTACTGTCTGTTATCAGAGTCCCCAGAAACTGTAATAGGATGCTTTGAGATGCAGGTGAAGGCTCCCTATTGAAAGCAGCACACACCACAAGGACATTTATTCTTTGCTAAACATTGTCTATAATTGAGAGGTCCAGTGTTGGCTCATGTCTTAACAGTAACCTCCCTCACACCCAGCTGTTTCTTGTCCTTTCTTTGCCAGCAAATCTGACCAGTGTTTTCCCTTCTGGTTGTGCTAGATCTAAATGACAGGAAACTTATATAGCACCTAAGCCTCAAAGATCACTCTGTAATTGTGACAGAAAGATTAGAAAGGTTTGGTTTTATAAACCTATTCTCCAAATAACTACATTATTTTCCCCTTTAATAGAGTACATGGAATAGAAGAGAATGACAGATCTTATGGGTTATTAAAGATAGCTTTATGGTAAAAATAATTTAACTTATTCACTTCCAATTATTAGGAAACTCTGGTGATTCTATGAGATGAGAAATTAATTAAGGAAGCTAGCTACCAAAGACTATCATACAAGCTGTGGAATGAACTTACAGAAAAAAAACATTACATGAAGAATAAGCAAACGTTTTCATTATAACATCCAAGGCACTAAAATGCTATTTAAGTGTAATTGAATGCCCAAATGACTACAATTATGGAATATTGAAAAATTTTCACATTAAGAAAAAAATATTATTTTTACTTTTATAGGAGGTAAAATTAGATGAAATTGCCACAGGAGGCAAGCTATCTGAAATCGTAGAAGTATTCTTCCCCCCAACCTGTTACAAGTGACTTCATTTTCTGTGCTTTCTACTGTTGACATACTACCTGGAACAACTTGTCTGGTGTCTGTGTTCAACAAGAGGAAAGGACAGTCATGGAGGCATCAAGAGAACAGTGGTTCAATGGAGAACTGTCAGGGCTGACAGGCCCAGGCACAGGGGATGGAAATGACACAGATGGGTATCTGAAGGACTTGTGTTCTGATACACCTCCTCCTTTGTCTGCTTCTCAGGAAGTGGGGTTGGCTTCAGAGTCTGGCTTGGTGACTATGAAGGCCAGTTAGCTGCAGAGTGAGGGATAGCTAAGTTCTTCAGGGAACCGGTTTTCTGGTTCAGTCTTTTTTGACACCTAATATTGCTTTTCTTTTCACACAGTTGAGCAAAATTGTTGACTCATAAATGGCAGATATTTGTCTTTAAGAACTCAATTATCCGTTCTAGAATAATTTTTAATGGAGAAGAAGATGGTTAACCCGTATGTGAACTCCAGTGGGAGGCCAGCTATTATAGTCAAGTAAGATTTATCATCAGCATAAAATGCATAGGAAAACATTTCATGTCTAAGGGATACAGAAAGTACTGCTCTATATCCACAGCTTGGGATATGGAGTCTTACAGTTTTTCTTCAGGACTTTTATATTTCAAAATAGTCCTGTGTGAGTACATGTGATATAAAACTTGCTAAAAATTCATCTTCTGTAAATGAGAAATTAAAATTCCTTCAAGTAGGAAACATTGACATTCATTTTTGCATTTAAGGAGTCACCAAACCATTGTTAGAATACAGAAGCTTTTGTCTTTTCCTGTAGAAGTCCTTATTAGGCATCAGACAAAGAAAAGAGGAGGATCATTATACACTCAAGACATTTAATTAATGTGGTATTAAAGCATCTCAGTTCTACATCCTAAGCAGGATGGGTAAATCCTGTAAAAACTGCCACTGCTATTACTGTGAAAGCTAGCATTTTTGCCTCCAATCAAATTTAATCTGTTCTTAAATGCCATGTTTCACTCTGCTGAGTATTTGATAGCAAATGCATTAACTTCATTAACTTCAAGCAAACACTGTGACTTTATTTCCCTAAATGTGCAGTCCTTCTTTTCCTAGGACAGCATCATGTGTTTCCCCAAAAATACGTCAAAGACTGAGGCTGGAAAGTCTCATAAACCATGCTGTGTAGATTTAAGGTTGTCCTGTTTTATTTCCAGTGAATTTGTTGTTGAGTTTCATAGAATCTGACACTCAAAGGAAATGTCTCTTAAGTATTACCTCTGACTGAATAATACATGACTTCTTTAAAAAGACAATATGCAAGAAAATGAAATAATATCCTGGAAGGTAAGTAAAATTCAGGAACAATAATAAATAATAATGAACTTGATGGTGATGTCCGAGTTCAGCATCCTTTTTTTAAAGTATTTTTTAAAATTTTACAATTTAATTTAATTTTACATATCAGCCATGGATTCCCCTGTCCTCCCTCCTCCTGCCCCCCAGCCCTCCCAATTCCCATCT